>NC_069380.1:109855000-110480000 GCF_027475565.1 Acinonyx jubatus | reverse complement strand
CCACCTGTGTTCTGTGCTGCAGGTACCCCATCTGTAAATAAAGTGTTGCAGAGGCTGAAGCCTGCACAATGGTTCAGCCTCAGAAGGGAGCTCGGATCCATCTGTCCTTTCCCCCATGACCAGCAAGTTTCTAAAGACAAGGGAGAGTCTTGCTCACCTCTGAATCCTTTGGGAGGGGCACAAGTCCTCACAGGCAACATGTGCTGGGCATATGTGGCTAAGCTACAGTCACCTGTAGAAGCTGACCTTGGGAGCAATGAACCACACAGGGCTTGGTGCAACGTGGGCCTGGGCCAGGCACTTGAGATTTGCTTCAAAGTACAACAGACCAATGACATCCTCAGCCTCTGCTTCCTGTCCAACCTCACCAGCAACTGTCTCCACACCCAAGAGAACCCTACACTGAAAATCAGTCTGGGTGGACAGAGGATCATGACTGTGGTGGAGCCCAAACCTCTTCTCCCTCCCATGGGGACAACGGTGACCACAGGAAGACAAGGCAGGACTGATAAAAGTCTAGGAAGAGAGGGTCAAGACCGCCTCTCTCCTCCCAGCCCACTGCTGGGCACACAGACCATCCTGGCAGGGCAGACAAAATCCCTGCTCCCAACTGTGTTTCACTTCCATTGCCTCTTCTGCTCCCCCCACACCTCCTAGCGCCTCCACAAACCACTCAGCCAGGAACTCTGGACAGACAGCCAGGTTCTGTCTCTTTTTCCCACCTCAAACCACCCACCTCAGGCAGGAGGCACCAAAACCTGGGGAAGGCAAGTAACATCTATGGCTAGACAGTGACTGCACAGGGCAAAGACGGGACACGGCTAGTTCAAGGGCCCCAACACACTGTTCTCAAAACATTTCCATGTGACTCAGTCACTTCCAAGAGGGCTGAGGGTCTCTCACCCTCCACCTCACACCTCTAGCAATGAGCAATGCTCTACCTGAGGAGCGTCTATGCACTGTGTCAAGGCACTTGTGTTGCACAGGACCTGGAGCACAGTTTGGTTTGAATTGAGGAATGCTGCATTGGAAGGCCTACACCCCATAGAAGGTGAGCCCTGTCACCGCAACTACAATCCCCTCACCTCATCTCCTCAATCTCATCTGACCAAAGCTACAGTAGGAGGCAGCTTGGAAGGACTAAGGGTCTTGGGTCAGCCCCCCATCTCCAGAGTGAAGCAGGGGCAGCCAGGGAGTAGAAGAGCCCAAAAAGGTCATGATACTGGTCCTTGTGACCCCCCCGGAGTCATCCTTGCCCCCATGCCCCCCCACACCTGCAGCACCCTCAAAGTTACCTCACTTTCCTCCTCTGATGATGCCCAAGTAAACATGTTCAAAACACACCCTCCCGTCTGAATGAAGGAGCCCACTCTCCCAGATTAATCTGCCTCCCCATAATAAGGGTTCAAACAAGATGTACCCCCCCCACCCCCGAATGGATGCCTTTCTCTAACCCCACACTGGCAATTACTCCCAATTACACGATGTGACAAGGTGCTGGGGCTGGAGCACTTAACTGGGGTCCTACATTATGCAATGTTTTTAATCCTCTTACTTAAGGTGGAAAACCGATATGGCACTCTGAGTTCACGTGAATGGCTGGAAAAATAATTCTAAGAAATAAAAACATCGCCAACATATCACCTTACAGGCTCCCCAAAAGGATTAAAAGGATGCATAGTCTGAATTTTCAAATGCCCTCTGCTGAACTCCTCTGGAGTCTTTTCTAGGCAAAGGCTCCTCAGAGAGGGTCCAAGCGGGGATTCCCTGAACAAAACAGCAGTTCCTCTGTTGCTTTGGGTGACTTCCATCAGCTAAAACCCCAAGGCCCTCCAGCTTAGGCCCATGGCCACAGCCAGCAAGGACTACCTGAGTCCACTGCTCCCCCAGAGCATGTAGGGTGCAAAGGCCAGCACTCCCCCATCCAGAGCTCAAGCCTCATCCCTCCTTCATCCCTAAGGCAGGTCCCACCTTATAAGGCTGAGAAGGACCCTCCGTTGACTTCGTGGACACACCAACAGACCCAGAGGCCACAGAGATAACCCCTGCATCAAGCGTAGAGACTCCTGGAGCAGCTCAGGCCTTGGACAAGGCAGAGAGGACCTCCTAAACCCCATCCAAAGGTCCTTAGTACACAATGGGCTCTTTGTTTTCTCCCTGATGAGCTCAGCTATCCATACTTGCCAGGATGGCATTCCACAATGTACTCACCTAAGGTCACTGGACGCTCCAGTTGCCACCTAGCAATAAATGGGCAGGTGGGCAAGCAATGGGCCCTGGCTTCTGACACCCATACCCCAGCCCGGGACCTGGCCTTTGGATGGGAGGGAACAGTCCGACACTAGCAGGTACAATTACAGTGGCTGGGCCCATTAAACCTTGGGAATAAAGAGCGGGCCTGGTAATTACCCCTAATCCCCTTCGAGCCTTTGTCTGCTAGCAGCACTGCCTTAAGCCTAATGGTGTGAGATAAGTAGCCAGATTCCCTAGCCCTCCCCCAGAACTGCCTCAGGCAAGTCTAGGGTGGGGGCACTCAGTTCAAGCCCACCAGGATGCCACTCCTAAAAGGTTCCTTCGACAGGACCCTCCACCAAGAGGCAGATCTGCATGGCCCCCACAGGACAATGAGGCCCCTGGGGCTACAAGATAGTGGCAGCTGTGGCAGCAGAAGAGGAGGGGGAAGGTTGCAGATACTGGAGGGAACTGTCTTTGGCCAGGAGGTTCCAATCAGGAAAAGCCAACCAACCACTGGCCACCTGAAACCAACATCCATTTCCATAACCATATTCTGGTTGTGCTCAAACAGAATTCCTGCACGCAAGGAATTGTGTGCATGATAATAGATTGTGGTGTGGACAGATTCACCAGTAAAGCGCCTGGCCCTCAGACTAATGAATGGATGCCTGTCTATTACAAAGGACCCAGAAGCTTCCACTCATGTTGGTCAGCCTCACTGCTCTTTACAACAGCCCTAAGAAGCAGAAGGGGCACCTGCGACCCCAGACATCACGCCCTTTGTCCTCTGATCCCATGAGCCCACTTGGCACATGTTGAGAGCAGGGTTCGCCCAAAGGGAAGTCCCCAGGGTGCACCTCAACAAAAGACAGGTGCTACCTGTGCACATTCTCCTCTTCCTTAAAACACAGTCCCCCCCCCCCCCCAGCCTCTCTCTTATTCTTTTATAAAGACATATGTCCTTGCCCATTTAAAGAGGGGAGTTCCTGGGGACTGTTGCAAAATTTACCTATTTCTCTAGACAAGTCAGAAATTCAAAGTGTTAGCTAAAATATCCTAACTTTTAGATATCAGCAACCAATGGGACCCCTGGGTGGTTCCTTCGGTTAAGTGTCTAACTGCAGCTCAGGTCATGATCTCAGAGCCTAGAGCCTGCTTCTGAGTTTGTATCTCCCTCTCTCTCTAGCCCTTCCCCACTCGTGCTCTTTGCCTCTCAAAAATAAACATTACCCCCCAAATTTTTTCAAATAGTAATAAAAAAATACCAGCAACCAATTCCAGTAATTTAAAACACAGAATGAACCAAACAAACGTGTCTGCAGGCACACACACATCCCACTTGCAAGCTCAGCGGTCCTCAGTTTGCCTGGTTTTGTGCCCCTCCAACCTACGTCAAATCAAGTTCTGACAGCAAGTACCACATCACCTTCGTGTCTACTGCCCTGGCACCTAACACGGAGCCTGGCACACAAGACATACTCATTAAATATTGGGTAAATGATTGATTGACTCATTAAACATTGGGTAAATGATCAATTGAATGAATGACAAACTGAGGGTAGACGGTCAAGTCACCTGTGCAAGGTGCCCCAGCTGTTAAGGATAAATCAAAGATGATCAGCCAATCCCGGGCTCCTGACTAAATGTACCTGCCACAGCGACATGTTGCTTCCCTCGGGCCCACTCAACATTAATAGAAATTAATAGAAACAGTCCTTCTTGCCTTCTGTAATTATAATCTACACTTACGGTTTAAATTCCAGTGTTTCAGGTGACGTTTTGCATCCCCCAACCTCCCCAGTAGAGGAGAGCTGGGCTGCAGACCCCTTCTAAGCATGATAATTGAGGATGCATAGTCCAGGGGCTGGGTGCAAAGGTTTGCAGACCTCAGCAACCCACAACACCAAAGAACGGCCCCTTGTGAGGAACCCCTCTCCGAACTTAGGAGGCTGATGTGGTGTAGTCTTCTGAATTCTGTCACCACCAGCAGCCAATGTCAATGGAGTCTTTAAGCACCAGATTCCTGACCTGGAGTCCTGCCCTGAGGGGCCACGTCACATATTCAGCTATACATGGCTATCAGCCTGTGAGGCCAAAGCACAATACCTAGTCTTCCAGCTGAACCCAGCACCTCAAATACTGCCCGTAAGGACTATCTGATGGCACACAACCACATTACAAACCTGCAGAAAGGGATCTGCAATCTCATTTCAAGGCTCAAACAGGGAAGGACTGAACTCTTCCCATCCTACGTGGTTGCTGGCATAAGTCAGTTACTTGCAGCCGGCTGAAACAGGGTTTCTTGCTGGCTTTCAGCCAGAAGCCATTCTCAGTTTCTAGCTGGTTGTTGGCTGGAGACTGCCCTCAGTTCCTTGCCATGTGGGCCTCCCACATAGCTTCATCAAAACCAGCAAGGCGGAGAGCCTTCTGGCAAAGCTGATGTTCACAATCTCATGTAAGCCATCATAGAAGTGATACCCCATCACCTTTGCCACATTCCAGTAGTTGGATGGATGTCACAGGTCCCTGTCGATCACATCCCATACAGGAAGGAACTGTATAAGGGCATGAGTACCAGGAAGAAAGGATAACTGGGGGTCAATTTATAGTGTCCCTCACACTGCCTAACTACAAAGTAAAGAATTTTTTATTTGCATAAATTAGAATGATTTATTGCATAAATCCAAAATGACCAGGAGAAAGGAAAAGAAAACAATAGTAGATAAGAGATGTCAACACTGTTTTGGAAGCCAGCAAGTAAATGGATGAGTGATGCTCACTTAGGCTCCAGCATTCTGCAGCCTGCTAAGCCTGCACTGGGCCAGCCTTCAAGAAGCAAGCTGCTGTGTTCCAGAAGCTCAGAAGTTCAAGTGAATTAGAGGTAATGATGCCTCTGAAGGCAGAGGTGCAGCTGAAATGAAAAAGAGAATGAATAAAGTCTTTAAAAGGAGCAGGTGAGACCTCCATCCCTAGATGCTTTCCCTAATCCTCATCATCCACATTATTATTTCTCTCCCAAACTTTCAGAAGACAGTTCTATCCTCTGGATTCAGAAACAACAAAGCAAAACTCAGAAGCGATGGGGTACCATTCTGTGAAAAGTGATATACACAACAGCAAAATCCCCCAGACCCCTTTGTCCTTTTGCATCTAAGACTTACATATGCCATGACGGGACATTTCTCCCTGAAACTAACCAGCTCCTGAAAAAACTCAAGACACCTTTATTTGATGGTCCCCAGCTGGTTGCTACCCAATCACATTGCAGACAAGTGCATTTGTCGACAAGTCCCACCCATATCCAGAGGACTTCACACCAACATGTTGGTGCCTCCTCTTAAGTATAAACCAAAAACCAAAAAAAAAAAAAAAAAAAAGTATACACCAAAAATCACCAGATATTGCTAAGAGCCTCACACACACACACACACACACACACGTGTCACACACATACACACACACACACACACACACACACAACACGGACTACAACCAAGAAGACAACATAAACAATATATAAAACAGGAACTAAAAGCTGCAAGAGGCAAAGAACAAAAAAGAGCTCTAAGAAATCAAAACCTGGAAAGCAAGAGTAAAAAGTTCAACAGAAGTTTGTAAGATAAAGTTGAAAACTTGGTCTAGAATAGCAGTTTGCAATGTGTGGTCCTCAGACACCTAAGGGCTCCTGAAACCCTTTCAAGGGCTCCATAAAACCAGAATTATTTTCATAATAACACAAAGCCATTATTTGCTTTTTCTACTGCATTGACATTACTCTGATGATGCTAGAGCAACTGTGGGTCAAACTCCCGATGCCATAACAAAAATTAAGACCATGGCAGCAAAATGTACTAGGAGTCCTATATTCTTTACCACTATGCACCCACAGTAAAAATAAATGTCAGGAAATCTTTTCTCCATAATGGACAAAGTCAGCTTTTCAATGCAAGGAAAGCAACTGCCAATATTCATTACTATCAAAGTTGAGTTTTCCAGCAAAATTAGAATCATAGGTAATTTATCTACTGTCATAAGCTTGAGAACATACTTTTCTACTTAGACTGGTAGTGATATTTACCTATCTAATTGCTTGATATTATATGAAGAAACATAGCAACATTGAATAGATCTGTATAACTCAGTGAACCAATATTTGCCAAAAGATCAAGGAATGATGTTACAAAACCAGGCAGAGGTAAAATCCACTCAAAGCACAAAACAGACCAATGGCTTTTAATCTAACAGAGAACACAAAGTTCACCGATCAAGTTTCAGATTCCACACTGAAACTAATCATTAAGAATTTACCATTGTAGAGTTCTGGTATAACATCAAAGAAGAGAACCCATGAGCGCATGAAAGGGTAGTAAAAATACTCTGCCTTTTTCCAACTACACATCTGAATCAAACTAGAGTTTCTTCACAGACTTCAATCAAAACAACGTATCACACAGATCCCAAGGCAGAACCTGGTGAGAATAGAGCTATCTCTATGAACCGGCACATTAAGAAGGGTGGCAAAAATAGAAAACACAGTCACATTTTTCACTAAATGTTTGCTTTGAAAAAATACATTGATACTTTCGTAAATTATGTTATGTATGTTCACGAGCAGTGGGTTTATTATAATTTTTCATGAATTACTCCATACATCTATGTTTTAATTTCTTTAATTTCTAATATCAGTAAGTATAATCTACATAGACAAAGACTCCTGGAGATTCTCAATGATCTTTAAGAGTGCGAAGGGATTCTCAGGCACTTGGGTGGCTCAGTCGGTTAAGCATCCCACTTTGGCTCAGGTCACGATCTTGTGGTTCATGAGTTCGAGCCCCACATCAGGCTCTGTGCTGACAGCTCGGAGCCTGGAGCCTGCTTCAGATTCTGAGACTCCCTCTCTCTCTACCCCTCCCCCACTCAGGCTCGCTCGCTGTCTCTCAAATAAAAAAAAAAATTTTTTTTAAATGTGAATAGATCCTGAGACTAGAAAGGGACCTGAGACCAAAAGGTCGGAGAAGAGCAACCAAAAGATGGAAATTAGGAGACAAGGTTAATGAGAGAATCAGCTCAGAGGCTCAATCTAAAAACAAAAACAAAAACAACAAAACAGGAATTCCATAAAGGAGAAAATGAATAGAGGGCAGAAATTTTTATCGTATACATAAGGTAAATCCTTAGAGTTGACTATAAGTATCCACCAAGGGCCAAAAGCAATGCCTTTTTTAAAAAAAATTCAAATGAAGCAATGGAAATGTGAATTTTGGTACCCTGGTGAGAAAGGGACAATCCTCCAAGCTCCTTGGTGGGAGGAGGGTGCACAGACGTGGCAAATGTGTGGAAACGGGCACATCCTGAGAAGTGGGACACCGAACAGGACCTGCCTTGTCAGATAATGGACAAGCTTCTAAGGGAAAGCACTTTCAATCTAGGATTTGATATTCAGCCAAAACAGTCATCAAGAATAAAAGCCACACAAAGATATTTTCAGTCATGCAATATCACTCAATTTTTACATCGCACATCTTTCTCAGGAAGATCCTGGAAGGTATGCTCCTTGAAGGGGAGTCTAGACACAGGAAAAGTGAGGCTTGGAGCCCAGGACAGAGGTGAGGCAGCAAAATTCCCGGGACAATGGTGAAGGGGTCACACAGTGTGGCTGTTGTGTCCACGCTGGGGGGAAAGAAACCAAACAAGTATTACCTGATGCCTTTGAACATATTCAGGAAATATATTCAGTGAAGTCAGAGAACTGGAGAATAAATAGAAAACCAAGCCAACAGAGAAGCAAGTTGGTTGCTATGTACCTAATTCCAAGGAAAACAAAAAGTCTATCGGAAAGAAGGTGATCGCAGGACGCTACATGGATACGGGCATCATTCGGGTATTTACAGTTACAAGCGTGTGCTGCCACACTTTGGAAAGAATCTCTCTTATCTCTTTAGATCACGAGAGAAGTGATCTAGGAAACCTGAATTCCCCATCTCTCATAACTGGAAGGCAAAAAACAATAAACCTGAAAAATCAAGCATGAGGTAGTATACGTAAATTATCTAGAAATATGGGAGGTACCAAAACAAACAACTGAAAGAATTAAGAACAGTCACCTCTAGAAAGCAGGAACCGTGGTGGGAGGCATGGGGCAGCGGGCTGCTGCTTTTCATTATGAGCTTATTACTGCTTGGCTATGAATATGTATTCCTTTGATAAAAATAAAAGTGAAATTAAAAACTACCCAGGCACCAGAAGAGCCAAACTCCCCTTCTCATTCTCAGCCTCTAATAAACATTCCTTGAATTTTTACTTGCCTCTAACCCTTAACCATGGGGCCAGTTTTGAGTAGGCAGCCTGGCATCATTAGGGGGTAGAGGCAGTTTGGGTCCCTCTGTCCAAATGCGTTACCCACCTCTCTTGTCGCTGATACTGAAGCTACCCCCAACCAGCCCTGTCATTGTCATTGCCACTCACAGGGTCCTCATACAAGGTCTAGCTCACAGTAGGTGCCTCATAAGCATTATAGGACCCACTAAGCCAGACACCGACATTTGCCTCCTTTCTCCAGATGAGACTGATGTTCAGCCACGCCAAGAGGCAGGACCTACTCCCCAGGGTTCCTCAGCTGCAGAGCGGGGATGTGAGGCCAGGGGCTCAGTCCATCTCTCAAACCCACATTCGTCTTCCAAGCCAGCTGTCACCTCTTTCCCTGAGGCTTCCACATCCTCACCCACCTTCCCACTCCCTGCAAACCTCAGAGCATCACCTGCTCCCCTCAAGAGTCTTTTAAGGTCTGCCCATCATCCCAGAGACCCTCAATTACTCACATATATTTAAAAGAGAAAGCTGACATGTGCCACTGGAACATCACTGTGGCAGGCAAGGACGCAGGACCAGCAGAATTACACCTCTTCTGAGAGAGAAGGAAGCTTAGACCAGGGAGAAGAAGGGAAGTGTGTGAAGCCACAAAACAGGTACCCAGCTGGCCTGACTCACCTTCAGGCAGCCCTTCAGCTCTACCCAAAATAGGCCCCTTCCTTGTCCTCATTCAAGCTTTGGGATTGGCCTGTTGATAAGCATGAAAAACCACTCCTGGGTCTCCAAAGTCCAGTTTTGATCCTACTCTTCAGTGACAACAGTGGAGAATGGATGCCAACAGACACTATAATATGTGGTGGTTGGGTCCAGTCAAGAGGAGAACACAGTGGAGCTTGGCTGCAGAGGGAGCAGGGCTGAGGTCCAGGTCCCCAGACACTCAGGCTTGCGAAGTCTGCTACTGGGAATCCCAAGAGGACAAAGACACGCCTGGGTGTCAAAGCGATCCACAGGCTTTAGAGGAAATACCTGACTTCCCAGAGAGGTCCCGAGCTGTTCCTGAGGACCAAGTAGAGCCAGGGTCATGGGGAGGGCACGGTGGCGGGCCAGCATCCCCAAGGCAAGAGCTACATCATTTATCCTCCAAACTCCCATGCAGGGCAGCCCAGCTGGCCACAAGGAAGTGTTCCCCCAACATTTGTTAGCTTGAACTGTACTAAAAACATCCTGAGAGCATTTCCTGATACTGAAGATGGGTCACTCACAGGGCTGGGCACAGAGTGTCCACTGAATGAATATGTAAACCCACAATTCTCTGTGTGCCAGCAAGCTGGCTCTGCCCACTTTATAAGAGGTTCTGGCCTCTTTCAGGGAAAAAAAAAAAAAAAAGGTAATTGTTCCCTGGATACCAGAGTCTTTTTTCACTCTATCAAAGGCACAAATGGTCAGTTCTCAGACCCAAAGGAGTTCTATAAAGAAGCCCCCTGCCACTAAAGCCGACATGCTTCTCTCTCTAGATCATTGCTTCTCAAGTGTGGTCCCACAATCGACAGCAACAGCATCACCCAGGAACTTGTTAAAAATGTCAATTTCCAGGACCCACCCCAGACCTAATATATCAGAAATTCTGAAGATGTGTAGGACCTGGAAATCTGTTTTAATAAGCTCTGGAGGTGATTCTAAAGCCAGATGGTTTGAGAACCACTGCTCTGGATAAAAACCCGCCCACAAACCCTGTACAAAGCAAACTTCTTCCTCTGAGTCGGGGGGGGGGGGGGGGGGGAGTTGATGTCTTGATGTCATAGATTATGCATTATTAGCATCATATCAAATTCCTCCAGAAACATTTATTCAGTACCTGATCAATGTATGTCTACATATACCTACATATACACAAGTATATATAATATTGAAGGGGAAATACACATAAGCACATGAATATATCCACAATAATTTTAACAAGTTATGTTTTTGTGTTTTTGCCACTAATTTCCTAAGTTCCTCTACACTCCCTGAGCCTGGGACTCAGTTAGCTTTCCCTGGAGCATGGGCCCACCCCTGATGATCTACCCAAACAGTTGTTGAGTCCACTCTAGGGGAGCCAGAAGCTAAGCGAGCCAGGAGGATCCCTGCAGAGTTCACACCCAGCCTGGCCCCGGGGGCTTACAGTCCAAGACACGTGTGAAAGCACCCCTCACCCACCTAGCACATAAGATCCCCTTCTGTTGGACACTTTCCACTCCCCTCCTTGCCCTCTTCCTGCTTGGTGAGTCCTGTCTCACATGCTCTGGAACTATGCAAGGGCAGAGCCCATTACTCCCGCCCACCTTCATCTGGAGCCGCTGATTGGGCCTGGACATCTGGTTCCTCTCTCCCCTTTTCCCCAGCTAACCTCGCCCAGTCAGCTTCAAGATGATCGTGGCTCCGGCTGCCTCACTGTTCAGAGTGAGACACTGCATTTCCCTCTTCCCGTGTCCCCACCCAATCGGTTATGGGCCCATGGCTACTGAAGGACAAGTAGGCCCAGCCATGGATTCGTGGGGTCCCCCTAGGAGCGTGCCACAGATCAGCCCAGCTGGAGACCTGGGGCTGCAACATGGACCCCTCTGAAAGCCTCATGAAAGCATTCCAGGATGTAATAAACCCGTCAGGCCCTGGCTAATTTATATCTAAGCGGATGCTTTCCCATTTTTCAGAATGTAAATGTTTAGATTGCTGCATTCCCCTGCCACGGCATCCGGGGTCCTGGCACGTAAGCAGCGAAATCAGCCGGCTTTCCCTCAGGGATCCTTAGATGGAAGAGCCACGATGCCAGCCTTCCTGACTGGGAAGAGCTTCCTGCCCTCCAGCGGCCCCATGCAAACCCCACCCAAAAGCAGCCTGTGCTCCATGCTCTGGGTCACACTCTCACTTTTACAGGGAAGGAGAGGAGAAATGGCATTTCAGAAGGCAGGACTTCAGAGCCAACAGCCGCTCAGATTAGCTAGGTACTCTAAGAGATCGTTCCTCTTCTATTTCTTTCTGTAATGTTCCTCTTTTGCTCTGGCCTCAAATACATTTTATTAGATCTTTGCAATGTATAAACAGAGAAGTAGATTAGCAGGAATAAATATAACACAACTATCCAAGGAAACAGTCCAGTTCAGCCGACTGAGCCCAAGCATCCCACCGCCCGCTCCATCCAGGGTTGCAGGCACTAACCCACGGGACCCCACCAGCCAACACCATGGGTGGTCCACCAGCATGGGCAGTCCCCAGGAAAGAGAAGCTCTTGGCCAAGGATGCCAGGAGCACAGGAGATCACTAACCTCTCCTTGGGGTCCAGACACAGGACAGCCAGCTCACCAAAACCAAGGGAACCACAGACAGCAGCCCACATGATAAACCATTGGCATCCAAGGACCTCAACTACTTTAACCAAAACTTGGCCATCATCCTAGCACCATGTTCCACAGACAGGCATCAAGTAGTTCCCGTGTGAGTGAGGCAAACCACTCAGCTTTTCAGTTTCCCCACTGGCAAAGCAAAGCTGACAGTGCCCAACACTCGCCACCTGCAAAGAGTGCTCTGAGAAGTCCAGAAACGCCACAGGGGAAGGCTTAAGAGTCACAGGAGGTCACGGGAGTCAGCCCTCCAAGGAGGTAGCAGAAAGCTGTGCCTCACAGCAGCAGCTCTGATGGGAGTCACAGCGCCCAGTTTCTGCCCAGCCTCTCCTGACTGCATGTCCTTGGGCCAAGTGACCTCACCAAGCCCCCAGCTTCTTACCAGTAAGATGGAGATGATGTGGTATCAACCTCCTAGGTTGTTACTAATACTGAACACATATTGAGTATCTAGTATCCTAATCTGAGGACAGCCCGGTGAGATCACGTGAGTGGCCTGGGCACCTGGAAAAATGTTCCTTCCCTTGAGTGCCCACTGGCTAGATGGTGGAAGACGGTACTCAGGCACCATTTCGAGAATGAGTTCCAACACGAGGCTGCGCATGTTGGAACCTGCTCCCACACGCAAACAACAGACTCCGATCCACCCAAAGGGCCAGGACTCAGCCTGTGGTTCTCAGCTCAGGCCAACACCACCCCCTTTATCCAGAGTAGCAGCAGAGGATGGCTGGTATAACCAGTGACTTGATCTGCTCAACCGTGGTACCCTGCACTTGTCCTCAGGACCCAAAGCAAAGACAGTCAAGCCCACTGGGGGCAGCCCCTCACCGTCAAGACACCGGAGTACAAGGTCTTCAAGCAAAGGCTCAAAAGTGAGCCCAAGTTCCATCCCAGCTTTGCCCTAGGTCTGAATCTCACTGGCAGCCCACAGCTCCACGTCACTCCTTCAAGAGACCAAATCCAAGGTCTCCTTCGGTCCTCAAGGCTGGCCAGGGCACCAAGGGGCTTTCCTCCTGTCTCAAGTCTCCGCAAACCAAGCTGTGTCCAGCTTCCTATTCAGCCTCATTTCCCTTCCTGGTCTTGGCGAAGGGGACAAAGCTGTGAGGATTAGCAAGGACCCCCTGGCCCCCAGTCCAATCATTTGCAGACAGTTTATGCTTCCTCCCCTGGCTTGCACATGATGGCCCCAACACTTGCTGCCCAATCCTGACCACAGAACAAAAACTCTCCCTGCCCCACCATTGGGCAGCCTGGCTAGAGATTTTCTTTTATTAATTTTCATTCTGATAATTGGAAGCAGCTCTCTTCCATGCTCCTGTAGGATTTAACAAGCCACATAACGTCACATTTCCCACTGAGGCAGCTTAAACCTGCATTTCACCCAAGGATGCCGCCATTCCATCCTGCCCCCTGTATGTCAAGCCGCCCAGGGTACCAAGCCCTGCCAACGGCCAGCATTTCCTCCTGCCTGGGGTCCAGCCTCAGAGAGAGTCAGGAGCTAAGGCCTCCACAGGGACCTCCAACAAACAAACCCCTTGGTAGAAAGCAGAGTAGAATACTCTTTGTACCCAAGTCCACATTATGGGTAATAAAGGCCTTTATGTGCCTATAAAGCGAAATTCCTGCAAAGCCTTTCCATCTCAACATGCCACGTGCAATAAAGTGACAGCTGCTCGAACGTGGCCTTTACGCATGCCAGGGTCTACCCACACACACTGCAACTAGGCAATGCCCATACTCACCTGACCTGTGCATGCATAGGGGTCCAAATTCCACCCCTGGTGCCTACCAGCTGAGTCAGATGGACCTACCATTTCATCTCACTGAGTCTTATCTGCCTCCTCTGGAGCACGGGACAGCAGGAAGACTGAATTCAACTGAACGATATAAAAATCCAACTTGCATTTGAATCGTTCATTTAATCATTGAATAAATACCTATTGAGTCACTACCTCATGCCAGGCCTGCTCTGGGCACAGGAGACAGAACAATGAGTGACAAGATCCACATCCTCGTGGCTTCCCTTCTAGCGGCAAGTAACCAATGAACGGACTTAAATTTCCAATCATGCAGGGGCATGAACACGACGAGACAGGGAGCCATGGTAGCACTGGGGGTGCTAATTCAGAGCAGGGATTAAAGTCACACCAGGTCATGCATGTGAGCCCGATAGGGCTAGAAAATAGAGCTACTGTAATATTGTACTACATTAATATATTAAGAATCATCTATCACTATTAGTTGTGGTGTATGATAGTTTATTATCCTACATCACAGTATAGCTGGGCTCACTGAATCGTGAACAAGGCCCCAAAGGTCAGGTAGCCTCACGGAATACGCTGGAATCTGTTAGTCTTTGCTGCTGCCACTTCATTATCAGGGATGATTTCTGAAGGCTCAGCCCAGAGGCAGATTATACCCCTCCCACCAAGACCTCCTGCCCTTGCTCATAGTGAGTCTGTATGACCTCCCCTAAGTGCCAGGACCTCGTCTGTCCTGCCCAGTAACCACCACACAGCAGGTGCTCTGGAAGGTTGAAGGAGCTAAGCAGAACTCAGGAGATGCTCCAAGTAAGTGCTCCTCAGCCGCCCCTCCCCAAAACACATCCACCCCACATTTTGTCCCTCTTAACAGTAACACCCAGACAGGACAAGAGACTCATGGAATGCCTCTCCACATCCCTCCCTGACACGACTGTGTCACTCACCCCCAATAACCAGCTCAGACATGCCTTCGGGCCCACCACCACACCCCAGCAGCCAGGGTGACGGGCCAGACCCACTAACCCCCTCTGGCAGCTGAGGCAACAGCCATGCAACAAGGTCACACTGAAGTTGTACCGGTATACTGCCTGTCCTGATGGAGAAACCCTGACCCATCCACATCTCACCTCCTACAGGGCCGGATGGGTCTGCCTGGACCACAGTGTGTGACTGGCCTTCTGCTGCGCACCTGGCCCTAGGCTGAGCAGCTCAACTGGCATGAGGAACAGTGACACCAGCCCTGCCAACAGAGGGCAGATAACGACCCATGCCTTCTCTCCGCACATGTCCTCCAGCCATTACCACTGGGTCCCTGTTAGGGTAGCTAGTGACGCGGGCAGCAAAGAATTGCACTGAGAGTTTATCCACTCCCCACGGGAGGAGAGGGGCCAGACATCAAGAGAGACGGCAGCCCAAGCTTTTGTTGGGCTGGGCTCCTCAAGGTTTTTCATTGTTTAAGGATGGGAAAGGGGTGTAGCTGCACCCATGGTGAGGGTGAGGAGGGGGTCGGCCCTCAGCCAGGTAGAACACGAAGTGGCAGTTTTCTCTGGGGGCTCTTTCTGGGGCTCGTCAGGCTAGAGAAGAATATGTTTTGTAGTTGGGATCTACTTTCCAAGAATGGAGAACCCCCTGACCTAGAAAAACAAAGAGTTAGGGCCAAGTGCAGACACCTATGAGTTTTGTCTGCAAGCCCTGGCTGGGGGTGGGGGACTCTGAAGAGGTTCCTTTTAGTCCCTTGCTGGACAAGTCATGGCGAGTGGTGGCGAGATACAAACAGCTACATGGGTAGCAAGGCTTGGCACCATTAGAGGGAGGGGAGGCCAGACTGCAGGGGAAGGTGGGGTATGCCAGGGCAAAGGTTAAGGCCAGAGATGGAGATCCCGGAGCCCCAATCCAGTAATGCTCCCGATTACATACAGTTAACCTTAAAAATACAACTCCCAGGGTGCCTGGGTGGCTCAGTCGGTTGAACATCTGACTTTCGCTCAGGTCATGATCTCAAGGCTCGTGAGTTTGAGCCCTATGTCAGGCCCTGTGCTGGCAGTTCAGAGCCTAGAGCCTGCTTTGGATTCTGTGTCTCCCTCTCTCTCTCTCTGCCCTTCCCCTGCTTGCACACTCTTTTCTCAAAAATAAATGAACATTAACTTCTATTAAAAAAAAAAAAAAAACAAAAAACAACTCCCCCCAAAAATGGGTTTATTCAGGAATACGAAAGAACTGCGATCCAAGACAAGGAAGCCATAGCAAAACTATAGGCAAGTCTGGAGAACACAGGAGAGGAGTGCTCTTTTATGGAAGAAAGGGGAAGTCAGGAACCCTGTTATATACAGAAAATCCACTGCAGTAAACTGGGAGCTGGAACTACAGTGGCTCCTCACTGGCTGAGCTGTGAACATCTCTCATTGGCTGGGCTATCGCTGGGGGCGGGCAAGGTCAGCCTTTCTTCCTCCTGCTGTGATCGTAAAGTAGTATCCACCGGCAAGGTCCATCACTTCCAATCGAGTCTGCAACTGACAATGAGTGGTAGGGCTTGAGAGCTCCCCTTTGGCCAACCTACTGACTATTCCAATGAGGTTGCCCTTAATTAATTTTCACAATACCAACAACCTGCCCCTGGGGATGCCTCTTCCTCCTCCTGCCTTAGGGCAACTCAGAAACACAGGGCCAGGTGTACGATTGCATGGGGGTCAAACATCTGCCAGAGGGACCCTGAGCCCTTTGAGGACTACAGTGTGACTGCCTCCTTCAGGAAAGCCCATGAGGATGCAGGAGAGTGGAGACTCGAAAGGCCAAAGGCCACCACATGGCGTGGCTCTGCCCAGGTTGCCCAGCTTGTTACACAAGCACACGGAACCAGAGTTTTCATGCCCAGCGTGGGGTCAGGAACCCTTCCTCTCCCATCTCCAGTGCTCAGGGCATTTGACAAAGCTGCTCAACCTTACCTTTCAGGGATGTCACCCCTCAGGGCCCACACCCTGGTCATCTGGGAAACACCTGGGACCCTAACACTCAACTCAGCCCCTTGGCAGTTACCTCGTGTCACATCTGTTCCAGACCCCAGTCCACAAGGGCTCACTAAAATCTCTGATAGGGGGCTCGCAAGTCTAATGCTTCTGTCTCCTTTCTGGGATGGTAAGGGGTGGGAATTCATGCCGTGTCTGCTTACCCACCTCCAGAGATGGCAAGTGGCCCCAGGCTGGGTCCCTAGAAGGCCACTCTGTTAGACAAAAAGTTCCACCTTAAAGTGAGCTGACATCTATCACCAATTTTCATGGAACAGTCTAGGCCCTGCTCCCCCCCACCCGCGCCCCACCCCGAGGGCACACAATCAGACGGCCTCCTCTTCTAGCTGGCCCTGGTGGTGTCCAGCCTTCCCTCATTCATTCATTCATTCATTCATTCATCCTTCTCTCTCATATGTGGACTCTATCTCTTTCACCCTCTAGAACCATCATAGGGCACTGCCTTGCAGCCTGGGAAGCTTCTCCAGCCAGTCATGCCTCTGCCCTAACGTCACTGGATTCTGGTGCCAAGTAAATTGAGTCGGGGTGGCAGTGGATGGCCCCAGGTGCCACCCTAATAACTTTCTCCCTCCCTAGAGAATCCATGGCATCTTCTCTGCTCTTTGCATGTACACGCTGGGGGCAGAGAGAGGATGCAAGGTACTACAGTACCTGCCCTCAAAGAGCTCAGTCTTCTCCCAGATTCTGAAATGGCACTACCATTACCCCTTCCCTCCCAGAACTCACTCACTCAACACTTATTAAGCTCCACTCTGCTGTCGGTACTCGACAAGTGTATTTAAAAGGCACCACCCTGGGGCACCTGGGTAGCTAAGTCAGTTTAGTGTCCAACTCTGCTCAGGTCATGATCTCACGGTTAGTGAGTTCGAGCCCTGCATTCAGCTCTGTGTTGACAGTGGGGAGCCTGCTTAGGATTCTCAAATTCTCTCTCTTGCTGCCCCTCCACAGCTTGTACTCCCTCTCTGTCAAAAATAAATAAACATTAAAAAATTGTATACAGAGGCGCCTGGGTGACAGTCAGTTAAGCACCCAACTTTGGCTCAGGTCATGATCTCACGTTTGTGAGTTTGAGCCCCACATCGGGCTCTGGGCAAAGAGCTCAGAGCCTGGAACCTGCTTTAGATTCTATGTCTCCCTCTCTCTGCCTCTCCCCCACTTGCATTCTCTCTCTCAAAAATAAACATTAAGTTTTTTTTATTTATATAAAAAGGCACCACCCGTAGGTCACTGCAATAAATCCCGTGCCCTTCACCCTCCAATGTATGTACTCATCCAGGATGTCGAGGTGTCCCATACTGGACCAGCACTATTGAACACAATGCCTAATGTACACATGATGATCAGGGTCCTGGCCTTCATGCAGCTGACCTCAGAGATCATACAGAGAATAAACAAGTAAACAAACAGGTTAAGTGCTATGAAGGTAAATATAGTAAGGTATTTAAGTGATAAGAGGGGGAAGAGGAACTCCGGATAAGATGCTCTGAGAGGTTACTTTTAAGCTGAGACAATGAGAAGGAGGTGTTCCTTGCAAAAACCTGCAGAAACAGTGCTTCACTATGAGGAAACAAGAAGTGCAAAGGCCCTCAGGTGGGAGAGATGGTGGTTTGTTCAAGTAAGAAATCCAGTGTAGTTGGTGCTTAATGAGCAAGAAGGCAGTGCAAAAAAGCCACTTGCTACTTTTATAAGCTCTTAAATTTTGATTCTAGGCTGGACACTGGATTTAGTCCCTTTATTCTCCCCCCTCTTTTGCCATCAAGATGAGCTAGATTATGCTGCAATTACAAACAACCCCAAAGTCTCAATGGCTTGAACCCACACAGGGCTCCTCCTTGTTCATATTACACACTTGCCACAAGCCAGCTGGAGCTTCTACCTGGCCTTGACTTCATTCTGGGGCTGAGCAGACAGATCAGCCACTCTCTGGAATTCTGCACCAGAGGAAAAAAGAAAGGAAGGCTCATGGTACTCTGGGTTTGTATACGGCAACATGTAACATCAAGGGGACAGAGAAGTACAGTCCTATTACATGGCCAGGAGTAGAACAGAAGTATTTGATAGGCAGGACTTATAACTACCATAGCAAATACTTATTTACTGCATAGGGTCCTGGGGTCCCAGTGAAACTGGCCTGTGGTCAGTAGGACCAACGTCACTGACTGACAGGTGCAAATGTGTCCAATGAAACCAAGGACTCCGATGGATGACGGGAGAGTAAGTGAGGTCCAAAACCATGCCTATCTGCCCGTCCTTCCCCACAGCGAAACTTACCCCTCTAAGTCTTTTGCTGTGATGCAGACTCAATCATGAGTACCCAAGAGGCCCCGCACATACCAGACCTATTCCTCCTACTTCATTCCCTTGCCCAGACTAGCCTCCAGATGCACAATGTGAATCCCTTCATGAGGCAGAAGGGGGTCGAAGCAGCAGCCTAGAGTTAGAAAGCCATCTCACTTCCGTCCATTCGTCCTGCAAGACTCCGGATTTGCTCTTTGCTCTTCTCTCCCTCTACATGGGCCACCAAGGAGAGGACCTCAGATTCTGATGCAACTATGGCTCCTCTGGGTGAGGCCAAGAAACTTCCAAAACCATAAAGATGTCCAAACATTGGCCCAGCTTCCTCCAAACAGACATAAACTGCCTCACTCACATCCGGGCCCACCACGCCCCTGCTCTGGACCTCAGGCACCATCTGGCACCTCCACCCTCAAGCAGCCCACAGCTACATGGCAGTAGAAGAGGAAATAGGGGAGAGGGACTTGGCCACACCCAACTCCAGCGCCCCCATGGCTCCGGGGGGAGAGGTGCCTTTGATGGTGCCTACCTTCAGCCCTCGGCTGAGCAGTGGCAGCCTAGATTCAGTGCCAAGCCACCCCAAATCCAATTATTTTCAGTCTGTTTGTTTATCCCATTTCAAGCTAACTGTGTCACCACTTGTTATCATAACAGAGAGCACCTGGATGTGTCTTGGAAAAGCAACAAATAAGCCTTGGAGAGTACCGGGGATTGCCAGAAACACCAACTGTGCCTCCAGCCCGATGCCCTAGTTGCGACAAAGCAGATTCCTTTCTTCCCCTCACATGAAAAGCCTAATCCAAATAAGCCAGCCAACAATGGCTGCCCGGCCTCCCAAGACATTCCTTCCCCCTTGTCACCCCTGTGCCTGGTGACAGGACTCACACCCGGGGATGTCAGCCTGGCACAGGGCTGAGTGCAGGTTCTGTCCACACACCAGGTCCTGATACTGTCAACGATTTCCCTCCCCTCCACGAGCCAGCCTCAGGCCAACCTGTCCACCAATGGCCAGCGCAGCCAGGGATCAGGGCAGTCATGAGGACCAGGTAGGTCGGTGACATGGTCACCTCATCAGACAGGCCAGCAGGGCACAAATATCATCATCCTGACCACATCCTGCCAACCCCGCCCGCTGAAGGCCACAGACACGGCAGCAAGGCCGGGCTTCTGCTGCCACGGCCACACGGTGGGCCACACAGCAGACCCAGGGGGGCTGGCAAGAGTGAGTGCCCTGGCAGTGGATCCAGAGTGTCATTCTCACTGTGATCTGACTCCTGCAGGGTCAGACCCAAACTGGCTCTCTGCGTGACTTCTCTCACCGCCATCAAGGGGCTGCCGTGAGCTAAGCACATGCTGTGCCTCAGGTGTGCTAGGCTCCTTACAGACAGTACCCGAAGCGATCCTCACGGAAAGCCTCATCATCACCCTATTAACCCATTCAACAACTTGCCTTGGTCACAGCCTGAGAAACAGGAGAACCCAAACACCATCTACATCTCGCTCTGTCTCTCGTCTCTGCTTGCAAAGAACAAAGTGTGATAGGCAGCCCACTGGGAATGCCTTTCCACCCGGATTTTACCCAAAGTCAGGGTCCAGATCCAACCTCAGCCAGCATCTCCCCACTGAGCACCTACTCTGTGCTACCCATGTGCAAGGCACTGTGCGGGAGGCAGGTGAAGCTCTAACAGCCGGCCCCACTCTGCCCTGCCCTGCCCTGCCCAGCCTGGTAGGCAGATCTATGCCTGGCACCCAGAGATGGAGGTCTAGAAGGTACCGGAGAGGCACTCCTGCTCCATCACCCTTGAGAACAGCCTCCTCTTCTCCGGTCCATCCATGCGTGACCAGGTGACTGTCTGATCACGCCACTCTGCCACTCAAAAACCTTCAGTGGTTCTCATCTTCCCTACATCCACCAGCTTGTGAGCCCCTGCCATGTGCTGGAGGTAAGACACCAAAGCTGATGTCCTAGTTGAGTAAGCAATTCTTGCTCCCCCTGCTAAGGTGAGATCTTAAGCGTCTAAGAGCATGAGCTCCACAGTCAGACTTGAAGACTCATATCCGCCACTCACTGCATGTGCTGGCTGTCATTTCCACAACTACCACTGCCACAACTGCTCCCTTGGACCCCAGAGACTGGCCCCAGCATGACCCCTGGACAAACAGAGCATGTAGTGCAGCAGGAGAACACCACCTTAGTGGTGGCCTTGCCTGCTGTCTCAAGGGACGCAGGTATGAAGCAAAGAAAGAGGGAGATCCCAGGCTAGAGGGGTGGATGGAACAGGGTAAGCTCCCGGGTAAGTCTGGAGAGGGTAAGCTGGCAGATGTGTATAGACACGGAGATTTGGAGACAAGAGTATGACACAGGGACCAGCCACAGATGTGGACTCTGCTCTCGATCCACGAAGCTTCTAGGTGTGCGGCCTCATGCCCAGAACTGCCATTAGGTGATGGAGTTAGCTAAGGAGCCATAGTGGCCCAGCGGGTGGGAAGAGAGTGGGAGCGGGTGGAGTCACTGAGATCAATGTGAGGAGGGCCAAGGGATGCCTTTGCATCAGGCGGGGGGGGGCATGGAAGGGAAGGTGGTAGGGCATCAGGACAGGCCTCTACAACTGATCGCGCACAAGGGCAGGGAGCTGGGGAACAGGGCTATGCCTCCTAAGGACACCTGTGGGGCTCCCCCACCACATAGGTATGGCCACACAGCAAGCTCCAGGCAGTGAGCATCCGCTGGCTTGGAGCCTGGCAGTGAGGAGCAAGGTGTCGCCCAGCAGGTACCCTAGCTCTCTAAGGCATCTATTTCTGTGCCTCCAGGAAGGACTGCCCACCAGGCCCTGCACGGAGAAAGCTGCACCCCATCCTTCCCTTGGTCTAAAGGGCTGCTCCATTCTTCCAGTGAGACACAGCCAGGCCCTCCCCAGCACCACAGACAGGCGTCCTCCTCCTCACCCAACCCTTGACGGTATGGCCCCACCAGCCCTGTCCCAGCTCTCCTTTGCCCCTTCCCACCCGGTGTCTATAAAGGAATGAGCACTCAATACAGGCTGTTAGAGGGAGTAAACCCACCTGCAGAGGGAAGGTCACAGCATCACTCAGAGAGCACTCTGCTTCGACTTGCCTCGAGAGCCATACCTGGCTTTTCACATATGGACAAGAACTCACCCACAAACAACCACACCAACCCAAAAGTGCAGGAAGATACCACTTCTCACCAGTCAGACCGGCAAAGGTCAGCACGTTCGACAACGCTCTGATTGGGTGAGGCTATGGCCAAGTACACCGCTTACACGCTATTGCTCAGAGAGGAAACTGGCACAGCCTCCTCACGGGGCAACATGGCAGAATCAACAGAAGTCAACAACACATACACGCTTCAACCACCATTTCCATTTGCAGGAATTGTTCCTACAGGTGTGCGCGTTCACTGAGACACCGCTGCAGTGGCGTGGCTTATTACAGCCAAGAAAGCAAGCAAGTGCAAAGCCCATCAGTGGGGTGCGAGTCAAAACATAAAAATATGTATGGCCCGGCTTTCTAACAGAATAATAGGCAGCCGTTAAAAAGGAGTCCACTCTGCATGAGCTGATACAGAAGGAGGGCCAAGATACGCCAAGCATGAAAAGGAAAAAAGGCAATGGAGGAGCTCGGCATGTAGAGAATGCTACTGTCCACGGAAAAGAAGAAGGATGGAGGGATCACAGCCATGCACATCCCTGCCTGCTGGACTGAGCACACCTCTGGGAGGGCACCAAGCAGGCACCTGGAAAGCAGGCTGGAAGCAGGCAGAGGGATGCTGCTTTCACCTTAAGTACCAACTAACCAGCCAGTGTCACCGTGTGGCCATACTACCTTAAGGAAATCAACAAAGGGGCGCCTGGGTGGCTCAGTTGGTTAAGCGTCGGACCCCTGGGTTCGGCTCAGGTCACGATCTTGCAGTTCATAAGTTTGAGCCCCACATCAGGCTCAGTGCTGCTCGTGCAGAGCCTGCTTGAGATTCTCTGCCCCCCTCTCTCTGCTCCTCTCCTGCTCTTACTCTCTCTCTCTCAAAATAAATAAACCTTAAAGAAAAAAATAATCAAAGAACTCTCCCATGGGACACGCATCTGTTAGGCTCTTCCAGACCCTATCTCAAGAAAACACTCAGAAATGTCTTCCCTGAATCCTCAGTGCCCAACACTGTGCCTGGCACATGGCGTGCTCAGCAAGGGGCTGGCTGGGATGGCACCAGCACTTGCAGGTCCGAGGTCTCCATTTATCCCTGGCAAGCTAGCAGAGACCAGGCCTCGCTCTCACACCCAGGGTATATGGGGGAGGCGGCTGGGCCAGGCCACCAGCCCGCAACTACACTGCTCTGCAGTGAGCACCCCACCATCCCCAAAAGTGTACCCATGATGGTGAATGCTCTGTGTCCTGCAAACACCACCAGCGTAGGCAGGGTACCTGCACAGTGCCTGCAGAGAGCTGCCTCTGGTCCTGGGAATGGCTTCTGTTGACTAATTTCTGTACATAATTCCACCCAGAATGAGTCAACAGCAGGGCAGACAGAACTCACACAGGCCAGCCCCCAAAGCTGTTGAGAAGGGTGAGAGGGCAGAGCACTGGGTGCCCCAGCCACTGAGAGAGAGCCCCCAGCCCCAGGCCTCCCTCAGATCAGGCCACCTCCATCTACAGTGGCTTCTGCAGAGATAATCCCCCCAGGCCCTGGAGCAGCACGAATACCTAGGATGGGGAAGTGCTCCCTGATCCTCAGCAACACTCCAGACTGGCCCCTCACTCTGTCTCAGGCCAGTGCTTCATCACGTGGGCTGGGCCGGACCAGCCCACTCTACCAGATTCCACCTAACCACCCCTCAGAGGCAGACGCTGATTACGAAATGCCATCATTTATCAAGCCCTGCATCCCCAGCAAGTCACGGTGACCTGGCAGTAGGCCCCGGGACTGACCCTTCCTGTCCCCGCGGGGTACCTGCCTGAACAGACAGGCTCTTCCAGGCGTCCAGATGCTACCTGGCCACTCACTGCCTGGGTCACATGGGGCCCACTCTTTTGTTTCTGGTACCTCAGTCCCCTTGCCTCTCAAATGGGCTCATGACCCTCCCCCTTTAGGGGTGCCATGAGGATGAAGGGACTCCTACCCAGGGCACTCAGCACATGCCAAGAGCTCAGTAACTGGTGCCTGCCATCAGAATTTCCAGAAACCTGTCCCAACCCCATCCTTGCAGCACACGAGCCTGAGCAGGGAGGGGCAAGACAGGGTCCCAGGAGAGCAGGGCCACTCCCACCGGCCTTCCAGACCAAGCCCAGTAGCAGCACCTCCGTCCACACCTATGTTTGCCCTCCCTTCTCCTCTCGCCTGCACTGGCCTTCCCGGCCCAAGCCCCTGCTCCCGGAGTAGCAGCAAATCCTTGTCAGCAAACAGCACATTAATTGCTTCTTGGCCCGGTTTCAAATGATATCACAGCTCGCACAAGAGCCCAGGACGATGGGTAGCTCCAATTACTAATTAATTGACTGCTCACATGGAACAAATCTGAAACCCCAACAGGTTGGGCGGTGAGCCCCAGGCTTCCCGCCAGCCCCTTTCTTTCATCAGAGGAGAGCAGAGCTCCGGTCTGGTCCACTTTCAGGAGGGAAGAGCTGGAGCCCTGCCGCCCACCGGCCAGAACACCTAACAGGGCTGTGAACCAGACCCCGTTCACTGGGTCACTGGTCCTGCCACCTGTGGAGCTCCCAGTGCACAGCGCTAGACTGTAAGCTCCAGGAGAGGGGGACTCGCCTGGAGGACTCATTGCTGCACCCCCGTCCTAGCATCAAATGAGAGCAAAAGTTGCTCAGTAAATGTGTATCACGTCAATGAAAGAATGAATACCAAGTATGATGCCGGATTTTCAGGAACTGATACTGAACAAACTCAACACAGGTCCCCGCCTTATGGCGCTTACATTCTGATGCCAGGAATGCAGTTAACCAAATTAGCAGATGATTAAAAACTAAACTGCAGGGGCGCCTGGGTGGCGCAGTCGGTTAAGCGTCCGACTTCAGCCAGGTCACGATCTCGCGGTCCGGGAGTTCGAGCCCCGCGTCAGGCTCTGGGCGGATGGCTCAGAGCCTGGAGCCTGTTTCCGATTCTGTGTCTCCCTCTCTCTCTGCCCCTCCCCCGTTCATGCTCTGTCTCTCTCTGTCCCAAAAATAAATAAACGTTGAAAAAAAAAAACAAAAAAACTAAACTGCAAACACAATAAGGGCCATGAGGATGCCCGCAAAGGCAAAACAAAGGCAACAGTGGAACGTTTCCCCTACGGGGAAGCAAAGAACCCAGATGCTGAGCGAGAAGGAGTCTGCCACCTTCCCAGGGTGCCAACCCCACACCCCCTGGCCTCTGCCAGCATGGGCACCGGCACACCCCTCCACCATAGAAGACTACCCACTCAGCAATGTCACCAGCCACCAGGTGGGGCAGGGTGTTGCCTAGAGAGGATTTCCTGCAGAAACTCCGTTCCAGGTCCCTGCTCTCCTACAGGAGGCAACAGGCATGAAAGGGCTCACAGGGTCCTTTGATGCCCAGAACATATGGAACCCCAAAGTCCCCAGGCACTTTTCTTTATCTTGGTGACTTTCTAAGGCTATCAAACCACCCCTGCCAGCTGTCTCCGGGCTTCTCAATGCCCCAATGTCATGATGTGGCACCATCCAGGTCACCTTGCTCTCCTAGAAATAGAGAAGTACAAGCTTCTGAAGAAACTTACTTGGGGAAGTGAGGCACAAGCCTGGGTTTGAGTCTCAGCTCTGCTCCTTCCCAGCTGTGAGATCTGGGATAAATGGCATCCCTTTTGTCTAAGATGGAGTAAAACTGTCTGCCCAGGAGCAGCTGGCAGACCCCAGAGGCTGACCACGGAGGACTTCCTTTCCCCTGGCTTCCTTCTCTGATTATTATGAAGGTGGAGTATGGGAAACCATCCTGGACCCCAATTTCTGTTTCTCTCTCCCCATCTTTCCACCTGTCCCACGTTTTAGCAGCCCAGGTGTGTGTGTGACCAGCTCCTACCTGCATCTTCCCTGAACCAGGAATCATGCAAATTAGGTCCAGAGTCCTTTCCCACCCATAACTACCTCTTATTTGGAAAGTGACAAATCATGTGGAAATATTTCCTGTATCAATATTAATCCATGATGGCTCTAGAATGTCTACAACACAGGGGCATAAAGGCGGCCAGCTGCTTAGAAGGCTAGCAACCTGTCTAGAAACACACTGTTTGTGCATGGATTATACGTTTATTTCAAGTACCTTTGGGAGGTGTTGATGGAGACTGGGACAGGGTCATCCTTGGTGCCAACACTGTTTTTAATAGCAACCACCACCACCAGAGATTGTACCAAGCACTGTGCCAAGAGGCTTACGTATATCCTATCATTTAATTCTCTTAATAACCAAGAAGGCATTGTCCCCATTTTACAGGTAAGTAAACTGAGGTTCAGAGTCACTAAGTAACTTGCCAAGATCTTGCAGCTGGCTCAAAATAAGAGGCAAAACCTGAATCCAGGTCTGCCGCATGGCAAATCCACTGCTGTGGCTAAAGCAAACTGCTGCCCTCCTGCCTTGCTCCCCAGCTGCCCCAGGCTCTGCTCTCCTTCCACTCCGAGGACACCCGTCCCACCCATTCGACCACCCAGGCCGCCAGTCTGCAGCTGGAGGGCTTCAAACTTCAAACTTCCCACAAATGGATTTCTGAGCAGGAGGTTTTTTTGTTTTTTTTTTTCCTCTCCCTTGCTGAAAAGACTGTTCCTCGTGGTTACTGCTGTCTAGTGCTTTTGAAAACATAAGCGGGGCTTAGTCCAGCTCAGGAGGCCACTGGGTGCTCATTCAGGTCTGGGTTCCCGGCTTGGGCTCCTCCCCCAAGTAAGAGAAATGTGGGGCCTGCTCCAGACTCCCCCTAAGGAGGGTGCTCCCTGCCCTAACACACCTGACAGATTCCCCTCCACACATGCCGGCCCAGCCCCTGGGACAGCTCCGCACAATGAGGCCCGCACCTGCAAGAATGTCTGTAAATCCCGGGGCTCTGCACAGGGCAGCCGGATTGCAGGGAACGGCAGCAGATCCCAGGATAAAAGCAGAAGCCATCCTGTTGACAGTTCATTCCTGTTTCTCCCCCAAATCTATCCACAACAGAACTGTTAAGCTCATGCTTCCTCTCCTGTTGCAAACAATTGTAAAAATGATTGGTATCTGCCCTCAATGTAGAGCCCGTCCGCTTCATCCCCAGGCTAAATCTTTCTGCAAAGGCTCCATGTGTGAAAAACATTCATTCCCAAGACACACGAATAATGGTTAGTCTTAGAGACCCTAATCACTGAGCTCAGAGAAATGCAAAGTCTGGCCCACATAACTGCTGACTTTCTGGAGATGGAAACCTACCCCACACTCTGAGCTGGGCACCCGAGGGCAGGAAGGCTCAGGATTGCGTCTGGAGCCTGGGCCCACCTACAGGGCGTCATTCTGGTGCTTGACCTCCCATAATGAGACCTCTAGCCTCCTGCAATGAGTCTCTCCTGCCTTTGTCCACGGCTCTAAAATCTTTTTGCAAAGGAGAAATTATAGTGAGAGAAGTGGGGGAGGGGGGTATAAGGAAGAGAGCTCGGACAGGGCCAGGACGCCTGGTTCCAATCCTGGCTTTGGCATTGACTAGCTGTGCCATCAGGGAAAAGCCTTTGCCTTTCTGGCTTTAGTTGTCTTGCCTGGGCATTTGGAACACAAGACATCTAGGGACCCACACAGCTGACATCCCGTGAGTGCGACAGGCAGATGGAGAGATGTTTCAGCCAGAAAGCACCTAAGAGCCCAGCACCAACAGCCAGTCCCCAGGTAAGCCAGGGAGCCGGCACCAGCAGGGCAATGTGGCCCTAAATGGATAGGTAAACACAGTACTTCAGGGGCTGGAGCTGATAACTGAAGAGGAAAACACCTTCTGATCTTGAAGGGGCCTAGAAATGATGCACAGATTTTTTTTTAATATAACTTGTTCTCTATGGTGAAAATACCTTGTATTTCCATCATATCCATCTCCCCTCATTCCAGCAGGGGACTTAATTTTATTGGAGGATCCATCCTTCCCACACTCTCATTCCATATGGGGTGGAGGACACATCCCAAATCTAAGCCAGGGCCTTCCCCTGGCCAAGTAATTGGTTCAGGGGAGGGCACGTGACCAAAGCTGTCCAATCAGAGAGAGCCCCAGGATCTCCATTAGGAAAGCTGGGAATTCTCCATCTATTCCTCGGGACCAAATAAGGGAGGATGTGGGGCGAGACCTGCTGCAGCCACCTTTTAAACCATGTGAGCTAGAGAATAGAACTTTGCTTAAAGGAATCAAGGAATGGAGAGAAATAAGCCTTGTCATAGAGACAGTTTGGGTACTGCATCAAGCCAAACCTGATCTAGCCATAGACAACTCAGAGAATATTAAGGAAATATCCCATGTGATCCCTCACATTCCTAACCTTTCTCTGACAAAGTCCTTTGCCGATTTGGAGATCAAAAGAGACACCCAAGCACATCCAGCCATTTCCCAAGGCTGGAAACAGATGCATTCAATCATCTATTGATTCAACAATATTTAATGAATGTCAACTCTGTGTCATCACACCACTCTGTGATGGTCAAGGCACAGTCCCTGCCCTCAAGAGCAATCAGAATGGGGGAGACATAACCTCACCTACTAGCAGTTTTGCTACAGTGTGACGATAACCCAATGGGAGGACATATGAGGGGCTGCAGACATGCGACCTCTAACCCAGTGAAAATCAAAGATTTGCCAGAGGGTGGGTACAGGCAGACACTGACTTAGATTTAGAACCCACAAGCCCTTCACTAACTCATCTCAGCGGTCCTCAAAGCAACCCTGTTTCAGAGGCTGGACAGGGATGGCCATCCCCACTTCACAGAGGAAGGGGCAGTGGCCAAGACATGGACAACAGCCCATGCAGCCTCACACAGAAGGTTTGGGGCTAAACAGGAAGGAGAACCAGATCTTACAAATCCCACGTATCACATCCATCACATTCTCTCTGACTTGATGACGGCACAGGTTTCAGAGTTGGCCTCAAAAGGACAAAGATCAGCCATCTGCCCCCAGAGGATGTCTGGTGTCTCTCAGGAAGGTGCCACTGGAGTCAGAGGCAGGCCACGCATCTGCTCGCCAGGGAGAGGGTCCTGTGTGCCCCTGCCACCAGAGCAGCCCTTCTAGAGGTATCACAGACCCAGGCCAGGCTCTAGATAGGACTTCATCATCCCTGGGGGTCCTACCAATGGAGGGAAAACTTCCTAGAACCACCAATACTGGACACAAATTCTTCAGTGGAGCCCTGATCAGCCAACCACATTCAGTATGGTCCCTGAGGATGGCAAAGGGTTTGTGGCCACAAACTGGAGAGGAAGGGCTAAGCCCCGGAATCATCCCAACACACAATCCTTGCTCTGAGAGCAATGAGATGCAGGAGGATGAAAGCATACCCCCCACCCTTGTCTTTGTTTTTACATGATAGGACCAAGATCGAGAGAATATAAAAGCTGTTAAAAGAGATTAAGAGTATGGACTTCAGAATCAGAAACTCCTGAGTAAAAGACATTTAAGAGGTGGTATGTATACACAGTGGAATATTAGTCATAAAAAAAAGAACGACATCTGGGGCACCTGGGTGGCTCAGTTGGTTAAGCGACTGACTTCGGCTCAGGTCATGATCTCACAGTTCGTGAGTTCGAGCCCCACGTCGGGCTCTGTGCTGACAGCTCAGAGCCTGGAGCCTACTTCAGATTCGGTGTCTTCCCTCTCTCTACCCCTCCCCTGCTCATGCTCTGTGTCTCTCAGTAATAAACGTTAAAACATTTTTTGAAAAAAAAAAAAAAAAAAAGAATGAGCTGTTGCCATTTCTAACAACATGGGTCAATCTAGAGAGTGTATTGCTAAGAGAAGTAAGCCAAAGACAAATATCATATGATTTCACTCATATGTGGAATTTAATGAACAAAACAAATGAACAGAGAAAAAAGTGACAAAAAAAAAAAGAAAACACTGACTCTTAAATACAGTGACCTGGTGGTTATTAGATGGGAGGGGCAGGGAGGATGGGTGAACTAGATAAAGGGGATTAAGAGAACACATCGAGATGAGCACTGAATAATGTATAGAATTATTGAATCATGATATTGTACACCTGAAACTAATACAACACTGTACAGTAATTATACTTGAATTTTTTAAGTCCTGAGTTTGAGTGTATTTACTACACTGTGTATCATGTTCCTTCAAATAATATTAACAACTAGTAATTACAACAGTCAGTGAGGAGTTATTTTATTTATTTATTTTAACTCCAGAGTGGTCAGTTAGGATTTCTAAAACTCAGTTTCCTCATCTGTAAAATGGAGCTAACACCTACCTCCTGGGGCTCATAGGCAGCACATGTAAAAGCACAGAGAGGCGCACATTAAATGTGGACCTAACAGCAGTAATCTAATTGGCAACACTATCTTTTGATTATTATGACTGTTCCCCCATACAGATGGCCACCCTCTGTCCCCTGAAGATACACACAGCTATAAAATAAAATTACAAACACATTAATTGAAAACGAGAGACAAAGAACCTAGAGACTAGGATACCCTCCCTCCAAGCAAAATATGAAGGCAAAAAAAGGAAATTTCACAAAAACAGCCCATGGCCCCCACAGAGCTCCAGAGCTCATGACCGGACAGCTATGGCCTCAACCCCTGCTCTGTTTTCCCACACAATCAAATGAGGACCTCACCCGACAGAAGTATCAAGGCCATGGGGCACCTGGGTGGCTCAATCAGTTAAGCGTCTGACCTCAGCTCAGGTCACAATCTTGTGATTCATGAGTTCAAGCCCCGAGTCAGGCTCCGTGCTGACAGCTCGGAGCCTGGAACTTGCTTTGGATTCTGTGTCTCCCTCTCTCTGTGTTCCATCCCCCACTCAAACTGTCTCTCTTCCTCTCAAAAATAAAGATTAAAAAAAAATTTTTAAACAAGTATCAAGGCCAGATATCAGAACCTTAATTTCCTCTCCCTGGGAGGGAGCTCCAGGCTACTCAAAAGGGGCCTCTTAACACTCCCCTCCAGTGTCCCCTCCAATGCTCCCAACCCTATACCCTACATGCCCTCAGGCCAAGTGTCAAGAGAACTGTCAGGTTTCCCCACATAATGTCTGGGGAAGCCTCTTCTTTAGGCCTCAAAAGCAGGCTGGCTGGCCGTGGTGCCAGCCTCCTGAAGGTGCCTCCTGAGGGATGTCACAGCCCAGGTGACTCCAGCGATTGGAGGAAGGCAGACAGGGGCCAGCCCGATTCCCACTGGGAACAAAAAGTCAGCTGTGGAGCCCAGGGCATGATGAGAAGGCAGGCTCTGCGAAGATCAACTTCAATTCATAGATGACACGTCACCAGGTCCTGGGAGGGCGAGTCGTGGCCTTCATGGCCGAGGAGGGCTAAGCAGGGGACTAGGGCTCAAACACCCCCTCGCCCAGTCTCCTCTTGTGCTGTTCCCACAAGCGGAGATCTGAGACTCCAGGCAGCCTGAGACCCCAACACGACCCTTCTCTTCGCCTGTCCTCACCTATCTCCCTGCAGCAACACGACCATCTCAGACAGCAGCCCTACCTCACTGGAAGGAACCCGTTCCTCAGAACAGATCGCTGCTCCGTCTTCTCCGCCCCATCTTCTCCACCCTGCGCCTGTCTAGCACCTGAGACAACCATAGAGGGCCCCCATCCCTCAGAAGCTCACGGGTGGCTCTTCCAGGTGACTCTTATATTGTAAAGTTCCCAAGTCTGCAAGGCAAGTATTGCATTCCCTATGATACAGATAGATAAACTGAGGAGTTCGACAGCAAAGTTATCTTCCCAAGGACACACAGAGATGGGCTGCAGAGCAGAAATATGAATCCCAGGACGGTCTGTGCAGAAAGAACAACACCTTCCAGGTCGGCTGTCTGCATACGTCTTTCACTATTATGGGCTCGATATTTTTCTTTAACAAGAATATTCAACAGCAGCGAGAGCCGACGCCAACACAGTACGTATTAGGTGCCAAACACTTTCTAAATGCCTCACAGAGATTAACTCACGTAATTCTTACATCAACCTAGAGGGAGGGTATCACTCCAGAAAACCCTGCCTGAGGGAGGAGAGGACCCAGCTAGGAGAAAAAGGGTCCGGAGCCACGGCGGGAGCCTCTCACTCTGGTGCTAGGCGGACATCAGCCAGATGCTTGGGGACCCAGCGCCGCCTAGAGCAGGGAAAGCGGCGAGGAGGCAGAGACAAGAGGGGCTTAGACCAGCAGCTCAGAAGGACAGCAGGCCCTCAAAGCACTTCAACTCCACACCCAGTGCCTTCTGCCCCATGAGGGCCTTGCAGGGGGTTAGCTGAGTCCACAAAGAGCACAGAGGGACAGAGACTATGGGGCCACCCTGTAGCTCCTGCCATGACCACAGCCCCTGCCATCCGTCTGTTTCCATGGCAATAGGAGATGGTTCTCAAGGTAGACAAATGGTTTTTCTTCGTCTAAAAGCTCCCCTAAAATGAGACACCACTGCCTGTCCTCTATCCAGGTGTTTGTCAAGCCTTGAAGACCAGTCACATCACCCAATGAGACCTCACTGCCCCCAGAGCCACATGGTGTCACTTCACACCACGAGAGGCTCCACCCGTGTCCTTCCCGGGCACCAACACAGCAACACCAGGGGGCCCACTTCAAGGAAAGAAGAAACTAGACGCTTTGGCAAATGCTCCTGCTTTTTCTACCCCCTCTACTGTCTTCTTCCTCAGAAACTGCACTAGGTGGCCCCTGAGGTCATTCCCTGGGCGGAAGACACCCAGCAGACACCTGGCTAGGCTGCTGCTAGACAACACGCGACCCCATCAAGAAGGGGTACAATAGGCTGATGTCGGAAGACAAAGGGCTTTCAGAAGCAATAATCTTTGTACCAAGCTTTACGGTTTTCACCATCCCCAGACACACCGATGGCCCTGGGTGTGTTACTTCATCCTTCAGCCTCAACAAGTGTCTTCTCTCAATGTGCTTGGTGAAAGCCTGTTCCCTTGCTATCCATGCAGGCATCTCAGCAAGGACTCAAGTTTTCCCCCAAACTATTCCCACAGCCTCCGACCCCAAGCTGAATGCTCCCCGATGACCTACAGAGTGGACGAACCCATCCATTTTGGCCAAATGTCCCCAAACTATACACAGGGAGATCCAGCAGGTTCCTTGACGATGCCTTAAATCAAAAACTAATCTCACAACTGGCATCTCATTGCAACATCACCACCACCGCCGCCACCCCTTCCTCCCCATCACACACCTCTGCAGCCAGCTGCCCCCCTCTCTTGCCCCAGCCTGAGCCTAGAGATACATTCTGCTTCTTCCTCACTCGGCTCTCACACCACACATATACCCAAGCATGTCCCAGCTTCCAACCACCCACTTCTCAGACAGGGCCTAGCCATATTACCGTCTGCTTTTCAGCCAGGAATAGGTAATAATCGTAGTGGCAGGGGTGCAATGTAAAAGTGTGATGCCTTTGAAACTCTTGACATGTTTGGGAGCACCATCGGTGAGCTGGGCAAGAATGTGCTATGGTATCCACCTCCTGGTAAGCGGCCCCTAGAAACAGCCAGGAAGAACGACATGGTGTGATCTCAATTCAGTCACCTAAGTCTTGCTCCAGCTCTACCTCCCACCTTGGAATGAGGCTCTTTAGCTTTGGTTGGCCAGAGCTGGCCCCATGCTCTCCTCAGACAGCAAGCCAGACCTGAGCCACAGCAAAGCTCTCAGTCCCAGACTCTGCAAGCAAGAGAAGAAGCCTGGGGCACCTGGGTGGCTCCGCCGGTTAAGCATCAGACTTCAGCTCAGGTCATGATCTCGCAGCTCACGGGTTTGAGCCCCGCCCGGGGCTCTCTGCTGTCAGCATGGAGCCTGCCTCAGATCCTCTGTCCCCCTCTCTCTCTGTCCTTCCCTTGCTTGTGCACTCTCTCACTCAAAAATAAATAAACATTGTTAAAAAAGAAGAGAGGAAGCCTGCTCAGCCCTGGGTTTGGACAGTGAGCAGCCCCATCCTGACCTGCTCTCTCCTCTCAGCACCTAACACTATCCTGCACATCCCTGGGCACAGAGGGGGAATGGTCTTCAGGAAAACACCAAGTCCCCAGGAAAAAAAGCTGCAGCAGAAATAGTGTGAAGAAGCAGGTGCTTCTTCCCAGTCACAGGCACATGCCACAGGCACATGCCAGAACCTCCCAGCGACAGGCACATGCCCAGGAGACTGCCCAGGGTCAGAGGCAGCTCTACCACTCTAGCTGTTTGACCCCCACGAAATGATATTACTACATGTGTAAAAGAGGAGGAGTAATGTTCACCTCACACACTTGTGGTGAGAGTTACAAGAATTAATTCCCATCAGGTACCCAGAACGCTTTCTGACCTATTTATAAACACTCCGTCAGCCTTATGATTTTTTTTTTTTAAAGAGAAAGCGTGTGCAAGCAACAAGAAAGGGGCAGAGCTGGCAGGGCAGGGAGGGCAAGAGGGAGAGAGAGAGAGAGAGAGAGAGAGACAGAGAGAATCTCAAGCGGACTCCACACTCAGTGCACAGCCCAAAGTAGGTCTCAATCCCACTACCCTGGGATTACAACCAGAGCTAAAATCAAGAGTCAGACGCTCAACCAACTGAGCCACCCGGGCACCCCAGCTTTATCATTTTTTAATTTTCAATTTAATTATTATTACTTCTAGAATCCAGAGAAGAGCCCCTCAAACAAATGGCCTCCAAATCTCCTGTGTAAAATTCTAACTTCTGTCCTCCTCATGTGGTGAGAGCCACACCTCCCTCTCTGCCATCCCCTTCCAGAACATCACACAGCTCTGAGCACACAGCCTTGCCCGGCAGCATCTGCCAAAGTGGTCCAGAATGATTCCAGGTGCCCCCTCACACCCATGAACTTCTGGGTGTCCTTGCTAAGTGCGGCATGAGGATTTATATGGTCCTGCCATCTAAGGAAGCCCCTCCCCCCCAAAAAAGCACCAATTCAACTTTGGAAAACAAGACAATGATGGCGAACAGGGCCATGTGGACAAATCCAAAGTGTCCTTGCTTGACTTGGAGAAGTCACGTGGCTGTCTCCTTGCAGGAAAAGCCCATTCAGGACTGAAACTAATGCCCCAGGAACCAGAGTGCAGCAATACAGAGCCCCTCCACTTCCACATACCTATCACCAGGCGAATTGTCGCAGCAGGATGGGGCCAAGGCTATGCAGATGCCACCTTCACAGCTGCTTCCCCAGTCAGACACACAGGCTGGAGGATTCCAGAAGGAAGTGCGAGTGCCCACACCCTGCATCAGTAACAAAAACGGAGCCCGCCAGTGTCAAGGCCCCACATTTGTACAGACAGGCACCCGAGCGTTTACAGAGGCCTGCAAGCCCTTCTCACATGATGTAAGATGCCAGAAACAGCCACGGTTCCCGTTGCTCAAGAATTCTTAGACCAAGACCACAGGGGCCCACACCTCTCTCTTCCACACAGGGGATGCTACAGGGCAGGTCAGCCTTCAGCATGAGGGGTACTCTTACAAAGCAGCCACAAGACAACCGCCCCCAAGAAGGGGCCGCTCTCCCCTTCCCATGCGCCTTTATAAGGGCTCCTGGCACGCTCGAGCATTTGCGTGAAGCAAACATGGGGAGAGACAAAGCAGCGGCAGTGAACTTCCCAGCCACACACCACCTTCTGGATCAGCCCAGTAAGGCCAGGAACACGAAATCCTGGGCCCCGGTTCTGAGAGGCATCCTTGCTTGCTAATAAGAACTTGACTTCAACCCTGCTGAACCCTCAGACCACATGACAGCTCCTAAGAGGTGCCAGTTAAATATGTTCAACTGAAAAACTGCAACTCGTAGAACCCAAGGCTTTGCCATTTTTATTCAAAAATGTTTACTTCTTGTTTCCCTATTAAATATAAGCAACTTCCCCCTTGTATATATTTGCACCACATCCACACAATGTGTTCCCCATCAACATTTGAATTATGGGCATAGGCTTTGAAATGTTAGTTTTGTGCTAAGATAAATATTGGAATAATATTCACTCTGCTTTTTTGAAGTAGTCGACAACACCATTTGCGATTGAAGACGAAGGCACCGTTTGCTTTGCGAAGTAATAGAAGGATAACAAGCAGTGCTCTCGGGGGAAAGGGATCACCATGGCCTCTGCAACACTTGTATCTCCTGATAAAGAAGCAGCACAGCTTCCGTGAGGGTAGAAGGCAAATGCCCTGAGCCTCTGAGCCTGGCCTGGTGAGGATGGCAGTGTTCACGGCATGACTGGCCCCTGCCACCATCTGCCCCAGCCCCCATGGCAGAACCCAGCCTGGGTTTCCCGGTGACTTTACCTGGGGCTCCACAAAGAAAGAAACACAAGAAGCGGGGTAATGGAGGACTTACATAGACAAGGCCCCTCTCCAGTTCCTGTGTGGCCCACACTGGCTGCAAAATGGACATGCAGTGGTCCTCCGTTCACATGCCCCTGCTCCTCCCACAAATGGTTCACCGGGGGGCCTGCCTCTGTGGCCTGAAGGGACAGCTCAGAAACACAGCACCCTCGGCTCACCGTGCAACATGCACACAAAGGCCATACCTGGGGAAGCCCCAGGACTCAAATCCAGGCCCCCCACAGGCAGCAGCCCAGCCCGAGTTCTGGCAATCCTGGCCACGCTGGTCATTTTGAGCTCAGAGGGATGCCTGGCTTGAGCCAGGAAGCTTCTCCTTCTGCAAGTGATAGCACTCTGGCTGTGATGATTCAACCAACCAGGCAGCACTTTGCTGAGCCCTCTCACCTGGATTCTTTCTCTCACGGGCATCATGAGCCAATCCTGGGAGGGATTCAGGGCAGGTGTTGGGATCCCCATTTCGCAGGTCTGGAAACTGAGGCTGAGAGAGCCTTACCTAAGATCAAGTGGCTGATGACAGAGATCTCACAGCCCTCTCCCCAGTCTGTGCTTCACATCTGCTCGAGGGATCTGTGTTTAAGAACTGCATCACTGGCACCTCCCTTCCGTGCTCTGGGACATCCGAAAACCCGGGGCCAGGGTCTGTCATGACCAGCCTTTCTTATAGCCTCTCAGCACCCGAGTTCCCTGAACTGTAAAATAAGGGCACTGCCCTGACAATCATTATGATTGCTACTGCCACCAGAAATATCAGGACTTCATGATCCCTTACAAACCTAGCTTTCTCTCTTACTGTGACCTTCCTTTGAAATTAGAGAGCTAGGCCGAGCTGAGAGCTATGGATCACCTATAGAGAGCGCCTGCTACCCTGGCCCCTTCTTCTAGAAGCCCCCTCAATGCTCCCAGCCTGGTGGCCTGCACCCCCAGAAACTCAACCAACAAGGCAGGGCAGAGCACAGGCAGGCTGTGAATGACCGGGCGAATGAGCTGGCAGCTTCTCCCCGCCCTACAGAACACACTCGTTTCCCTGTGGGAAAAATGTGACGAGGCTGGATCTACCATGAAGAGCATTAGGTTATGATAATTTGAGCTCCATGCAATTATTCCTATTAAATGCATGAGCAGAACACCGTAGCTGGTGGGCTGGATTCTTGTTAAGAAAAATAAGTGGCTTTATATTTCAAACTGGAAGACAATTCTAACCCAAGGATCCTAATGAATCAAGTAACTTTAGACCTTTTCTTCTTCGGCTGTGCTTTACTCACAAAAGAAATGTGCCTCGTTTACCAGGATTCCAGGCCCATCCTGGTCATGTGCTCAGCCGAACCCAGCTAATTAAATTAAGCCACAGCCACCTTTTTCCTAACCAGGAGAGAAGGGGCCCATAAATTATGCTGCCCTGAGCTCCCCACAAATTGCCTCTCCCCGAAGAGGGCTTTGCCATTTGAGAAAACGCATCCAAGGCGGTGCGTGGCGGCGAGGCCCTGGTAATTGGCCGTCCCTTTGGCGCGGCCTCTCCCACTCACCCGCCAGTGGAGAAATAATGAGCTGCCAAAGCTTGGGGAGGCTCGGCAAACAGAGTGAGGAAAAGGGCTTGTGCTCCAGAACCCAGGCTAGCCGGCCAGTCTTGCTCCAGCCAGCCCAGGGTGGTAGGGAAGCAGTGGGGCAGGAAGGTCTGGAACCTTCTCCTGGGTGTGTCCCTGCTGTTCCATCTTGGACATACTTCTCCTAGCACACAAGCCACACTAGCAGGTAGTCAGCGGGAGAGGGGGCGGTCAGTAGGTCCTGTGGGTGCTGCACGTTGCTGAGCCCCCGGGGTGCCATGTGTGATCAGTTGTGTCTGTGAACCCCGGGGCGGGGGGGGGGGGTCCCACCTCTGAAGAGTAAATAGACCAGGCAAGCCTCCCTGGAGGAAGAGGAGGAAAGGAATGACTCTTGGAACTCCCACACAGTAACCTAGAGAGGGCCCTCCTTTGGGGCTCCTTCACTCAGGTCTCCCTGATCTTTCTGACAACAGCCAGAGCGGGGGACAAAGCAGGGAGAGTTGTTTCAGACAACGTGTCTGCCTCTCCGCCCAAAGCAAAGGAAAAATCTCTCCATCATTGTAGCAATGGGAGTGGCCCCCATCCTGTGTGGGAAGTCCCCCCTGGTATGAAGCGGGGAGCAAGAGATTCAGGGCAGGGAAAGTAAAAATGCAGGCAGGCCTGGGATGGGAGGTTTGCAGAGCGCTAATCCCCCCGCACCAAGGGACTGATTTTAACAAGGCAGGTTGTTTCAGAGGCGCTCCGGGTTGACTCACATGTGCTGTTGTGGCAGGCTCTTGTGCTTTATTCTGCATTCAGAATTTTCTTATTCCGGGATTTCTGATCCAAAAATGTGCTTTGAAAGCCAGCCCCGTTTTGGACAACTCCTCAATTTAAAGGGCACTTTCTATACGTCACTTCTCTGCACGAGGCTGCCACTCACAAAGGCAGGGTGGAGAGGGGGGATTCGGGGCTAACTCCCAATGCCCATCTGCCCCTGCTCCCAGCCGAGCTGGGGCAAGGACCCTGGGGGGAGAGGCAGCACGCCTGGACCAGGGAAAGGCTGCATAATTGGGCTCTACAGCTAGGAAAGCCCAGCGGGCCACAAGGGAACCCAGGCAGGTCCCTCCCCACGGCTCTCACTGGATTTGGACAATAGCTATAATAGCTGGCATTACTGAGCACCAGGCGGCAGGCACCCAGCCAGGCACTTTACACGCACCATTTCATTTCGTGCTCACAGCAGCTCTGAGGAGGGCACCATTACCCCTCTTACCAACAAAGAAACTGAGGCCTGGAGGAGCTGAGGAGGGTGCCCAGGTCCCACAGCCGACCACCGATGGAGCTGGGTTTCCAACGTGGTGCTGACTCCCAAGCACCCGTCCCTCAGCACCCCCTGCCTCTCGGGCCGTGCTCGCATCTGCTCCACCCTGCGACGGGGCACTGGGAAGCACTGGGTGCAGGGAGATGGCTGGGCTGGGCTGGCGGAACTGGTGAGCCCAGGAAAGGAAACCCAAGTGTGGGTCTCCCTGCTTGCTGGGTAAGCCAGTCGTGGCATGTGACTGGGCGTTGGACGCCCAGGTATGCTGGGGATACAGCTGCCACAGTCCCTCACCAGATCCCCAGTCAGGGAGCAGTTAGGAGACCTTTCCTGGAGCCTGAGGGGCAGCGTCTGGGGTCGTGCCAGAAGCGGCTGGGACCTCAGAAAGCCACTTCTCTCTGCACCACTCGACCATGTCTGCCAGACTGCAGGAGCAGGAGGCAGCCGGCTGGGCCACTTTCTGAGTCACAGAGGGGTGTGGGTGACGCTGGAAAGCCGAGCTGAAAATTGACCTTCTCCCTGAGGTCACTGCCAACACAGTGCTGGTCACGTGGCAAGCATCTGCCAATGGCTTAAGCCGCTTCAAAGGGGGAGAGGGCAACTAGATGGGCATGTGATGTCACCAGCATTGGAAAATCCACCAGTCCCCTCCTCCAGCAAGAAGGGCCAGGGCACCACGTCCCCAGCAAAGCCAGTACCACGTGACAAAGGCCAACCCCAAGAGCAGGGACCCATCCGCCCGGTCTCAGTCACTAGCACACTGGGATGGGGTGGCCACACCTTCCCCAACAGGCCTCACTTCTCTCAAACCCCACCCCCCCACCGCCCCGAGGAAAACACAAGCTTGACTGGCACTCACTTTGAAATCTGAATCTCTTGAGATGGAAACCCAGGGTTGTAAGCGATCAGACTTTGTTAATTTTGCCAGGCATCACCCACAGGACTGAGCACGGTTCTCAGGGTGTGGCCGCCATCAGCCAAACCAGCCACATCTGCTTGCATTTCATCACCAACATGGTAAAGTTTGACTTTCAGCTGACCTTGAAATTCACAAACTCCAGCAGGGGAGGGCTGGCAGTGGGGGATAGGAGTCAAGTGAAAGCCGCTAAAAGGAAGCAGAAATAAAACAAGCTGGGGCTGCCCTGTGCCCCCCAAAATTAAAACCAAATGAGCATATCAAAGGGCACTTTTCCCAGCTATTTTGGCTCCAACACTCCTCAGCTTTAATCAAGTCTCTGGGAGAGAAAGCTTCAAGTGGCTGTAATTTCCTACCTGCCTTCACCTGCAATGCTTAGACCTGAATCTGGGAGTTATTTGGGGCTGATTTCCCCTAATGCACAAACCCTTCCATGATGCCTTCTCCCTAAGCTGAGACTGGCTCCCTAGGCCCTGGCAAAGGATGTCTGCTGGCCTGGGCTTTCCTGGCCTTGAGGAAGGCAGCAGCATGAGAGGCAGGAGTTCATGTACCTCTAGGGCGTATGGAAGACCTGGAAGGAGAGTCCCTCCATGTAGGCCCAGGCTCTGACAGACCAGGTCCCTTGGACAAAGAGCTGGTGGGTTGCCCCAGGCCACAGCTGGTAGGCTGGAGTGCTAAGAGAAGATGCAGCTCCATCTGGGCTGTTCCATGATGCCTCTGGGGGCCTTTCCAGCTCTGGCATTCACACATCTACTCCCAAGACTTCCATGACATTTGCTCCTGGGGCATCTCCCCTAGAGACATCACAGCATCTGTGCTCTGCACTGAGGCCTTAGAGTCCCAGAACAGAGAGCAAGCAGATGAGAAGAGGAAGCTAGAACAAGTCAGAAGCACCATGTTCCAAGCTCCCCTGCCCCACCTACAAGAAGAAAGAGCTATGAGCACTTCCTTAGCGTCTACTGTGTACCCAGTGCTTTTATCTGATTCCATCTCCCACAAGCCTCTGAGATAGGAACTCAGATGAATCCCATTTTACAGATTCACTCAACTACTGTGTGATTGCTCACCATGTGTCAGGCACTGGAGGAAACAGCTGGCGGCTTAGTGAGGCGGCCGTGAGGTCCTGCTTCAAGTTGGAATATAACCTCAAGCATACCAATGTCTTTTGTGGGTAGAATCCCACAAATACTCCATTTTTTCTTCCTGGATTTGCCATTCTTCATCCTCGAAGGTACCTTTTTGACACTGTATTCTAGGAAGCATGGACTGTGAACAAAGAACTCATGACAGAGGCTTGCGCACTCCCTGGCCACAGTGGGACTCTATGTCTAGCTGTACTGGGCTGGCAGTGGGGACAGCTATCCTGCCCCAGAGCACAGGCTCTTGTGGGGACCCATGTCAAGTCTGCTTTGTGTCCAGATGGCCAACACTGCGAGAGCCCCCACAGGGACCGCATACGGGGGCTGGGGGGGGGGGGGCATGTGTTGCCTCAGAGCCACAGCTCAAAGCCCCATCTGCAGGAAAACCCAGCCCCAGCCCAGTACCCTTAAAGCTGGAGGGCAAAGCAACAAGCCTAGCCCCAAAGGACCTGAGCCTTCGTGCCCCTGCTCTGCCGATTCCCTTCCTCCTCCCCTTATGCACACAGTCCTTCCTCCCCCCAGGTGGGACATCTTAAACCCTCCTCACAGAAGAACCAACACCCACAACAATCAAGTGATGTAGACTCTTGATGTTATTCTATCCTACAGAGTTCTTACTCCTGACCCCAAATCTCGGCTACCTCCAACATGCAGTCCTGGCAGCAGAAGGACCACAGACTTTGGGGCCAGAATGTCTGGATTCAAATTCTGCTCTGACCTTCACCTTTCTGAGGGTCTGTTCCCTCGTGTGTGAAATGGGGATACTGACAGGGTGGTGGGGTTGGGTGGGCCAAGCCTCCTGCCTCGGAGAAGGGCTGGGAGAGGGCAGGTTACAACAGGTGCGCAAGAAAGTTAGGGCACCTTCCTTGTGAAGGAAGGACGGGCAAAGCACGTGCAGGGCCAGACCCACCAGGGAGGCTTGGTATGGCACATGCTCGGTGCACCCTTTAGCCCCAAAGGGGTGAGACCACCACCAAGGAAGAGAAAGGTGTGAGACAGATTAGCAACAAACATTAATTAAGCAGTTACCAAAAACAGGTGAGAGGACAGAGGAGAAACCAAATGTGTAGAGCTATGGTGCCCAGAGCTCAGGGGGCCTCCCTGTCCCACACGGCTTTGGACTCTACCCTGAGGTTCATTTCCATGACCCTAGGGCACTGCCTGTCTCCCAGTGAAGCCAACTTGTGTCTCCAGGCACAGGACCCAGTAGGTGTTTCTACATACTGGGTCACCTCTGCCCAGTCCCAAACAACCCCCTGCCACACTCAGGGAACACTTGTGTGCACTCTAGGCCCTTCCCTGGATGCTCACGATCCTGAGGCTGCATGGGTTAGGGATGGAGGTGAGGATATGGTGGCAAGCAGGTCCTGTTGGTCAAGAAAACTCTTTAAAACCCGTAAATGAAATAAACTTTAAAAAAAAAAAAAACCCGGGGCGCCTGGGTGGCGCAGTCGGTTAAGCGTCCGACTTCAGCCAGGTCTCGATCTCACGGTCGGTGAGTTCGAGCCCCGCGTCGGGCTCTGGGCGGATGGCTCGCAGCCTGGAGCCTGTTTCCAATTCTGTGTCTCCCTCTCTCTCTGCCCCTCCCCCGTTCATGCTCTGTCTCTCTCTGTCCCAAAAATAAATAAAAACGTTGAAAAAAAAAATTTTTAAATAAAAAAAAAAACCCACCTGACAGGGGTGCCTGGATGGCTCAGTCAGTTGAGCATCCAACTTTGGCTCAGGTCATGATCTTGCACTTCATGAGTTCGAGCCCTGCACAGGCTTCTCTGCTGTCAGCTCAGAGCCCACTTCGGATCCTCTGTCCCCCTCTCTCTCTGCCCCTCCCGCACTTGCACTGTCTCAAAAATAAATAAGCATTAAAAAAAAAAAAAAAACAGGAGGTCTCACATACACAGGACTACCACTCCCTGGTCAGGGGAGTCATTATAGGCCCCCCAGGGTGGCTGGACATCTTTGAGCCCACAAGGATGTGACACTGCAGAGTAACCCAGAAGAGGTAGAAGCTAGTGAACCCCCTGCAAAGCATGGCCCCTGTGACCCTAAGCAGAGCCATGCAAGACATGGAACAGTCCTATCTCAGGTTTGAACCCAAAGCCTGGCACTTACCAGCTGCCAGTAAGGCCCTGAGTCACAGCTTCTTCCCTAGAGACTACCTCTGGGGGGAGGGGGGCGGGTGCACAGGTTTCCTACGAGAAATGGAGGGGAGGAAAGGATCCCCAGGTGGATGCTGCAGGACCTTTCTCCTGTACCCAAGTCCTCCACTGCCAAAAGTCTTCCTGGGGGCAAAAAGTCCCTGGATCCAGAGTGTGATGCTGAATGATCCCGGAGCTAGGACAGTTCCCCTTTATAGGGTGAGCAAAAGTCAAACCAAAGGTCCTTATGTGGGCTCCCTAATGGTGGGCACCAAGGGTGGGGAGATTCCAGGGAGGGAAGGAAGCCGGTGCATCCCTCTGTGATGAGGGCCAGGAGGAGCATCTTTGCCCAGGTGTGGCCAGGACAGTGTTCTTGCTTTGATTAGATTCCCCTGGGGGAGGGAGGAGGAAATGCGCTCTCTCCCGTCTGCCCCCCAGAAACAAGGCTGCACCTGCCAGGACCTACATCCTCCAGTCTGTAAACCAAGGCCCGATCCGCCACACAGCAGAGAGCATGCTGCCCACATCTCCACTCCATGCAAGGGCTTCTTGACAGTTATTGGCAGGGCCTCTATTACCCAAGGACGGGCTGGGGGAGGGGAAGAAGGAAGAAAAGCCAATTTTGTTTCCCGGAGAGAAACGAGATTGCTGCTGACAGCTGTCCGTAGGAAAGCGGAGGCTCGTGCCCGCGTAATCTAAACTCGAGCGGCCCAGGTCTCCCCTCAACCCAGAAATGAGCTTGTTAGAAGAGTCTGGATCCCGGCCGTTTCCCTTGACAGCTTCCTTCCCCTAATACACACAGCAAATTGGCAACCTGTCCTCGGGCATTTGCATCCGGAGTCCCTGGAGGGAGATATCTCTATTATTCTGTTTTGGATAAAGGAGGCCGTTTGAGATGACAGGTAGCAAACGCCTCTTTAATAAAGCATACAAGCAGCCACAGAGAGCCAGGCAGTGGAGAGAGGCTTGACAAATCGGTAGATTTGCAACCCAGGAGCATTAGCAGGGCCAGCCGGAGCAGTGAGCAAGGGAATGTTGGGGCTGCGGGCTAAATCACCCCTTGTTATTCTGATTTAACCGTCTCATGGCTGGAGCCCCTGCCCACACCCCTCGGAAAGGCAGACTCAGAACATGGACACGCAAACGGCTTTGTGGCCCAGCATGTGCAAGCTGCAACTTGATCCCGTGAGTTCATCGCCTGCCGTGGTGTGGCACAACTTCCTTCTAGCAGTTCACAGATCTTTCAAGAACGGTCCCTAGCCTTCCCTCATCTCTAGCCTGGTCTCCACTGTCTTTTTTTTTTTTTTTTTTTTTTTTTTTTTGCAGTAACCTCAATTTTAAGAGAAATAAACATTTACTCAGCATTAACCATGTCTCACCCCAAGTGTCGCCCTAAGTCACAGGAGCTTGTGCCTTCCCCTCTCGTGTCATTTCCCTTGATGCAACTATTTACTCCACTGCACAAACAGCTTCCCATTCAATTCTCCTTAGCTCTAGCTTCTCCTCCGTCCCGAATCTGAAGGAGCCAGGCCTAGGGTGTTGGGCTCTGTCCAACGATGCACTGGCAAATATTTAACAGCCAGCTCTCTGAGAAAATAAATAAAAATCTGATTTGTGGTGTTTGCCAATTTCTGTGGTGTCAATACGCACACTGGGGCTGACTCCAAGCTTCCAAGGGGGTGTCACTGAAGTCAGTTGGGAGGAACCACACCAAGAACTCCACAGCTCAGACCACTGAAATCACGGCTCGTCGCTGGAGAATACCTATGTGACTTGGAACATTCCATAACTATGCTGCACCTTACCTTCCACGAAGATGGAAATGCTAGGTCATGAGGAAGCAGAGGGCTAACTGAGGCCACATGTGGCACCAGTAAATACCCGATAATGTTGGCAATTATCCTCCCCATCACCCACTTGACAGAGGCAGCTTTGATGCAAACACAGCAAGATGCTTCCACTTCCTCACCCCAGGAGCTTGCCACATCGCTGAGGGTGGCCTGAGCAGGACTGTGGTTGGTTTGGTTCTCCAGAGCAAAGAGATGCAGTTGTGGCGACGCCAGGAGTAGAGCCGTGAACTCCTGCCACCCACCTCCCCGCTTCCTAGGACACCTACTCTCTTCACGAGACTCTTCCCCATCTCCACCCTGGCTGCACACCGGAATCGCCTGTATTTGGGCCAGGTTTCCCATCAACCTAGATTCTGATTTAACAAACCCAGGTTGCCGGCTGAGCATCAGGATTATTTTTTTAATCTCTCCAGGTGATTCTAATATGCAGCCAAGACGGAGAGCTGTGTGATGACTGATGAGGAGGACAATTCACAGTAGCAGCAGAGCATGAGTGTGAACGGTCCACCTGTGTTCCAGGCAGGCTCTGGCCTCAGCCCGCATTTGGATGCATCCTTCCTGATGCCGAGCAAATCCCTGGGGCTGGAGTGACCCACAGAGACCAGACTCCAGCAACCGGGGGGCACAGGACTTTGAGGGCTCCCTGACCCAGAGTGCCATGTCTCCACACAACCCCCGTGTGCCCGCTTCAAATACTCAGACTCTTTCCTCCTCCAAGAACCAGGCAAGAACTGTAGCCATGTGAGAGGCATTCTTGGGGGTCATGTGTTCGCAGCCGACATGACCAAAGTCAGCGAACGCAGTGTTTGAGTGTGGATGGCCAAAACTGAAGGTGTCCCCTGCAAAACACAAGAGTGGGACTGCTGTTCCCCAGTACGGTTTCTACAGGATACTATTTCTATGGGATATTCATCAGGACCATGCAAGAGAGAGATGCTCAGATTCACATGCCTCTGATGGAAGCTAGAGTAGACCATGCAAGGTCAGGCCCTCTACTGCATGACTTCAGGGAGTCTTGGTATAATAATGTCCTTGGAATCTCCAAGAGCCAACATAAGATAGGGTGCTTCCCAAACTTAGTAGACCATGGAAACTTTCTCCCACGTAGAACCTGCCACCACCAGAGATCCATAAAACATGTTTGGCAAAGGCTCAGCAAGATCACATGGCTAACAGGCCCTGCCACAACACCAGGCAGAAGGTAGACCTGCCTGTCCCCATACCCACCACAGGACAGTCACCAGGAGGAGAAGCTTCTCTGGACACATGAGAATAAGATGCTAAGCCCAGGATCCACTCCAGATCCCACAAATAGGCTTGAACAGGCTTGGGCAAAGCATGGATTATGTAAATACGTATTTGGGGACTTTTTAAACACAGATTATTCACCCAATTAACTCTAATGGCCCCTCAGAGCTGAGAGAGACTATTGTGTAAACATGTGGGGCTGAATGTGGCCTCAGCCCCAAGATTTCCTCAAAAGACGGGGTTTACAAGTCCCCCATAAGAGTTCCCTCTGGGCCCCAACTTGGCAGATAAGTTCATTGCCCGGAAGGGAATTCTTGCCTAAAATATGAAAGGGTAAGAGTGAAAAGAAGGATCCAGCTCCCTTTAAGCAAGCGGGGAGCTCTCTGGGTACAGATTTTATATATATTTTCATTTGCCATAAAACATACATTATATGACACAGAACATCTGGTAGCCTCCAGTAGTCTTGCTCTTTCTCAATACTAGGAGAAATGGTAGATTTCTTTCCAGCAGCCACTTACATTCACATATTCTAAATGTTTCCCTGTGGATACAGCACAGCCGGGAGGGAAGCTGATCCCATGCCTACTTCAGCAAGGCAGTGGGAGCTCCACCCTTGCTGGCTCTGCCTGAGACCCAGGAGGCCGAGCACATTGGCCCCAGCATGGAGCCCCCAGGAGAAGCTGGGCCTCCTCCAGGAGATAGGGCCAGAGACCAACTGGCCAACACAGAGAGCCTTGGAGGCCAAGGGAGCATGTCCATGGTCAAGTGTGCTGACAGAGGACTCAGGGCTAATTTTCCAACATCAACCAGGAACAGTCTTCTGGAATCCTCTTGGGCCCTAAGTGGCTGTACAGGAGCCCTGGAACCTGAAGGCAGGGAGCTTGCACACCTGGGGGAGATGAGTTAAGGTCTGGTCTTCCCTTGGCTGCCAACCTGCTCTCCATGCATCCATACACCATCGTGTCACAAGAGCCAGAACCTGAGAGGAGGCCTTGTTTTCCTCCCTCTCTCTTACCACCCGTGTCCCACCCACCAGCATGCTGACCAACCTGACCGGCATGTCTCCATGGCTGCAACTCTCATGCCAACCAGCCAAGGCTCTCCCTTGCTCAACTGAGCTTCCTCCTGGGCCTTCTCAATCTTTGGGGAGATGCAAATAGGACCATGTCCTACTTCTGTGGGGAATCCTTCCTACTACTCTTAGGATAAAGACATTAGCACAGCTCATGCCTGATTGAGTCCCACTCATTGCTTCCCTCTGCCCAGAACTGTCTTCCTTCCTGTCTTTTCCACGTCACCTCTCAGCCACCAGAGCTCAGCTGGAATGTCATTCCCTCCCAGGGCCAGGTATGGGCTCTCACAACCCTTGGCACCAAACACCCAAACTAAAGTCATTCTCACTGCCCAGCACTTGGCATACAGTAGGTGCTCAGTAAACATCTGTTGAATGAAAGGGCTTCACCGAGACAAACAACCAAGGGACGAGGCACCTACAGGCCTAGCAGTGAGAATGGAAGTAGAAGCAGGAAGAGAAGAAAGGGCAGGCACATCCTCCCTCAGTTTAGCCCTCCCATCAGCCCTGTGAGGTCAATGCCCTTGTGTATTTGAAATAGACCCAAAGAAGTAACATGAAGAGCCAAGAAGTGGTGAAGGCAGGGTTTGAACCTGCATCTAGCTGACTCCAAAGTCCATGCTTTCTCCCACAGGATGCTACTGGGGAGTCTAACACAGTTGACTGGGAATCAGTCATACTGATAGTGGAGGAAACAGGAAGAGTCCAAGAAGAGGGATCAGCACAAGCAAAAGCATGGTGGTAGGGGCAGCCAACACATCTGAGAAAGAAAAGAGGTACAGTAGGGTGGGAAGAAGTTCTAGAGAACACAAAGCCAGAGCGGTCTGCAGAGCCTGGGGAAGGAGGCCACTGCATGCCAGCCTTGGGAGTCAGAGTGTTATCATGGACAGCCAAGAGCAGGACACAAACTTGTCCCCTGCTCCAGAGACAGTCACCAGCTCCTTTCGTGCTGCACTCCGAGGTTAGACCATGTTAGCAGACCAGCTTCACATCATCAGGCCCACCACAGAACGGACAAACGAGCAAACGAACAAGAGGCAAACACAATACACCTCTCTCTCAAAAATGATCCCCAGTTAGCAATTAGAAGTCCTTTAGAATTAAAGGGGAAACATGTCCTGCTCCTGGTACAATCTTCTAAGAGCTCCCAGGACTGGAAAGGACAGAGAACTAGGCCCAAAGAGAGTGAGAACTACCATATCCGCTGTCGAATTCCAAACCCCTTACTCCTTCTTGTCCAGGAAGCCTCCCAGGTGGAGAGAGCAGTTAAGTTCAGACTCAGCCCCTCCTCTCATCCACCACCCAGGTGCCCTCTCCCCCTGCACAGCAGATAAAGCATGGCCAGGTTTGTAACATCAGAGCCCTATGAGCTCACTAACCCCTCATCCCATTTCTGGCACATCACCACCATGGCCCTCTCAGATCAGAGCCTCCTGCAGGGCTGAATGAGCCCATCTTACCCCCTCTGAATGGCCACCAGCATGTACAGGTGAGCACCTCATGCCTTCCCAGGCCTGAAAGTGTTTCAGTCAGTGCTTATATACTGGCTAACTCCAGACCCACCAGGCAACCAACATTTCCTGAGGGCCTTCTATGCACCAGACACTGATGAAGATATAAAATGGTGTGAAACATGAGATTACTGCCTCAGTCAACAAGATTGCATCTCATGAAAAACTATATAGCAATACAAGCTCTATGGAAAAGTGTGAGCATGTGCTCAAGTACCATGTGCTTGACAGAGAAGAAAGCTCTTGGCATCCAAAAGAGTGAGAACAGTAGAACTGTGGCCTGGGCTGGGGCTGGGGACTTCACAGAAGAGCCAAAGGAAGATTCAAGCTGACACTTCAACATGAGCCCGAATTTCGATGTGTGGAGAAAAGGGAGACAACAGTACAGCTGGGCAGAAGGGCCCAGGCAAAAGCACAAGAGAGGGGACTCCCAAGACTAGGCTACAAAATCGCACCCACAGACTCTGGCCAAGTAACTCTATGATTTGGCACAGACAGGATGTGAGGACACAGCCGTCCCAAAGACTAACAGCTCTACACATGCATGTGTGCATGTGGCATGTGTGTGCATGCACAAGGACACACACATCACACACTGCGTCACTGGCCACGGTGATTACTCAAATCTGAAGCCAGGCCACTTCTCCCGTGGGAATCAGCCGGCAGGCAATTCTTGGAAGTGCTACTAGGAGGTGCCAATCTCAGCGTGTATGCTTATCTTGTTCTTGTAAAACTCCCAAGGTGTCAGCCACAAAGATCATTGAAACAGGGAAGGCCTAGAAAAGGAGCCTCAGCACACCACTCTCCCAACACTTCCTACAGCTGTTTAGTAAGGCCTATCTGCAGGGTTGTCCCAGAGTTCCAGGAGATTAGGCTGGGGTTTTACCTAATACCTTCCTACCACTGTCCCTGGCAACCAAGACCTTGTTTCAGCTACACTTCTTACTCAACAGACCTCATTACAAGGTGTGGATTTCAGAGGGTGCCCAAGATCACCACGGCACAGGGAACTCTGGGCAAGTTTCGTCCCTTCTCTGGGCATCAGCTTCTTGATCTAAACATGGCAGGAGTGGACTGCATGACCTCTAAGGACCTGTCTATTGTACGACTGTAAGACCCAAAAGAATCCTGCAATTCCCATCCACTGAGCATCGGGGCAAGAGTTTACCTGGGCACTAACCTGACCCACTTACTTCTATGAGGGAGACCGCCAGCCAGCCATGTCTGCAGCACAATCTTGTGTAACAGCTTTGAGACAGGGCACAGATAATCCCATCACCATGCCAACAGGCCAGCTCTCTTATGACACTGAATTGAGGATACAAGGTCAATGAGCTGACAGTCAGTCCCAGACTTGGCTCTCCTCTAACCAGGCTGGGATTGGGGCAAGCCACTGTTCTCCATGGTCTCCATTTTCAATGGTGGGAAGTAAGCCAGTTACCTTTCAGCTGGCATTCTCTAAGCCCCATCACCCTCATGCCATGGAGAGTATGGAGAGGGGTCACATGAGGCAGGTTGGAGCAGTGAGAAGGGCCAGACTCAGAGCCAGGTATTCCTGGGTTTGATTCCTGAATGATTGCACCCACTACCTGTCTGAATTTGTCCAGATCATATATCCCACAAGCCTTATTGACATTGGGAACACTGGATCTACACCCTATAGAGTGTTGGGAAACATTTGAGATAAAGTATATAAAGTATCTGAGACATAGTAGGAACTCAATGATTGGTAGTTATTATCAAAAGCACTTTTATAACCAGAAATACTAGCAAACGAATGGACAAGGAGAAAAATCCATTAACAGATGCAAACACCGATTGGAATTTAGTGTATGATGCAGGTAGCATTTCTACTCCATGGCCTTAAAATGAATTATTTAATAAATGGTATCAGGACACATGATTGCTACCTTTTGTTGGTGGCAAAAGCATGGGAAGGAATATTAGATCCATACCTTTCTCCTTAAGCTATAAAAAATTCTAGATGGAGCAGAGATTCAAATATAAACCATAGAACCTTAAAAGTTCTAGAAGAAAACATAGGTGAATGGCTTTAAAATCCTGCAGGGAAAAGGGATGCTTTTTCAGTGTGTCATTAAAAAAATAAAAATAAAAAGCCATAGATAATGAAAATTTGGGGAAAAAAATAAAATTAAAAATTAAAAAAAGAGAGAGGTTAGAGTGGGAGAGAGCCAAAGCATAAGAGACTCTTAAAAAATGAGAACAAACTGAGGGCTGATGGGGGGTGGGAGGGAGGGGAGGGTGGGTGATGGATATTGAAGAGGGCATCTTTTGGGATGAGCACTGGGTGTTGTATGGAAACCAATTTGACAATAAATTTCATATATTTAAAAAAAAAAGGAATGAAAATTTGGGGCACCTGGATGGCTCAGTCGGTTAAGTGTCCAACTTTGGCTCAGGTCATGATCTCACGGCCTGTGGGTTCGAGCCCTACGTCGGGCTCTGTGCTGACAGCTCAGAGCCTGGAGCCTGCTTTGGATTCTGTGTCTCCCTGTCTCTCTGCCCTCTCCCGCTCGTTCTCTGTCTCTCTGTCTGTCTGTCTCTCTCTCTCTCTCTCAAAAATAAATAAACGTTAAAAAAATATTAAAGAATGAAAATTTAACAACATGAAAGATTTACACTTCTAATTTAAAATAAATGTATGGTTAAATGAAATTTTTGCAAGACATAAAAAAAGTTACTTGTCAACAAACATTTAAGGGCCTACTGAGTACCTGTTGCTGCATTCCTAACATTCAAAGAGCTCTCACTACTCAATTCTCTAAAATGAGCCCCCACTACAAAAATGAGCAAAGGATGTGAACAGGCAATTTGTGAAATAAATAAAAATGGCCACTAAGAATTAAATAAATGCAAAAAGACACAATATATAATTTTTCCACAACCATACCAGTGAAGAATAGAAACATTAAAAAAAAAAACAGGTTGGGTGGGATGTGGAGAAATGCATCATCATGCCGCGTGAGTGCCCTTCAAGGAGAACTGCTTGACATTATGTATCAAAATTATAAATGTGCAGATGCTTTGACCCCACAAAGAGATATCCACAAAGATATTCACTGAAGTTTGTTATAATAAAGAAAAATTGGAAACAACAACCTGAATATTCATGAAGGGAAAACTAGCCAACTAAGTTAGGGTATTCAGAGAACACTGTGTTACTGCCTAAGTGAGCCAGAGAGGTGGGAAGCTCAAGGCTCCATCAGCAATGTCACAAGAGTGGCAGCACGATGCAATCTGAGAGGGGAGGGAATGTTTGAGTGTGACCCTTGACAAACAATGGAACAGCTCAATTCTGCCCACTGTGTGAGGGATGGGGTGATGGGGGGAGGCATCCACTGAGCCCTGGGGATCCAATCCAGAGAAGAGGCTGCACCCACAGGGGACTACCTCCAAGCTCTGTGATGGAGGGCAGGTTTGTGAATTACACCCTGGCCACCTTCCCTCGATAGGGTGAGGAGGAGAGAAGGTGGCTATACTATGGCTTTGCTCCAACATCTCAGGCAGGAAGACCCCTCCCCCAGATTAATGGGTAGGCAACAAGGGCCCAGCATCTGGGTGCAGATACGTGGCTCAGGAGCCAGGCCAACACCTGGGCAATCAGTGTCCTCAAGCCAGGACCCATACTCTGCCCTAGACACACAGAGTCCACCTGCTACGCCTTGCCTGAGATCTACAGTCCACCTGGGTCCAGGCTTTGGCTCAGAATCCACCAATTATATGTAGATGTACTTAGATCACCAGGCCTCAACCCTGGGGGCCACAATGTAGGGAGAAGGTGGGGCAAGAAGGAACCCAGGACACAGAAGAATCTGGTTAAGGGAGTTTGGAAAATCAGATTAACGACCCAAGGGGATCTCAGGCATTGTCTGAAGAAAGTCTTAGCACAGAAAACTCTGCTCAAACAAAGGTTAAAGTGGAACCCCAGATAGAAAACACACATGGAGGCAGTTGCATGTCAGGAAGGCTTGGGGGCTAAGGATCTATTGTGTGCTAGCTCTGTGCTTATTCCTCTGTGAGGGGGCATTCCCTCATCAGGAGGAGGCAGAGCCCTGCTTTCCAGAAGCACACAGTCTGGTGAGGAAAAGGGACTCTACAGAGGTAAATCAGAGGAGTGAGTGCTTACATTAGCCATCTGGAGATCAGAGTGACTCCTGGCGCAGAGACTGCAGACAGTTCAGGAAGATCTGGAGGTCCAATCTGAGAATGAGGCAAAGTCAACTTCAGAATCCAGGGAAGAAACACCCACAGGAGAAGCCCAAGAAGAGGTCCCTGCCACAAGGTGGCTGGGTCTGCTCTGGTCAGAACAGGAGGAGTGATAGGAGAGAGCACTTGAGAGGTAGCAGGGATACCCGGGAGCCGCCAAGAACCTGGGGAGCTAATGACTTAGTGATTCTTCTTTGACTGGAAAAAGCCAGGGCTAGAACATGGTGAATCGCTCAGGCCCGTGCTCCTGTGGCAGCCCATGTACTTGCCAGCCTGCCTTCCCCAGGTAGGCAGCACCCACTTATTTCAGGTCCCCAAGGGGCTGGCTCTCAGCCAACAGGAGGAAATGAAGTCAATACTCACAGGGGCAATGGAGGAGGATGAGGGTGCAGGGGTATGGGGTTCGGTCACACAGAAAACCCTGACAGCAGGTAATAGGAAACCTCTGGGGAGCTATACGCAGGCCTGGCCTGACTTTAGCCAAGCGAGGCCAGAGGATGAGTAAGAGGAAGTAGAAGAGGTTTTTCAGGGAGACCATCTGGGTGGAGGAGTGGTGGTGAGGCCAGACCTAGGCAGGGGTTAAGAGCATGGAAAGGAGATAAAGAATCAAGAAATACTACAGCATCAGAATGGGTGGCACCATCCACCCAAAAGGCTAGAAACCTGGATCTTCCACGCCTCTTTCTCATGCCATTGGCCTAATTGCCCCCCAAAAGAGGGCTGCCCATGAAAGAGGCAACAAACCTGGGAAGGGGGTGTGGACAGAGACCATCAGCTTGAGTGTGGCCCAGAGGGCACCCACTACCTGTCAGGACACGCAGTGTAATACTTGGTCACATATACTGCAACACCTCACAACCTGGACTGCGTCTTCCTCAATACCATACACCTGGACTGAACCCCACACATGTGACTGCACAGCACAGGAGCTCATCCTGAACTGAATGGAGGATGCCCGGTGGGCAGCTGGAGGTCTTTCTCTGGAAGTTAGCCCAGAGATGCAGCTAGTGAGAGAATGAGCCACTATCAGCAAAGAAGGGCAGCAGCCAAAGCTTTGTGAGTGCTAACCTGCTATTAGGTACCATTCTAGGAGATTTGTAGCGATCAACTCAATCCATCGTCATAAGCACCCTAGAGGTAAGCACTATTATCACCCCCAGTTTACAGGTGAGGAAAGCATGTGAGAGAGAGGTTGAGAAACTTGCCAAAGGTTACACACCTAGGAAGTTGTACAGCCAGCACTGGACCCAGACATAATGGCCCCACTTCATCACTCTGATGATGATGGAAATCAGGCCAAGAGGAGATGGGATAATGTGCAGAGAAAGGAAAGAAAAGGACCAAGGACAGAGACCAGGGCACTAGCCATGAGCAAAGAGTAGCCAAAGGAGATAAGGCCACCAGAGAGGAGGGAAGAGGAGCAGGAGGAAACCAGGAGCACCACCTCGCTTGAGGAGTGTTCATCAAGTGGCTGAGTCAATGAATTAATGAGTAAGTGACGGCTAAGGAATGGAGATGACACAGAGACCACAAAGCAGACAGCTGGAGGAAAGAAGGTGTGTGCAGTCAGTGGGGCACCACTGCAGAGAGGCCAGGAGGACCCCAGATTTGGGGCATGACCTGGCCCTTCCCAGCCCACAGACACGGTGCTTACTCTGGAGATGGCTGGGCCACAGCAGGCCTTAATCTGCTCTGCACGGCTGCAAAACATTTGCCTTCTTTCCATCCACTGGGGACTCCTGCTCTAAGCCAAGTTCTTTCAAGTGTGGAAAGGATGTGCTCCCCAAACAGTTCACAGCTATTCTAAAGTTGACATTGCAAGATGTTGCCTATTTATAACCAGAAATTCCTCCATAACTAAAGTGGACCAAGAAGAGTGGCAATTCCATATTGTCTTTGATTTTGTTTTAAATAAGAAGAGCTCAGAATTGTATCCTTGACCGTATCCAAGTTATTCCTTTTCCCCATATATGGCCGGATCCACTGTTTGCCAGGACAAGCCATGTTTTCCTTATTAAGCAATACACAAACTTAGCAAACAGAACCCGCTCACTGTCCCACACCCCAATCCCAACTGCCATCGCTGAAGCAAGGGCCTGACCAGGCTACAGAGAGTCAGAGGGTCCTAGCAGCAGCGGGGCATGGACCAGAAGTCTGGGCTGGAGCCTGGGCAGCCAGACCCAGATGCTGGGCACCAACAGTGGTCGTGCCTTGTGGGTACCAGGCTCCAAGAGAAGTCATTCTGGATCCTGATAACAACCCTAAGGTGTAGGGATCATTTTCCTCATCTCACAGATGTGCAGAGTGAGGCACCGAGAGACCATATCATCTGCTCAAGGTCATCCAGCAAGGCTGGCAGAGATGGAGAAAAGCCCATTTCTGCCTCATCTTATCATCTTTTCACTCCCCCATGGGTCATCTCTCCTCCCTGAGCCCTGGTTTCCCCACCCGCACAGGGATATGACTGGAAAAACGATTTCTCAACCCCCACCAACACCTGCACCCACTGCTTCTCTGACGGGTATCAGAACATTCTAATGCATCCCTTGGTAAAGATATGGCATGGATGAAGGCTAGCAGGTATGTGGAGACACAGGCCTCCCCACCCCCAGCAGAGTTCTAAGGCCACAGCTGAAGCAGGAGAGCCTCCACCACCTGTCTGGGACACAGAACAGTCTCTCCCTCAGTGCCTCTCGGCTCCCAGGATTTTCCCAGCCCTTTAAGACCTCCCCTCCAGGAGCTATTCCGCCCCGCAGAGCCCACACCATGTCTACAGCCTGCTATCTGAGCCCCGCCGGCCTGCCTCTGATGCCCAGGCCTCTGGAAGTTGACACCTAGGACATAAGAGGCAGAAGGGATGGCTATGGAATTAAAAGGAGGGGCCTGGAACTTACATCCTCTCAAATGAACGGATACAGTATGACCGCCCCTCCTTCAATAGTTATCTTTGAAAAATGCAAGGCTGGGACTCATCTCTCCAGGTTACTGCTACTCCTCAGAAACACCTGAGGTGGGCAACTGGTTCAGCCTGTGGACTGCAGGGCTCCAGACTACACTTCTAGAGGAATCTCTGGAGGTGGGCCCCAAACCTGCATGCTTAGCCAGCACCTGGGATTTTACACCGGCATCAATGTGACCCACTGCCCTGTGACAACACGGTGGTTTCTCCCCTGGTCCTACCACCTCTCATCTTTGTTCCCAGCACCCACCCCTCTTCTTAAAACGTGCAGCCTGTGGGGCCCCCACAAAATGCTGCGCATCTGTGATTTTTCCTTCCTAAGCTGCACTTTTCACTATTTTTCACATTAATCTGACAATAGTAAGTATCATAATAAACCTGCACTTTGATCTGCTTTTCCCACTTCCAGGAACTATAGCATCTTAGTCCCTACGGGGGTAAAAAGTGAACACTTGCTAGCCTCTGTCTTCTTGGGAACCCACCTTCTTCACCTTGTTTTCCAGTGTATGTTCCGCAGAGTTTAGTATCAACAGATCAGTTCAACAAATCAATTAAATATCACTTATGCGAATGAATGAATACCCACCCTTTAAGGAGCCAGTCTCAAGCAGTTGATTTGTTTCACATTTGTTTTAAAATTTTTTAAGATTAGCCAAGGTCCCAAGAAATGACTACTACCCTTGGATCACAGAAGCATTTTAATCCGTGATGACAGTTTGTCTTGTATCATAACCTGACATACCCTTTCCAAGCAGGTGCTGATTGGGTGCCACAGTTTTCTAAAGACACTTCATCTCACCCTGCAACCACACACCTCTGCCCCACTACAGTTCAGAACCACTTTGTGGAGCTCTGCCCGCAGAGCTCATCAGCACCCAGATTACTTCGGACAGCTTGTCTTCTCTTTTGTTTTGAATTAAAACAAAATATTTATCATTTGAATTAGTAGCCTGTACTTTTGTAAAAATTTCAAAAGAAACCAAAGGGAATACAAACTGAAATATGAAAGCCAAACCCCAACACGGGGACTGTGGGCAGATGGGGTGGCAACATCCCTTCCTCTCAGGAGATCCCACGGCCTGCGACTCTCTGCTGGCTTATGGGAAGTCACCGAGTACGGCTCACACAATTCCATCCACCTGCAATTTCTGAAACCGGGGCCAGGTGACCCTCAGTACTGCTCTGTTCAACACAAAAACATTTCTGTTTCCCCCACGACCATCACAACCACCTCTCTCCACCCCAAACCATCTTACCTATGGTACTTAATCACATTTCTTTCTTTTCCGCAATGTTGACTCATCAAAAATAGCAACACATGTCACTGCTCAATACTGGCAAGAGTTCTCCATCCCCAGAGGGGAGCCCTTCCATCCCTCGAAGACCCAGGCCCTATCTACTTTTCCAGACATAGTCTCCCATTTCACCTCCATGCATCCTCTCAACATCCACCATCCCCCTCTACAAGCCCCCCCTCTCCTGTCTTCTTAAATTTGCTCAAGACTGTCCCATCTGGAAATGTTCTCTGCCCCAACTTTGCAGGACCGAATCTCTTCCTCACATGCCAAGACTCAACCCATAGTCTTCCTCTTCCATGATGTCTTGCCTGATGCTGGAACTAGGTGGAAGCAATGGTTGACTGCTCCCTCTTCTGACCTGTACAATAACATCATGAGGAGCCATTTCTCTCATGTCTTGACTTCTCAGAAGACCACGAACTTCATGGGGGCAGACACCTCTAATGTGCTTGATCCCTCCATAGATTCCAACAGCACCGAGCACATAGTGGACACACAAATAAATGAACAACTAAGGACACTGTATGGATAGATGATGCTTGAAGTCATCTGAACAGCAAGCTATGTGCGGTTGAAGAGCAACATCATGGAAGATGCAAAATGTGCTGGTGCTAACACTTGCAGTGGCAATAGAAGGTAGAAAAGCAGAGGCTCCTAGGACATGTCCCCTGAGAAATGGTGTCCTAGGCAAGGACAACAACCCAAAGTTCTTAGAGGTGAGAAGTAGTAGAAAAAGAAGATGGGGGCAAGACAAGGTCAGATTCAGTTTCAGAGGTACCTTACGCCAGGACAATGTTCAAAGTCGGACTACTGACAAATACTCATCTGGTTACTGGGATGGTGACCTATGGGCTGAGTGAAATACAAATACACCTCACACTTCTCACATTAGCTCGAGATTTTCTCTGCCTAAAGAGACCTTCTCTACCTTATGTCCATAGGACCACACGTTCCCATCCTCCAAGGTTCACACAAAAAGCCAACTTGTCCATGAAACCAGAGGCTGAAAACCAAGACTAGATCTCATCATAGGTGAACCATATATCAGGAAAGGTGTCCGGTAAGAAGGATCTAATAGAGATTCACTGGATTTTCTTAGTATGGAAAGATAATGCTACACAATTTAATGCAATAATATTTGCTGAGCCGGGTGAACAACACACACTTACACTTACTAACACAGAATACAGATGTAAAATGAGGTGAGCAAGGAATGACTTCCTTAAAAAGTAACAATCAGTTGAGATCAAAAATACCCATCCTACATTAATTTACATGTATTCATTTGAAAAATATATGAGTACCTACTATGTGCCAGACACTGAGTGGCTAGAAATTGGCCATGCAGAGGGGCGGGGGCGGGGAGGGGTGGAATATTCTAGGTAAAAGAAACAGAATCTGCAAAGAGGTCAAAGATAAGAGTCACAGGATCAGGTCTGACTGCCCCGGAGGGACAGATGAATCAGAGAGGCAAGAAGGTTTGTGAGACACAGGAGGAAGGCTTGAACCAGAGCAGGGGCAATGGCTCAGGTGGAGAGAAGTAGACACGTTTAGGAGAAAATATGAAGGCAGAGTTCACAAAGTTGGCTGATGGGTGCACAGTCAGAAAGGCACAAGCATCCTAAGCAAACCCGGTCCTGGAAGTAGGCCTCCCAAGACAGCCATGCTCATGCACCTGGCCCAGCTATGTACCTGGCCAAGTCAGGAGCCATGACTGGTGGCCCAGCATAAGGCCACAGGCCAAGATTACTGATCCCTCTACAGCTCCCCCCGATAGCCTGGGTCCTCACCAACAGAGCGGATTCTCCCAGCTGGCACTGCTGGAGGTAAGGACAAAATAATCCTAAAACCTTAGCTCAGAGCCCCATCCACCAGACTCAATAGAACATACCATCCAGGCATCACATGGCTTCACATGACCCATTTTTGTACTTTTGAACACCAAATGGATGCATTCCCTACCAAAAGCTGGAGCCAAGTCCAGATTTTGTATGGACTGGCAAGGAGTAGGGGCTGGCATGCATCCTAGGAGGCCACAGAATACCTTCTGTACATGAACAGCCTACAGTGGATTTGGCATGTACTGAATTTCAGCTTGTACTCCAAAGTTCTAGTCCCCCAGAGGGACACTGGTATAATTAGGCAATCTACAGGCTGGTGGTCAGATCAAAATCTAAAGAGAAATGAGTCTGTTGCACTATGTAGGCGGGAGGCAGCATTTGGGGCTGGCACAGCTCTTCTGCCTCCAGCCAATGCCCAGAGTCTCCAGGATCAGCTAGTGTCCCTGAGATGAGTCTAACCCCATGCAGCAAAATCCATCTTTCTGAGGCAGGTCCTACTTTGCCCCTTCTTGCTCCTCCCTCCCCTACTCCCAGCCCCCTGCATCCTAACTGCAGGCCAGAGGTAGGCAAAGGCCCCACTGTGCACATGGGCACACAGGTGCACGTGCACAGCCCACAGGTAGAAATGGGAGAGCCATGGCCACATCCCAGTCGGGACGCCCTTTCCCCAGGTTTGGCTGGAGCTGTGCCACTCAAGAGTGACAGCTTAGTGGGAGAACCAGTGATAAGCCTGTATCCCTCATGTCAGGGACTCCCACAGCCCTGTCCCCAGCCCTGATCTCTCCACTCGCAGCAGACTCCTGCATCCAACAGCTTGGGAACCTCACACACAGCTCACCTAACAGAACTTGCCTCTTTCCCTTGAAACGTGCCCCTCCACAGCATTCCCTGACTCCACAGTGGCCCCACTGCCCCCAGGCATCCAAACAGGAAGGGTCAGGTCCCCAGTGACCCCTGCTTCTCCCTCTCCCCCTCAGCATCTACCCCTCCAATTCTCGTTCCAGTTTTCCCCATCCCACAGCTGCCACCGCCTCAGCTTCCTAAGTGGTCTTGCCTTCCAGACCCTTCTCCTTCCACAAGGCACCAGAGTGAACATCTTCAAATGCAAAGCTGCCCACATCAGTCCCATATCCGAACACTCCTGCAGGCAAAGCCGTGTGTTCCCAGGGTTCCGCAATTCTGGCCTCTCCCATCCCAGCTCCTATGGCCCCTCCCTTATCCTCTCCTCCCCAGGTGCGCTGCCCTTCCTTCCTCCTGAACGTGCACACGTCCTGTCCGTAGCAGGCCTTTGCACCTGTTACTGCCCCCTCCTCGACCCCTCTGCCTGGCCATTCAGCCGGGCCCATCCTCTCCCTCCTTCATGACTAGCTTAGTCAAGAAGTCTTCCTTGGCCTCCACTGCTGCATTCTAAGCCCAGTAGTTCCCAGTTAACTTGTCTATCCATGTCCCTCCCTGCACTGTCCACTACCAGATGGAACATTCCATCACCACAGAAAATTCTACTGGACAGTGCCACTCTCGGCCTTGAGTTCCATGAGAGCAGAGACTGAATCCACCTGCCCCTCACTATCACCCAGTGCCTGGCACACAGTGGCAAGCTCCATGTGGGCTGAACAAGCAATGGGGCAGCTGAGAGGGAAGGAAGTAGAGGTGGGCTCGTGGGCTCTGTGTAGGGGCTGCGCTTTAATGGCTGTGGGCATTCCACTTGGGGGCTTGTCACTGGGGGAACACACCCCATCTGGAGAATCACCAAGGGCTGGTGCAGCAAAGGGAAGTGAGGCACCAGAACAGGAATGTTCTTCAGCTGGCCCACCCCAGAGTGAGAACCATAGTCCTACATTCCCTCAGCTGCTCACATCCCAGCCCAGTCCATGAGGACACTCTCCCACACAGAGGGTGGTCCTCCTCTGAACCCTGTTCTGTGAGAGGGAGGCTGCACCCACATGACATGGCCTCACTCCCACACAGGCTAAGGCCAAGCTGTGCCATGGAGGGTGAGTGCTTCATGACTAGCCCCAAACCTCAAGCCAATCAGACATGGCCTTCAGGCCTATCCAAATCTTCACACTCTGGATTCCTGGACTTTCTCTGCTACCTGGGGTTCCATCCAAATTCCTGGGGTCTGAAGGTTCCCTGAGTCTGTCAGGACACAGGTCAGTGGAGGGGGTGAGAGGTAAAGCGAAAGTCACAAGAGTCAAGTGCCCATCCCCCCACCAATCAGAGCACAGCACCCTTGCCCACAGCTGCCACACCCGAAGTGGTCCTCCCACGATGGAGGAGTACCTCTCCCTGGCCCAGAGTCCTAGGGTAGGATGCCAGGGAATGGTACAGCCCAACAGTCAGGGCAAGGCGCCAGCCCCAGTTGCCACAGTATTGTTAAAAGTCAACCATCTCCCAAGGAGGTGGTAACATGGGTGTTAGCTTTATAATAATTTGGGGGCCCCTAGGTGTCTCAGTCAGTTGAGCGTCTGACTTCAGCTCAGGTCATGATCTCATGGTTTGTGGGTTCGAGCCCCTCATTGCCAGCTGTGCTGAGAGCTCAGAGCCTGGAGCCTGCTTGGGATTCTGTGCCTCCCTCTCTCTGCCCCTTCCTGACTCACATCCGTCTCTCTCTCTCTCTCTCTCTCAAAAATAAATAAAACATTAAAAAAATTTATAATAATTTGGTAAACTAAACATTTCTATATGTGTTGTATTTCACAATTTTTTTAAGATTAAAAAAAGGCACCACCTTTGTGAACAGTTAACCAGGCATAAACGCTGGTAAATGCCAAAACTCAGACCAGTGCCAGAGTCACCACCCAGGACTCAGCCACTAACAGGGCCATGTGCAAAAAGCAGCCCAATGAGTCAAGCACCCCAGAGGGGCCACTCTGCACCTAGGGCCTGCCAGCACCAGGCCTGCACTTACGGGGGAGAAGACTATGCTGACACCTAATTAAGTGCCTTTGTGGGGGAAAGGGGAGAAACCGGGGAGAGCACAATGCTCTCTGGCACTCCCCACCAAGACGCCTCTTCCCACCATCCACACAGCCGGCCAGCCTCTGGACCCCACGGCCCACAACACTCACGTAGCAAATCTAGGGATGAACTGGGGTCTGAGAACTCCTTTTAGAAGAGAAGGAAAAAAAACAACATACAGAGAGCAAGCAGTTCACACAATGGCCAGAACACACAGAAGGGCTCAGCCTTACTGCTCAAAGTCATGCAAATCAAAACAGTAATGAGATGCCATTTTCACCCAACCTACTGGCAACAATTACAAAGCAGAAAAGAGAGGATTAAGCAAAGAGATGAGGAAAAGAGCCCTCTCATACACCAAAGAGTGGGGGATATAAACCGTACACCTGTCTGGGGGGCAATCGGGACTGTCTACCAATGTCTTAGCTGTTGTACACCCACCTGGCAATTCCACTCCCAGGAAATATCTAAGGAGACAAAAGGACAGGTGTGCAAAGATTTGGTTACACTGATATTCAGAGCAGCACTCTTTACAGTAACAAAAAATTGAGAGCATACTAAATGTCCACTGTATAAATTATAACATAAAAGGACACTGTGCAACATGTCAAAAAGAAAGCAGTCATTCCTAATTTATGATTGAAGGATGCCCACCACCTTTCTCCAAGAGCTGAGGGAACAAGACTAGTTAGAGAACAGTATGGTACAGGATAGGCTGGGAGAGTATGATTTCATGTATATTCACAAAGTGTAGGGGCAGGGGTTCGCAAGTGTGAGTATTTCAGCACACATGGGCATAAAGATCATAAGGGCAAAACTATCTACAAAGATAAATCGTTAATCAGCTCTGGACGAAGAAGGTGGATTAAGAGGTAGATTCACTTACCTTGGACTGTTTTAACTTCTTATAAGAATCATGTATTATCAAAGAAATAATAAAGATATCCCATTAAAAGAAAGCCCTAGGTAAGAAAAAAAACAGACCTAAACACATATGGATAGAACAGGAGAGGAACAGACATTTCTCCAAAGAAGACATCCACATGGTCAACAGACACATGAAAAGATACTCATCATGGGATGCCTGGGTGGCTCAGTCGGTTAAGCGTTTGACTTCAGCTCAGGTCATGATCTCATGGTTCATGGGTTTGAGCTCCACATCAGGCTCTGGGCTGACAGCTTGGAGCCTGGAGCCTGCTTCGGATTCTGTGTCTCCCTCTCTCTCTCTACGCCTCCCTGCTTGCACTATCTCTTTCTCTCTCTCTCAAAAATAAGTAAACATTTTTTTTAAAAAATTTGTTTTAAAGATGCTCATCCTCACTGATCATCAGGGAAATGCAAATCAAAAGCACAGTGAGGTATCACCTCACATCTGTGAGAATGGCTAAAATCAACAACACAAGAAACAACAGGTGTTGGGGAGGGTGTGGAAAAAAGGAATGCTCATGCACTATTGGTGGGAATGCAAACTGGTGCAGCCACTGTGGAAAACAGTGTGAAGATTTCTCAAAAAATTAAAAATAGAGTTACTTTATGATCCAGCAAGCACACTACTAGGTATTTACCCAAAGAATACAGGAACATTTATTCAAAAGGATACTTGCAACCCATTGTTTATAGCAGCATTATTTACAATAGCCAAGCAGGTCAAGTGTCCATTGATTGATGGAGAAGATGTGGTGTGTGTGTGTGTGTGTGTGTGTGTGTGTGTGTGTGTGTGTGTGATGGAATATTATTCAGCCATAAAAAAGAACGTGATTTTGCCATTTGCAATGACACGGATGGAACTAGAGAGTATAATTCTATAATTGAAATAAGTCAGTCAGAGAAAGACAAATACCATATGATTTCACTCACATACGTGGAATTTAAGAAACAAAACAAATGAGCAAAGGGGAAAAATAAGAGAGAGAGGGAGAGAGAAAGATAAACCAAGGAACAGACTTTTAACTACAGAGAAGAAACTGATGGTTACCAGAGGGGAGGTAGGAGCAGGAGACAGGTGGATAGGTGATGGGGATGAAGGAGGGCCCGTGTCGTGATGAGCACCAGCTGATGTATGAAAGTGTCGAATTCACTTGAAACTAATAAAACCCTGATGTTGACTAACTGAAATTAAAATAAAAACTTTAAAAAAAGAAAGAAGGAATAGGAGGGGAAACAAGAGCAACAAAACGTGGGGAACTAGGAAGCGCGTAGATGAGAGGAGCTGACTTAACAGACCTAAGCAAACTAAATCCTAAGTCAGCACTCAGGAAAGCCAAAAAGCCACCTGATGTTCACCAGAGAATTACACAAAGCCTTAGGAATTACAGGCACCAGGGACCAGAGAGAGGCGGGGCATGGAGCAGGAGGGCCGGCAGAAAGCCCTTGTGATCAGCTCTTAGGTGCACAGATCCCTCTCCAGCTCCCTGCAGCCAGGTGACTGCCCCTCACCTTCCTGGCAGAAGACTGGAGGATTATTTTCTCTGAAGGGTTATGCAGAAGGACTCTGGTCTGGGAACACCAGGCACAGTTGAGAGCAGGGATACCTTACTGAAAACGGGAATTAAGGGTAAGTTTACACTCTGAATGTTAAGACCCCCTTGCTTGTTTGCCCATCAGATTCTCGGAATGCTGGCAGCCTGGCGAATGTCCTCAAAGCTGCAGAATGGAGGAGGCTTCTCTGGGTCACCCAGCCAGGCCTAGAAAAAGAGTCATTAGTTCCCCAAAAGACTGCTATTCTGTGAACAGCACACACACAGCTTTCAACCCACTTTTTAGTGAATATGAATAAACAGGCAAGGATTATCAGACATTGGAAGAGATTCTCTAATATGAAAGATAGAGGACAAAATAAAAAGAATAAAAAAGCAACTTGGAGGAAAACACACAAAGCAAGGAGAGTAAAACTTTCAAGAATAATAGTTCATGTAGTCAAATTATATGCTTCCATGAAACTCCAATACGATGCTACAATGCAATGACAACAAGCAAAGAAGCTAAGAGTTCTTGGAAATTAAAAATAGGATGATGGCCATGAAAAATTCATTCAAAGGGATGAAAGATATTGTTGAGAGAATCTCCCAGAAAGAACAGTAAATAGAAAAAAAGAAAGAGCAATCGATGCTAAGAGGTTCAACATCTAAATAATCAGATACACCAGTTATTACCACAACAATGCTAAATAAACAGCTCAAACACCCCAGTGGCATATGATAACAAGCATGTATTGTCTATGCATCTGGGGTAGTTGGCGATCTTGGCTGGGGGGTTGGCTCTGCTCCACGTGTTTCTCATCTTCCTCCTGGAAATGGTAGGCTGACCTGGGCATGTTCTTCTCATGGTGATGATGGCAAGAAAATCCCATCACACAAGGGACTTTCTGACCTTTACTTGTATCATGATTACGACATCCCTCTGGCCAAAAGCAAGCCACATGCCTCACCCCAGAATCCGAAAGGAGGGGACCACAATGTTATATGGAAAAGGATATGGATTCGAGGAAGAGGCTATTTTTGCAATCAACCCAAGTCAGACTTTTTTTTTTTAAGATAGAAAATAGAGGGGCACCAAGGGGCTCAGTCAGTTGAGCATCTGACTTTGGTTCAGGTCTTGATCTCACGGTTCATGAGTTCGAGCCCCGTGTCGGGCTCTGTGCTGACAGTGCAGAGCCTGCTTGGGATTCTCTTTCTCACTCTCTATATCTCTCTGCCCCTTCCCTGCTTGCACTCTCTCTCAGAAATAAACATATAAATAAATAAATAAATAAATAAATAAATAAATAAATAAGACAGAAAATAAAATAGGAAGATATTGTAAAATACATAATTCCAAGACATGTTCCTAAAACTAAAGAACATGATTTTCTAGATTGAATAGCCCACTGAGTGCCTACCAAATGAAAGGAGATAAAATCATACCAAATATCAATTTCAGATTGTTGAGAACAAAAAGAAGTTCCCAGAAGACTCTAGAGAAAAAATAACAACAGGTTTCATACAAAACTTGGAGAATCAAAATGTCATAAGAATTCTCAACAGCAACTTCAAGAGCTAAAAGACAATGGACAACGTCTTTGAAATTCTTAAGGAAAACACTCCCCAATTACAACTCCATACCCAGCCGAACTATCACATTAAGTGTGACAGGAAAATTAAGAGGCTGTTAACATGTACAAGGTTTAAAAACCTCACCTCCATTGCTTGTTTCCTCAGGAAGCCATGGAGAATATGAAGCCAAAAAAGGGGGTAAACCAAAGAGGAGGAAGGTGAGGGACACAGGGAACAGGAAACCCTACCCAGAAGAGAAGTAAAGCCAATTCCCAGGATAAAGGTGAAGGAAAAGCTCAAGAATTTGTTTAGATACCCAGCAGAGAGAGCAACCAGTCCAGAACAGGGCAAGTCAGAAGGTTCCAGGAGAGACTTTCTCAGGAAGATAAACCTGGTAGAATATTCGTGTCTGAATATATTGAGGGAGATTTGTACAACTGGAGGTAGTGTAGAAATAAAATTGCATTATAGAGGCATAGGAAATTAAGAAAATAACAGCAGCACTTATTAACTGTGGTGAAAACAAAACATTCTGTAGCCAAAGGAAAATACTCACAGTTTCATAGGACATGGGCCATTTAATGTAAACAATGAATACTGATCATTAAAACATGTACTATAACTCTCCTGGAAGCATGGGAGAACCATATGAGACAGTGTGTGAGTGTGTGTGTGTGTGCATGTGTGTGTGTGTGTGTAACAAGTGGACAAGACATACAAAAAGAAGCTAGATGCTCACTTTCCACAGTGAGAAGTCAATAGATAATGCTTAGAAATAAAAAACTAAAAAATAGCAATACAAACACATTTTGTACAATGATGGAAGTGGATACTGAAAAAGATCAGTTAAAAGGAAATTGGTTGATTCTGGAAAGTGAAACTGAGGATAGATAACTGTATAGGGCGAAGGAGGGCTTCTTTTCCATAAACAAGTGTTGTGTAAGTATTTAATTCTTCATGGTAGTGTATAACTTTGGTAACAAGTGGAAATTAAAAAGAAAAAATTGCCCCCCTCAAAAAAGGGAAAGAAAAGCCAGGGAAAGTGCACTTGCCACTATCAAGAGCTCAAAAACCAGCAGGCAAGAAACCCATCCGTGCCAGGCGGGAAAACAAGTACAGGATCAAGAAGCAGGTCATGGGAAGAGGGACCCAGGAGGAAAGGGACTGAATTCTGAGCGGCAAAGGTCAGCAAAGCCTTCTGAAAAGCAGGTGATCAGTAACTTCCAATACAGTTACATGCTCCAGAATTTTTCTGTCCATCTCAAAGAGGCTTTTCGAAATACAGTATTTGCAAACAGTATTTGAAAAAATGAAAAACTGGAAACATCCCAAATGTTCGCCAATAAAGGACCTAAACAAATTGCAGGCTCTCCATACAATGGAACACAAAGCAGATGTCTGAAAAGAGGAGAACTCTGTGTGCTAATGATATAGAAAAATGCCCGAGACATGTTATTAAATGAATGCAAACCATTATGTATCATATGAGTCCATTTATGCAAGTAACAAGTGTGTGTGTGTGTATACACACACACCTAGAAAAGAATGGTAAAGCTTTATTCAGCCAACTGATAACAATGGTTGTTGTTTCTGGGAGATAGACCAAGGGAACTGACACTTTCTATATTACATTCACCTATTATTCAAATATTTATTGAGCACCTAAATATGGTATGTACTATAGTACTTGGACTTTTTATCACAAGAATCAGCAGAAAATAAACAAGATTTTAGAAGTAAGACAAAAATAAATGCTTAAATGACTAATTAAAACGTGTTCTCATTTTTATTTTTTAAAAATTTTTTAACATTTTTAAATTTATTTTTGAGAGACAGAGAGAGGCAGAGCGTGAGTGGGACAGGGGCAGAAAGAGAGGGAGACACAGAATCCGAAGCAGGCTCCAGGCTCTGAGCTGTCAGTACAGAGCCCAACATGTGGCTCAAACCCACGAACCATGAGATCATGACCTGAGCCAAAGTTAAACGCTTAACCGACTGAGCCACCCAGGCGACCCTGTTCTCATTTATGAAATAAAATGTCACCCAGAGAATATAAAAGCACGTGTGATCCAATCAACCCAGGCTAGAAAGGGACCAGTGCAGAAAGTTGGGATCTGTAAGTGGTTCTTTGTCCCTCTTCCTGAGCTGGGAGCCTTAGCCACACTCATGGTGAACTGCACTAGCCCTACAGTCGGCCCCATGGGAACAGGACTCTCTATCTCCCTGGCACAATGTCACTGCTCCCTAGAGGCTCTTTGGGACATTTGGCCGGGACCAGGAGAGCGACCTAGCTGGCCTAAACCCAGTTAGGAATTCTCTGCTACAATGAAGTAGGAATATTATCTGGCACCTGGAAGCCAGCCCTGGCAGCCTGCATAAGGCCCCAAGCACCTTTGCAATCTTGACTAACAGAACTTCTCTGGTGGTGGGGTTCCAAACTCCTAACAGGCATGGGCTAGGGATCCCCCTGTCTTCAGCAGCATGAAATGACTACAGGCCTGGGAGCAAGTCAGGGAGCTCTGGGCTCTGCTGCTGACACTATGGGACTGTGGTAAAGGCCCTCAACCACTCTGAACCTCCACAGCCAAGATAACGATGCTCGCCGGAGAATTCATTGGAATGAGCCACATGAAGTAGTCAGCGAGGTGACTGGTGCGGGTAGGTGCCCGACTAATCCCTATCTGGTGTTCAGAGAGGGGTCCTAAGACCTGTTCTAGCAGGGGAGATCGCTTGCCCGCCCTCCTTCAAAACCAGCCACAGCTGGTTCCCTTTGTGGCCTCAGGCACCACAGGAGAGGGGAGATCAGGGAGGGTGCGGAGGTGAGTGGAGGAGCTCACAACTTCAAAGGATGATAGTGTTGTGTCAAAACACAACACCAGCAGGTCCCTTACCAGAAAGGCAGAGGGTTCTTTTTTTTTTTTTTTAATTTTTTTTAACGTTTATTTATTTTCGAGACAGAGAGAGACAAAGCATGAACAGGGGAGGGTCAGAGAGAAGGAGACACAGAATCTGAAACAGGCTCCAGGCTCTGAGCTGTCAGCACAGAGCCTGACGCGGGGCTCGAACTCACGGACTGCGAGATCATGACCTGAGCCAAAGTCGGCCGCTTAACCGACTGAGCCACCCAGGCACCCCAGGCAGAGGGTTCTTAACCAGAACAGCCTTCCAGAGGCACACATAAGTGGACAGCTTCCTTGAACTCCATAAGGCAATCTCCCTAGAGACCAGCAAGGCTGGTCAGAAAGCCTCCACAGTTCTGAGAGGTAGATATTATTATCCCCGTTTTGCAGATAAGGAAACTAGGTTCAATGTAACCTGCCCAAAGTTACCCACTTAGTAGATGAATTCAGCCTCTAAAAACAAAATAACAGATGTCGGCTCCACAGCATTGTCCCAGTGGACAGAGGACCTAATGCCAGTAACAGAAGAATGCAAATTAATGTACAAATACTAAATCCCTATGGGGCGCCTGGGTGGCTCAGTCGGTTGAGCATCCAACTTTGGCTCAGGTCATGCTCTCACGGTTCGTGGGTTCGAGCCCCACATCAGGTTCTGTGCTGACAGCTCAGAGCCTGGAGCCTGCTTCAGATTCCGTGTCTCCCTCTCTCTCTGCCTCTCCCCCTCTTGTGCTCTGTTTCTCTCTCTCCTCTCTCTCTCTCTAAAACATAAACATTTTTTAAAAATACTAAACCTCTTCTTTTTTTTACCAAATCAATAGACATTTTTTTTTATTGATAATCCAGAGTTAGTAAAAGACATCAGGAAGCAGACATTTTCAACCTCTGCCAGTAAGAGTGTAAGCAGAGCCTTTGTATAAAATAACCAGCAATATATGTGACCATTCAAACACCCACACTGACTTGGCAATAGCTGTAACCATTTTCAATGGATGACTCTCCAACTCAGTGGTTCCACGCCCAGCATTTTCACCTGCACAACTAAACCAAGATGTAAGGCTGTTCACAGCAGCATGCTCTGTCATTTTTTAACATGATACAGCTCCACCACGAAGTTGTCATGTGGATGTGGGAAGTTACCCAGAATCCACTCTTAAGTAGAACAATCACTGTTCACGCTGTTATCAAAGTTATGAGTCAGTTTATATTAAAGAGGTACGCACACACACACAACTTGTAGAAGGATCCCTAACTGTTAAGAGAGGTGATTTTAGGGAGCAGAGGTTGATAGCCTTCAAGTTTTCACTATATTCCCTCCTGCACTCTAAGCTTTAACCACGAATGTGGTAACTTTAAAAGCACCCATAAAGGGGCACCTGGGTGACTCAGGTGGTTAAGTGTCCGACTCTTGGTTTTGGCTCAGGTCATGATTTAATGGTTCATGAGTTCGAGCTCCACATAGGGCTCACACTGACAGTGCAAAGACTGCCTGGGATTGTGTCTCTCTCTCTCACTCTCTCTCAAAATAAATAAATAAATTGTTAAAAAATTAAAAATAAAGAAAGAAAAGATAAAAGCACCCATATGATCACTTCTGTTACAGAGAGGTTGTGGGAGAGGGATGGGCTGAATGGGTAAGGGGCATTAAAGAATCCACTCCTGAAATCATTGTTGCACTATACGCTAACTTGGATGTAAATTAAAAAATTAAATTAAATTTTTAAAAATTAAAAAAATAAAAGAAGACAAAACAACAAAAAAGTACCCATATGATTTAAGCCAGAAAATCCACTTCTAAGAATTTACCCAAGAAAAATGTGCCATGCTCTCCCCCAATATTTGATGAATAATAAATGTGAGCATAAAGCCAGTGAGGAGGGTGTTCGCCCATGTGGAGGAAGAAGAAAGGAAGAAGCAACCTATGTTTCCATCCACAAAGTACCATTGTGAACAGGAGCCACAGCCTCAGGGCAGATGGTCGGGAATACCCATGGAGACCCACATGTACACACAGTACAAGAAGAGGAAAATCTCAGTCACAAAAAGGTGGTCTGGACACCATTTTGGTTTTTATATCGAGATAGTGAGATTATTAAACTTTTTTCCTTTGTATTTTCTTTCTAGAATAATCATATGTTGCTTTTTAATAAGGAAAAAAACTTTTATAAGTACATGATAAAGCTAGAGCAAAGGCTTGGGTGAGATGCTTGCCTCTGTATACATTGAATGGTTTCCATAATCTCGAGTGATGAAAACACCCAATCACGGGGTGCCATCGGATGTAACTCACTACCGGCATGTCCCACAGCACCCAGGGAAAGAATGGTACCCCAGCTTTGACAATAGGTGGTACCCACACTAGGACGTGGTCATGAAATACAGGCTCCCCATCTCAAGTCCCTATCCTTCTGCCCCCTTGGGCCTACAGGAGGTCAGCAGCCCAGGGGGCTAGCCCCAGGCTGGCAGTGTGGGAGCAGAGCATGGCACCAAATGCACTGTGTCGGGGGTCCAGGCCAGACCTGCTCTGTCATGCTGGGGGACCTTGCAAGGGCCACAGCCCCTCTCTGACACTGTTATCTTTATACATGACCATAACCCCTGCCCTGCCTACCTTACAATAGGACTGACAGAAGGAGCAAATGAGAGGCCTAATGTGTGCCAGGCACTAGTGGAATACATGTGAATGAGCTTATTCCTCATCGATTCCATGCCTGACTCTCACAGAGCCAGGACATAAATCTGGAGATGCCCCCAGGAAGCTGCAGAGGTAGGTTTCTAGCCAACCCCCACTCCTACCACTGCACCCATCCCCCCTCCCTGCACCACCTCGCAGAGCGCTCAGCCACACACACCTGCTGTCCCCTCCCTGATGCGTCTTCAAGGAAGTCAGAGTCCCAAAGAAAAGCAAACCCTTTGGGCGGCTTCTGGAAGCAACAGTAGCCTTACTGTCCCAGTTATAAGAATCCCTTTGCAAAGAAAGTTTTTACAAAGAGAAAGGCAAAGAGAAAGGGGGGGGGGGGCGGGTTAACGACAACAGAAGGGCAGAGCAAACCATTTCAAGTCCTGACATAGGCAAACTGGTTCTTAAAGTCACCTGTTTCTGAACAGGAACGCAAAGCTCTGTCCCATCATGCCACACAGCTGGGGCTCAGTGCACTGCCAACTAACTTACATAAGCTCATGAAAACCCCATTCTTTTGAGTTCCCTGTTTGTGCAAATAGTGTCAGGGGCGCATCCGAGCACCGTGGCCATCCATCATCGCCTGTGCATTTCCCAGGCTGGCGCTGACTCACCTGGGCCCGAACCCATGCTATGTACACACCACGGGAGCGGTGCCTGCTACAGGCCGCGTCTGTCACCACAGGGCCTTCCGGCCTGTGGCCACCTCTTTCGCATAGATCAGGCCCACAATAGCCATACTAATGATGATGAACCCCCGAGCATTCAGAGGGAGAGGAAAGGGGCCTCAGGAACTGAGACAATACGTGACGTGTTTATTTTGATCCATCAGCCCAACCAAAGCTTGGGGGTTCGGAAACCACTGCTCTGCCAGCACATCTGCCCTAGAAAGAAGACAGTCAAGGGGCTTGAGATACCCTGGCAGGAAGCACCAGCACCAGCAAAACCTCAAAGGGGACCTTCACTCTGGTCCCAGGGCACAAGGGACAGTGGGGCCCTAATAACCCAGGATCAGCAGCCAGCAACTAGCTACCAGCTGCCCTCCAAGCCAGTTACTTAACCCACACACAGGAAATCTTTTCTAGAAGTCCACTTAAAAAAGAAAATACACACATACCCATTTGGAGCCTCAGAGCACAAGACCCAGGGGACAAGAGGGATCTGGCTGCATGCACCCATCATAGCCTGGATTCAGGAGAATGAATCAGGATCAAGGCAATGCTTTGATTTTCCACAGCAACAAACACCAGGCAAGGCCCACTTCTGTCCATGAAAAATGAGGTACATTTACTTAGTTACATATTTGACATGAGCTCAGATGAGCAAACGATGTAATACATCCCACTACGATACTTAGAAACTTTATGCCTTAAATTCTCCGTGTATATTGATCTTTGCTATTTGTGTGCATAAATAAAGACAGACACATTTAGGCATGTAGCTAATGTACAAAATCTGCCTAATGTCAACGCTACCCAAACAGGCTGGAAAGTGTTAACAAGAACCTGTAACGTGGTTCTCGCTCAATCAACACCCTTAAAAATCAACACTTGTTGCTTCTGTGTGTTCCTGAGCAGCGAAACCGGGTAGGTCTCCTTTGGAGCACAGATCGATTGGTCTTTTCTCTGTCCCCAAAAAAGAAGTATTTTCCAGGAGACCTGGTGGGCCCTAACCACAAATGTGTATCTATGACATACGTCTCATTCTGCCAGGGAACACAAGCAAGCCCAGCTATTTTGGAGATTCGATCTTAGCTATTAAGCATCTATATGATCTATATACTGTTCCAGAGCCTAGAAAAGCAGCAATGAACAAAACAGACAGAACAGGCATATCCTTAACCTCATGGAGCTCACATTTTAGTACCCTTACCCTTACCCTTTTGCTTTTGCTTGATTTGCTTCCTAATCAAGGTGACAAAATCTTTTTAACTTCACACTTCTGTCAAGAGTTTTATTTTTCTCGGGGTGCCTCAGTGACTCAGTCAGTTGAGCATCTGACTCTTGATTTTGGCCCAGGTCATAATCCCAGGGTCGTGGGATCAAACCCCACATGAGGCTCTGTGCTAAGCATAGAGCCTGCTTGAGAGTCTCTCTCTCTCCATCCCTCTGCCCCTCTCCCCACTCGTGCTCTCTCTTAACAACAACAACAAGTCTGATTTTTCTCAAATTTTTAAACCTTGGTTCCCATCAATGTATCTGTTAAAAGGGCCACATGATCCTGAAGTCAGTTCTAGGCTGAGGAAAGAGACCGTGAATTACAACATGGGGTCCTATCTTCTGTTTCTGAGTTCCCCAGACAGGTCAGATGTCAGCCTATGTTCAACATTTCTGAACGCGTTGCCATCCAGCTGTGGGAAAACTTTGAGTATCAGACCACCTACCAAGAATCCAGAGAGGTCTCAAAACATCTAGCAAGTCCTGAGACGCTTCAGTGATGCCCTCAAGAAAGCAGTACCCGAGAGCTAAAACCGTCTCTTGGAAAAATACATCACTGGATAAGGATAGGTCATATCCAGTCACATTGGATAAGGATCTAATTGTGAGTTCCAGAGTATGTTCCAAAAGGCGAGTCAAGAAAGAAGTGCCATGTTGTCCCAGGCATGTATCCCTGGCAGGAGATCTGGTCTGACAGATCCCATCAGAGGCTCCAAATTGGGGCAGCTCTAGACACCCAAGGACAAAATAAGGGACAGGGGCAGTCTTCACACCTGCCTCTCTCGTGGGGTACAGGAGGACTGTCTTTCAGCCTGGACCTCTCACCTGCCTCACTTCTGAGGGAACATCTCCACTCATCGGCAAAAGCGTCAGGTCCATCCATCCCTGGGCAAATCTCCAGACAGAGATGGAGCTTTTCCAAGTTTTATTCATTCTCCAACTCAGCTCCCAAGAATCTAGGGACAGGAGGGCTACTCAGCAGAGTTTTCTCAGAACTGAGATAATTTATCTTCTAACCAGAAAATACATCTCAGCCAGTTACCACCTTGTTCACTTCTCCAGAGTGATTATAATTACAGTATTTGTTCCATAATTACTGCCTACTTGCACATACAAAATCCCTGAATCTTAAAATAAATTATAGCTCCCTTTTTTTATTTAACAGCCATTGTGCTACTAGTTTACAAAGAGGACTAGATACCTCTAATTACTGTTGTATAACAAGCCTAAGGTGAGCAAAGCTTGAGTTTTTCACAGGTGACGTGACTTACTAGTACAAAAGAGAATTATCAAAAATAATTTTACTGAACAGCCTAATTGTGGATTTCTCAATTTAGGCTCAAGGGCTAGCAATAACAGCCTTTGATCTACCCTTTTTCTGGCTTGCTGCCGACCTCAACACAAATGATGAAGAAACCCAAGCTAGCCATGGTCAGTGTCCCCCCACAGGGCGTTGGGTATAATAATCTGGCGACACTAATTTCTCAATGCCTATTTAAAGAGGGCTCTGGACTTCTCTGGAGAAAAGGGGGCATGACATAGAAGCCTACTCTGTGTCTAGGGGCTATCAAGAAACATCTCATGAGCTGGGCCTTGGACCTTGGCGCTCAGGCGAGCAGAACAGATTTGCAGCAGAGGCCAGGGCGGCAGGACTCGGACAGGCAGGAAGGCGGCTGGCAACAGGTTTAAACCTCATCTTCGACGTGCCTTTTGCCTCTGAGTGGGGCCAGAAGCTGACACAGCTGTCAGAGCCCAAATGAGAATATCTGTACTGACTCCGTGCTGCTATGCAGGGAGGAGGGACTGACAGAGTCACTCCCATCCCGGGAGATGTTTGAGCCAGGTGTGCCCAACAAAAGGCAACGCCACCGCCACTACCCGCAGCGCCTGTTGTTTGCTCACCACGGGCAGGAGGGGCCTCCAGGCCCAGGAGAAGCTCACGAGAACCAAAACCTTACCTTCTGAGGCAGGCACCTCCTTTCCCACGGGGGGACTCTGTGGGAGTCTACATCCCAGATCCCAGACGGCGCTGCTCCCCAGACAAAAGTGAACTCGGCCGTGCAGAAGGAAAGCACCCCACAAGGCCGGAAGAAGGAGCCTTGCTCCTCCCTTGACCTCCCCTGACCCCCACACCACTGCCCCTGCCTGTCTGCCATCTGACAGCCATCAACTCACATACCGATTTACAGGGGCTCCAGTTTGGGAGGCCCACATCCCAGTACTGAGATTGGGGGTGTAACTGACAAGCGATCATAGAAGTCTCACAGGATGTCGTTTATAGAGATGAGCACCTTCCATGTCCCAGGCTCCAAGCCAGAAGGTGGTGACACGTGAAAGGACAAAGTGGTCCAAGTCCCTGTCCTCAAGGAACTTGTGGTGTAGTGTGGGCAGGAGTCACCCCGCGGCTCACTGCCAGCACATAACCTTGGCCATGCCTCTTCCCCTTGTAGTCCCAGCCTTTATCTGGATAGCCACTCACTATCGTTGAGTGACTAGATACTGATCGAACACCTCCAGATGCTACCCACGGGAGGCCGCCCAGCATGGTGGTTAAGGTTATCCCAACTGCCTGGGTTGGGATCCCAGCTCCTGTCCTTACTAGTTATGTAACTGTGGACCAGTCAGACACCAAATGGAGAGAAGAGGAACACCTGCCTCCCAGGGCTGATGTGAGAAGTAAATCAGCAAACACCTGTCAAATGCTAAGAACAGTGCCTGGCACAGAACTGACATTTACTAAGTGCTTATTATCATTAATTATTGTTATAGCCACTCATTACTATGATCCTATGACATGCTGGAGATCCAACAGTGAAGAAAAGACAGTCCTTGTCACCAAGGGGGAAAGAACTGCCCAGGTGCTTGCTTTGCACAGTGGTCACTGATTGCTGGAAAGCCCAGGGGAGGGCCCCTGCCCAACAAAATGGGGATCAGAGAATGCCCCTGGAAGAAGAGACATCCCAGGTGAGCCCCGAAGGCCAAGCAGGTGCTATCCAGGCCAGGCCAAAGGAGGAGGGGGAACGGAGGACAGTCCAGGCAGGTGGAATAGCATGTTCACAGATAGAGGCCAGAAGGGCAGCATGGACTGGTGAGGGACGTGTGGTCTGGGACACTCTCAATGGACCACTGTGAGGATGAAGGGGACTGCCTGCCAAAGGGCACGGAGAACTTTACCCCTGTACAGGTGCAGGAATTATCCAGTTTGTTTTTCATTAAACTCCAAAATAAACATCTAGAAAGAAGTGTTTACTGAGGCTCAAGGCAGCTCTGGGCTGGGTCCAGTGGAACAAATAGGCAGAGTAAGACCCTCCACTTGGCTCCAGGATCCCAGGGTCCTGACTCAGACCACGGAATTCAGGGAGAACCCGCCTGCCTCAGCTGAGATGTTTACGGACGTGGGCCCAGAACCCCCCGGGACCCCCAGTGGGGCCTGCCCTGTGCCTCTGATGGTCTCTCTCTGACACACACACACAGCAGCCTGCTGCCAACGTGTCACCTGGCATGGAGGTAGGGTTCCTGCTACCTCATAGACAGAAATACCTGCTGCACAGTGCAGGGGCCAACTGCCCTTTGCTGGATTGAGGTTTGGGGTTCATATTTTTTTTTTTTAGTGTTTATTTATTTTTGAGACAAAGACAGGCAGACAGAGTGTGAGCAGAGAAGGGGCAGAGAGAGAGAGACACACAGAATCCAAAACAGGCTCCAGGCTCTGAGCTGTCAGGATAGAGCCCAACATGGGGCTCGAACCCATGAACCACGAGATCGTGACCTGAGCCAAAGTAGGACACTCACTGACAGCCACCCAGGCGCCCCAGGGGTTCATATTTTTAAAACAGAGTTCGTTTCTGTAGTTTCTGCTCTAAAGCCTGTCTCAAAATAGGTAAACTGCCCTACTGCACCTGATTTTGCAAGAAGCAGGCAGTTAGGGATTGGAGCAGGAGAGCTGGGCCTGGCCATCAAGGGGACCACGGGGTAAGTTGTGAACACCGAGCAAGGGTCCGCTTGGACCTTTGACAGTGGGGTCACCAACATCCATCCTAGCTGACATGGTCAGAGTCTAGCCCTAAGCCACTCATTGCATGGCTCAGACAACCAGGATAAGCCAGGTGAGAAGGCCAGTCAACCCTTCCCTGTGGGGAATGTCTGCCAGCTGACAGCCCACCGTCCAATCCTGGGCCATGACCTCCTCACCGTGTGATCTGAGGATGTCATTCACCCTCTCTGCGCCTCAGCCTCCTCACTCATAAATAGGTTTCCTAATCGCCTGTAGCCCAAGAAGTTGTTTGAAGCTTTAAACTAATGACTATCGAGGGTCCGGGAGATCCTGGCATAGTCCAGCTCTCAGTAATGTTAGGCGTTATTAGTCCAGTACTTTTCCGGAGGGGCAATGCCAGTGGGGAAGCTGTCACTGGCCTCCCCAAGTAGCATTTCCTGTCCTCCACTGCTTGGACACATGGGGGCTAATAGAAACAACCCTGGAAATCTCCTATTTGCCAGGGAGAAGAGGAAGTTTGGGGAGAAAAAACTTCATTCATAATTTTTATGGGCACTTTTTTTCAACAGACTTGAACACCAAGCACACCATCCCTCAAATCTGTTTTAAAATCTAAGGCAAGTCAAACAGTAAAGGCTGTAGAGCACAGTATGAATCACAATGAACATATTCATCCAAAACCAAATCTGGGAGGGAGGGGAGCTGTTCTTGGTGCACCGTGCACACTCGTGGTTCCTGGGCTCACCATGGATAGCGAGTGTGGACAGTTCATCGACCCCTGTCTGTACAGCTGGAATCCACACAGGACTCCTGTAACTCACCATGATGACGACCGGGTGGGCTCTTCCTCTGTGATAGGCCGTCGAGTCTCATGTTCAACTCCCTCGGCACCTGCTTCTTTGTATGAATGGAGTCCCTTCCTCCACAACCAAGAACCAGGACACGAAGCCTCAAACAGAGAAGCTCAGCCAGATGTGTTAGACACCAAGAGCTTCACAGACACTTCTGGAAGCCACATCGTGGTCACCAGAGAGCCCACATCTCCAGAATGCACTTTCTTGTGTCCCCCAGAGAGCCCCAGCAGGAGCTCTGCTCCCCCGCTCTTTCCCACTCCTCCATGGGAAGCAGCAGCCCACCCCAAAGGCCAGGCCAACCAGTAGTGCATGGGAGAGTTCAGACACCTCCCCCAGCGAAGGGCCCCTTGTGCTGGGCTCCCATGCCCGTCCCAAGGGCAGCCCCCAGGACTCCGGCCTGCCAAGTCACAGCATAGCCATCACAGAGGCCAGGGACAGCACTCAGCACAGCCAGCCAGGCCGCTGAACCGCCCCAGGGCCCACACCTTGTAATTAGGCCATGGGCCCGAGCTGGGGACAATGGCCTGGAAAAGCCAGCAAATGGGATACATGCATTAAAGCCAGGTTTCTGTGCCAAGTATGTGACTTAATTACATAGCCCAGGTACTCTCCTCTCCCGTGAACTATCACCCCAGCCTGTGACGACACAAAGGAGAGATTAAGCACGGCCTGCCGCAGGCCAAGGAGGCCAAGACTGTATCCCAAAAGCAGAGAAGACCAGAGCCGAATGTGGCTCCAAGAGGGAGGAGGTGGACAGGTTTTCAGCAGCCATGATCTGTGTGAAATTCTGCATCTACTTCCACAATATTTTGTGACTATGATGGCCTTCTAGTACAGAAGGCTCCAGGTTTCTCAATGGCCCCACTGCCCATAGACTTCTTGCCTAGTTCAGGCCTTCTTGTTTGGTGGCCGTAACCCCAAAAGATGGCCACAAACCTCACATTGCCGTCTTCTCTGCAGCTAAGGCCAAGTCATGTGGACAGAATAAGCTACCAGCCGTGACGGGGGAGGCAGGGCCGAAGTGGACTCACTGTGCCTCTGTGGGGCCACGACCTGATGGCCACGGCTCTTGTCATAAACTGATCACCCACACCTGCCAACCCTCTGCCTTGGGTGGGTCTGGCCATCTGGAAAGCGCTGTGGTCAGTTCCTAAAGATAGTGGACAGCAGGGGTGCCTGGGTGGCTCAGTCGGTTGGGCGTCCGACTTCGGCTCAGGTCATGATCTCACGGTCCGTGAGTTCGAGCCCCGCATCGGGCTCTGTGCTGACAGCCCAGAGCCTGGAGCCTGCCTCGGATTCTGTGTCTCCCTCTCTCTCTGCTCCTCCCCTGCTCATGCTTGTCTGTCTCTGTCTCAAAAATAAATTAAAAAACTTAAAAAAAAAAAAAAAGATAGGGACCGCGTCAGGGAAACCCAGAGCAGCCCAAATGCTCTCTCTTATGAGGCCTCTCTGTTGATGTGTGTGCCCCAGGGCAGAGGGGATGACAAAGGCTTTTGTTACTCTGGACTGGGTATCCTGTTTGAGTCATTTCACCCCAGTGCTGTAGACTGGCCCCCAATCCCGGCCCTCATGCCTAGAGAGAAGGACAGGGTTGCCACCCGCCCAGGATCGGCCCCGGTACGGAGTCAGGACTCATGGCTGAGTCTTAACAGCAGCAAAGCTCAATCCCTCAAACAGAGATGGGTGGTTCCAACGTGTGTCAGTAGAGGAGAGGGAGCAAAGCAGGGCAGCCCAGTCAAGGAATGGTCTGGCAGAGGGAAAGGTCTCCCCAAGCCTTGTTCCTGCCCTGCCCTGAAGAAGCAGGGGCCAGGAGGACGGGAAGATGCAGGGTCAGACAGACACATGTCCCGTCGGGTCCCGCCCGGCCCACAAATGTGGTAGGCCCACCACCCACCAGTCTACAGGACAGACGGCAACAAAGCCTGGACCACAGATTTGAGCACAGGGCCTCTGGAACAGCAGCAGGGGCCCTGGAGTAGGGCGAACCCCCACGTTGAGGGGGCTAGACCCCTCGGCCCCTAAGCCCTACTTGAGGCCCTCGTCCGTGCCGCCTTTGATGTATGTGCCAGCTCAGCTGCCTTGAGATGCTCTCCACATTCCTAGCCCTGCTGAGGTCCCAGGGCTACATCTGTGCTGTCTGTCACTGTGCTCGGGGCCTGGTGGCGCCCCAGCCAGACCCCCTGAGGCTGTAATTGGCACACACCAGGCGCAGAGACTTGCCCAGGCCAGAAAACCAGCACTTCTCACTGCCCCAGAAACGAGTGTCCCCAGAGCTGTCCCTTCTGGTGGACAACACAGCAGGGAGCGGAGCTCTGGGCTGGTCACCTCTTGCCTGTGGTCTAGGCCACTCTGGGAGCTAAGAGAGCACCCAAAGCACCACATTAGCTCCACCCACTGGGAAGTGCGGCAAAGCATCATCCCATCCACTGTAACAAGAGTGATAAAATAACCTCGCGGGGCCTCAGTGTCCCCATCTGTGAAATGGTCACCATTGTAACCCTGCTTCAAAGAGAAAGGAGGAAGCATTACAGTGGAGTGTGTAGCTCAAAATACACATGTGGCTTTCACCCTGGGGCTCCTTTTCATTAGTAGGCTCTAATCCCCGTATATGCGTCTCCAATCTGTGGCTAAGATTAAGTACCAAAATTTGGTAACAATTTACCATTTCTGTAGATTTGGAGCAGATTCAAGGAAGTTCCTGTAGCAACATCCCTTTCATCACTGGCCTTCCAATTTGCTTTCCTGCGCGGCAAGGAAAAGGCAGAGCATCAAGGGGGTAGAGACGGTGGGTGGCCTGGCCACGGCCGGGGAGAGCAGAGTGCTGGGGAAAACAGCCCTGAAGCTGCACTGCTAGGCACAAGGCAGTCCCCACCACTCCAGGAGCAGGCAAAGCGGCCCAGGGTGGAGCAGCCTGCTCTGGGCTCAGACTCCTCAGGCTTCAGACTGTGCTTCCACTACTTCCTGGCTAAACTCTCCTGCCTCAGTGTTCTCATCTCTAAAATGGGAGTCACAATAGCACCTGCCACTGGGGGTTGAATATGTATAAAGAGAAATAGTGTGTAAAGCCAGCGGCAGAGAGCCTGGCTCATGTCCAGCCCAGGCATCACTGGCTGTCACACCAGCCTCCCCAACACCGTCATCCCTGCCGCACATACCAAAGGGCCTATGCTGGGCAGCTGGTCTCTAGGCAGTGGCTATAGGAAGGCTGGCATCCTCTCGTCCTCTCTCTTCCCCACTCCCGGGCTTAGGGGTTTGGCCCCACTGTCGGTCAGGGATGAAGATGCTGCCTCCACTCTTTGCCCCCTGCTCCCGGTCCCCACTAACCAGGAGGAGCCCCCACGCAGGACTCCTTGAGAGTTAGGATGGGCAGAGGCAGGGAAGTCAGAGACAGCAGGGAGGAAACCCAATCACCTGTGAGCATCCTAAAATTGTCCCTCTCCAAAGAGGAGCAGGTCCAGGGGTCTGGAGGACTCCAACAGAATGAGCCAAGATCTGTAAGACAGGGGTCCAGGGTCCTATGGTGGGGTCATCCCAAGTGAGGGAAGAATCCAAGCAGGTCCCTGAGTCTCTGGACAGTTAGGAAGCAACTGTCCTAAAAGGAAGGGTCCTGAGTTTCCCAAATAAATACTCCTCCATGAATATATCCCAGAAACAGTCATACCCCAGGCCTCAGTTTCCTCATCTACAAGATGGGACAACAGCCACCATTTATCCTAACCCCCAGAATAGTACCTCATACCAAAGGAGGCAATAAGTGGCAAATGCCTTGATACCTATCTGGCCAGCTCCCCAACTGCAGGGCCATTTCTCTACAGCCATTGTTGGCCTGGGCACCAACTGAGGCCAGGTCCCCTAAGCAGTGCCATGGGGGTGAGGGCTGTCCAGTCCTGCCCTGCAGGCATAGTCAAAGCCGGCCTCACTCTTCTGTGCCCTTCAAGAATGGGCTTCTGTGCCCATCAGAGAAAACAGGGAGGGGAGGAGAGTGACCATCACCCAGGGCATACAGAACCAAGGCTCAGTGGGCACCAGGAGGCACAGCGATGCCACAGCCATACTCAGAAGCAACCCTCACGCCCACTGGCCAGCTACCTGAGCATGACTCCGGACCACGTGGGCCCTCCACCAGTGGGAGAGGAGCAAACATGAGACACACTTCCCACATGAGTTCAAGGAAAATTCTTATCTGTCTCCATTCTGAAGACTACTTTTGAAAAGTAGAGTACTTCCATTGCTTGGCGGTCCTCACCAAATTGCTGACCTCATCAGCATGAGCACTGTGCCATGATTTTTTTTTTTTTTGAGTGCCCCCTCTGGGCCAGAAGCACAGTATTTCATTTAACCAGCACTTGAAGGTAGGTATTATTGTTTCCCTCACTTTACAGAGAAGGAAGACAAGGCTCAGAGAGGTGAAGTGACGTACCGCAAGCCACACAGCAAGAAGTGGTAAAGCCACTGACTCTAGAGTCTACACCAAAACACCTGGACACCAGGACACGTCTGTGGCCACAAGGACCAGAGAGGACAAGGGGCCCTCAGAAGGTGAGCAGGTGTAGCATGAGCTGAACTCCAATCACAGGCTTTAAAACTAAGCAGACCAGGATTCAAGTCTCAGGTCTGCCACCTCTTAACCACCCTAAGTCTCAGTTTTCTCACCTCTGAAGTAGACATGCTCTAATCCCAAGCCTCAGTGGGGCTGCCACGAGGCTCAGAGCACTCAGCAGGCCTGGCACTTGTCGGACATAGTAATTGCAAAGTTTTACCAGCCTTCTTGAAACTTCTGTCTGCCCATCCCACGTCATGGCCCAAACTGCAGGGCTCTCGGGGAGGTATAGGTGGCTTCTCCCTGTGCCTCTGAGGGGCAGTACCAGAGTGCGCTCCATCAGGCCAGATGAGCCCCCTGCATCTCTCTTTCAGCCCCCACCCTGAAGCGACGTGGCCCTGACATGTCATGAAGTTCACCAAATGCCACAGACTTCATTGAACAAACCTGCAAACGCACGTTCCAGTCGTAACTCCCTGGAACCGATCTTTCGCTACAACCTAAACGGGTCGGAAGGAACGCCAACCGCCACCACATCTCTGAGATCCACAGAGACAAGTGTCTGCAGTTGTGGGTCAGCTTTGCCACCAACAACTGGGAGATGTCAGAGAGGCCACTGCCCTCTCCTGCTTGGGTCCCCCTTTCCATAAAATGGGTGGCTGGACCAGGCCAGGACACGAGAGTCCATGGGCTTCTGGCCTGACCTTCCCAGAGGAAGGTGGAGCTGTTCAGCTGAAATATAACATGTGCCATCAATGCAAGCCACATACATAACTTTAAGTTTCCTAATAGCCCATTAAAAAAAATAATAAGTGGGTGGGAATGCAAGCTGGTGCAGCCTCTCTGGAAAACAGTATGGAAGTTCCTCAAAAAACTAAAAATGGAACTACCCTATGACCCAGCAATCGCACTACTAGGCATTTATCCACAGAATACAGGCGTGATGTTTCGAAGGGACACATGCACCCCCATGTTTATAGCAGCACTATCAGCAATAGCCAAAGTATGGAAAGAGCCCAAATGTCCATCGATGGATAAATGGATAAAGAAGATGTGATATATCTATACAATGGAGTATTACTCGGCAATCAAAAAGAATGACATCTTGCCATCTGCAACTACGTGCATAGAACTAGAGGGTATTATGCTAAGTGAAATTAGTCAGAGAAAGACAAACATCATATGACTTCACTCATATGAGGACTTTTAAGACACAAAACAGATGAACATAAGGGAAGGGAAACAAAAATAATATAAAAACAGGGAGGGGGACAAAACAGAAGAGACTCATAAATACAGAGAACAAACTGAGGTTTAGTGGAGGGGGTGTGGGAGGGGGGACGGGCTAAATGGGTAAGGGGCACTAAGGAATCTACTCCTGAAATCATTGTTGCACTATATGGTAACTAATTTGGATGTAAATTTTAAAAAATAAAACAAGTTAAAAAAAAAATAAGTGGGGCGCCTGGGGGGTTCAGTCAGTTGGGCATTCAACTCTTGGTTTCAACTCAGGTCATGATCTCACGGTTTGTGGTTTCAAACCCTGCGTCAGGCTCTGTGCTGATAATGAAGAGCCTGCTTGGGATTCTCTCTCTCTCTCTCTCTCTCTCTCTCTCTCTCTCTCTCTCTCTCAAAATAAATAAACTTTAAAAATTTTTTAAGTAAAAAGAAACATAAGATGTAATATTTTGTTTAACTCAAAAGAATAGAGAATATCGTCGCACCATGTAATCAATATCAAAAAGCTATCAGATATTTTACAGCCTTTTTTTTTTCATAGTAAGATTTTAAAACCCTGGGCATGCCTCACTGCACCTCTCACTTTGGATTAGCTCTATTTCCAGGGTTCCACAGCCATCATGTGGCTAGTGGCTCCTAAGTTAGATAGTCCAGATCTCACAGAGGCGGCAGAAGTCCTTCTCCCTATACTTAGTTTGACAAGCTTGGAACCATGAATGCCTTGCTTTTGATTAAAAGTCATTTTAATTATAGAGTATAAGATAATAATCATTGAGTCATTCCTATGTGTCAGGCACATGCTTCACAGCGATCATGTGAGATAGGATTTTACATAGGAGGAAACCGAGGCACAGAGAGGGCAAGTCATCTGCCCAAGGTCACACAGCTACTATGTGGCAGAGGTGGGACTGGAACCCAGGCAGGCTGGACGCACACCCCAGGCTCCAAATCCCTGCTCTAACCTGTCTCCTCAGCCTTACCCTTTCCACCCACCTCCTGGGCCAAACCTCCAGTGGTCCAGGAGGGCAGGGCAGTGCCAGGAGGCAGCTTGAAGCTGCTCTCTTCCTCCCCTCACCATCACCCCCTGCCGTTGCTCCCCGGCTTCCACAGCCCAGCCCTCCACCGGCTGCACTTGGGCGGCTCTCACCCACCACCACCTGCGAGAGCTGGCAGGCCTGGCCTGGGAGGAGCAACTTCATTCACAGGCTGGTAAAGGGGCTAATTAAACACCCAGCCCACACCCCCCATGACCCGGGAACCCAGCCACCTCGTTGCCCTGCTGCCAGCCCACAGGCTCAGAGCAATGCCACACAGAACTCGGCAGCGGGCAGAGCGGGGCGAAATCCCTCTTTATAGAGTTATTTTTGCTGTGGAATTTTCACTGGCCTGTAAAATATTTTTATATTTATTACACATTTAACGGGAGCTCCTAGAATCAACAGGGTGTAAATAATGAAAACTAGGGCAGTAAAGGCCCCAATAAACCTCGCACCAGCCCTTTGATGCTCCCCGTGAGCTCCAGTTTCTCCTTCCCCCCTAGACCCTGTCCCCTTGCCCCAGAGCAAGCCCAGAAGGCCGGGGGACCCTCAACAAGTCCTTCTTTGGCTCCCACAAATTAGGCTCACCTGTTGGCAGCCAGAATTGTGCCCTTAGCCAAGCCCACTGGATATGTTGACCGAGAAAGAGCCTACTGTGTACTTGGCCCAGGCAAGTGCTCATTGGAGCTAGGCCAAGAGGAGACCTGATGAGGGCTTGCTCCTCCCCCAGCCCTCCAGCCTCAGATGGCGCTCACAGTCCTAGATCCCAAAATCAGCCGCAGGGGTACAGACTCTCACTGGAACGTCACGTTCCCGAGGCCACAGCATCCCAAAGTCTCGTTGGGAGCCCGAAGTCCTAGAAAAAAGTGGCCCATCCACAAATGCTGACCTCCGTGGGCTCCACAGCACCCATGCCCATGCCCTGTGCCCACAGATAGTTTCCAGAGCCCCCATTTACACCCCACTCCCCACCCACAGGACAAAATCGGAAGGAAGCAGGACCTCACCCTGTCCCAGACAGTAAGACCAGAAGCACAGAGAAGGGAAGGGACCAACCCAGAGGGTGGGTGTCCATTAGTGGCAGAGCCAAGACTAGCCTCAGGGCTAGGGCCCGCAGGCCCAGGCACAGAGACCTGGCCTGAGCCCCTCCCCAGGTAGAATGTTGACATTCTCTCCAAATGTCAACAGCAACTACCTTAGGTCTGCCTCCTGGGGACCCTGATGGCTGGGACCTCGGTCCCTGGCAACCCAACCGTCTCCATTCTGGGTCATCGGGCTATCAGCAGTCGTGACAATCCATACAAATCCATACAAAACCAGCCATCTGCCGCCATCCCCTCACACATGCCCTTCACATACCTGGACAAAGGTAAGTGTCACTTCCCAGGCCATTCCCAGATCCCAAAGCACCCTCATAATTCCAGGCTACCCGTGCCTCTTACGGTGAGAACCATCCCCAAGAGGATATGCTATCCCCTCACCCAACCAACACACTAAACGTCTATCAGCGCATTTGGACGTGGCCTTCATAGACGTCAATTAAGCAATCATTGCATGTGACAAGTTGACTCCGATTCTGTAGCCAGAATCCCTGCTGTTGAGTCTGGTCTGTCCTTCCACAGACAGCATTCAGGAACTGATTCACGAACATTGCATTTGTGCTGAGAAAAGCCCCCAGTCACTGGCTGTACCCTGCCCCTCCCCCCCCCCCCCCCCCCCCCCCGCCTCCTAAGTACCCATGTGCAAACTGCCCCTTCCCAGCTTGGCAGCCTGGACCAGTCAGCAAGACCACACATGGTGCCTGTCCTGTCCACACCTTCACAGTGCCTCCCCGTCACACTCGATCTGAATAACATCCATGTATCTGCCCCACCGAGAGAAGCACGTGGGGGCCCCCTGAGGGAGAAGTCCCCATGGGGCTACAGTCAGACAAATGCCAAGGTGAGGGGAGTGGACCCCACAGCTCTTCAGACACGAGTCAGACCGGAGCGACTCCTCTCTGGGGACAGATCAGGCGGGGCTCATGCCTGCAGCTGCTACACCACCAGGAGATTCTTGTCTCTCAACCCCTGTAATTATAGTCCCTGGTGCTCGGTTAACACCCGTGTCATTGCAGGGTGTTGGAACAAGCAGAGTCTGAGCGAGGAAAATCAAACAACAACATTTGACAAGTGGCCCATCCCCTGTGGCACCACGCTGAGCCAGGCATGGGGACAGCTAACTAGGCCTCAGCAGCCCACCCGGGGAGAGCCCTCACCTCAGGGCAGGAGGCAGGAGGCAGGAGGCAGGAGGCAGGAGGCTCAGGCTACGTAGGACAATGGCCTATCTGGGAGAAGTGAGGAGTGGGAGAAAGGGAACCACAAGGGCTTTGGGAAGAAGGAGGCTGGGAGGCCACCTGCAGCCACAGGAGCAGATTCAGGGTCGCGGTAAGGTGCCCTCCCCCAGAGACCAGAGCTGGTAGGGAGACTGGGCCTCGCTAGATAGAAAGCAGCACGCCACAGGGGCGCCTGGGTGGGTCAGTCAGTTAAGCATCCAACTTAGTTCAGGTCATGATCTCACAGTTCGTGGGTTCGAGCCCCGTGTCAGGCTCTGTGCTGACACTGTGGAGCCTGGAGTGCGCTTAAAGTTCTGTGTCTCCCTCTCTCTGCCCCTACCCGACTCAATACGCTGTTCCTCTCTCTCTCAAAAATAAACATTAAAAAAAATTTGTTTTAAGACAGCAGGCATGGGGCGCCTGGGTGGCGCAGTCGGTTGAGCGTCCGACTTCAGCCAGGTCACGATCTCACGGTCCGTGAGTTCGAGCCCCGCGTCAGGCTCTGGGCTGATGGCTCGGAGCCTGGAGCCTGTTTCCGATTCTGTGTCTCCCTCTCTCTCTGCCCCTCCCCCGTTCATGCTCTGTCTCTCTCTGTCCCAAAAATAAATAAAAACGTTGAAAAAAAAATTTAAAAAAAAAAAAAGACAGCAGGCACCACTTCCCCACACTCCTGCAGTGGGTCCCTAGCCCCTCTCCACCTCATGAGCAAGCAGGCCAGGGAGCAATGGGGTCATGGCAGATTGTGGCTTGAGCCCTCCGGAGCCCTGCCGTCTCAGCCCCCGTCAGCTCTCCCACATCCCAAGAAGCTGCAGCCCAGTGTCGGCAGTGAACGCCGTGCGTAGGAGCTGTCGAGGGGACTTCGCCCGTGCCACTGAGGCCCCACTGGGCTTCCACGCCAAGTACACAAGCTCCAACCTTGGCTCCATGAAAGCCCCTGGGGCCCCACAGTCAGTCAGTCAACAAACAGTAGCAGGGGCCAGCACACTGGGGCAACTTGCCACACACGGAGGGTCTGCAGAATCCTCCCCCGGACCCAGGGCCAGTGCCAGCCGCCCACCAGCCCTGCCCCTCACGGCCTCCCCACACAGGACCAAACTCGGGCCTCTCACCGAGGACCAGAGAAAGGGCCCACTGAGCTACAACACCAGCAATGCTAGCACCTACCAGTTCCCAGCCCTGTGCTAGCACTTTGCAGCCACTCTCACTGAACCCAGCCTACCAGTTACTGTAACCATCCCATTTTATAAGGGAGAGAAGCGAGAAGGTTCCGAGAGGCTAAGGTGGCTTGTCTGAAGGGGTAGATTCAGGATGTAAGCCCAAGTCTGTTCACCCCCAAATACCAGAGGACATCTGAGGGTAGTGGGAGTCTTTTCTTTTTTTAATTTGTTTAATGTTTATTTATTTTGGGGAGAGAGAGAGAGGGAGAGGGAGAGGGAGAGGGAGTGGGGAGGGGCAGAGAGGGAGACACAGAATCTGAAGCAGGCTCCAGGCTCTGAGCTGTCAGCACAGAGCCCGATGCGGGGCTCGAACTCACAAGCCACGAGCTCATGACCTGAGCCGAAGTCGCACGCTGAACCGGCTGAGGCACCCAGGCGCCCCGTAGCCTTTTTTTTAAGGGAGAGTTCAGGGCAACCCCAGACAACTCTCCCCGAGCCCCCAGTCCCCAGCGCAGGCCCCGGCTGCTTGCTCACAATCTTCCCATGCCAAGCTGTGGGGGAGAGGGAGGCGCCCCTCAGACACCGCCCAGAGAGAGGCGCTGAACACATTTCAGCTTCCCGGCACCCGCCATGAGACAGAACACATGTTTTCTGAGTTCTCTCCCTCCTCGGGCTTCCCCGACATGCTGGAGATATTATTATTATTTATTATTTGCTGAGTGCTGACAGTGTGCTGAGCATCAGGCCTGGGAGCCCAGGCCCTGCCAACACGGCTTGCCGTCAGACAGCCAACACGGCACGGCTCTCCTGCGACGGAGATACACCCACAGCTGCACGGCTGGCTGCTCGGGGCCTAACCTCCGAGAGCCTCCTCTCCTGTCCTCCGGCTCAGCAGCACATGCCCCTGGGCCTCTCGCCCACCACAGGAGGAAGACGTCTTCCAACTGGGCAGCCCGGCAGTTCCAGGGCCTGGGCCTCCAACCCCACAGGAGGAAGGGCAGGATTCGCTCAGTGCTGGGCTGGGGCAGACCCAGGAGCAGCCCCCGCCATCATGCCTGCCGGTGGCCATGTCACCAGCCCCTCCTGTCCTGGGCACCCAGCGAACACTCCCTTTCTCCTTCCTCAGGTGAGAGGACTGGAGGCCAGAGAGAGCTCCTGTGGGTATGGAGAACCCTAGGGCCCTATCCTGGAGGCAGGGCCGAGACCAGGGGGAGGCGAGCGAGGCACAAAATGTAAGGGACACAAATTTAAGGAAGCGCTGAAAAATCCAGTAGTCAAGATTAGAGATATTTCCGTGCAGTATTTTTTAAAATCAAAATTAAGGCAAAAGTCCATGATGAATAAAATGCCAGAATTTTAAGTACAGACAGGACCCGTGTTACTGATTTTTCCAATGCCTCAGGCTCCATTACGGCTCAACACAGCACCGCTAGGAAGGCCACTCTGAGCAGGCATGCTCCCCTAGCCCATCCTCTCCAACCGAGGGGCCTCCACCACCCTGTAGCAATGTCTCCCTATGTGAGGACACAGAGAGGTCATCGCCCACCCCTGAGGGCCTCTCTGGAGAAGGAAGTATGCAGAGCTCAGCAGGAGCCTGTCAGCATCCAGGGGTTGGACAGGGGGAAGACGTACCTTGATGCACCTGTGTCTTTCCCTGATGTCAGAAATGGGTTCACAGCCTAGGAACCTAGGAGCTCAGAAGCCACTGTCCCCTGCTGCTCAAGGTCCTGTGTCATTTCGCCTCCCTCTCCCCAGACAGGCTGCAGAGAAAGCCTGAGGAAAAACCCACCTGGGGGTAGAACAAGCCAAGGAAGGGCAGTACTCAGAGTCAGGATGCCTGCACCTGACCCTTGATGGTGAGGCCACGCCCACATTGCCCAAAGCCCCTCAGCATCCCTACCATGTGACCGAGGCCACATGGATGCACGGCCCCCAGAGACCTCCCAGCCCCATGTCTCCTGCTGCCCCACCACAGCCCCTACCCTAGACAGCTGGGGACACCCACCCACCTTCCCCATCATCATTCCTGATGCCCCTGCCTCAGTCCAGGCCCTCTCCTCCCTCCACTGATTAATTCCTTTATTCATTTATTTCACAAAGCTCATTGGTTACAGGCTCAGGGCAGGGCCCAGACGAGCCTCAGAGATGAAGAGTCCCTCTCCACCTTCAGGAACTCACAGGGGGAGGTGAAGACACGCGTGGGCCCTGACGACACGGGCAGGGAGCACGGCAGCTGCCTAACCCAGCCAGAAGCAGAGGCAGGAAGGCAAGGAGGCAGGGCAGCATTCCGGGGGTGGTTAGCCAGGGGCAAGCAGTTTCCACCAGGTTGGGGTGAGAGGCAAGCGGAAGGAGGAGGGGGTTCCAGGCAGAGCAAACATGTGCAAAGTCCAGAAGCAAGAGAGAGGCTGGTAACTTTGGGGAACTGCAGGTAATGGGGTACGGGCATGGAAGAGGACACAGGTGAGGTGTGGAAAGGGCTGTCTGAGGAGGGGTCTTCCACACCCATTTCTGGTTGGGAGGTTTCCATGGCTGTGGGTCATGTGGGGACCTCCCACCCTGGAAGCCAAAGAGAAGTCACATGCTTCCTTGCTCCTGACTGTGGAGATCCCTGGGCTTCTGCTGTGGGCAGTATGAGCCCCCCATTCCCTCCCAAAATGCCCATGTCCTAATTCCCAGAATTTTCTATTGCGTCGTTTACATAACAAAAGGGGGCTTCTGCAGACCTGATTAAATTTAAGGCTCCAGAAACGGGCCAATTATCCTGGAGTGCCTGGGCGGGCCCAGTCCAATCCTAGGAGTCCTTAAAAACGAGGAACATTTCCCAGCTGTGGTCAGAGAGAAGCAGCAGTGCAAGGAGAGCCAGAGAAATGTGATGTTGCTGGCTTTGAAGATGGAGGAAGGGGCCGTGAGCCAAGAAATGCAGGCAGCCTCTAGAAGCTGGACAAGGCAAGAAAACAGATTGTCCCCTAGAGCCTCCAGATGGAACGCAGCCCTGCTGACACCTTCATGTAACCCAGTGAGACCCTTAACTTCTGACTCACAGAATTGTAAGATGATAAACGGGTGTTGTTTTAAGCCCCCAAGTCTGTTGTAATTTGTTACAGCAGCGGTAGAAAACTAATACTGCCCCACAGCTGTCAGCCACCCTGGCCTTCCAACTCCTTAGGCTCTGGACAGAAGAGTCTCCCCTCGGAGGCTGCTGAAGGTCCTCAGCCCTGTGTCTGATGGAGCCTGCTCTCTGAGGAAGGGCCAGAGTCTGTGCTCAGAGAGGTCCAAGCCCACAGGGAGCCAGGGGGCCCCCTGGCAGGCCTGTGTTTCCTGGCAGAACCTTCTGCCATCAGCCAGCTCAGACCCCTCATTCCTGGCACAAGGCCACTCCACCTGCAGGAGTCTGGATGACCCAGCCTGTCATCTCAGCCACAGTCCAGCTCAGACCACCCTGCCATGTGCATCTTCCTGATACAGCAGTTTCAACATCTCACTGCCCTGCTGCAAGACTCTCTCCAGCTCCCCGGTGCCCAGAGCCGTGACATCCAAACTGATCCCCAGAATGCTGAGGCCTCTGGGGGCTGGGGGAGACAGTCTGAAAGGCAAGTAAACAGGGATCCAGAATGCCCCCAGCTGCTCTGCTGTCATATACACAAGAGATCACTTCAGCAAAAGGGCTTTAGATAAATAAGAAGTGTGAATGTTCTGGCATGAAGTGAAAAGTCACAAATCAGTGACAAAACTCAGCAGAGTCCCCCGAACCTCACACTCGGCATTAGTGCATCTGTGTCCCCTGTTGTGACTGCTGGAATCACAACTGTCCCCTATATGCGCTGTGAGTTCCATGTGAGTGGGGACCATGCTGGTTTTGTTCCCACCTTGAAAGCCCAGAATCAAACACGGTGATGGGCACTTGTGAATGAATAATTGTATGAATGAGTGAACAAATTATTGCATACTCCCTACCCACCCACCTACCTACCTACCTACCTACACACACACACACACAGTAGCCCCAAATCTTCTCCCCAGCCTCTCAGCACACTGTCCATAGCACACACCCAAGAGCTGCACTCTCGGGGGCCCCACAGCACCCACACCGGAAGTGTTCCAGGGAAGGAGGTAGGGGAGAAGTCACCCATTCCTCTCCACTGCTCAGACCTTGCTCAGCTCAGGACTGGACCTGTCCGAGGTGCTAGCAACACCAACCAGGTGTTGGCCATCAGAAGCCCGGAAAGGGGTATAGGGTTTGGGGGTATCCCCGTCTGTAAGCCTCCCTCAGCTTCCTCTCTGCCCTCTGCTGCCTGCCTGCCTTTGAAGCAACCTCTTGCATGGGTTTGGTCAAGGGTAGGGGATCCAAATGTACTTGCACAAGCAGAGGGCTGAGGGCGTTTACAATAGAAAGGTCAAGTTGCCCTGAGTACCCACACTGACCCAGCACCCTCCTGGGTAGAAGGACCCCCATGGGCTGAGTTGCTTGGGCCCTCTAAGCCACTGTGAGGAGGGATGGGGCTCCTACCACTGGGGCTCCTACCCTGAGTCTTTCACGCTCCCAGTCCACCTACTATATACCAGGCACTCTCCCCAGCCCTTGCAAGGTGCCTGCACACAGTAGGCACTCATCTCTTGCCTGCTGCAGCAGCTGCTCCCCAGAAAACTTCCCTGGGCCAGGAAGCTGCATCTGGGCAGCCTGACAACCAGCTCAGCTCAAGCCTTCACACGCATGTGGCCTTCATGCGCCAGCAAGAGGATCCACGGGCCCAGAAGATACCATCAGGGAGACACTCCAATCTGTGTAGTGCACAGTGATTCACAGCCCAAGACATCCCTCCCCAGGCTACAGCTGAATTATCAGCCCCACCATCTTCAATTACGAGGCTTTGTCACTCATCTCCAGCCATCAGAAGGAAATGAGTGAGGAGATTAATGTCTTTTTTAAAACTGCTTTCATCCCTTTCCTCCACAGACGCCATTTGCATTTCTAAGAGGAAAGGCTCCCCAACCTCTCCTTCATCTTTGGTCATCTTGTCTCTCCCAAGGCCTTCCCTGCAGGAAACCCTTCCAGCTGAGGCCTAGATGGGCTCTGGACCAACACCAAGCAGCCCCCTCAGGCAGCTCACCTCTTCTGGGTGCCCCTGAGGAGTTAGGGGCAACAAGGCTACAAGACCAGCTGTCCCCAAGCATTTCCCTCAGGGAGTGTGATATGAATTAAATTGTGTTCCCCAAAAAGACAGCTGAAGCCCTAACCCCCTGGTACCTCAGAATGTGACCTCATATGGAAATAGGGTCATTGCAGATGTAAATAAGATGAGGTCAAACAGGAGTAGGGTAGGCCCTTGATCCCACATGACTGCTGGCCTTAGAAGAAGAAACATATTCAGATACAGACACTCAAGAAGGACGCCACGTGAAGATGGAATCATAGAAAAGCACCATAAATCTACAAGCCAAGGAATGACAAGGTTGTCACTGGAAGCTAAGAGAATGGCATGGGAAAGGTTCTCCCTCAGAGCCTCTGAAATGAGCCAACTCTGGTGACACCCTGACTTTGGGCTTCTGGCCTCCTGAAGTGTGAGAGAGTATATTTCTGCTGTTTTAAACCACTTTGTCTGAAATACATTTTTAGGACGGCCCCAGGACACTAATTCCAAGTCCATGGCCACCTGCAACTCCTTCATCTAGGCATCTCCACGCTGGCTCAAGCCAGGGGGCAGGTACTGAGAACTGGGCACAGAGAAGCTCACGATTGGTCTCAAGATGAGACAGGTCCCTTCTCTCACCAACGTGCTCCCAACTACTCAGGTTAACTCGTTAGAGGATTGCTGTCACCAGCTGGGCCCTCTGCCACAATATTAAAATATGTTCTCCAGAGATTTAATGTTGAGTATGTCACTCAGCCAAAAGCTCAGCCTCCTTTGTCCAGACAGTAAGCAAATACAGCCCTAAACAGATAGAAGGTGAGGAAGGCATGGGGTCCTCAGACATGTCCAGGCCACCCCAGGGCTCCAGGTAAATGCCAGCATGAGTGGGCATCACCTGGGATTTGTGCCATGTTGGACTACACATGAAAGCCATGCTAGTTGACTTGACCATGTTCCATCGGGGCAAGGGCTGCTATACCCTCAAGGCCTAGCAAGGGATTGACAGGCATGAGAAGCTTCATAAATGTGTATAAAGGGAATCCATTTCCTGAAGAGGCAAAGCAAAAGGTACTACTGTGCCCTGCATGGCAGGCGGGGGGGGGGGGGGGGGGGGAAGGGGGGGCGGGGGGAAGAGATGTAAAAACATGTCCAGATATATCACTAAGACAGATTCAGGAAAGTTCTCCACCCTCTGAGGGTATCCCCCACAAGCCATGCATCCATGCAAGGTTGCCAACAGACATCAGCACTAGGATCCACCTGGTATGGGGCTGCCCTTCACCTCCCAGGAGTCAAACATCACCTTGATACCTGGTAAGGAAGAAGCAACAGAGTTTGAGCTTAAGAGCCTGTCTGTCTAGGTTCAAATCCCAGCTCATCGGCTTACTGGCTGTGTGATCCTGAACAAGCAACTTACCCCTCCTGTGCCTCTGTTTCTTCAACTGTAAAACAAGAAGCTAACCACATCAATCTCTTGGGTTGTGGTTGGATCCAATGGGCTAACACATGGGAAGCACTCAGTACAGTGCCTGGCACATGGTTCATGCTTGGTAAGTGTAAGCTGACACTATTCGCTATCATTATCCCATGTCCTTACAACTCCAGGGAATAGATCCTCCCACTGGCTTTGCTGGCATTCACTAATGGCTCTTCTCTGTATGACAACACCCAGCAGCTATTTACAGAGAATTATGCCTCGTGCCAGGAACACACAGGAAAGTTACCAAGGCCCAGTGGGAAAAGTAGACACAACATTCTGAGAAAATGAGATACAAGGCATCATGAGCAGTGAAGAGTGACGTGGAAGGTCATGTGGGTGAAGGCATATCAGACTAGAAGCCATTTGGGTTCTGAAGGTTGAACAGGAGTTTATCAGCTGAATCTCACCCAGCCTATAGGGGGTGTTCCACAAATAGGTAGTGACTAAATGAGGCAGAGTAGAAGAGGCACATTCCAGCCAAGGGAACTGAGGTTTTCTGGTTGTTCAAGGATAGAGAAGGGATAGACTATGGTTTAGCTAGAACAGGAAGTTTGTGGCCATAAAAGCAGGAAATAGGTTGAGACAAAGACCTTGGGGAAAGGTCTGAATGCCATACTAAGGGTTCTTGGCTTTATTCACAACTCCACAGGGCCAAGTCAGAGGAGGAGTGACAATTAAGAACTGGGTTTAGAAAGATGGCTTGACTTGCAAAGCAGGTGACATAGGACTAAAGACAGCAGACCAGGGAGGAGGCCATGGTGGCCTGTCTTCCCTCACCAACTGAGCTCTGGTCTCCATTTACCCTTGAACTTTCTTCCTGGTAGAGATGTTCTCAAGTTCACACCCCCAGCGACCCCACATTTGCAGCTATTCTAGTTAAGGACACGGTGCCCACAGCTGTCTGCTATCAGAAGTGGCCAAGACCTTTGGGGAAATGTTCACGTCTCCATGCAAGTCCCCAGCTGACAGATGGAACTGGGCTGAGAGACGAGCTCTTGACATACATTGGAGACCCCTGATGGCAGACTGGCTTCTGGAATTCCAGAGAACTGACTTTTCAAGTACTTAGGGCCTATAGCCCTTTCTTCTCTCAGCCCTCCAAAGGGCCGCTACTCCTCCACTCAGTCCAGAGATCCTGGCTAGTGGATTGCTTCCCCAACACAGGTTGTGATGTTCTGTGTCACAGACACTTGAGAATCCCCCTGAGGCTCTGTGACTTAACCAGCCTGGGTCCCAAGCTGTGCTGTGACCTCACCAGCCTGGCAAAGATGCTGCCAACGTTGTGGGCACCACCCTGACTGTCTGCCTGGCGGCTGGGGCCACACTTAGGCAGCTGCCCCAGCAGGCACTAAAATTAGGTGACCCGTCAGACCCAGGACACGGCAATCATGGGCAGGCTGCCAAAGCTGCCCAGAGGGTCATCCCTGCTCAGGACCTGAACTAGGGCAGAACAAGAGCAGCCCAGAGTCCCCTTTTATGCCAGGAAAACTGAGGCCTAGAGAACAGCAGGACCACTCAAGGGGTGGGAACTTGGATTTTTGTTTATTTGCTCAGTAACTGTCCCTAAGGAAAAAAGTAAGACATACTCCTGGAAGAAATTTAAAATATATTCTATGAAGAGATAAGAGAATTTGAAAATCACCATCCCCATCATCTGAGCTAACTTCCACTCACAGTCCAGTGTATTTCCCTCCTTCTTTGTTTTACACAACAGAAAACACACTTTAAAGACAGTCTGTAAAAGATTTTCTTCCTCTACGTAGAATCATTTTTAAAATCATTAAAAATCCTTCTTATTTGGCATCTGGGTGGCTCAGTCAGTTAAGCATCCAACTCTCGATTTCGGCTCAGGTCATGATCTCACAGTTTGTGAGATCAAGCCCCACATCAGGCTCCGTGGGGACAGCACGGAACCTGCTTGAGATTCTCTCTCTCCCTCTCTCTCTCTCTCTCTCTGCCCCTCCTCTGCTCGTGTGGGCAAGAGCACACACTCTCCTTCTCTCTCAAAATAAATAAACATTAAACAAAATTTAATCCTTCATATTAATCCACTTTATGTATAATATTCCATTTTATTAATATGCTATAACTAATGAAATAAAAATCCCCTATCATAGAAGCTGTTTCCCCCTTGTGCTTTTATAAATAACACTGCAGTGAACATCTAGGTACGCAAATCTTTGTCCACATCTGTGATGATCTTCTCAGGTTGGATTCCCAGCAGTGGAATGAATGGATCACAAGAGAGGCACATGTTAAGGCCCTTGATTACAGACGGCCTCTTCTTTTCCAAAAAACCACCCCACACATACCTCTGCCAGCTCTGGCCATGGCTCCTTCCATCCACAGTTTCCTCACTTCTGGGATAATTTCTCTCCAAAGGAATTCTCTGTCCATAACACATGCCTGTCTAGCACCTCAGACAAATGCATCTCTTCAGGGCAACGCTTACCCATGGTTCCTTTTCCTAAACTAACCATGGCATCTGGGAGACACAGGAAGAAATCAAGACCCTGGGGCTCAGAGACCCAGAGCTCCTACTCCTGTGTATGTGGACCTTAACTCAGGGGTCAAAGTGAAACCCACTGACTGGGTCCTTCCAGACAGCCCCAAGGACCTCTCCTACCCCAGCTTCCCCGACTGCACACACCCAGGAAATTATTCCCTAGAGTGCTGTCCATCCCCAATAAGCTTCACTGACGACCCAAATTATGATGCCAAACCTAAGCCAGCAACCCATAAAGCAACTTGGCCAAGAATAGAATTGCCTTTTCACTTCCCAGCAGAGAAACTAAACTCCAGGCTCAGTGTAAATAGCCTGTCTCTGGTCCGACGTCAGCCGCGCTGCCAACAAGTTATAGATGGTACTGCCGTATGACCCATCATAAATACAGCCCCTCGGCTAAACAAAGCCGACAGTTTTGTGCCAATAACCTTTGAACCACTCAAGCCCAGTGTCAATTGTATTTGTCTTCAAGCTGCGGTTTACTCTAGACTGTCTGCTAAATCAGGGCTCATCTGCAGAGATAATTCAAATATATTACAGACTCCAGCCTCCTCCCCTTGCTCCCGGGCCTCCCCCACATGGCCTCACAAGGGTCTCACCAAGGCAGCCTGCACTCTGCACACTCCCCTAACCACTCGGCAAGTTTTACCGGGGAAGAACAAGAAACAAGGGGCAAGAGGCAACACTGAGCCCAGGATTATAGCCCCGACTCTGCCGCCAGCCCTCTGGGACCCCCACCTCGGGAAAGTCACCTGCCCACGTGAAGCCTCTCTTTCCTTCTGAATGAAGGGCAGTGCCTCTTCTCTAGAAACAGGCAGTAACTATTTCTGGAGGACTGTTCACATATCTAATCAGGCCACATGAAGGGATCAGCTGTGGAAAGGTCATGACCCAGGAAGTGCAGAAATGCAGAACGAGCTCCTGGCCCCATGCAAGAGGCGAGCTCCGCTCCAGCAGACAGCAATACCCTCTAAGTCCTGCTGGGCTGAGGAGCAACCAATGTGGAAACACACTCGTCTGACTGGGAGGGGCTGGGGGAGGGGGGTTCTAGATATAATACAGATAGAACATGTTATAATACACGGATACCTTTTAACAGAAAGGGGTAAAACAGGAAGCCACCGTGGTCAAGGCAGGTGCAATTTCTCTGGCCACTGTAGACTGAGCTAATTTGTGCAATTAGCATTTCCTGCTGCCCGCCAAGCCCTGGGCTGCTGCCAGGGAGATAGGGACACCGACAAGGTTCACACTCCCGTAGCCGGGGGCCCTTCCCACCCCCACCCATGCACCTTCCAAATCTCGGGCTCTCTCAGCCATGACCCAGAATGCTCAGTGCCTCTGACCGTTTGGGGAGCTCTGTCCAACCACATCCACAAGCCTCCCAGCTGGAAGGAACCCAAACACCCCCCAGACAAGAAGGGGGAAAGGCCCAGGAAACTACCCACTCTGCTTCATTCGTGGCTCTGCAGCTGTGGGCCTGATAAGCCAAGAGGCTAGAATTGGAAGGCTGGGGGGTTGAGGGCTGTGTTTAAGTGACGTCTTGAAAGTGAGGAGCAGTTCAACAAGCAAAGCTCTTAAGGAGCTGAAGGGGCAAAGAGAGAACACAGCTATGTCATGGTCACGAGAGCCCCCCCCCCTCCCCAGCTAAGCCAGCCACCCAGCACCCGCAAGCACCATTTTCCGCTATCTGTAAAATGAGAATAATAGTCTCTGCCCGAAGAGTCACTGCGGAGATCAGACAACATGGGGGTACATGGAAGTCTTTCCCATCCTGAGACAGGCTCCAGAAGGAGAAGGGATGACTGCTCTTAGGGTTATAAGTCCACATTCTGTTCCTGGCTCCACCTCTCACTTGCCCCCCCACTCCCCCGCCCGCCGCCATCCCTGGGCTCCGTGGAATCAGGAGAGACTTGTGTAAGGCCGTCTCTTGAGTCCTTTCGGTTCTGATGCCATAGGAATCACTCTGTGACATGGGTCAAGCCCTGAGGCCAGCCCAGGGCAGGGAGCTCCCTCCCAGAGGCCAGCTCAACCCCCTCCCCCATCAATGGGATGGCACTCAGGGTGGGGGAAATGTTGACAGGACCAGGACAAAGATGTCATCCTCACTCACCTTTGGGAGCCTCACCCCTGTCTGGAGATGGCAGGACCTTTCTGACTTCCACTTCTCACCTCTGCGGGCACCTGGGAGAAGGGAGTGCCCGCACCATCTCTGTGCCTGAAGGAACAGAAAGAGCAAAGCAGTGGCCCCTGGGCTGAGAGGGGAAGGCAGAAGACATTCATAAATGACCCTCTTAGCTGTTTACGAGACACCTTCTGAGAGAAAGCAGAGGAGGAGAAATAAACTTGAAGTAGGAGAGCTGGCTGGTGTCTGAGATGCGCTTTGATAAGCCAGCTGCACCAGTATTTCTTCTCCGTTTTTATGGCCACCTTTACAGCCCTGTGTTTGGGGCTCTTTATCAGGAGCCGGAAGGAGAGAGTGAGCAAGATCCAAGGCGAAGAGCCTTCCCCAGCAACTCCACGAGCAGATACCACCTCATCTGGAGATCAAGATAACCCCAGCTTCCCTCCCAATCCAGGCGGCTGTGCCCCAGACACCCTGATCTGGGCTGGACAGGAATTCCTGAGCACGGCAGTAAATTTGCAGAGCCAGGCCCTCCTGGCAGTCCTGACTGGGCTGCAGGCACACGAAAAGGGGGCTGGGGCTGGGACGAAGGTTCTCCTGAGACCAGTAAGCAGCCCCCATCAAGCCCCTCTGGATCCCCTGTCGCAAAACCCACTGAGTCTCAGGGCTCCTCCCCAGATGTGCTCCCCGTTGTGCCTGGGACATGACAGCCTCCCAAGGGTCACACCAAGGCTGGTGCTGGGACTGTGCCATCCTCAGCCTCCCGAACTTGTCAGGATTATGTAATGATGAAAAAAATGGGGACTGGGGAGCTCTCCCATCAAGCAACCTAGGTCTGTCTGAATCCCAGCTCCTTCCCTTGCTTTCTAGGGCAGTAACTCGTTCCGGCCTTAGTTTTTTCATCTGCAAAATGGCCCATGCAAACAGTCCCTAACCTTGCAAAATAGGACACACTGAAGGGGCTCAAAAGATAGCAGCAGTCTTCATATTAGGTGACTGGGTCTCCCACCAGCAAAAGTAGCCAAGATGCCAGTGTTCACTGCTTACTTTCCCAGACTGGCCATGCCCCGGAAGCCTGAAGCCTTCATATCAGCCTCACCTGAATGATGGTGGCCCTGTTCCCCACCAATGTGGCATAACTTACTGAGCTCCTAACATGAGCCACTGTGCTTGGGGGTAAGGGACAGTGTTATAGAAATGGAAAAAAGCATAGCCCCGACCCCTAAGGAGTCCAGAGGCTGAAGCCAAAACTAAACCTACAAATACAGGATACGCTAAGAGCAAAACTCCCGGATTGTGCAAAGAGAGCAGGATAGTAGACACAAGCACGGCCGGGCTGGGTCTGAGAGAGTGAGTAGGAGTTTACCAAAAGAAAGAGGAGAAGGAAGCCATTGCCTGCAGTTAATGGCTGGTACTGGGTAGCTGACGAGCCCCCTGGAGGGGAGGCAGAGACAGCTGGGCACAGGCAGCAGGGGCTGAGAGAGGATGGTGACCGGCATCCAATTAGCAAGAGCCGCTGCTGCAGGCTGGGCAGCCCCAGCCTGATGCTGAATGTGCCGCACGCGGGATCCAGGGCAAGTGAAGGGTGCGGGGCAAGGTGGTGACATCAGTTTACGGCGCTCTGGGGGAACTTCTCTTGGATCACAGTGGAGGACGGCAGGTCGGGGAGGGTCTGGGAAGATCTGACAAGCAGGCGGCTGCAGCTGGGGGAATGACCTGCAATCTGGCTCATGGAAGCTGCATGGGGTGTCAACTATGCGAGACCAAAGAGCCTGCACTTCAGGAAATCCACGTGGCCAGACAATTGCTACCACAGCTGGCACTTTCTCAAGGACCTGTTCCTCGAGGGCAACCAAGAGGCCAGAGCTAGGCCCCCAGAATTCAGCCCTGAGAGCTCCAGAGTTCCCAGGGGCCATAGCGGGCTCTGACACCTGCCTCCTTGGGCCTGGACACAGAGACACATGCCACCGAGCAACCTGGGCACCTAGAGATGCACACACCCATGTATGCCTCTCCTCTGCTGGATGACACCCAAGCACCTGCTCTTGAGGTATGTGTGGAGGTACAATGACAAACCTTCTCCTCCCTGCTCCTCTCCAAGCCCAGCTCAGCCCAGCTGCCCCCCACTCCCCTTAGATGGCACTTGTAGCCACCCAGGATCTGTGAGTCCCACCAGCCACACCCCTGGATGGGCTCCAGCCCAGGTGAGGCCTCCCTCTAGCTTCTTACGCCAATGATCGTCCATCCCTCCTTCTACTCCCTGGCCCTCGCCCTCCTTCTTTTCCAAGGACCCCCTACCAGCTCCTACGGTGCTCTGTGGGGAGATGCCCTCTGCCCCAAACAGGACCCCAAACTGGCTTTTTAGCATTTTATTTTAAAACAGTATAGGTTCTGGGAGTCTGGGTGGCTCAGTCGGTTAAGCGTCTGACTCTTGATTTTGGCTCATGTCATGATCTCACAGTTCGTGGGATCGAGCCCTATATCCTCGCTGATCGTGCAGAGCCTGTTTGGGATTCCCTCGTGCTGGCTCTCTCTCTCTCTCTCTCTCTCTCTCTCTCTCTCTCAAAACTAAATAAAATTTTAAAATAATAAAATAACACAGGCTCACAGGAAGTTGCCAAGATGGTACAGACAGGCCTGTGGGCCTTTCCCCCCAAGTCTCCCAATGGCTACATCTCACATCACTAGTACATCACCAGACCCAGAAAGGCAACATTGCTATAAAGGGTGTGTAGCATCCTGTCATTTCATCACATGTAGAGACTCGTGGGATCACCACCAAAATCAAGATACTAAGCTGTTCCATCAACCTGATCTTTGCAGTGGCCTTTTTTCTTAAGTACTTACAATAAAACTACCCCTCCCCCCACGCGCGCACACACACACACACACACACACACACACACACACCAAAAGAAAATCAGGATAAGGACTAGAGACTGAGCTCAAGAGATTTAGCATCATGGACACTGGTCAAATGTCCACACCTGAACAAAGAGGTAGGGCACCTTGCTTCCCTCCTCCCACCCTCCTACCCCCCAGCCGCACCCCAGCCCCAGCAGAGAGTGATGAGCAGACAGGGGGGAACCCAGAAGACACATGGACCCAGAACCCAGCCCCACAAAAGCCAGGGCCCTGCATCTCTCTATCCCGCCAACAGGGTGCGCAACTAGGCTTCCAGGTGGCCTCTGCCCCTTTTCCTGAAGCAGTGAGTAGCCTACCTCCTGCCCAAATCCTTTCCTGCCCTTCCTTGAAGGTTGAAGGGGGCTTCTCCATGGCCTCGCCAATGACACAGATGGACCCCATCCAAGTGGGAGCCCCATAAGGTTGCTGAATGAAAGAGCATATATGACGTTGACTGAGTCCCTTCCCCCTCTTAGGTCCTGAGGCCCCCAGCCCCACCCTCAAAGTGAGGTGCACAGTCAGGGAAGCTTAGACAGTAACTCCAGGTGGGCCCAGGGAGAGTTCAGCACCAAGACTTTGTCTACCAGGCCTGCTGCCCACCCCTCCCCTTCCTAGGGACCCCTGGATCAGGCTCCTTGGAGAATAGTGGGTACGGGGCAACAGAATCGATGGGCAAGCATGGGAAGTCAGAGAAAGGCCCTAGAAGCTCAGGCCAGGTCCCTGGTGTGGGGTCTGGGGATTCAGAGCCTGGGGCTCTGGGCCACCTCTACTGAGAAAGAAAGGAGCCTGGCCCAGGGAAACAGGCCAGATCATCTGAGTGAAGGTAGCAACCAGGCTTCCCCAATTTTGGAACCTTCTTCCCCAGCCCAGAGAGGAGAGCCAGGGGCCCTCTGCAGTCCACCTCTGGCCTCTCGCTCCAGACCTGCCTCACCTGCCTCTTGACCCCTCCCCACCATCCTAGAGCAGAGCCCTGCTCAGAGCACTTCTCAGCTCAGTTACCCTCCAGGGCTCCCCATTTCCTCAGGGGATCCTTTGTCCTGGCCTAGCTCCCATCCCACCCCCATCATCCTCTGGGTTTGGTCACACTGAACCAAACTAATTTACAGATTCCCACACAGCCCTCATATTTCCCATGTGCATGTGTCCATCTATCCCACACGGCCTCCCCATCTGCTCTGGAGGAAATCTTGCCTCTTCCATTCCCCAGGCCCGCTGACCTTCACCTGATGCCCACAGTAAGCCAAGGGTTGGAGGTTAGCCAAAGATAAGGATCTCATTTTGAGCTGAGGAAACTGAGGCCCAAGTAGGGTATCTTGCCCTCCACCCTCCACCTCTCCTGTTCTGCCCTGCTCCTTGAAAAAATGGGTGGCCATATCCGCCTGGACTGTGGACAGATAGAGGGAGGTCACCTTGTACCCTTTCAGAGTGGTGAGGGGGTTGTATCCCTTCAGCCTGGGTACATCCAGGTGTCACAATCTCCCAGGGTCTAGTGCCAGACCGGCTCTGTCTCGGAAGTATTGCCACTGTTGACTATAACCAAACTTCCTGGTTCATAGAGGGAGGGGACGTTGGGATGTGCAGGTCACACTGACCTCCCAGCAGGTGACCCAGCACCCAAGGGTTCCCACAGAGATGTGGCTCAAGGGTCAGGAAGCTGCCACTCGCGTGGTCCAGGCAGTGGCCAGCAGGCCCAGAGCTCTGGGAGAGGACGCGGGAATCCTTCAGCAGAGGACACAAGCATAGGACAAGTTCCCATGGAGCCTTCAGGCCAGGCTGCTCCTCCTTCCTCACTATTTATGGCCCTTTGCAGGCTGCTCTCCTCTTTGTTCTGCCAAACAAGCTCACTCCTGACTTCCAAGTCAGCCAGGGACTTGGCAAACATTTGTCAAGACTCGTCCCCTCACTGTGTGTTTGTCTACTCGGCAGAGATCTGGGCTCTGTGCACAGACAAGCTTTGCCCCTAAGGCTCAGAGGGAGCCCAATCTTCTGGGGTTCCACCTGCAGGTACAGCAGGGGGTTGTCCCTGCATCCACCAAAAGTCCAGCCTCCCTCCACCTTGTCTGAAATGCCACCCTGTCCTCAATGTCACGCATTCTCCCCCAGAGCAAAGCTCACATGCAGGCCCTGTCCATGGGACAGTCACACCTAAGTGGCAGTGAGTTTGAGGTGTCTGGAGAGGGGAGGAAGGGCCCTGTGGTGGGGGTGCCGAGTATGACCTAGAACCCAACGGAAGGACAGGGGAGGGATCGTAGGAGCAGCCACGACTGGCTCACCGCCCCCACCCCCAGCTCTCCCTCTATGTGTCCTGAACTCCTCAGGATGGTGCTGCTCAGACAGCCAAGGTCAATGTGCCCTGACCAATGCTGCCAGATGGGCAGACAGCCCCCAGAAAGGCGGGTACTCTGCAGAAAAGCCAGACTTGGAATTCACGGTCACTGTCAAGGGAACAGAGAGAGGCTTGTGCCAGATGGGGGTCCCAGAGGGCAGAGATGTTCTGAGGGAAGTGAGTCTCTGGGCCTCGGTTTCCCTGTATTCAGAGCGGGAACAGAGATGGGAGGGAGCTCACCCACCTGGGGGCACACGGGTAGCTGCCTCAGACCCCACAGCACAGGGCAGGGCAGAGGGAGAGGCTGGGCGGGCAGAGTCCAGAGGCCGAGGCAGATCCCCTTCCCTTCTCTGGGCTTGCACTTGTTCGATCTTTATAGATGGAAATAGGGCCCGTTTTACAGATTTGTTCTGAGAGACGATGTTGCTAATGCACGGGAACGTATCAGCAAAGGCCTGGCACACACCAGGCGCTTAATCCATCCATGCAGGCTGGTGGTAGTGTCACTGTGATTTGTGATCTTGGGCAAATCACTGAACCTCTCCTAGCTCTCCTCCCCCTCATCTGTAAAACGGGTTGACAGCTATCTGTGATGAGGAAATGACCCGATATGAAGAGCCCCGCGTGGACCTAGCATACAGTTGATGCTCAAAAACATTAGCCCCTCTGTACACATCCAATAGGTATTTAATAGATGCTTGGGATGAAGCACAAATGGCTATTAGGAAACTGAAAAGGAACAAGGAATAGCAGGTCCATGGGGGTCTTACCATCAGAGTTCAAGAGGGAGCTTCTTGGCCACCCCCTGGGTCCAGGAGGCTAGGACTGGACAGCCCCGTGGAGAGGCTCCTTACCTTTCTGCTTGCAAACTGTGGTCCAGGGAGCCCTGGAGCTCCTCCTCATCAGGCTCCTCCAGATGGGGATACAGGGGGAGGGCACACAAGCCCACACGTATACCCACCCTCAGCCAGGGCACTGCTACATTTACCTACCTAGGAGTCCTGGTAAAGTTGCATTTGCGAATGTGCCCGGCTGCTACAACTAATCTAAATTCTTGTTATTCACATGAAGACAATAAAGCCCAGAGAGGCCCATAGGCAATGAACCCAGCACCCTGGAGCTGTGGGGCTCTTTGTGGTGCCTCTTCAGGCTCCCGTCACGGCAGCAGGGCAGGTGGATATGAGTTGTGCCCATCGTCAGGTGCATAAGAACATCCTTCACTAGTTTTGTCATTACCCTGCCCCACCCCAGTCCCACGGCAAACTCCTGCTACCCCACAGCTCAGTGGGAAGGTCACTTCCTCCGGAAAGTCTGCTGTGATCCCTGGGTTAGGTTTGCCGCCCCTGTTCTGGCTCCCATGGCTCCTAACCTGCCCTACTTCTTAGGATACTTCTTAGGATTGGGTCGTCTTTAGATCCAATGCCTCATGAAGGATTGCACTGGCACTGTCCATTACCCCTGTGTCCCTCAGTGCCCGGACATAGGGCAGTGCTTAAATCCTGTCTGTTGAAGGAAGGAATGAACTATGGCCCCCACTCTCCTCATCTATGAAATGGGTGAATACCACCTCCCAGGATAAAGAAAATGAACCATGTACTGTGCCTGGCAAATCAAGGGCTCATAAAGACAGAGGCCCTGGTGTCCTGGGCAGATTCTAAGGGCAGGAATCCAGGCAGCCATTACCCACCAGTTTCCTTTGCTACAGCAGAGCCTCACCTCCGGGAGCAAAGGCCTGGGCTGGGCATAGAATCCCTCCCCAAGACTCCAGGGCACCTCATCGATCAGAGGTGTCTGCCAGACCAGCACTCCCCTTCTGAGCACTACTTATTTAGAATTTACAGAGAAGGGAAAACACAAAGTACTTCAAAGCACTCTACAAAGGAGAAGGGCCATGAAGCCCTGGGCACCCAGTAGGGAAGGGACTCCCTTAGCTGGCCCTGAACTGACACCAGCACGTACACAAGGGCCTCCCTATACCTCACGGCCCGGCGAGGTAGGAACTCAGTATCCCCCACAGAAAGGCTAAGAAGGTGCGACTCACAATGCTAAGGGGCAGAACTGGGATTCCCAGGCTGACTCTAAATGAGCCTTGAGTGCCAGGAAAAATCTAGGCTAGACATGAACACGCAGAATATCTCGAGTCCCCAAGTTCTTTCCTGCTTAGCCCTGGTAGTGAAACTGGAATGGGGGGGGCATAGTTTGGAGTGAGGCATTAGAGGTACAGGTCCCCAAACCACCCTCCCAACCCTGCACAAAAACACATTCCCGTCTCCCCTCGGAGCAGTCAGCCTGCGGAGCCCGGGGACAGTTGCTCTGCAGCAACCAGTTCTTTGCACCCAGGGTTGCCCAGCTGAGGGGGAACAGCCCCACAACACTGAGAAACATCAATATTTCATGGGCAGCTCCTCCTGGCCTCCAATCATGTTTTCAATTGTCATGAAACAATTCAGAATTTCCAACTCAGGGCTAATAGGCTGCCATCAGCCAGTCAGCCAAAGCAGGCAGGGGTAATTATTTTAAAAGCTTCCGACAGTGCTGTGCCCTGAGCTGGCTCCCCGGATTGTCTGTCTGCAGTAGTGGCTGCGCCCCTTCAGGCCCTGGGCACCCTGTCTCCCCGTGCAGCAAGCAGACATCTGGAGGGCTGCCGAGGCCCCAACCGAAAAGCCTGTGAGGATGGGACGGACAGACCAGGCCTGCAGAGGGTGATGTGAGGGCTCTAAGGGAAGGCTCCAGGCAGGCAGGGGTCATAACTTCTCACCTTTACAGCTCTCAGGCCAAACCGTGGCCTCCTGTGCCATGGTAGATGGATGGACGGACAGACACGTAAAAGGATGGACAGAGTGGCTGAGTGATGATGCCGAATTAATCTGCTTTTATCTCATCTCACACCTATCCTCCACTCTCCAAGCTCGGTGATCTTTGTAAAATATAAATCTGACCAGATCTCCCACTGTTTAAACCTGCCGTCTGTTCCTCTTTGCCTTCAGGATAGCATCCCACCCTCTTAACAAGGATTATGAAGCCCTGCGGTGTCTGGTTCCTACTTAATTCTCCAGCTTCCTCTTCCTCCATTCAATGCCTTCCCACTTTAGTGCTGTTCCAGTGAGAAATGGGGAGTGGAAAAACTGTTCCAGGCAATCTCAAGGCCTGTATGTCACTCAAGGCCCTTCAACATCCGGCTATAGTTTTCCTTTCCAGCACTGTGCTCCAAACATGGTTATGGGTTGGTGTGTCTGCCTCCTTGGCTCAGCCCAAACAAGCAGGAGCCATTCATCTCTGTACCTCTACAATCACAGGCACAGAATACGTGCTCTCTAAACTTGCTGACCTGATAGAAGCCAGTCCAGGAAGGTCCCAAGGTCAGGGCTCTTTCCACTACTCCATGCAGATGCCGGGAGGTCTGCAATGAAAGAAAATACTTAAGATGTCCCAATGGTTTCTATTTTTGCTTTGGCTGCCAGGATGCTGAGAGTACAATATAATTATGTTCAAATAAATCAATATCATACCTGAACGTAGGGGTTCCCCTCTATCTTACCTGATTGTAGGGATTCCTCTCTGCCTTTGGAGCCTCTAATTCTCTCCTCACAGATGAAAAAGAGTATAAATACGTCCCTCCTTTGCTCTGCATATCCATCCTTATATAAGGGTCAATAGACTCTAAGCTCCCCTCAGACTTTCTGGTAGCCCTCCAACTCTTTCTACAGATGAGTGCAGGAACAATCCTGACGGACTTCAAACTCTCCCAACAGAACCAATGCCTCCCTATCACATTGCAGTAGACACCCTACCAACACCACGAGCACCCCTCTGAGAACCTTCACAGGGCAGGGACTTCTTTGAAAACCAACCCATTCCCTGCCACAAGGAGCTCAGAGAACTCGTTCCAGGACAGCAGCCAGTATTCTTGGGGTAGAGTGGTGACTATTCCTTAAAATGGTGGAGCTCCCCCTCCCACCCTCCTGGGGTGGAGACTGTGACCCTAGCCTGGCCAACCACAGCCTTGAGCCACTCTTCCCCACAAAGTAATTGGTTCAGCTGTGGGCATGTGAGCTGCATCCAGCCAATCAGCATAATCAAATCCCTTTGCCCACCCTAGGGAGGGTCCTATGCTTGGCAAGAGAGACTCAGCCCTGCTCTTAAGGAGCTTAGGACCCTGGTAGGGGCAACAGGTTTTAATCAATCATTACACAAATGTTGATATTAATACTATTGCAATAAGAGCAGTAAAGAGAAAGGACACTCTCCCTACTTTTCCTGGATATTAAGATAATAAACTGCTTGAAGAATTTGTATTCCTTTCTGCATAAATGGGGCTGAAGACATTTGCCCGTTGTGTTTAACATGAACCCGTGTGACGAATTCATGTCAGAGTTTCGTGCTAGGGAAAAAACTTTTGTTTAGAGGAAGTATATCAGTTTGGAAGGAAAAACAAAGCAAATGCACCCGCAGTTCTGCTGATCTTTTTTGGGTAGGTACCAGGAAAGCTCAAAGCGAACGTGATACTCAGGTACAAGGACTGTGTAAGTACTATAAGAACAGAAGTAATCCTGTTCTCCCTTGATCCAGCTCCAACCTTGCTGTCTCTGACTGCCTGATCCCTCTGCCTCCAAAGTGGAAAGTACGTGCCCCCAAGATGTCACAACCTAAAGGGAAATTGTGGAAAATTCTTGGTGGAGGAAGTGAAAATAAGATCATAACAAAAGGGTTTCACCCCACCCCAGTTCACCGAGAGCTTTGAGGACTTCAAGCCCTGGTCCCGCCCCATTTACCTGCCTAGTTTCCCTGGTCTGAGACTTCCTAGATGGCAAGCAGGGTATGAGGGGCAGGTCTACTAAATCAGAGAAGGAGCCTACTTCTGCCTGACTCAAACAACAAGACCGCAAAGAAGGAAACAAAAATGAGCAAAGCATCTTAAGGAGAAAAGCAACATGCCAGGTTTCACCATGAACATCCAGCCCAGCTGCCCATCCCCACACAGGGCGACAGTCCTCCCCATCATCTCACAGATTGCTCAATGAAATGACAACTCTTCTTATTCCCACTTCACAGGTAAGAAAGCTGAAGCTAGAAGAGGTTATATCATTTGCCCAAGGCCACATGACTGGTAAAAGATGCAGACAAGATTCCTCCTCTGGCCCTCAGGTCGCAGGGGCAGCTCTATGGTACCACAGGGTCTGCCTGGAAACAAGGGCATACGGAGAATCACACACGCACGCCCAGTGGTTGCTGGAGAACAAAACCTGGAAAACAGCTGATGTGCAGGGGTAAGAAGGTCTGATTTCCCAGGGCAGGTGCCAGAGTGTAAGCGCCCCTCCCACCCCTGCCCACCCAGCTAGGTGACTGTTGCACCCTCCATGCAGAGTAAAGGCCCAGCAGTTGCATTTATGGCCACGATGCAGGGACACCTTGGGTGTGTGGGGAGGCCGTCTGAGACAAGGTGGGAAGTGTCTCCGCTTAGCAGCCTCCGGGGCCAAATCTGCCAGCAAACCAGTTTCACACATAAAACAGCCAATATCGTGGCAGTGGAGAAGCAGAAGCTAGAATTCCCAAAGTCCATCGTCCAAGCTGGGAGACTGCATTTCTGCCAGGCCACCCCCAGGTCGTGGTCTGAAATCCTGTGCACGGGGGACTTAGCTCTTAACCCTTATGACCCTGTGTGCACCAGAACCATACACAGCCACCAGAGAGATATTCCTCCTGTTGACAGTCGAGGGGAGACTTGGAATCCCCAAACAGCAAGACAGGGAGCAGAGGCCACTTCTCGGGGCCTGAGCGTGAGGCATCTGCGAGCTTGGGTCGGGTAGGCTTTGGGAGTTGGGAAGGGTTCCTGTCTCTGCATTTCCCTGACCAGGTGGCCCTGGAGATTGCGGGCAAGCAGAGCGTCAGAGCAAGCGGGCACGGGGCCGTGGCCTCTCCAGCGGCAGCTGTCGGCTAGAACCAGGCAGGGAGGCGCCGCCGATGACGGCACCTCATGAAACATAGATGCGGGCCGCCGCACTGCCATCTCCCGGCACCTTGAGCCAAAGCGGCAGCGCCAGAGCCCAGTGGCCGTCTACAGACAGGCTCGGTGGCTCCTGTCCCCCGGGGTGGTTGCCTGATGTACTGACCCGCCCGACCCCGGTCCCTACCACCACGGCCCGGCAGCAGCAGACTCAGACCGGGGGCTTGGGAAAGGCAGGAGCCTGGTCGGCCAATTGGTTTCCCCACAAGGCTTTGTGAGGGGTTATCTGTCCGTGGGCAACACGGGTGGGACCCAGTTCCCGTTAGTCCTGCCCATCTCCCCTGAAAAGGCGAACGGGGCCATAGGGATGGAGTCTTCCCCTGTGCAAGGGCCGAACAGGGCTATCGCTGGAGGGTGTGCAGGCGAAGGGCTGAACAAGTGGCCGCAGAACTGTCTGTGCTCCATAGGGTTGGTCTACTCTTTGCTCATCAGCCCAGCCCCCGGAGGAGGAGAAGTGGGGAGGGGTGGGAGGTGGGGGGTATCCTCCAAGCAGGGCAGGGGTCAGCGTTTGCCCCTCCCCAGAAACTCTGGGGTCTGTCCTCAAACCTCCTTGGCTGCCAAAATCTGCGCTGCGGACATTCCCTGCCAAAATGCAAGACCAGCTTCCTCCCGAAGGCTGAGCAGAAAGGGGAAAGGTCGAATCTTAAAACTGGCGTCAGGCAGGACGGGGGGGAAACTCCGACCAGGGCCCGTCTAAGCCGAGGTCGGGCTGGACCCCTCGTGTGCCAGGTGGGAAAGAGCGCAGAGGCCAGGCCGGTACCCTCAGCGGCTTCGTCCGCATGCGGCCAGGTCCCCCTTCCGCGCTAGCAGTCCCGGGGCGCGCTCCCCGGCCTCGGACCCCGGCGGCGAGCCGCGCGGACCCCTGCCTGCGACCCGAGGGAGGCCCGGACCCCTAGCCGGCAGGACTGCGCGCCGCCCCTCCCTGTTGGTCCAGGCGAGCGCCTCGCTTCCCCTCCCCCCTTCCCGCCTCCCCGGCCCGTGTCCCCGCCTTCCCCGCGGGCGACGGGCGGCGGCGGCGGCGGTGGCGGGAGGAGCGGGCCGAGCGGAGGCAGCCCCGACCTTGCGCGCTGCGATGTAGCGAACCAGCGAGGACCGAAGCTGCGCGCACAGCCGGAGACACAGCTGGAACCGGGGCCCCAGCCGAAGTCGAAACCTCAGTCAGTCCGTGGCGAGCGAGCCCGGAGCCGACGAGCCGAGTACGAAGCGCAACCCGCGTGGGGTAAGAGTCACTGGGCTAGGAGCGCTGGGTCTCCGCGGTGTTGGGGCGCAGGGAGGCGGTGGCGGATTCCGCACTGTTTGCTCCAGGCGTTTGTGAGGTCCAGCCGGTGGCGCGCAACTGAGCGCATCCCGGGAAAGGCCAGGCGCCATCGAGGCAGCACGAGGAGCTCGTTCCTGCGCCCAGCGCGCAGTCCCAGCTGCCGTCGCCAGGCGCTACCTTGCCTACCCGGTGAGCCCACCCCACGCTTCGGTCCCGGGCACCCCAAGAGGGCAGCAGCCCCGGGGACGCGAGTCCCAGCCCTGCGAAGGGCATAGCTCTCCACACCCTTCGCAACCTCTCGTGGCGGCGCAGGTCGCTGGGGAACTCCAGGACACTGGGCAGCCGAAAGGGCCGCCCGCCGTCCCGGCTGCGCCCCGGAATGGGGGCCCCAGAACGAGCGAAAGCGCGGGCCCCTCTGCACGCCCGGGGACTGCAGCCGCAGCTTCGTGTCAAGAGGGTATTTTTTCTAAACAATACCGCTTCATTCGTTCGTTCGTTGGTTCCTTCGGGCAGCTATGCCGCAGAAAAGCAAAAGACATCGGCCGGAGCCCCGGCTCTCTTCGCCGAGGACCCCGACGTCTCGCCGCCCGTGCTCGGAGGCGCCCCCAGCCCACGGCGGCCTGCCCTCGCCCGCACGGGTCGGGCTTTTCCTTACCCAGAGAGGAACCCCAAATGCTCTTCGCAAAATCCAATAAAGACATTCCCGCGGCTTCTCCGGGGTTTGATTGTTGACGCAGGCTTCCCGGGCACACAGCCGCTTCTCTAGAACCGGGTCTCGGAATTCTGAAATTGACCAGCCTCCCAAATCTGAGCCGTTTCGGCGGTAGTAAAGCGATGGCCCCGAAGCCGGGATCGCAGAAAAGGGAACCCGAGGCTGGAATCCTGGTTCCAAGGTTTCCCGATTTAGGAATTCCCTGAATCTAAAAATATTTGAGCCCACTTTACTGAGAAACTAAGGCTTGGGTGTCCCGTTGGCACCCCAGGGGCCTCTGACAGCGATCGGGGCTAGAGCAAGGCCAGGTTGCTGTCCACTTGGCCAAAGACACGGGTCTAGAGCAGCAGGGGCAACACGGGAGGGGGCTTGCTGGCTCCCTCCCCTTTCTTCAGCTCTGCTCGGAAAAGGAAAAGACGTGGACGGGGGCATGGAGACCTGGCTGCCAGGACTCAAGAAGGTAGAGGCAGAATTTGTTGCTCTTCCAGCCAGGCTGAGTGTGCTTTTCTCGGAAAAGCCACTCCTGGGAAGCTGTGGTAACAGCATAAGCTGACCCTAGGCTCCCCCAGTTGTGTGACCAGTCTCTGCCACTTGCCCAGCCTTCTCTTCTCCTCCGCTCAGCTATTCTCAGGAAGCAGAGAACGACCAGTGAGCGGACTCGGGTGAGCCATGAGGCCAGCCCTGCCAGCTGCTGACAAAGTTCCGAGTTGCATGCTCCCTGAGGCACCCCACTCGGCCATCCTGCCTGAGTACATCCCAGGTCTCCCACCAGGACAGGCTGGGGAACCCCAAATAACAGGAAGGCTGAGGCTGGGGTCCTTGGAAGCCTAAAGAATCTGGTGAGATGGTTCCCAGCCCCTACCTGAGCACCCCTTTCCCCCCTCACCCAGTAATTGCTTATATTCAAAGAAGCAAGAGCTTTTATTGGGGGGGGGGGGATAAAACAGACAGAAGGAGGTAGGTGGTCCCAGATGCACTTCCAAAACTGGGTTTTCTAGTTTGAACTTCTCCACGGCCTAAGAGGCTTAGGGTTGGAATGTCCCAGAGAGTCATGGATGGCCTCGAGGGCAAGCCACGGCACATTCCTTCCCTTTTCCTAAAATCCCTTGATTCTGGTGCAGAGATTAGGGCAGCGTACCCCCATATAAGTGCGTGGAAGGATGCCCCCCATGAGGACCCTCCAACCACTCTTCCCAAATAAAACTGCTAACCCATTCTTGGGCACAGAATCTGTTTTGAGTGAGCCCGGCCTTAGGAAAGGTCCCTATGGTGACTACTTCAAACCCTACAACAGGCCAGACGCCTCCACTCAACCCAGCCAGGACTCTAAGCCTCCAAATTTCCTGAAAGTCACAGAATCATTGCTAGCTCCGCATGGCCCAAAGGGATGGGGAATAGGACACCTGGTTCCAGCCCCAGTAAGCCCCTTCCCTCCTCTCCTCGCGTCCCCATCGTCAAGTGAACTGCAAGTTGAAGCGGCAAGTAGGGATTGCCCAGTCCGTGTCAGACATGGAAACTGGGGCACAGTGCAGGTGGAGCCTTGCTCAAGGTCACACAGCAAAGCTGGGAGAACATTGAACCCCTGCTCTTACTCCCGCAAGGGAGCTGCCTGCTGTCCCGTGTATGTGATATATCTGTGAGTGTGAAGAAAGACCCTTCCCTGCCGGGGATAGTGGCCAGTAGAGGGTGAGGCTGGGGAAGAAGAAAGTGCCCAGGTCCCTTCTCCAGCCAACACCCTATCCGGCCAGCATCCTCATCGTCTCCTCTCATTCAGCCATTCCCTGGGCCCAGCAGAACAGACTCCCCCGGGCAGTCCCTACTAGTCACAGTCTCTCTCTGGGGCCCAGGGCCTCTGGGGATTTGGGGCTTCACCCGCAATAGTCTGAAGGCCTTTCCATCCACATAGCAGGCATCAAGATTTCCAAATCATTGGACCAATGTGACTGTCCAAAACACTGCCGGAGGCTTGGGTCCAGAGGAGCACACAGTAGGTGCTCAATAACTACATTAAATGCAATAGTGAGGGATCCAAGCCCCTCAGACTGAACAGCTAGAGCTAGAGTCACAAAACAGTCCCCATCTATGAAAATCCTGACTCTTTACACTCCGTGGATAGTGAAAAGCGGTGGCCCTCAGCCTTTGAACACCTACAAGCAGAACATTTATTCCAGGTCCCCACCCAGAAGAACACTATGCTTCCCACATCGGCGGGCTGAGAACAAACCTCCTGTCCCCTACCAGCCCGATCTGGTGCCGAGCATTGTTCTGGGACCCAGAGCCTGGCTGTGTGTGCACGATGTGCAGGGAGCATGTGTGCATGTGTGTGAACAGCACACACCTAGGTGGGTATGCACTACATGTGTGTATGTGCCTGCTCCAGTGTCCTGTCTGTACCCAGGCAGGCTGGGTCGCAAAAAGAGGTACCTGCTGCTGCAGGAGACTCAGCCAAGAAATACGGTAAAAGTTGAGGCTGAGGGCAAATGTTGGACAACCATACTTCCCACGTCCCCCTCCTGCCACCCTCCCCCCACCCACACACACCCAAGATTATTTTCATCCTGGGGAGCTCAACTTCGAGAAACTCCCCTTTGGGAGGAAAGGGCAAGAGTCGCTGAGCCTCCCCAACTCAAACCCGTGGGATACATCCTCCCTCTGGCCTCAGCCCCAGCCCCTGCTCCTATAGTCACAGGCACCCAGTGAGGCTGTGCCAGATCCCAAGGAGCTGTGCTTTCCCCCAGCTCCCAGAGCTGGGGGCCTGGGGGCTGACACTCAGGGAGTGAGAGGCAGGCCTGTTTCCACCCTGTACCCACCGCATCCCTGCAGTCCTCACCAAAGAACTCAGCCTGAGGCTGTGGGTCTCCTGATGAGGAGCCAGGGTGAGGGATGGAAGGCAGTGCCTGCAGAACATCCCAGATCCTCAGCCTGCACCGTCCCAAGCAGAGACTCCCAGGAGAGATGGGGAGTGCACCAGGCCCTGGGGTGAGGTGCTGGGTCTGGAGTGTAGGGCAGTGCTTCTCCCCCAGGTTGCCGTCCTGCCCAGAGCTGCTCCCATTTGGGAGTTGGTCCGCAGGTGAGGAGCAGAGGGCAGCATGGGGTCCAGCTCTGGCCAGAGGAACAGGTCAGGGTCGCACCCTACCACCCCATCTGCCGTCTATTTGCTCAAGACTCTGCAGTCTCAGAGCCGGCTAACAATCGCTGAGCAAAATCCTTCAACAAACTTCACTGAAGTAGGAGGGGATCATTCTGAAGGGTAGGAGGGGAACTTCTTTGCCTGCACCCATGGAGGCCCCAGTGGCGCTGCAGCTTAGCTACCACCGTACCAGGGAGAGGCTTGAAGGCGGAAGGCTTCCGGGACTACTGGCCCAGGGTTGGGAAACGGCAGGCACCTGGCCTGGGCCAGGTGTCTGCAGCTCTGGGAAGCCAATGCGGAGGCCGCAGATCGCTGCAAACCTGCCCTGAAGGGGGCAGAAGCCAACCCCCTGGCTGCCAAGGCTTAGGCCTGGCTGATTTGGCCGGACTGGTGCAAAACAAGGGGAGAGGGCCCCACTCCAGAGGCTGTGGGGCCTGGCGGGGCTCTTGGGGTCTCCTGCTGCACTCGCCAGAGGCCTGGAGCCAACAGAAACGTTTCGTCTGATTAGAAGCCATCAGTTCTATCCCAATCCCGGAAAATTGACTGCGGTGCAGAGGGGGAGGCCTGAGAAGCAGCCTTGGAGGACAGGGTCCAAGCTAATTAGGAGGCAGCATCCGGGGGCCCATTAGAACGCAGGCTGCTGTCACTCAGCCGGGCTCAGGTCCCGGGAGAAGAGGCCGAGGAAGGAGGGGCCGGCGGCCCCTAGACGAGGACGCCTCTGGGAGCTGCCGGAACGGGCCCCGGGCTCTGCCCCCGCCCTGGCGCTGGCTCGGAGGCGCCCGCTCGGTGCGATCCTGCTCCGAGAACATTCTCTCATCCTGGGCTGTTCTCGCCAGGGGCTGGGGACTTCGAGGCGGCCCAGACAGGAGTCGATTCTGAACAAAACAAGTCATTTGGGGCTTGAGGTGGGCACGAGCCGCGCGGGACTTGGAGGCCAGATGCGTTTCTTTTGTGCGGCCGAGGGAGAAGTCGGTGCGTCAACGGAGAAGGAGGGAGCGGCGCGGCGAGGCCGCGGGGGGGGAGGGGGCGGGGAGGCGGCGGGAAGGTGGCTGCGGAGGGGGAGGGCACGGGCGAGTGGGGGAGGGCACGGGCGAGGGAGGGCGGGCGGCTCGGGGCTGGATTCCGCCCGCGCTCCCTCGCTCGCTGGCTCCCTCCCTCCCCAGCCCCCTCCCACCCAGGCCCACCCCACCCACCACCCCTGGCGCAGGGACTGCTGGAACCTGGCGGTGCGCACTGTCGCTTTAAGACAGCCTCTGCCGGCGCCGTCCGGAGCCTTAGAAACCGGCCCCGGATCGGGAGCCGGAGCCGGGGCCGGGCGGGCGGCTGAGGCCCGAGCGGCGGGAGCGCAGCGCGGAGCGCGAAGCCGGGTATCCGGTCGCGAGAAACCGCTGCCGCTGCCGCCCGCCTGGCCCCGCAGCCCCGGGCAGTCCATGGGGCGGGCGCGGCGTCGTTGCGGGCGTGTGCAGCCCTGGGGGGCAGCCGCTTAGGCGCTGTGCTCTTGTCCCCGCAGGTCGCAGCCAGGGCGGCCGGGCGCGTCCAGCCCCGGCCCCGGCCCCTGGAGCGCCCGCCGCGGTCCCCGCCTCCATGGACGCCTTCAAGGGGGGCATGAGCCTGGAGCGGCTGCCGGAGGGACTCCGGCCGCCGCCGCCGCCGCACGACATGGGGCCTGCCTTCCACCTGGCGCGCGCCGCCGACCCGCGCGAGCCGCTCGAGAACTCTGCCAGCGAGTCGTCCGACACGGAGCTGCCAGGTAAGCGCTGCTCCCCGCGAGGCGCGCACGGAGCCGAGCCGGGCGCACGGAGCGGGGAGCAGGGCCTGGCCCCCGCGCCGCGCCGTCAGTCTCCCTCTACGCTCCAGGGGCGTCACGACCATTTCTTTTCCCGTTCTCGATCGGGGGGGGGGGGGTGTACGCGGAAATTTACACGCTTTATAAATCGAAATTCAGTGCTTTACTTCCACCCGGCCCCCACGCGCCAAGAGACCGGCAGATGCTCGAACCTACAACGGGAGGGAAGGTCGGACTGACAGCCCCTCTGTATCCGCAGCAAACAGAACGGGGAAAAAATTCGGTTTGCGCAACTGGGTGCCCGAGGGCCTCTCAGACCGCAGGAGAGGAGTCCCTCGAGACTGGAATGGGGCGGCGGGCGACAGAAAGTGCCCAGAGAGACAGAGATGGGACAGACACCCCGACAGGCAGTGGGCGACGATCGAGAGGGAGAAATCGAAGAGAAGGGGTGGCGGGAAAAGTCAGAAAAACACACTGGGAGGCGGGGGGAGGACAACTTCAAGTAAATAGAAGACACAGGACAGCGAGGGCGAGCGGGCCGAGGGGCTCGGCCCGGCTCGGAGTAGGACCCCCTAATCGAGGGAGACGGGCCCCACGTGGGCCGCGGGACGCGGCAGCCGCCAGGCCGCCCAGCCAGGGCCCCGACTCGGCTCGGGCAAGTCTCCCTCCGCGCTGCCTTTTTGTCCGAGCTCAAGCTTTTTACCCCCCCGGGCTGGCCGCGAGCTGGGCCGGCGGGTGGGCGGTGCGGGCAGTGGCGCGACTAATCCTCGGCCGGTCCCGGCCTCCAGGGTCTCCTTTTGGCTCCCGGGCTCGGCGTCCTAACTCGGCGCTGCCGCAGAGCTCTCTGCCTCCCGGGCCGTGGGCGCCTCTGCTGTGTTCGTTTCTTAATCCACCGCTGAGTGTTTCTCTACACGTTTTTAATCTCTATTTATTTCTGTTTTGCATCCCTAAGTGACTTTCTCTGAGAGGTTCTGTTTGCTTGACTTAAAAACAATCAACGCTGGATTGTACTTTTGTTTTCAAAAGTTTTAAGCGTGGCCTTTGGTTGGTTTTTACTTTTAAGATCCAGAGAAATATCAAGTTATAGATTGCTTTTTAAAACCAAATCTTTGTGGATATATTTAACATTTTAACTGTATTTTTCATTATAGAAAGAATCACTACACTAGGCATATTTCTCTGGAATTTAAAATAGCTACGTGCAACATTATTCTTGGGGAGATTTTTAAAAGTCAATCCAAAATGGCGCGTTTCTACAGGATTTTTTCAAAATCCATTTGCAGTGGTGTTATTTTGGTAATTTCAGTTACCTAACTATAGTGTTGTATTTTCCTGAGATTTAAAAATTATCTCTAGAAGGGGATTATTGGGAAGGGTTTAAAAAATCTATCTACAACAGTACAGTAAGTTGGTGGTGGTGGTTTTTTTTTAATCTCAAAGAAATAAATGCCTGTGTCTGCCTGGAGTTTATACACATGCAGCACTGTATTTAGTTAAGGGTGTGTTTGCACGGAGGTATTTGGCTTCTTAATTTGCATTTGCCCTGTGTCCCTATCTGCCTATTTTTAAGAGTTTGTGACCCTTTCTATGGTGTTAGGCACAGAATTGAGTTTATCTGGGCTTCTGTGTTTTGTTTTCATTTTTTTGTTGTTTGTTTGTTTCAATGTGTCTATGATTGAATGTATTTTGTGTAACTTGAAAGAGAGAGGGGCTAGAGCCCCAGGTCACCTAGACAGAGTCTGTCGGTCTGGGCTGCTGCCTGAGGGATTTTCTGGGCCTTGGGACTTGAGGCCTGGAGCTAAGGCCGAGAACACAGCTGTGTTGTGCCTGCCCAGTGTGGCTCCCACACAGCCCTGGGGAGAAGAAAGTGCAGGGGCTGCAGGCCACAGCCTGGTTCGTGCTCCATGGACCCACTAGCTTTGGGCTAGAAAGATGTGATCCTAGTTCAGGAAAGCAGAGACCCCCAGATTTAGACGCCCAAGAGCCCTCAAATTGTCATACATTTGCGGGTGACATAAGCAGTAAGGCTTGAGCCTGAGCCCAGCCACAAGAGCAGGCCCAGCCCGGCAGGAACCTAGGCCTGTGCCTCTCATTCCCGGGCTCTTCTCTGGGGCACGGCTGAGCAAAGGTGACTACCAACGATCAGGCGCCCAGCGGGCTCTTTCCAATAGGGACAATCCTAGGGCCCCTGGCGGGAGGGAGGGCCGCCAGCGCTGATGGCAGGCGCTTCGGTGGAGCCGGGACGGGGTGCAAAAGGGCAGAAGCCCAAGGTGATCGGGGCCTGTCCTGCCCGATTCAGAGAAGGAGCGCAGCGGGGAAGTCAAGGGGCCGGAGGACAGCGGTGCAGGAGGCGCAGGCTGCGGTGGTGCGGAAGACCCGGCCAAGAAAAAGAAGCAGCGGCGGCAGCGCACGCACTTCACAAGCCAGCAGTTGCAAGAGCTGGAGGCCACGTTCCAGAGGAACCGCTACCCCGACATGAGCATGCGGGAGGAGATCGCTGTGTGGACCAACCTCACCGAGCCTCGCGTGAGGGTGAGCGCAGGGTGCGCGTCTGAGGGGACCCGCGAGAAGGGCTGCTGGCTACCTCTGCCGCGGTCCTAAGTCCTCGAAAAGCTTTAAACCCGCGCTCAGACTTTGTCTCTTTGGCACCACTCAGACCTGCTCCCTCCCTCCACCGGAGAGGATTCCACTTTAGGCCCCGCTGCTGCTAAGCCCCTTGGTGATTAGTGACCCTGGCTGCTGCCCGCCTCGAGTCCTACCTGACCCTCGGGCTCTCCTGCAGCCTCACCCCAAGATCCGTGGCCCCAAGGGACATTCCCCTGCCCTGCAGGGCCCAGGGCCCAGGGCCCTCTGGGATGTTACTACCCTACACTGCGCAGAGGGTTCCCCGCTGATGAGGACCTCCGGAGCTGCTGGTGCCTTCCCCTGAAAACGAAAGGGAAAGGCAGATCTTGCCTGGCAACCTGGGAGAGGCCTGAAGGGTACCTATGCTTGGGGGTCTCAACACTTCCTGGGGCGGTGATCCCAACCACAGCCTGCTTCTCCTGAATCTCGTATAGTCCCCACCTGACTCCTCTCCAGTCATTCAGCCAGTGCTGAGCTCGACCCTTTCCCTCATGCCCTTTCCTGTAGGGCTGGGGTCAGGTGAAGGAGGAGCAGCTCTGGTGCCAGAGTGACCCTCAGGCTGGGTCCCTTTGGAGATGTAAGATCTCTGAGCCATGACCACATGATGTCTGCACACTCCCTCTCCTCACCCTTTGGTTCCCAGTAAAAGCAAGAGATTCGATGTTCTCTTGCCAGAGCAGCAAGAGAATCATTTCTTCTGTGGGTGTGCAAATATTTAATCAGATATTGTGAGCAAGTCCCAAGCCAGCCCAGAGTGCTACCTGGCCTACTGACTCCCTCCTATAACCCAAGCTCTCACCCCTCCCGTCAGGCTAGCCAGCCCGGTGGGACGCGAGTGAAGACAGCACTCAGTAATCCTGAACTCACTAATCCTGCCTGGGTTTATGGTGGCAGGAGTGGTGTGGGGGTGGAATCAGGCAATGTCAGTGTGGGGGATTGGAAAAGGCTGAGATGCAGGGGACCCACAGCCTAGCTCAGGAAACTCAGCCCAGGGTTGGAGGAGGGCTGAGGAGGGTAGAGGTCATACAGTGGGAGGATAGGTGAGGATGGGCAAGGACCAAGAGTTGGGAAAGAAGAGGTTCTTACTAAATTGTGGGAGAAAGTGGAGGGGAGATTAGAGAGAAACTAGTGAGAAGTGAACGGAAATTAAATATTTGCAGAGAAACATATTTGGCATATATTTAGGCAGCAGGAGAGAAACATTTAAGGGAGGGCAAAAGGATCAAACATTTGAGGAAAATAAAGAATTGACTATTTAAGAAACAGTAATGGTCAGATATTTGGAAAGACGGGGAAGAAACTTAAATATTTGAGGAAGAATCAAAAGGATCAAAAATGAGGGATAACGGAGAAAATGGACTGGGGGGGGATAGTTCAGATAGCGGGGTGGACCAAATGAAAATAAACGTTTGGAGGAGAAATGGGCATATCAAACATTCCCGATAAAGATGGAAACAGATTATTTGAGGAGTGAAAAATAGAATGAAGAATGAAGGTAGTCGGGAGATCTTATATTTCCGGGAAGAGAAATACCTTTTGTATTCGAGGGAGAAGAAAAAGAATGGAATATTTAGGAGACAGACCGGGACCCGTTTGGAGGAGAAGGCCGGAGATGGACTGGTTGAGAGAGGAAGAAAGCAAACGAATATTTGCTAAAACAAAAGAGGATCGCTCCGGATTAGGAAGAGAAAATAGATTTAACTTGGGGGAGAGGATCTAGATCAGAAAAGGGGAAAGAGGAATGTTTTCTGGGGACAGGAAAGGAACCATTAAGGAGAGGCTGCAGGGGCGGAAATATCGGAGAAAAGGGACGAAATTCGGAGAGAAGGAACCCGGCGGAGGGCTGGGGGGGGGGGGCGGTGGAGGGAGTGGAGGTGGAGGGGACTTCCCGCGCTCGGCAGCCCTGACCCTTCTCTTGCCCCCTCCCCCAGGTCTGGTTCAAGAACCGGCGAGCCAAGTGGCGGAAGCGCGAGCGTAACCAGCAGCTGGACCTGTGTAAGGGCGGCTACGTGCCGCAGTTCAGCGGCCTGGTGCAGCCCTACGAGGACGTGTACGCCGCCGGCTACTCCTACAACAACTGGGCCGCCAAGAGCCTGGCGCCAGCGCCGCTCTCCACCAAGAGCTTCACTTTCTTCAACTCCATGAGCCCGCTGTCGTCGCAGTCCATGTTCTCGGCGCCCAGCTCCATCTCCTCCATGACCATGCCGTCGAGCATGGGCCCGGGCGCCGTGCCCGGCATGCCCAACTCGGGCCTCAACAACATCAACAACCTCACCGGCTCCTCGCTTAACTCGGCCATGTCACCGGGCGCCTGCCCGTACGGCACGCCCGCCTCGCCCTACAGCGTCTACCGGGACACGTGCAACTCGAGCCTGGCCAGCCTGCGGCTCAAGTCCAAGCAGCACTCGTCGTTCGGCTACGGCGGGCTGCAGGGCCCGGCCTCGGGCCTCAATGCGTGCCAGTACAACAGCTGACCGCCCCCGCCAGGCCCCGCGGGCCCGCGGCCGGCACGGCGCCGGGGCGGGGGCGGCGCGGAGGACCTCGCCACGCCGCGGCCCCCGCGCCCGCGCAGCCCCCTCCTCCCCACCTCCCCACCTCCGGGCTGGTTGTGTGTTTGCTTTTCTGGACCCCACTCTGCCCTCCCAAACGAGACGAAACAAAACAAGAAGACGTCGGAGAAAAGTGCTGCGAAAAAAAAACGGATGAGTTGCAATTTCCCTCGGGATGGCGCGGGTGGTGTGTGTTGGCTCCCTCGGGCCCCGGCGGGCCGTTGCGCGGAGGGGACGCGGCGCGAGAGGCGGGCGGTCCGGAGAGGACGCCCTCGTAGCCCGCGTTCCCGCCGCGCTGGACCCGGAATGAGTGGCCGCGCCTGCGGACTGGACGTGCGGAGCCCGGGCAGGCTGGCCCCGGCCCCGTACGAACCGAGGTGCCCCCTCCAAGCTGGCCCCGGCCGAGCGTACCTTAGCTCGATTCGGATCCGAGTTGGAGCGGCCGTTGGGTCGGGGATGACGGTGCCCAGCCTGGGATCGGGGACTCGCTGTGGAGCCACACGCGGCCGCGGCGCGCCCGGAAGAGCCGTCGGCCGCCCAGAGCCCCGGAGTCCTCTTTTAAGGCTAAGGAGACGCAGCTGGCGGTGCGGACGTGGCAGGAGAACGGGGTGGGCTCGTCTCCGAGCACCCGGCCTCCGAGCTTCGCCGCAGGCCCAGGTCCTCCGCTCCGCTCCCGGGCTAGGAGGTGCCCCCCTTGGCCCGGCGAAGAGCCCCCTCCTCACCGCCCGCCGTGCAAGAGTCGAGCCGGGAGAGCTCGGGGCGCGGCCAGGGTCCCCGCGCCGCGCCCACTTTGCACACCCGCTCTCCGGCCCGCGCCCCTGTTTACAGCGTCCCTGTGTATGTCGGACTGACTGTATAGAATTATAAATCTGTCTATATCGACTTGTCCATGTACGTCTATTAAAACCATAGTACAAGCGTGCTAACCACTGCCGAGCCCCGACTGCTTCATTCCACTGGGGAGGGAGGCGGGTTAGAAAGGGAACGCCGCCACCGCGGGTCCTGAGGGTTAAAGAGAGGAGCCTAGGCAGCCGCCCTTCAGTGGAGAGGGAGGTGCCCTCTCTTCCCACCGCAATTCCCGACCTGCTCTGCCCGGCTCCCGAGAGGGCGCCATTTGGCGCTCCGGGCTCCGAGTCCGCGCCCAGCAGGCGCTCACCCGCTGGGCCGCTCAGCCTCAGCGCTGTGCTCAGCAGTCCTAGCCAGCACCCCCACTTCCCCGGCTGCCGGGCTCTGCAGGCTCTTCCCAAGCTATGTCTGCGGGGACCCCCGAAGCCCTCAGGGTGCTCCGTGGCCCTTGTTCACCGGGGGAGTTGGGGTGAGGGCCACTGAGAGCCCCCTTGGTCCGGGAGTTGCCTTTCCTCCTGTGGGCCCAGTACTCCCACCTTGGAGCCCTGCCCTAACTGCTCCAGGCGGACTGAGGGTGCAGGATCAGCCGGTGTCTAGCCAGGGCCTCCCTCAGCCTTTCCCTCCTGAAATGACACTCAGGGGCATACGGCAAAGCTGTGCTGGAGAAAGTGACCATCACACAGAATTAACTTCTCACTTCCCTTCCACCCCAACTTATTGGAAGGAGGCTGCGGGCACTTCCACCCTCCCCAGGCTTTGGAAACTACTGAACAAGACCAGCCTGTAAACTGCCTGTAAAATTCTGCTTCCCTTAAGTAAGTCACTTCCAATGGCAAAACAAAATGTTTGCAGCTGCAGCGGGGGAGGAAGGAGGGGTTGGTATTCTGCTTTAGAATCACCTTGTGACTAGGATTGGCGCTGCCCTGGAGCTGGACCCAGGCAAGCCCTAGATGGGAGTGGGGCACAGCCACGGGCTTGATGGTGAGCTAATAGCTGGAGAGCCCTGTGCACACATTCACAAACCAGATCAGCCCTGCCTCTGAGATCAGGAGTGTTGTCCCTATTATACAGATGGTGGAACCGAGACTTCATCATGTCATGCAACTGGGCCAAGATCACAGAGAGTCAACAGTCTTTAGATTCCAAAGTATCTTTCCTCTGGTCTTCCCACATTAAGATGAGGAATGGAGGATGGCCCAGGATGATGCTGTAGGATTTGCATTGTGGGGTTCTGAGAAGGACAGGGCCAGATACACAGGCTAGAGGAGGGAGGTGGGTGGAGGGAAGGCTGGGGCAGGGGGCTGGAGCCAGACCACCCCTCCCCCAACGGCTCCAGTCCAGAGCTCTGACCCCTCATTCTCTGGAAACATAAACATAATCACATCTGGACTCAGAGTGCCTCCCCCAGCCTCACACATCTGCCAAGGCCAGGGGGCCCTGGTCTCTCTTGAGGGCAGAAGGCAGGAGAGACCTAGGAGATGGGACTGGAGGAAAAAGGGAGGCAGAGAGGCCTCTCCTGGAAGTCAGGCCCCGCCTCAGGTGACTTGGCCAACGAGGGGCTCTGGTAGAGACTCAGTGTGGCTTTGGGGCCACAGACCAAACAGCTGCAGATGGGCGGCAGGGCAGAAGCAATCCCAGAATGACCTCATCATCCAGCAAGAACCATGGCCAACAAGGTGAGTGTAAGACCCTGGGTCGGGCTCCCCCCAGCTCTCCTGTGGCTGCAGATAGTAGCCAGCCCTTCCCAGCTGCACCAGCTACAGAATCATCTCTGAAGGGAGGCTGAGAAATATATGGGGTTCTGGAAGCCCAATCCTCTGAAAAAAAAAAAAAAGAAGAAGAAGAAGGTCCTAGTCCTGCTCTGCCTAAAGAAGATTGGGGAGGGGGTGTCATTCATTGATGCAACATTTACTGTGCTCCCGCTCTCGGTGCTAGGGATCGAGTGCTGGAAAACAGACAGTCCCTGCTCTCATGGACAAGTAAACAAAAATGTGTATAATTACAAACTGAGCTGAGTGCTTTTGAAGAAAGAGAACAGGGTGCTGTGAATAAGAAAAAAAAAAAATGAGAGTCCTGCTTTTAACAGGATGCTCTGTCTGGCAAGGCTGCTCTGGAGAGGTGGCTCTGTCTCTGTCTTAATGGGTAAGCGCTACCATTTATTGAGCCCGTTTGGGGTCCAGGGCCCAGGGCTAAGTGTACACTCCTCGCTGATTGGCCCCTTTACCTGCACAACAACCCTATGAGGAAGAGTTCTCATTATCCCATTTCTCTGATGAAGTCCCTGAGGTCAGGTCATTTGCCCAAGGTCCAGAGCAGGAGTGATGGAGTAGATCCAAGCCCAGTCAGCGCCCACTCTACCTTCTGCATTGGACTACCTCATGCCAAGCACCGTGGGCAACATGGTGGGCAGAAGGCAGAGTTTGACCTTGAAGAGATAAGTGATTTCTACTGGCCACACAGGACTAACCCAGGAAACAGAAAAGCAGATTTGGTCTCACTTGGTCCTGAAAGCCCCAAAGGGCAGTTGCAGGTTTAGAGAGGTTATGAAATAGAAACAGGAGGCAAAAGGCTGGTGCCCAGCACTTGTCTGCAGACACCCTGGGCCACCAAAGCCAAGTGCACAACCTCCAGAGTGCCTGGTCATTGAGGAACCGAGTTACCTCCCCTAGCTTTATGGCCCCAGCCAGGCTGCAGGCCTCCGCCTGAGCCACAGCATCCCTGAGTGCAGCTGGCAGAGTCATCTAGAAGGGTGAAGAAGTCACAGCTGGAAGGTCTGCCTCGAAGGGGGCACTGCCCAGGGAGTCCAGGCCCTGGAGGTGGCTCTGTGTTGTCCTTCGGTTCCACATGCCTGAGTCTGTTGCTCTCTTGTGAGATTGCAGCAGGTAGCAGCAGGCCTCAATCACGGGAAAGCCAGCGTGGGAAATGAGAGGAAGGGTGGTTTATGCCCATGAACTCCCCATCTCCTGGGCCAGTTTCTTGGCTCTGGCATCCATAGGAAGCTTCAGTGTGGTCTTTGAGAGCAAGGGTTTGAGTTCTGGCTCCACTACTGAGTTGCCTTGGACAAGAGACAATTAACGTCTGTGAGCCTGTTTCCTCTTCCATAAAAGGGAATAACAATCACTTCACACAGTTGTTTAAAGGATTAAAGAAGATAACACATAAGGCATTGGTTGTGGTGCTGGCATATAGTTATTACTGATGGTGTTGGTGATGTTGTTGTTAAAATGACACATCCGGCCTCTCCCCTTGAGGGCCCTGTTCCCCACTTTCCACATTAATAACGCTTCTCTAAGTTTCTCAACAGGTCATTTCTGAAAGTGTCGTTTGGGGCCCAACTTGGTTTTCCCTCCAGGTTTGCTGGGTGTTGTGAATGTGATTCATGACTGACTGTCCTGCTGAATGTCTTCCCCACTGCATCCCACCCTGGGACCCATCCTGGACTTGGACCCTCAGGAACCCAGCCCAGTGTCCTATGGCCAGGCCCTGGGAGGCCCAGAGGAACTGTGTCCAATCCCTGCCATCCACTGGTCCTGAGGAGAGGCACGTTGGCAGTCAGTACTCTGAGACACGAGCCGGGGGAGCAGAAGGGCCAGTCACCCCAGAATTCTCCTCTAAGGGCTCCCTGCATCATGGGATAAAGAGGCCCGGACACTTCTTTTTGTGTTCTGCTATCTTACCGCTAACGTCAGGCCCTTACAGAGTGCCAGGCCCCATGAGGCATTTTATAACAATTACAGTGCTCACTCCTCACAGGCAGGAAGGGCACCCTGTCCTTACGCTGTTCGACCCTGAGCTCAGAGGGAATCAATAGCTCACCTGCGATGACACAGTTAATGAAGGACAGAGTTGGGACGTCACTTGGATCCCCTGACCCAGGTCCATGGTCGTATCTACTGCACACTACACTCTCTTGATATTTGTATTGGGCAGCGGCAGGGGGAGGGGCAGAGAGATAAACAATTATAATTCATGTAGATTCCTGGCAAGAAGCTGAGCTCAGGGGTGCTCTGGGAGGGAGAAGGAAAAGGCCCCAGGCCCCAGGACGTGCCTTCACTGAGCTCACTTGGCTATAGGGGACAGCAGCAGATGGCACAGGTGACAGGGGGACTGAGGAAGCCCCAGGATGAGGGCGGCAGAATGGAGCCAGCACATGAGGGCATAGGGAAACTCTCTGGCGAAGACAGGGCCCTGGAGTATCAACCATTCAATCCAAACTTCTGTCTCATGCAGTATTACAAACTTATCATTTCCTAGATGCGTGCTTCCTGTCTGCCTCCTTCTAGAAGCCCTCCTAGGCTGCCTCTCAGCCCTTGCCAGCCTGCCTCCTTGGCACCTCTCACCATTGGAACCCCACTGTTCACACTCCTGTGTTGCCTTTGCAGGGCCCTAGACCATGCCTCCCTATTGACTGGTGTTGCCCAGAGCAGGTGTCCACCTACTGAATGGCTATAAGAACTTCAGGAGATGCAGCCGCCAGAGCCCAGCCAGGCTGGGGGTGCTGACCCTGGGAAAAGAGACACTCAGAGGAGCAAGTCAAGGTGCAGGAAGCTGCACTGGGACTGGGGTGGAGGAAAGCCATTTTGGCTGTCTGGGTCATGTGGCTGTATCTCACTCTGTGCTATCCTGTACATATTTTATTTCTCTTCTTAGTCTCACTTTATAGATAGGAAGCTGGGGCTCGGGGATGTCATGTAACATGCCCAAGTGGGCACAGGTTTTAGGAACTCAGATCCTAGCCTGAGCACAGTGCCCACAGCACTGGCTTCTATGAGCCCAGCCTCCTGGAGGCACGGTTGCTGCAGTCACAGAGAGCCAGGATGCAGAGGCCAACAGGTGTACCCAGCAGCACTTGGAGAAGTGTCTGCACGGTCATGCTCAATAAATATTTCCTGAATACAAGAATTGAGGAGCTACCTTCCCTTCCCCCTCACTCCACAAAACATTTCTTGGCCCCTTCTCCCTCTCCCTGCTTCTTTGTCTCCTCTCTCTTTCTTCTTTCCTTCCTCTACACCACCTATTCCTCCCTTTCAGCACAAGCAGCTCTGAGCACAGCTTTTAAAAGGGAATCAACAAAAAAACACAAACCACCCAATTCAAAAATGGGCAAAGGATTTGAATAGACACTTCCCCCAAAGAAGATAAACGCGTGGCCAGTGAGCTAAGCATCACAAGTCATTAGGTAGATAGATGCAAATCAAAACCATAGTGAGATACCCCTACACATCCATCACGGAAAACAAACAAACAAACAAAAACAAAACATTAGGTTTGGCAAGGATGTGGAGAAACTGGAACCTGTGATCACTGGTGGTAGGAATGTCAATGGTGCCGCATCGGTGGAAAACAGTATGGCGGATCCTGAGAACAGAAGACTTAGAATTCCCACGTGATCCAACAATTCCACATCTGGGTATTTACCAAAAGAAACAAAAGCAGGGATTCAAAAGGATGCTTGTATGCCAGTTCAGAGCAGCCTTTCTCACAAGAGCCAGAACCAGGGAGCTACCCAACTGTCCGTCAACAGATGGATCAACAAACATACAAAGCACTACTAATCAGCGTTAAAACAGACGGCATCTTCTGCCACGTGCTACAACACGGACAAACCTTGAAGACATTATACTAAAGTGAAATAAGCCAGGTACAAAATACAAGTATTGTGATTCCACTTATCTGAGGTACTTACAGTAGGCAAATTTATACAGACAGAAAATAGGATGGCGGTTGCCAGGGACAAGGGAGAGGGGAAATGGACGGTTAGTGTTTGATGGGAATAGAGCTTTATTTGGGGAAGAAGAAATGCTCTGGAGACGGATAGTGGGGATGGTTGCACAACAATGTAAATGTATGCAATGTCACTGAACTATAAACTTTCCAGGGGCACCAGGGTGGCTCAGTTCGTTAAGCCTCCGACTTCAGCTCAGGTCATGATCTCACAGTCCGTGGTTTCAAACCCCTCATCAGGCTCTGTGCTGACAGTTCAGAGCCTGGAGCCTGCTTCAGATTTGCCTGTCTGTCTGCCTCTCCCCTGCTTGTGTTCTATATCTCACTCAATAATAAATATGTATTTTAAAAAATAATATGTAAAAAAGGTTAAAATGGTACATTTCATGTCTCATGTGTATTTTACTACTACTTTTTTTTTAACAGGTAGATCTGTGTTTATGCCCCTACCTTATGCAGAGTGGTGACCAGAGGCTGGTGTCCAGGACTCTGAGGGACTGAGACCACTGCAGGAGGTGGTCTGCTGTCTGTTGGAAAACGATGCCCTACAGCTATCTTTAATCACAACCACTCAGAAGCCCCGGTGACAGCTACTCCCAACCAGGCCCTCACCTCACCCTCTTCTTCTGGGTATCCACTATGCACCCAAGAGAGTGCAGCTGTTGTGGATGATTTTTGTCTATAAATTTAGCATAAAATTAAACAATAGGTCTGCCACTGTCAGAAAACTATACTATATATTCATAGGTACTATACATTCATATGTATATTCATATGTATATTCAGATATACATTCATATGTATATTCATATATATTCTCATATATATCCTCATATATTTTCATATACTCAACTATATATTCATATATACTCTAATATATTCACATATATTCATATACATTCTCACATATATTCATATATGTTCATGTATATTCAAATATATGTTCATACATATTCATATATTCATATTTTCATACATTCTAATATATTCATATATATTCATACATATTCTCATATATATTCATATATATTCTCATATATTTATATATATTCATATATATTTTCCTATATATATTCATATATTTTATTTCTATATATATTCTCATGTATATTCATATATATATTCATATATATTCTTGTATACTCACATACATTTTTACATATATATTATTCATATATATATTCTGATATATTCTCATATATTCTCATGTATATTCATATATTCATATATATTCAAATATATTCTCATATATTCATATATTCTATTTTTAATTCATATATTTATTCCTATATATACTCCTATATATTATTTCTATATACATTCATATATTCTCATATATATTCATATGTATGAACATATATTATTCCTATATATATTCATATATTTTCTCATAATTCATATATTATTCCTGTATACATTCATATATATTCTCATATAGTCATATATATATTCATATGTATTCTTATGTATTCATATATTTATTCATATATATGAATATATAGTCATATTTATTCTTATATATTGTCATATATATTCATGTATATATTCATATGTATTCTCATATATATTCATATATATATTACTCATATATACATTCATATATATTCATATATATATTCTCATATAAATTCATATATATTCACATTCTCATATAAATTCATATATATATGGATATATATTCACATATATATATTCTCATATATATTCATGTATATATTCTCATATATATTCATGTATATTCTCATATATATTCATATATATATCCATATATTCATGTACCTATTCATATAAATAATCATATATATTCATATATATTGAGAGATATATTCATATATATATTCTTATGTATATTCTCATATGTATTCATATATATTCATATATACTTTATATATTCATATTCATATATATATTCTCATATATATTCACATGTATATATTCATATACATTCATATACATATTAATATACATATTCTCATATATTTTTATATATTCAAATATATTCATATGTATATTCTCATATGCTGTTATATATTCTTGTATTTTCTTATATATTCATACATATTCTCATATATTCATATATATTCATATATGTGTTCTCATATATATTCATATTCACATATTTATTCAGCTAGTGTTGGTGATGGGTGGGGGTCGTTCAGGAATGAATAGTTGAATATGTATTTATTTATATATTCATATTCCCATATTCCTACTGCGAGGGTTCCTTGGTGCTATGTGGGGTTGTGCTCAGTAGCGAATATTTATATATATTCATATTCGCATATTCATGCAGCAAGGGTTGATTGGTGTTGGGCAGGAATGCACTCAGAAGCGAGGATGGGGCCCGCTGGTCAGCCCTGTTGGCCTCGAGAAGGAATGGGTCCTTGGGTGTGGGGCGATGATGGCGTCCAGTGGCGGCAGCGGGGTCTGTGAGGCGGTGCCTGTCGTGCCTCTGTCACATGCCAGCAGTATCAGTCCGCAGCTGGGGTCAGCGTCGAGGTGTGGGCCGTGCCACACCTGTCCTCCCACCTCGCCCATCCCCACCCTATCCATGTACCTGGTGCATCCTGGCACTGAGGTTTAAAGATCCTTTGGGGTTGGGGGTTGCCCATCCGCCTGGGGTTGAGGTGTTCGGCCAGTGGGGAGTCATGGAGCCTGGTCTCCCAATTCTCCCCCAAACTCTGCTGCCCACCCCTGGTCCCCAGGCAGTGGTCCTGCAGCACAGTGCCCACTCCAGGGTCCTCCCCAGATATATGAGTATGTATATGAGTATGTATATGAATTTATATATGAATATGTACATGAATGTATCTAGGAATGAATCTAGGAATATGTATATATGTATATATATAGACATATATATATATGGATATATGAACACAGTACCATTTTTGCTCTTACATATGCACAGGGAAGTATCTGAATGTACACGAAGTGTTAACACCACCTACCTTGGGGTGGTGGGATATGAGGCATTTTTTTTCATCCTAAGTGTTTGGCACTGAGCACGTGTTACTTTTGTAATGATGACGTGAAACAAATATTATTTTAAAAATACAAAGACCTATGATCTGCAGGACAGGGAGTGGCCGGCCCACAGGTGCCTATCTCATCCCAAAGGTATCAGTCATCACCTACCTGAAATGACTTGTCAACCCTCAGAATTCAGCCTCATTTAGGGGGCAGGCCAGATTTTTACAGAAACGAAATTTTTGCATTCAATACATTCTTCTTTAAACGGATGTCAAATTAATAGGTGCCAAGAGGAATGTTCGAAAGAAGAAGAATTTGTAATTTTTTTTTTTTTTTTGCTAGGAAAAGATGACCCACGTTTTTAAAACAGCTGTCATAGGCACGGAGTCCATCCTGTCCCTTCTGTCCCCTCAATGCACCCCAATCCCTGGCCCCAATCCTCCAACACAGCAACCTCTTTGCACTGCTACCTAGCCCACGCATACACACACACGCACACACACACATGCACACACATGCATGCAGGGTGTGCCTGCCAGCCAGCATGATCATGGAATCTTTATTAAAGAGGTCCAAATTACCAAGGTTTTACTACACTACTAAAAATAGTCATGCTTACTTAGCCTGCCTAATAAGCACACCATTTCTAATTTTTCTGCCTGAGTAAACTGAAACATCATTCCAGAAATACATTTTTACTGAAACAAGAAGACTTGTTTTTTCTTCTTCGATCATACATTTTCCCCCTCTCCCTCTTCTCCTCCTCTCTCCATCCCCTGTGTCCCCCTCAGCTCCCCTCCCCTACCCATTTTTAAATTTCAAAACATAAAGGGGAAAGTAACAGTAATTTGGACTTGGCTTTCACACAAAATGGACCAATTTTTTTTAAGTGTTGGTAATTTGTCCTGAAAATGGATATAGGGGAGTCGGGCTGGGAGGCTTTGAAGAATGGGATTTTATGAGAGGAAAATGAGGCCTGAGTGTGTGGGAATGTACCTCCCCTCCGTGCCTGGAACAGTGCAGGCACGTGTAATAACCACAGCTAATAGCACCATTATTGCTATTATCACATTATAGTATTATTATTCATCAGAATCAGACAAAGCATATTAACCCATTTAATTGAACCAAGGGCTTAACGTCCCAGTGACTTCACGGAAAGTGCTTGGCAAAGTCTCCCGGACATTGCAGCCACAAAGCAGCCGGCCACTTTGCCGCTTGCCAGGCTGTGGCAGGGCCCGGCAGAGGTTTCCCCAAACTGTTCCCGCCTGTGGCCTATCTGGGAACTTTCCAAGACACACTGGGAAGGATGCTTATCCCCACCCTCAGTCCAGCCTTTTCATGCACACACCTGTCTGTCCCTGTGGATAAACCTGGCCTGATGAAAGAGGTTGACACAAAACACACATGCACACATACGCACGCGGTGTGGCCAAGGACCCCTCCTCTATCCCCCAAGCTGGCACTCCTTTTGAGTCACCCAGTCTGGCACACGCAATTCATGCTGAACACCCGGCTTCTCCTGAACTTGGTGCCCACTGCTCCAAAGCTCCTGGACTCTCCCACGATACAGAGATAGGGTGGGGCTGCCGTGTCCACCTCTGGCAGCCCCCAGGCTCAGAGAGACAACCCAACCCAACTAGGGAAGGATACAAGCAGAGCTGCGGCTGGTAAAGGCACCTGGGGGAGGCCAGGACCCCTCTGGCTCCTCGCTCCTGGGGTGGGCTTCTCCCTGGGGCGGGCTTCTCCCTGGGGCGGGCTTCTCCCTGGGGCTCAGCCTTCCCTTCGTGGAGCCTCGGTGTTCCCCTCTGTCAAATGGGCACTGGACCTGCCATCATGCCTCTTGAGAGGTTCAGTGTCAATGTTTGAAGGGACCCTGGGTCCCCATGTAAGACTTTCAGGTAGGCTACTGCTTCAGAGGCACAAAATTGTTCTTAACCTACAAGCTCTTTGTTGGTCAGCAGGCTCAGCCTCCCTCCCCTCCAGATTCCCCCACCACACCGCTGCCAGGTGGCCCTATGGGCAAGTATCTGGCTTTACTGGGGATGATAACACCCGCCGAGGCCTCAGCAGGGCTGCTGCAATGCACCCAGATCCCCCACTGGATCAGGAGCTACCACCTGAGATGGCATCACCTTTCCACCCTGAAGTCCATTTCCAGTGGGCATGGGGCAGCAAGGCACACGATGGCACCACCTCAAGCCCAGCCCAGCCGACCTCCTTGGGGTGAGGGCCCAAGACCAGAATATCACAGAGGTTAAGACTATGGGCTCTGGAGTGAGACGGGACCTGGGTTCAACTTTCAGTGCCGCCACTTACTGCCACATTAACCTCTCCAAGACCCCGTTTCCTCATCTGCAAAATGCGGCTAGTTGTGAAAAGGTATGTACAGTGTTTGCCACTGTGCCATGACATAGGCTCCAGATCACTCCTGGGTCTCTGCTGCCCATTCATCCTCTATCCACCAGGACTCTAAAACTGGCACATCTCAGGCTGTCCATCACTGGCATCCAGGTGTTAGGGCAAGATTCCCAGTACACGGCCCTCCCCTGGGAGTATCTGTGGATGGAGGAATTAAGTCTGAGTTAAGGTCAGGTATAAAAGGTCAAGGGTGAGAGTATGAGGAAGGAGAAATCAAAGGTCACCAGAGCAATCTGGGAGGGCTTCCTGTGATAGGAAGCCTGGCCCTGAACCTTGAAGGACAAACAGGTTTAGAATGGGTGTGTAGGAGCGGAGGTGAGGCTGAGTCCTGGCAAAGGGGGTCCTGAGAGATATGGGGAGAGAAAGGGGGAGAGAGACTAGGGGAGGCTTAAGTGCCAAGCGAGGGTAATAAGGCCTCTCTCAGGCAGCAGAAATCAAATCTGGACAGGTTACCGCCCCGCTTCCACGCTGGCAAGCTGAGTACTCATAGTCCTTAGGATCTGGCCCCAATCTACTTACCCAATCCCCCAACACCCCACCCTGCCCTGCAAGCTGCGACCACACCAACCTCTCAGTACTTGCTAAACCCTCTGTTGATCTACCCTTGTTTCTATTTTTTTTTTTTAACGTTTTATTTATTTTTGAGACAGGGAGAGACAGAGGATGAACAGGGTAGGGTCAGAGAGAGGGAGACACAGAATCTGAAGCAGGCTCCAGGCTCTGAGCTGTCAGCTCAGAGCCCAAAGCAGGGCTCGAACTCACGGACTGCGAGATGGTGACCTGAGCCGAAGTCGGCCGCTTAACCGACTGAGCCACCCAGGCGCCCCTACCTTTGTTTCTTTGTGCATGTCATTCCTCTGTTTGGAACGCCCTTCCACCCGCCACAGGTGTGGGTGCACATATACACACACTCCACTTAACATTTTTCATTCAAGGTGACAATTGTGTTATCTGCCCTGATTATACATATATTCATTCTTAAAATTTTTAAAGTTCAAAAAACCATGAGGATAAAAATCAAGACCACCAAACCACTATTTTTCCCCTTTTTTAAAAAAGTTTTTAATGTTTATTTTTAAATTTACATCCAAGTTAGTTGGCATATGGGGTAGCAATGATTTCAGGAGTAGATTGCTTAATGCCCCTTACCCATTTAGCCCATCCTCCCTCCCACAATCCCTCCCATAACCCTCAGTTTGTTCTCCATATTTAAGAGTCTCTTATGTTTTTGTCCTCCTCCCTGTTTTTATATTATTTTTGCTTCCCTTCCCTTAGGTTCATCTGTTTTGTATCTTAAACTCCTCATGTGAGTGAAGTCATATGATATTTGTCTTTCTCTGACTAATTTCACTTAGCATAATATCCTCCAGTTCCATCCACGTAGTTACAAATGGCAAGATTTCATTCTTTTTGATTGTCGAGTAATACTCCATTGTATAGATATACCACATCTTCTTTATCCATTCATCCATCCATGGACATTTGGGCTCTTTCTATCCTTCGGCTATTGTCTATAGTGCTGCTATAAATATGGGGGTGCATGTGCCCCTTTGAAACACCACACCTGTACCCTTGGATCAATACCTAATAGTGCAATTGCTGGGTCATAGGGTAGTTCTATTTTTAATTTTTGAGGAAACTCCACACTGTTTTCCAGAGTGGATGCACCAGTTTGCATTCCCACCAGCAGTGCAAAAGAGATCCTCTTTCTCTACATCCTTGCCAACATCCGTTGTTGCCTGAGTTGTTAATGTTAGCCATTCTGACAGGTGTGAGGTGGTATCTCATTGTGGTTTTGATTTGTATTTCCCTGATGATGAGTGATGTTGAGCATTTTTTTATGTGTCGGTTGGCCATCTGTATGAGTTCTTTGGAGAAGTGTCCATTCATGTCTTTTGCCCATTTCTTCACTCGATTATTTGTTTTTTGGGTTGAGTTTGAGAAGTTCTCTATAGATTTTGGAAAATAACCCTTTATCTGGTATGTCATTTACCAGTATCTTCTTCCATTCTGTCAGCTGCCTTTTAGTTTTGCTGATTGTTTCCTTTGTTGTGCAGAAGCTTTTTATTTTGATGAGATCCCAATAGTTCATTTTTGCTTTGGTTTCCCTTGCTTCCAGACACATGTTGAGTAAGAAGTTGCTGCAGCCAAGGTCAAAGAGGTTTTTGCCTGCTTTCTCCTCAAGGAGTTTGATGGCTTCCTGTCTTACATTTAGGTCTTTCATCCATTTTGAGTTTATTTTTGAGTCTGGTGTAAGAAAGTGGTCCGGGTTCATTCTTCTGCATGTTGCTGTCCAGTTTTCCCAGCACCACTTGCCGAAGAGACTGTCTTTATTCCATGGGATATTCTTTCCTGCTTTGTCAAAGATGAGTTGGCCATACGTTTGGGGGTCCATTTCTGGGTTCTCTATTCTGTTCCATTGATCTGAGTGTCTGTTCTTGTGCCAGTACCATACTGTCTTGATGATTATAGCTTTGTAGTATAGCTTGAAGTCTGGGATTGTGATGCCTCCTGGTTTGGTTTTCTTTTTCAAGATTGCTTTGGCTATTCGGGGTCTTCTCTGGTTCCATACAAATTTTAGGATTGTTTGTTCTAGCTATGTGAAGGATGCTGGTGTTATTTTGATAGAGATTGCACCAAACCACTATTAATGACACCTTTTCAGACATCCCTCAGCCTGCACACATGTGTATGTAAACATGTGCACACACTATTACATAAATGATATCCTGTCACATGTTGCTCAAGAAGCCACTTTTTCAATCAGTATAATATCAAGAACATCTATTCTTACCAAAAAAAAAAAAAATCACTATTTTTAAGGGCCACATATATAGATTCATAATACTTTAACCATCATCCTCACCAAGTGGACATTTAGGTAACTTCCTATTTTCTTCTGTGTGTTTCCATTAACAGGCCACAGTAAACATTCTTATCAATGCATCTCTGTGCATTTGTCAGCTGGCACCTTCAGGAAACTTCAAGAAGAACTGTTGAGGAGTCACCTGGGTGGCTCAGTCAGTTGAGCGTCTGACTCTTAATTTCAGCTCAGGTCATGATCTCACGATTCATGAGTTCGAGGCCCACCTTAGGCTCTGCGCTGACAGTGCAGAGCCTGCTTGGGAATCTCTCTGCCCCTCCCCAGATCGATCTCTCTCTCTCTCTCTCTCTCTCTCTCTCTAAAAAAATAAATAAACTAAAAAACAAATTTTTTTTTAAAGAAGAACTGAAGAGCCACAGGAATGTGTACATAAAATCTAATCATGACAGTTGTCTGGACTCTTGAGAGTAGAGACTGCCAGCTTCAGGAAGTGTAAAATGAACATTTTTTAGATCAAAAATACATAAACAAACAAACAAACAAACAAATTCTACTACAAGTTGTCTTAGGAGAAGGCCACACCTATGGACACTGCAGCAGAAGACAAGGCTGCCCAGTCTCCAAACTCTGGCCAATACTAGGTTTTGTCTATCATCTTCGCCACCTGGAAGGAAACAAATATCTCCATGCCACTTTGTGTGTGTGGCTTTATTTATTTCTCCCTTTTTTAAAAAAAAAATACAGATGGTGTCATATAAGTACAGTACTACACCTGGCTTTTTCCACCTGCCAATTTTCACTCCTTTTCCACTTGCTCATCCAAGGGTCAGGTAAAAAGCCACCTACTTGAGCCAAGACACTCACAAAGTGCCCCCTCTGGGTTCCCACAGCTTCTACCCTTGCTGATGAGTTATCAGTGGGTGCAGGGGCAGGCAGAGAGACAGAAAGTATGCACCTCAAGGTTACCACCCAAGAGGCCAACCCTCTAGGCACAGGGATGGCTGGCGATGTTCGACAGCAAGACAAGGCTGGCTCATCCTGCCTGCTGAGCTCACATCCCATCTGCTGGCCAAGCCTCCAAGTGCATCTGCCTCACTGAAACCCAGGGAAGGGTAACTTGTAAGCCAAACCCTCTTCTGCCTAGGCTGTAATTTCCTGATTAGGCGCCACAGTCAAAACCCATCTGCACACACAGATTGCTTCTTGCCATGTTCTCCATCTCTGGAGCTACCAGAGCCACGCCAGGAGCCATTGGGCCAGCAGACTGCAGCCCCAGGCCCTGCTCGGAAGGCAATCATGGTTTGATTTTTAAAGTTCAAAAAATAGCTTTGTGAAGAAAAACTAAGGTTGCTCTCGGGCTGTAGAACAGGGGGACACATGTGTAGCCTGAATTCAAATATTGACTGCACGCTTTAATGACAATCTTGGCCAAGGGACAGTCCCTCTGAGTGCCTGCTCACCCACCTATAAAATGGAGCTAAGAATTCCTTAGAGGATTGTGGCTAGCATTGTAGCACAGTGGTTAAAAAGCCAGGCTGCATGGTTGTGAATCCTGGTTCTTCCCCCTTAGTCGTACAGACACGGGTAAGGTTACATCACCTTTTTGAACCTTAGTCTTACCACCTGTTTCATGGGAACAATGAAAATACCATCTTTGGAGCCTGGGCCTGAACTCTGCCTGGATTCCTCCTCCTCTCGTCTAGCAGCAAGATGTGAAGAGGCTTCTTACCTCAGACTGCCATTCCGGGTCCCAAGGTCCTGCTGGGGAAAGGAGGGAGTCTAGTGGCACGTGTGCTGAACTGGGAGGCGGTGGGGTGCCTCTGCTATGAGGACAGCATTGTCCCATCACCCAGCATTGTCCCATTACAAAGGCTGGGGTCAGCCCCCAGTTTCCCAAGAGTTTTAGAACAGACACTTCATCTTCCCCACTTCCTTTTGAGATTTCAGTTTCATTTTACAAAAAGCCAGCCACATATGATGCCTCCGCCCCCTGGGGTGCTTCACCTAGGAGTCTCTGAGCCCATTTGGGGGTTCAGGTGGTGGTTTGTAAAGCCCTCTTAACATTTCCCAGTGTTAGCCTGAGAGGTCCCAATTACACAGGATGATCTTTAGGCTGCCTGAATATAATCCAGATTCCACGTGGTCACGTCTATTCATGGGGTTCCATTTTTAAAAGGCACAGTCAGCAACTAAAAATTATCTTTAAATGATACCAGCTATGACTTGCCTATCACAGAGAACATCAGACAGTATCTGGTTGTCACCCCCACAAGGACCTGCCATCCCCCTTCCACCCCTTTGCAGGCCTAACACTCCAGCTGGGTCAGAACCTCTAAGAGTCTTTGATTCTTGGGGGCACCTGGGTGGCTCAGTTGGTTGAGCGTCCAACCCTTCTTTTTTTTCCTTTTTGAGAGAGAGTGAGTGAGCAAGCACAGGAGTGGGCAGGGGGCAGAGAGAAAGAGAGAGAGAATCTTAAGCAGGATGCACTTTCAGTGCAGAGGCTAATGTGGGGTTCAATCCCATGACCCTGGGATCATGACCTGAGCCAAAATCAAGAGTTGGATGCTCAACCAACAGAGCCACCCAGGCACTGGGAGCATCCAACCCTTGATTTTGGCTCAGGTCATGATCCCAGGGTTGTGACCAGGGTCAGCCTCCAAGCCAAGCATGGATCCAACTTAAGATTCTCTCTCTCTCTCTCTCTCTCTCTCTCTCTCTCTCTCTCTCTCTCTCCACTCTTTTTCTTTTCCCCCTCCCCGTCCCTTTCCCCTACTTGCACGCTCTCTCTCCCTCACTTTGCACACACTCTCTCTAAACAAACAAACAAACAAATAAAGTTCTCTGACTCTTAGCCCTCAACTTTTACTTCCTTCTTCCCTCCCTGTCCCAGCTCCTGATTATGTAGACCCATCAAGCCTGACTGGTCTCTTCATTTTCTCTGTTTTGCCCATTACCCTGATTCTCCATCATGGAAGAGACCAAGAAATCACAAACGCCCCCCCCCCTTCCTTTCCGATCCAGACCTGGCTCTCCCCCACCCTCCCAGTGCCGCATCACCCAGAGCCTGAAATACAGTCACAGCTGGAACTCAAGGACGGTGAGGCATGGGGCTGACCAAGCACAGACAGGGCTCCTGATGGTGGAACGTGGGAAAGAGCAAGGCTCTCACATGCTGACAAATTTCTCTCTGTCACATTTAGCCCCCTTCTCCCCATTTCCCAAGCCCTGAGACTAGAAACGGCAGCCATCACCTCTCCTTGCTGAGCAGCCTACTTAGGAATCCAGAGCCATCTTCTCTCCTGAGAGCCTGGGAGACAAAGGAGCAGGCCCAGGCAACCTGGAGCCAGGGACAGAGCCCAAAACCAGGAGAGAGACCACTGACAGCAAAGCCTGACTGGCTGAAGGGCGCTGTGATTTAGGAAGCATCCCATCTCACCCACAGTTGAAGAAAATACAAGGTGTGCAGTTCCCAGCTTCTCCACGTAGGATTTCTAGGGGCTGTTGGAATAAATAGCAGAGTTTATATTCTCACTCACTGCCTGGATCTCCATAATATAGAGACTGCTTCCTGCTGGTGGAATCAACAAGCTGTTAAAATAAGAAAGAAAAAAAAAATCCGGCCACCTTCCAAACACCTCCAGCCCCGGATTCCATCTCCTTCCCACAGGAGCTGGGGGAGGGCCTGAGCATGACCAGAAGACTCAAGCCCAGGTCCCCTGCATCCCAGTGCAGCTACCAAACCACCAAGCTGGCAGGATGGAGACAAACAAGCCATCTGGGGACAGTTCTGCTGGATCAGAGGGCTGGGGGGCGGTGAGAAAGGTCCTGCTTTCCACAACCAGGCCTGGACAAGCAGAGCACTTCTGCCCCAAGCAAATCAACTGAAAGTCGTGGCCAAGCCTGTTTGAGTTGGTGAGGGCCCAAGTGGGAATTCCAATCTGCCAGTGTTTGCTCTGCAGACGAATAGAGCCAAAGAGAAATGCTGCCTTGGGACTTTGCGCCAAATATCCGCTGGCTTATTCTGCCAGCAGTGCTGGGCCAGCCCTCTGCACGTCACCCTCTCCCAGCTCTCTGCTCTGTGACAACCTTCCGCTTGTGCCCTTAAAGGCAGCGTGCCCTCCCGTGCCACAGCCCAGAGCCCCATACCTGGGGCTTCCCTGAGGGGACCCAGGCCTTCCGGTCACATGCCATCTGCCCATCCTGTTGGGCCAGGTCCCGACGGAGACCCTTCACGGCCCAACCCCAACGCAGGTTCCAGACCTCTGCTGCCTGCTCTCCGCACCATACTGTCCTCCCTGCCACCCTGACATCTGTGCCGTCCTTCTCTGCCCTGGATCAGCACGGCCCAGAGTAGCCGGCCTCCCAGCACAGAGGCAGAGCTGACAGCGAGAACACACCAGCCACAGCTGACTGCATCTTTTTTCACGCTCTCACATGTATTTCATTTGATCCTTAGAGTGGGTCCATTTTATCAGCCCATTTCTCTGCGGAAATAGCTGAGTTTTCAGAAGCTCAGACTCTTTGACCAGGGTCACTCCATTAAGGGATCCAGATCTCCTCACTCCAAAACCATGGTACTTTCCAATTTACCTGAGGCTAATTTTTTAATCTTTTGTTCACTTCCAGAGGCCTAAGGCAATTCTCAAGATTCCTAGTGAGAGCAAGGGAATGTGTTTTCATATTCTCCCAAGCAACGTAGGCACACAGCATGCCAACAGTATACACAACAGTGTGAGCAGCTGGCAATGTTTGCTTTGCCCCAGCCCTGAATCAGAGCCATGGCCTGAGGCCTGCCTGCCTGTTCTACTGACAGGGCTGTGCCCCCAGAGCACCCCTGGAGGCCCTCAGCCTTCATGTTCAAGCACCGCATGCATTAGGCCCTGGGCTTCTCCCTGCTCCAAGAAGGGCACACACATCCCGCTTACTTCTGGCCCACCTCCCAAGACATTGGCATCAAGTTTTCTGCACCTCAGGAAACAGCTAGGCTATACCCTCTGCCCTCAGAGGGCTCCCCTACGGCATGGTGATGGGTCTCATACACCATGGCAAGCCTTCCTGGCATTTTTACACAATTCTCAATTTGGCCCTGAGAGTGTGAACATTCGCAAGCAGCAATGATCTGAGTATCTTAGAAGACTCGTGCTCTCTGCATTCAACAGGCACTTCCTCGGGGAAATTTCTTTCATCCAGTCTGGCTGGATTACTCTTTCCCCTGTATAACCGAGGGCCCCAAGAGGACCAGGACCAGACTGTGGGTTTCTCATTATGGCACCCGCAGCGCCCAGCACAGCTCAGGAAATAGCAGTTGGATGTATGAACAAAACACCGAGTAAAGGGTTCCACGTGCCCTTGTCCTGTGGCCTCAGAGGGGCTGTCACCCATGCCCGGAGATCCTGGGGCCACCCAGGGGACCCTCTGTCCAGCCGCTCTCAACTTTGCCCCACGTGTTTTCTGCTGACCTGACTCCCCCGTGTGGGTGTGGGGCCTTTTTTCCCTCAGCTGTAGGTGTGGCTGTCCTACTCCCAGTCCAGCCAGAGCTCACTCCTCCCTCCGTGAGAGGTGGAAGGGATGGGCCTCAAGAATACCTCCCCAGCAATGGGAGCCGGTGGCGCACTGTAGGGCCTCTGGCCTGGCCAGGTGGGAGCAAGGGGTGTCAGCCAACCCTGTCCTCCCCGTGCCTTCAGAAGGTTCCACCATGGCTGCATCAAGGTAGGGACAGGTCCTTGCCAACTCTGCTAGTCATCTGGCCCAGGAATAACACAGAAAATGCCACCTTTTGAAGTGAAGAGTCCTCACTAACCGTAGGAGGGGAAACAGTCCAAAGCGCCTGATCCTGCTGCTCCTTTGACCCTTATATGAGGTGCCCTGGCACTGCTGGGAGGTCAGTCCCCCAGGTCGGGCCACTGTGAGCTCCATGCCCACACAACACAGTCCTGTCAGTCACAGCTGCACCTGCTGGGGCACCACGACCACTGTGAGCCTAGAGTAAAGCAGAGTCAACTTCCAAAGAGGGGTCTCCATGACAGCAGGTCCACAGACAGAGATGACGCTCTGCCTGGTGCTCACCCACAAAGATGAGCCCAGCTTTAAGAGATTCCAAGATCAGGGGAGCCTGGGTGGCTCAGTCGATTGAGCATCCGACTTCGACTCAGGTCATGACCTCACGGTTCATCAGTTTGAGCCTCACATTGGGCTCTGTGCTGACAGCTCAGAGCCTGGAGCCTGCTTTGGATTCTGTGTCTCCCTCTCTCTCTACCCCTCCCCCACTCCTGCTCTGGCTCTCAAAAATAAATAAACATTAAAAAAAATTTTCTTAATATAAATAAATAAATAAATAAAAGAGGTTCCAAGATTAGTGGTGTTACACCAGCTCAAAGGGGCCATACACACTTATGGGGCTGCCAGAGGCCCTCCCTGGTCTAGGGGTCCTGAGGTGGCTTTCCCAGGAACCCAATAAGTCCTCGCTGCTGAGGTCAAGGGAGGGGATAGCCACTGTAGCCCCTGGATGTGGCCTCTGGCCAAGGTCAAGTCTTGAGCGTCTCTCTCCCCACTCCCCAGGCCTGGTTATATCATGTTGAGGGAGGGAGTAGCCCAGGCAATCAGAATTCATGGTCACCCACGTAGACCCAACCCCAGCAGCGGGGAAACACCATAACCCAAAGTTGCTGCAGAGACGTCAGTTCAGAAAGCTTGTGTTTAATGGGGGGCCTGTCTCGCCCTGCAGGTCACACTGGCACCTGGTGCCCACGCCCCCTACTGCTCAGTGGCCTTTTCAGAGGACTGGGACTGTTTCTTCTGCGGCAAGTCTTCAAGCATCAGGCTCAACACGTGTGCGATCTCACAGTACAGCTCCTGAAGCCTGAAAGTGGAGGCAGGGGAGAGGGGGCCTGAGCTCAGCGGGGGAGGTTCTCCATGCCACCCCAGCTCTGCCCACCACATGCCTGCACCTATGGATTCACCACCCCTGGCAGGTATGGGTTCAAGGGAGACAAGGGCTGTAGGCCGGATCAGGGCAGCTGGAATCCGGGTCTGCCACTGTGCCTGTGGCCCCCAGAGTAAGTTATTTTAACACATGAGTCAGGCTGAGGACAACAAATCCTGGCTGTAAGTGAGGTGACCGTGTGGAGGTGACCAGACACTGCCTGGCCCACTCTTGGGCCAAAAGTGGATGTTGCCTGACCCCCTCCTTTGAGTTTCTCTAGTCCATGAATTCCTCCAGGATGCTTTTGTCGAGAAACCAACCTACTGTGTCCTTCCTTGCTCAAGAGCCCACTGTGGCTCCTCAGTGCCATGCCAGGCTCTTTCCAGCTCAGTAACAGACAGATATAACTCCAGCTAATGCACACAGAGCATAGCCCTGGGCCAGGCCAACTCAAAGCTTCACACACTGTTTTTATAGAATCAGCCCAGTAGCCTCTGGTATGACAGGTGGAGAAGGGGCAGAGACCTCCCCAGAGTCATAAAGAAAGGTAGCTGTCGGAACCAGGCCACAAGCCCCAGCTCCTGCCTTGCCAACCAGCACTCTTTCTTCTGACTTCTGTAAAGGGGGTCGTGAGGAGGGGCCTGAAGAGTCTAAAGGGCCAGTCAGAGCAGGCCGGGGAGGGACAGGGGAGCAGAGGCCTCTGAGCCACAGGCCCATCCACAGCCACACAGGCCCTGTGCATACATGGAGTCGTGCATTTCCCAAGAAGGGCCTCCCTGCACTCACCCTGCACATCAGCCACCGCCCCCCTGCTCTCCCAGGGCACCTGCCAGGGCCCCACCCTTGAGGAAGCCTGTGGACTAGGAAAGGCTTGGTCTCCCTGGGCCAGCGGGGCTGGGACTGACTTGCAGATCGTAGTGTCCTGGTTGTCCAGGGTGGACAAGTAGACGTCGATGAAGGGCAGACTGGTGCCAAAATCATCCAAGACCATGGGGTCAGTGTGCCGCAGGGTCTTCTTGAAGTTCTCTACCAGCTCACTGAAACTTTTGTAGTCACCTTTTTTCTAGAGAGGGAAGCATAAAGAGGGCAGTGAAGAGGAAGAAGTAATACCCCAAGATGCAGAGACCTGGGGATCCTGATGCTAGCCCCAGGATAAGCCTTGATCTTCTTAATCACAGGTTCACCCCCACTCCTTCCAAGCCTCAACCCGCCCTGACCAAGGTAGCTTCATGAGCCACCATCACTGACGTGAGGACAGGTGACATAGACAGGAACCAGTGAGAGCCCGAGTGCGACTCAGCATGGTCTCACCTTGCCCTGGACAAACCTGGTCACAGTCAAGACAGGCGGATGTCTCCAGCTCAGAGGAAGGGTTGAGGAGGGATGCACTGACTGCATGGGGGAGGGAGGGCAGGGGGTCAGACCCAGCAGAGCATCCAGGACTCGGCATGATTTGTTTGGAGAGCCCAGGCTGAGAAAAGACGGCTCTCCCCCAGGCTTTCCCCATTGTATCATGCTTGACAGAAGATCTCCAGCCCATTGCGCTCATCCCAGTTCCAGTTTAGAAAAAACAGAGTTGAACAGGGCACCTGGGTGGCTCAGTCAATTAAGCATCTGACTTCAGTTCAAGTCATGATCTTGCGGTTTGTGAGTTTGAGCCCCACATCAGGCTCTGCACTGAGAGTACAGAGCCAGCCTGGGATTCTCTCTCTCTCTCTCTCTCTCTCTCTCTCTCTCTCTCTCTGCCCGTCCCCTGCTCACACACACACTCTCTCTCAAAATAAATAAACTAAAAAAAACTAAATTAAAAAAGGAAGGAAGGAAGGAAGGAAGGAAGGAAGGAAGGAAGGAAGGAAGGAAGGAAGGAAGGAAGGAAAGGGCAGGAAGAGGGAAGGAAGGAAGGGAGGGATGGAGGGAAGGAGGGAAACTGGAGTTGAGCAGCACCTGTCAGGACCTCCACGGCCTCATCCACTGGGTACACAGGTGCCTGCCTGGCATTCAGGGGGCCTCAATAACAAAAGCACTCCAGGCAGAGGGCCTGGAAGTGGAGTTGTGCCCACTTGTGTGGAAGGGAGGAACTATAACTACAGTACTCAACTCTCTAAGAGATCCAGAGAAATACAAAAATAGAATAAAGCCTGACTCTGGAAAATACAGGGTATAGGCACCTGCCTTACCTAAGACCAGAGATGTCTGATGTGAGCTGGCCCCAGGGCACTTTGTGTCCATTGCTTCAGCCCTGACTGTCCATAGACGGTTCTTTATCCACCTGCCTGGGGAGATCACCTACCTGTGTCTGCATCAGCCTGCTGACCTCTTCCTGCTGCCTCTTCACAATCACCTGCTTCTCCTCCATGAGTGTCACATGTCTCTCCGCCATCAGCTCCCGCTCAAACTTTTTAATGGAGTCCTGGAGAGGGGGAAGATGGAGGTAAGATACAGGCTCTCACTGCATACCCCCCCCCCCCGTTTTTCTTCTTCCCTAGTCTTACATTGCCACTAAAGTCCCTCAGCAAGAGGATACTCCATGCAGGGCCAGCCCCCCGCTCAAGCGGCCATCCATGGCTGCAGTGACTCTCCGAGCCCCTGTCCTGCTGACTGCCATCCCAAGGCAGGAAATGTAGTGGCTCAGGGGGAAGAGAGGGCCCAACTGGCCACCTCCTCCCCGGCCCTGGAGACTTGGCCTGCAACTCCGCCTGCCACAGCTGAGCCCGCGATCATTACAGGTGCAGCTGAGCCAACCCCCAGTCCTTACAGGTGCAGCCTCACCTCAGTGTGGATGATCATCACACCCACGAACATGCTGAGGAAGACGAAGGAGGCAAGCAAGATGAAGATGATGGTGAATGCCCGGCTGAGAGCCAAGTTCCGATTATCCAACTGTTCCTGTAGGTCTGTCCAGCCATCAACCTGCTCAGGCAAGGCAGGGCATGCCAAGTGCCAAGGCCCAATGGGACAGGCCTCCTTCTCACCCACCTTAGGGGAGCCCCAGCCCCACTGAGAATGCAGCTGGCTCTGCCTTCACATCAGCCTCTCCCCGCCAGCCCCCATCCACTCCAGCCCACATATGGTGGCCAGGGACTCAAGTGCAAGGCACCACTAGGCATAGACAGTACTGGCCAAGGGGCCACAAGGCACCCCATCCTTCCGAAACAGCCACTGGCTCTCTGCAAGGCCCTCCTTTGGAAAGACCCCAGAGTCTACACTTCTAGACTTGGGCTTTGCGGCCAATTCTGACTGGATTTGTGACAACCTAGTCCCAGAAAGCCTATGTGACATGGGCATCATTTCTAAAGTAAACTTAATCCAAATGAGTTCTCTTTTGAGAACTCTTTGAAAGTTTTATAACCCTGTGGGACAAATGGGAATGCTTTAGGGAGTCACATGATTAGAGAGAGCAGTGGACCCCTGGCCAGGGCCCTGGCCTCTGCTTAGTCCCGGGAGGCCAGCCTTCAGCTTACCCAGCCCAGCTAAGTACCTGATCATGAGGATGACCCCATGGAAGGCCCAGCCCACACTCACTCCCTTCTCAAGGCCCCCACCCCCACCGCTGTTCCCAAACACGGTACCGTGGCCAAGCTGAAGAGGGTAAAGAAAGCCACAGCCAGGTTCCCCCAGTTATTCGGGTCACCCCTGTCTGGAACTCCAAACAGGCAGAAGCCCAAGATGGCGAAGATGAACATGAGGACGAAGAGTAGGATGATCACGGAGGCCACGGTGTAGGCTGTCTGCCCCACGGCGGTGATGAGTGTCTGCAAGGCAGAGGCACTGGGGCTAGGCCAGGCTGCCAGGCTGGGAGCGGCTCAGAGGACAGGCCCAGGGTGCCCGACCACAGCTGTCCCCGGCATCCAGTGCCAGGCCTGGCACATAGGAGATGCTCCATAAAGGGTTGGGGGAATGAATGAATGAATGAACGAGCGAATGAACGAACAGGAACTGTGCCCAGACTGAGAGCTGGACCAATCCAATAGTGGTTCAACGATGCCTGGCCTCCACCCTCAGTCACCCAGGGGCAGACTGTGTGTGCTGCCTCGGGCCTGGGTGTCTGCAACGGCACCACCAACCACTTCCCTTGAACCCCGCCTGCTTCTGTGGTCATCCCAATGGGTCCCGCCCCTGCTTCTCAGCTGAGGGCTGGCCTGAACGCTCTTCCAAGCCCAGAAGGAGTTGGGGAGCTACCCTAGGGGAGGGAATGATGAAGGCTAAGAGGAACGTGGCTTCCCATTCGCCCCGAGTACTGTTCCCCAGGCAGGTCTCTGGCTTGTGACCTCAGTCTTGCCCTAGGAAGTGAGCATTTATCTGACCTCCCACTATGTTGACCTCTCCGGGGAGCACAGTGTATGGCTCCTTACCGTTTATTCTCCACACCCTGGAGTCTTGTAGTAGTAGGAGGAATAGAAGTAGGAGTAGGAGTTCAAGACGTGTTCACCTACCTACATGCTGCAACAGACACTGTTTTAATGCAGGTGGGTGTTATCATTCATCACATTTTAAGATGAGGAAGCGCGGTCTCAAAAAAGCAAAAAGCCTTGGCTGGCACCACGCTCCAATACAGCAGCAGACCTAGGACCAACTCCCAAGCCCTGTGCCTTGTGCCACCAACTTCAACCACGAAAGCCCCCTTTCCCAAGTCAAGAAGCCGTTTACTGGCTCAACACTAGAAACGGAGGTGCCGGATAGAGCTGGGCCACAGGACAGGGAAGCGTTGGCACTTCGGGATAACTGGGGAAGCAGAAAGGCAAGCTGAGTGCCCCGGCACTGCCCTGCACGTGGACTGCTTTGACAGCTGGCTGCAGAGGGGAATGCTGCCTCTCCTTGCGGGAAGAAAGTCAGTGTTTGGGGATTAATTCCCAAAGAGGTGAGATGCAAAGAACTGGCTCCCTCCCTGAGATACAGAGACAGAACCTCCTTCCCGAGAACTACCATGAGCGAAGGGGTCAAGCCCTCATGACAAATGCTGCAACAGGACGACGCAGTGTGCAGAAGAGGCCTCCCAGGTGGCCAGGGAAGGGGCAGCCGGCAGTGGGAGAATGGAAACACCACGGAAGGGGTGGAGGATGGGCTCCAGGGGGGTGTCCACTCCCAGGGCAGCCCGAGGCCCAGGGCTACCTGAGGCCAAAGCCGAGCAGCCTCGAGAACGGCAGTGGAGAAGAAGCCATGCTCTCCAGAAGCCCTGACATGTGGGAATCCTGACAGCTGGCCTTGACGATGTTCTTCAAGCACAACCCAGGCGGTCCCACTTGGTCTACAGTCCAGAGGTACAGAAATTCAATCCCAGCAGATGCTGCCCAGAAAGAACCCCACAGGCTAGAAGCTTGTTCCCAAGGAAGACCTGAGCTTTCAAAGCTACAACCTGACCATCACAGGTGCTTGGTTTTGAATTCTCAAATTCTTTGGAGAAGCAATTCCTGGTCCCTAGTTCAGCTCTCCCGGGCCCTAGGTCGAACCACAGCCATCCTCCTGGCCCTGGGGCGTTCAGGGTACAGAGAAGAACTTGAGGCATGGCAGGGACCCAGGACCAGCCACTCTTGAGAGAGCACTTCTGTGCAGCTGCTCTGATGTGTGGAAAGTGATGAGCTTCAAGGAGAAGCCCCAGCATCTCCCAGGTTGTTCCAATGTGGCCCTCCGGTGCCCAGCTAACAGTACCTCTCTGTGTGCAAAACAACAAGGAACTATTTCCCCATGGTACAGGTTTACTGCCATGTGGTGGATGACAGAGTGTCATTTTATTTTTTTATTTTTTTTTCAACGTTTATTTATTTTTGGGACAGAGAGAGACAGAGCATGAACGGGGGAGGGGCAGAGAGAGAGGGAGACACAGAATCGGAAACAGGCTCCAGGCTCTGAGCCATCAGCCCAGAGCCTGACGCAGGGCTCGAACTCACGGACCGCGAGATCGTGACCTGGCTGAAGTCGGACGCTTAACCGACTGTGCCACCCAGGCGCCCCCAGAGTGTCATTTTAATTAATCAGGGGATAGGAGCCAAGATGGGCCTGAGTGCTAGCTTTGGGCTCTGAGGCTATGGCTCTGTTAGAGCCTCGTTTGGACTTCAATGAATATAAATTATCACAGAGGTGCAGGTCCCTCCCTTTGGCACCTCCAGCTCCACCTGGCCCGTGTACAGAGGCTGTGTAATCTAGAGTCACTTCTGTGCCCCTAGGGATCTGGCGTCCAATGATATCCCATAGGCCTTGGCAAGCCACAGCCAAGTGGCTTGGTGGTCCCCAGGGAACAACTTTGGGACACAAGGTTTGGCTTAATGACAGAAACCCGAGGTCAAATATGAGCCACATGTCCCTGCGAATATTCCATCTACATGTCCATGGGTCTCTGTTCACGTCTACAAGAACCAAAGGCTGAGCAAAGGTCTGTAGTCACCAAGCAATCCAGGCTGGGTCCTGGGACAGACCTTGGTCAGCTGGGAGGGCTCTCCTCTCTTCACTGGATCCCTGCCCTGGAAATATGGGCTGTCCCTGCCAGTCCCTAAACCTCAGGCATCTTCAGGCCTTAGCCTCTGACCAGGCTACCGTGACATTCAGCAAATAGCTCATTCCCTCAGCTTCACAAGGTGCCAGTCTGGGTCACTGTCCCTCCCCCAGACCCCTGTTCAATCTGCTTCCCTCCTCCCCATGCAGCCTTAGGCTTCCTTTCCCTCAGCCCACAGCCATCACCTTCTTCCTCACATGCCTCCGACAGGTTTCTGCCACCTCCATTCCATGGTGACCTCTCTTGTGACCTCACCTGAAAATCCTCTCCTCCACAGGACATTACTCCTCAGCAACCCTCTTGAGGAAGGCTGACTATTCCTCACCAGCCTGATTCAGGAGACCATCCCCCGTCTTGCCCTGAGAGACCCTGTCATCATGGGCAAAGCCCCTGCTTCTAGAAAAGTCCAGCCTTCTAGCTAACTACTCACCCTCATGTCTTGGAATCTCTGCCTCCAGGCTCCACACCATCCTGCTGTCATCCTCAGAGACTTCAGGATCCCTATGGAATATCAACCATCTCCCAGACCTCTTTGTCCCTCGACTCCCTCAGTCCCAGGGACCTTGGCACCATTATTAGGCCCTTGCTCCCTTGGTACCCAACACCTACACAAACTAGACTATACTTCCAACTGTCTTTCTGATGGTTCCATCACTCTGAGGTGCCCATCAACCAGCATCCACCTCCCAAGGACCTCCAGTCTTCTTTCCTGTCCACCTGCCTTACTACCGTCCCTATCTGACACAGACTCCAATACCCAGCACCTCTGACACTCCCCTCTCCCGCTTCTAGGACACATTATAGGCTTTATCTCTAGCCTACAAACAAGGGGAGCCACTCTCCAGTTTCAAAGGAAGGTCACTGTGATTTGATGTACCCTTTAAAGATTCTCCCCAGCTGCAGGGGCATCTCCTCTCTTGGTAGTGTGGGAAGCCAGGGCAGGAGTCCTGATGAAGATGGGTGATGATGGAGAAAAGATGATGGCTGTAGGAGTGAAAAGATGTGGACAGGTCACTAACTACATAGGAGGCCATGTAAGAGGACTTTGAGACAGAGGCATTAATGCTGACACTCAAACTTACGACCTGGAAGTTGAATGGGGGTGGGGCACGCCCTTCACAAAAAGACGCAATGCAGGAGGAGGAGCCAGGCTTTGGGGATGAGGGTGGGGCAGAGTGATGATTTCCAGTTTAGACAAGTTTGAGTCTGAGGAGCACGTGAGATGTCCAGGGGGCCATGGGTCTGAAGGTCAGAGAGAGGCGTGGGAGGGTGCAGACCCCTGAAATGTGGAAGAGATCACCAAAGAGGGTATGCAGAGTGGGAGCTGAAGAGCGCTCAGGACACAGTCCCGAGAAAACAGCACCTGCGGGCGGGGCGAAGAAAGCACACATCCGAGCACTCAAGTGACAGGGAGGCCAGTGGAACTGGTCAGTAGACTTGGTGACAAGGAAGTTGTTGGCAACCTCAGAGAGGCTAGCTCCTTTGGAGGGAAGAAGCCAGACCACAAATGACAGGTAAGGCAGTGGGGACTAGAAGTACAGATACCTCTTTCCAGGAGCCTCCCATGAAGGGAAGGAGAGGAGGACTGGCCTACGCTGTCTGGGAGGGGCACACAGGCACATGACTGCATGAGAGCATGGAATGAATGGGGGGGGGATCTGTGGCAGGGCTATCTTTTCAACATTCTCCTCATTTTCTCCCCCAGGCCTGGGGCTGCTGAGTGTAGAGCCCAGGTCCTAGACAGACACGCAGGCTGGGGGCTGGGGGCAATGTCTCAGCAGAATAGGCCAACACACACCCTAGCTGGTCAAATGGGTCCAAAGCAGCCCCCTCCTGGAGAAGCATGGATACGAGGCACAGAGCCAGGGCGAACTTAAGGGCAGTTTGGTTCGGCTTTCTGGAGCCTTCTGAGCCAAAGAGCTGCACATGGTGCACCTAGAGCTTCCAGAACAAAGTTGTAAGATTATTCTCTTCAAGAGGCAGCAGATTTGGGGCGCCTGGGTGGCTCAGTTGGTTAAGCGTCTGACTTTGGCTCAGGTCATGATCTCTCGGTCTGTGAGTTCGAGCCCCACCTCGGGCTCTGTGCTGACAGCTCTGAGCCTGTTTCCGATTCTGTGTCTCCCTCTCTCTCTGACCCTCCCCCGTTCGTGCTCTCTCTCTCTCTCTCTTTCTCTGTCTCAAAAATAAATAAACATTTAAAAAAAAAAAAAAAGAGGCAGCAGATTTTTCATTGTATGGGGAAAGCAGTGAGTGGCCAGAGCCACCAAAAAGCTGGGGACTCCTGGGAATGTAGTTCAAAGGGTCTGTGCCATAATAAGTCAGCCCTGGGGGATCAGGTCATGATCTCACAGTTCCTGAGTTCAAGCCCCGTGTTGGGCTCTGTGCTGACAGTTCAGAGCCTGGAGCCTGCTTCTGACTCTGTGCCTCCACCTCTCTCTGCCCCTCTCCCAGTCGTTCTCTGTCTCTGTCTCTCAAAAATAAACATTAAAAAAAAAAAAAAAACTTAAAAAAAAGTTGTCAGTCCCTTTGTAGCATGGGAGAGAGGGTAAGTTCAGGTGGCCACTGGAGTCAGACACACCTTTCAAATCTCATCTGTGACATCTAACTGCAGAGTGACTGTTGGCCTCAATTTCTTCATCTGCAAAATGGAACTAATAATACTTTTCCTCAATTGTTCTAAGATTAAATGAGATAATATTGGTAAAGATCTACCTGCCACACGGTAGGATTCAGTAACTGGATAATAGTAGAATTATTATTTTGTCTGGGGCTGGTGGGCCGATAGGCCCTGCTGTCTACACTCCCAGGCCGAGGTGCCCCCCAGGTCACTCACCCGGATGCCACGGCTATAGGTGATAAGCTTGAGGATGCGCAGGGACTGAATGCCCTCAGCAATGTTGAGGTAGGGGTAGTGCTTGCCCTTGAATTTGCGGAGACTGTAAGGAATGAAGATAATGATGATAATGATTATATCCAGCAGGTTGTAGCCATCCTTCCAGTAGTTGATGGGGTCCACGTAGAGCTTCATGCAGAACTCAGAGCTATAGATGGACACAAAGATGAGCTCCGAGACCTGCAGGGATGCCACGGTTGGAGAGTCAGGCCGAGCCACAGAGCCCCGGAGTTCCACCCTCTCCCTGCCTGAGGTACTCAATCAAGTGTGTGCGTTGTCGGAGGGAGGGTACTCCTAAGTCATCCATGTGACAGAGAAACCCAAGCAGAGGCCCAGGCGCACAGTGCACACACAGTGTGCCTGATTCTCCTCTTTCTGAGTCTTCCCTCCCTGCCTAAGCCTGGGGCTAGTTTGGACCCAGGGTGCTTAAGAATGACGGACTGACTGGCAGACAGAATGACCATCTAGTCCCTGGTATTAGCAACTTGACATGTCAGGTGACCTGAACATAAGCTTTCCCAAAGAGAAGATCCCAAGTTTTCTAGCCAACCTGAATATCCAAATTTTTAGGAACAGAGATGAAATACTCAATTATCTACTAATAGGTATCAATTAATCACACATCCCAAAATCAGTTAAGTGAACTATTTCTGAAGAACACTAAGCTTTTTTCCTCACTTATATACTTTATGAAATAATCTTATTCAAAGTCTTCTCATGCATCTATAATGCCAGCGGCTTTGATTTTACCAGGAAAAAAAAAAAAAAAAAACTTGAGTCAAATAACTTTTTCCTTATCATTGGTGCATTGATTCACTGAAGCAGCTTTGTTGACTAAGCATCTCCCATGAGCCAAGCAAGCACTTTTTTGGCATGGGAAAATGCAACAATGAACAAGGCAGAAAATGTCCAGGCCCCATGAAGTTTATGATCTGGTAGGGGAGACAGAAATGAACGCTCAAACAAATACTTAGACAGTATAACATCAGAAAGGAACAAATAGAGAAAAGGAAACAGCCAAAGGGGATAGAGGGACTGGTCAGGTCAGAAGGGAGAGTCATGGCAGCCGTGTTAGAAAAGGTGGTGGTGACTGGAGGCCTTGAAATGGAGCCATCATAAAAACTGGGACAAAGTTCCCAGATGTCAAGTACAGGGGTCTTATGCCGAGAAAGGGTTTGTTCAAAGAACAGCAGAGTCAGCATGGCTAGAACAGAAAGAGGAGGCAGGCCATGTAGGGAGGGCCTTGTAGGCCTGGTAAGGGCCTTGATTTTAACCTCCACCTTGGAGGATTTTGAGCAAGGGAGTGATATGAACTGATTTACATTTTTATGAGATCTAGGTGGAAAAGAGACCGGTGGGGAGCTGACAAGAATAAGGACTGGAAGGCGACTTCGGGAGGAGGTGACAGATAGCAGGGGAATTACTTCCCACAGTCAGCCAGCAAGAGGTGAGGTTAGACTGGACTGGATCGGGGGATGGTGTGGCGTCGAAGAGAAGAGGCACAAGGAGGAAGTATTATGTACACTGCCATCTCAGGACTCACTGCTGGAGCCCGGGGTGCACAGGAAGGCAGAAGGCAGAGAAGACTCTAGTGTTGCAGACAGAGCAACTGGGTCAGCGGAGATGCCTTTCCTGAGATGAGTTTGGGGTGAATTGAAGTGGACTAGAGAGAGTTTCTGGAGGGAAATAGAAAGGTTTTTGAGGGGCACCTGGATGGCTCAGTCAGTTGAGCATCTGACTTTGGCTCAAGTCATGATCTCACAGTTCGTGGGTTCCAACCCCACGCCGGGCTCTGTGCTGACAGCTCAGAGCCTGGAGCCTGCTTCAGATTCTGTGTGTGTCTCTCTCTCTGCCTCTTTCTCTCTCTTCTCTCTCTCTCAAAATTAAATAAACGTTAAAAAAAAAAGGAAGGTTTTTGAGATTTATCACCTTTTAAATATATGTCAGATGCTGCCACTGGAAAGGGTAATTCAAGCCACAACTATCCATTTGGGTAACAATAAGGCAGCTGGTGTTTTATGTGTCCTGTATACTTATGTTTGTGGCCCCTACTTGGCAACCATTGACATACATTTTTATTTCTTAACTACTATGTAATATTTAAGATACACAAGATGATGTAAAAAAAATAACAGAATGAACAACCATGTATTACCACCCAGCTTAAGAAATAAAACATTATTACCATGCAGGCAGTCTCCTGTCCAGCCCTCAATGACCAAGTCCACTTCCCTCCCACGAAGGTAATCCCACCATAAATCCGGAACTCCTGTATTTTATACTCTTACCACATATATATCCTTAAAAGCACATGGCATCCTTCTGCATTTTTTCATATATTACACAAATAGCATAGCCACTGAAGTATTCTTTGGCAATTTGTTTCTCTTTTCTTTTTTTTTTTTTTCCATTTAAAATCTACGAGATTCGTCTCTGTTGCGTTCGTAAACCTAGTTTACAGTTTTACTACTATGTAGCAATGCCACTTAGGAAAATACTGTAACTTATTTATCCAATAACCCACTGGGTGATATTTGGCTTGGTGGTAATTTTTACTATTGCAAACAGCATACTGGTACAAAAAGGTAGAGTAATACTTGTACGTTTTATCATACCCATGTGTACAGCTTCTCCCAGTCATATATCTACGAGTAGAATCAGTGCCAGACGTCAGCATCTTCCACTTCGCTGAATAGAGAAGTGTTTTCTGAAGCTAGTGCACCGATATACCTTAATACCAGCAATGTTCCTATCGCTTCAGTGTTCACCAACACTTCATACTGTTGAACTTCTTCATTTCTGTCAGTCTGATGAATATGCAATGGTATCTGATTTTTTTATTCTGCTTGTCATTCCTCTAATCATTAGTGAAGTCGGACATCTTTTCATATGTTTAAATTGTAAGCTGCCTATTTCTTATCTTGCACCAAATTCTCTGCTGGATTGTTCCTTTTCTAACTGGCTTGCAAGACAATTTTTCACGTATTCTGAATCTGTACTATGTGTCACAAATATCTTCTACGCTGATGTATGTTTTCACCTTTTCAATGATCCTTTGATGAACACAAGTTTAAAATCTTAATGGAATCAAATTAATCAAAGCTGTTTTTTCATGATTTATATATTTTGCATTTTGTGAAAACTTTCCCTCCTGAGACCCGTAAGTATACTCTCTTCTAAACATTTTAAAGTATCACTTTTCCTGGGTCTTTTTTTATTATTATTAAAAAAATTTTTTGACATTTATTCATTTTTGAGAGAGACACAAAGCATGAGTGGGGGAGGGGCAGAGTGAGAGGGAGAAGTAGAATCTGAAGCAGGCTCCAGGGTCTGAGCTGAGATGGTGACCTGAGCCAAAGTCGGACACTTAACCAACTGAGCCACCCAGGCACCCCTTGTGTTGGGTCTTTAAGCCAGTTGTGTGTGCTGTGAGGTAGAGATCCAGTTATATGCTTTCTCCACATGTACAACCAATGGTCCTAGGACTGTTTCCTGCAGAATCTTCCCTGGTGCCACAGGTACCACGTCTTCACACGGGCCAGGGTCTGGTTCCAAGTGCTCTACCCTGCTGTGCTGGTCTCTGCTCCTGCTTCATTACCCTGGCTTCATTACTAAAGCTCTCCAGAAAGTCCTGTTACCTGGTAAGCCAGGCCTTCTCTCTCCTTTTAACTGTCAAAACCATCTTGTTCATTTGCTTTTTGTCTTGCATTCTTTTCTTTAAATTTTAGCATCAGCTTTTGGCAACCCATAAAAAAGCCCTGCCTTCTGGATTTCTCTGGGGAGAATGCATCTCTAAGAAACTGAGCCTTTCTATCCATGGTCTAATAGATCCTTCCATTTCTTTGTCTTTTTTTTTAAATGTTTTTTTATTAGTTTTCTTTATTTTTGAGAGGCAGAGAGACAGAACATGAGTGGGGGAGGGGCAGAGAGAGAGGGAGACACAGAATCCAAAGCAGGCTCCAGGCTCTGAGCTGTCAGCACAGAGCCCGATGTGGCCCGAACTCATGAACTGTGAGATCATGACCTGAGCTGAAATCAGACGCTCAACCGAGCCACCCAGGCGCCCCCCTTTGTCTTCTTTAACTACCTTTATATATTTAAATTGTTTTCTCCTTAAAGATCACAAAAGTCTTTTATTAGATTTGCCTCTAGTATTTTTCACATTTTCTTATTAGAAGTGCTATTTTATAGCTGATACATTCAATGTAATTGATTGTAATTATTGGTCATATATCCAACAAACTTGTTAGACTTTATAATTAACTTTGGGGCACCTGGGTGGCTTAGTCAGTTGAGTGTCCTGACTCTTGATTTTGGCTTAGGTCGTGATCCCAGGGTCGTGGGATCAAGCCCCACATCAGGGTCTGTGCTGAGCCTGTACCCTGCTTAAGATTCTCTGACTCTGCACCTTGCCTGCTCAAGTGGGCACATGCACTCTATCGCTCAAATAAACAAACAAAATTATTAACTTTATTAAGTAGTATTAACTTTACCAACAATTTTTTCACAAAACAATTTTTTTCAGATTCTTTTGGGGTTTCTATGCAGAAATGACACATTTTTAACACCTTGAAAGAGAATACCGCTAAAGTTTCATCACTGAGTGTGCATTTTGATGTAAGTTTTACATAATCGGTTTAAAAATAAGTCCTTTCACAGGACACCTGGGTGGCTCAGTCAGTTGAGTGTCTGACTTTGACTCAGGTCATGATTTCATGGTTTGTGGGTTCAAGCCCCACACCAGGCTCTGTGCTGACAGCTCAGAGCCTGGAGCCTGCTTTGGATTCTGTGTCTCCCTCTGTCTCTGCACCACCACCACCCCACCACCCCACTCACACTCTGTCTCTCTCTCTCTCAAAAATAAATAAATGTAAAAAAAAATTTAATAATTCTTTTCTATCCCTAGTTTGCTAAATGTTTATCCTAAAGGATATTCATTACCAAATTTGTTTTCTGCATCTCTCAAAATGATCTCATGGTGTTTTTTTTTTCTCCTTTAATATTTTAAGCTGGTTAATAAAATGTGTAGATTCTTCTAATACTTGCCTTCCTGAAAAAAACCAACTTGGCAATGATATATAATCTTTTTCATACATTTTTATTCAGTTTCTCAATGTTCTGTTTGGGATTTTTGTGTCCATGTTCATGTAATCGGATGTTATTTGTCTTTCTCATACTGTCCTTGTCTAGTTTGGGCACTAAGTATCCTGCAGAAATGAAATTCACAAAATGAATTGTCTGTGGGCAGGGCAGATGTACTCATTTATCTAATCAAAACAAGCATTTTCTATGTTTGGAATTGTCTCCTCCATGAATATAAAACCATCTAGTCCAGGTGAGTTTGTAGGTTTTGGGGACAGAAAGTTTTAACTAACTGGCTATAAAGCATTGAATTCATAAAGACATATAAGGACATATAAAGACTATTTCAGGTTTTTCGTTTTTTACTGAAAGTCAGTTTTATAATTTTTTTCTAGAAAATAATTTCAGCTAGGTTTTTAATTTTTGGCACAAAATTATTAGATTTCTGATATCTATGTCACCTATAATTTTCCTTGTAAAACTCTAACATAATTCAGGGCTTCTATTTATCTTGATTGTCTCCTGAATAAAGTTATTTTGTAATTGTTTTCTGAGATCTAACTTTTGGCTTTGTCGATACCTTCTATTGAATCTTCGTTTTCCATTTCCTTAATTTTTGCTCTTTACTATTTCTTTTCTACTTTCCTTCCTTTTTCTTCTCCTTTTTCCTTCTTTTTGATTTTATTTTGTTGCTTTTTTCCAACAAGTAAGCTCATTAATTTTTAAAATGGAGAAATATTGGGGCGCCTGGGTGGCTCAGTCGGTTGAGCGTCCGACTTCAGCTCAGGTCACGATCTCGCGGTCCGTGAGTTCGAGCCCCACATCGGGCTCTGGGCTGATGGCTCAGAGCCTGGAGCCTGCTTCCGATTCTGTGTCTCCCTCTCTCTCTCTGCCCCTCCCCCATTCATGCTCTGTCTCTCTCTGTCTCAAAAATAAACGTTAAAAAAAATTTTTTTTTAATTAAAAAATTAAATGGAGAAATATTTCATGTACCATAAAATTCATTATTTTACAGTATAAAATTCAGTGGGGGTGTGAGTTGTATTTATAACCTTTGTTTTTGATTATAGTAAAATATGTATAAAACATGAAAATTATAATATTTAACCAATTTTAGGTGTACAATCAATTCATTGGAATTAAGTACATTCACAGTATTGTGCAACCAGCAACACTACCATTTCCAGAATTATCTCATTCTCCCAAGCAGAAGCTCTGTAACCATTAAGCAGTAACTTTACATCCCCTCTCCCCTATGCCCTAGAAAACTCCATTCTACTTTCTGTCTGTATGTATTTGCTTATTCTAGGTACAAACCATATAATAATTTGCTCTTTTATATATGGTTTATTTCACTTAGCATAATGTGTTCAAGGTTTATCCATATTGCAGCACGTATCACAATTTCATTCCTTTTTAAGGCTGCATAATATTCCATTTTACATATACATCACACTTTCTTTATCCATTCATTGGCCAATGGACACATGACTTGATTCCACCTTTTGGCTACTGTGAACAATGCTGCTATGAGCACTGGCGTACAAGTATCTGCTTGAGTCCCTGTTTTCAATTATTTTGAGCACACACCTGGTGGTATTGCTGGATCATATGGCAATTCTATGTTTAACTTTTTGAGAAACTGTTTTCTAAAGTGGCTACATGATTTTACATTCCCACCAGCAATGCACAAGTGTTCTAACTTCTTCACATCCACATCACCAACACTTGTTATTTCCAATTTTGGAGTTTTTGTTTTTATAATAGCTATCCAGTGGGCGTGAAGTTGTTTTGATTTGCATTTTCCATTCTAATGACTATTGTCTTCGAACATCTTTTAATGTGCTTATTGGTCATTTGCATATCTTCTTTGGAGAAATGTCTATTCAAGTCCTTTGTGCATTTTTTTAATGTTTATTCATTTTTAAGAGAGAGAGACAGAGCATGAGCAGGGGAGGGGCAGAGAGCGAGAGAGGAAGACACAGAATCCAAAGCAGGCTCCAGGCTCTGAGCAGTCAGCACAGAGCCCAAAGCAGGGCTCAAACCCACCAACCGTGAGACCATGACCTGAGCCGAAGTCAGATGCTCAACTGACTGAGCCACCCAGGTGCCCCCCTTTGTGCATTTTTAAATTGGGTTATTTTGTTGTTATTGCTGTTGAGTTGTGGGAGTTCTTTATATAGTCTACACGTTAATCTTTTAACAGCTATATGATGTGCAATTATTTTTCCCTTTCTGTGGGCTGTCTTTTCACTTTTTCACTTTCTTGATAGTGCCCTTAGACTCACAAATGTTTTTAATTTTGGTGAAGTCTAATTTATCTACTTTTCTCTTTTATTGCCCATGTTTTTGGTGTCATACCTAAGAATCCACTGCCAAATTCAAGGTCATGACCATTTTCCCCTGTGTTTTCTTCTAAGAATTCTAGCTGTTAGATTTATGATGTTGATCCATTTTGAGTTAATTTTTGAATGTGGTGTGAGGTAGGGGTCCAACTTTACTCATTGCATGTGGATATAAAGTTGTCCCAGAATCATTTGATGAAGAAATTATTTTTGCCCTAAATGAATGGTCTTGGTACTCTTGTTGAAAATCAATTAGCCACATTATTCGGTTTTATCTCTAGGATCTCAATTGTATTCCATAGGTCTACATGTATCCTTATGCCTGTATCACACTGTTTTGACTACGATATCTCTGTAGTAAGTTTTAAAGTCAAAAGTGTAAGTCCTTCAACTCTGTTCTTCATTTCCAATACTGTTTTGCCTACTCAGGGCACTTTGCACATCCATATGAATTTGAGAATCTTTTTTTTTTTTTAAGGCAATTAAAATTTTGATAGGGATTGCATTGAATTTGTAGATCATTCTGGAAAGTCTTTGTAACAAGTCTTAACAAGTCTTCTAATCTATGAATATGGGATGTCTTTCCATTTATGTAGGTCTTATTTCTTTCAACAATGTTCTATAATTTTCAGGACACACATCTCTCATCTCCTTGGTGAAATCTAATCCTAGGTATTTTATTATTTTGGATGTTTTTAAATTATTATTTTAGAGAGAGAAAGAAGATGTAAGTAGGGGAGGGAGAGAGAGAGAAAGAATCCTAAGCAGACTCCACACTCAGCATGGAGCCCAATGCAGGGCTCAATCCCATGACCATGGTATCATAACCTAAGCTGAAATCAAGAGTCAGATGCTCAACGGACTGAGCCACCCAAGGTGCCCCTTCGCCCCTTGGATGCTTTTGTAAATGGAATTTTCTTAATTTCCTTTACAGATTGTTCACTGTTAGTATAAAAAATACATCTAATGTTCATTGTTTATCTTGTGCCCTGCAACTGTGCTGAATTTAATAGTCCTAATAGTTGTGTGTGTGTGTGTATTCTTTAGGATTCTCTATACATAAGATCAAGTCACATGCAAAAAAAGATGATCTCAATTTTTCCTTTCCAATTCAAGTAACTTTTTTTTTCTTTTTCTTGCTTAATTCCTCTGGCTAGAACTTCCAGCATAATTTTTTTAATGGTGAAAGCAGGCTCCTGATCCTGATCTTAGATTAGAAAGATTTCCAGTCTTTCACCACCGACTATGATGTTAACTGTGGATTTTTTCATAAATACCCATTATCAAGTTGAGGAATTTCCCTTCTATTTCTAGTTTGTTAAGTTTTGTGTGTGTGTGTGTGTGTGTGTGTGTGTGTGTGTGTGTGTGTGTGTTTTATCATGAAAGGGTATTGGATTTTGCAAATGATTTTTCAGCAAGAACTGATGCAAACATGAATTTTTTCCTTCATTCTACTGGTGTATGACATTGATTGACTTTCATATGTTGAAGGGATTCCTAGGATAAATCTAGGAATGAATCATAGTGTATAACCCTTTTCAGTATGCTGCTTAGGGGCACCTGAGTGGCTCAGTCAGTTGGGCACCCAACTTTGGCTGAGGCCATGATCTCACCATCCATGAGATGAAGCCCTGCATAGGGCTCTGGGCAAACAGTTTGGAGCCTGGAATCTGCTTCAGCTTCTGTGTCTCCCTCTCTCTCTCTGCCCCTTCCCTGCTACTGTTCTCTCTCAAAAATAAAATAAAAACATAAAAAAATTTTAAGTATGATGCGCAATTCAGTTTGTTAGTATCTCCGTGAGGATTTTTGTATCTGCATTCATAAGGAATATTTGTCTGTATTCCTCTTTTCTTGTGATACTTTGGTATCAAGGTAATCCTGTCCTGATGTAATGAATTCAAAAGTGTTCCATCCTCTTCTAATTTTTGGAAGAGTTTGAGAAGGATTGGTGTTCATTTCCCTTTATTTTTATTTATTTATTTTGAGAGAGAGAGAGAGAGAGAGAGAGAGAGAGCGAGCAGGAGAGGGGCAGTGGAAGAGAGAATCCCAAGCAGGCTCCCTAACATGGGCCTCAATCCCATGATTCTGAGATCATGACCCAAGCCAAAATCAAGAGTTGGACACTCAATCGACTGAGCCACCTAGATGCCCCCATTCTTCTTTAAATGCAGCAGAAAATTAACTAGTGAAGTCATCTGGCCCTGGGCACTTCTTTGTTGGGAGATTTTGATTAGTGATTCAACCTCTTTATATATAAAACTAAAAAAATAGTTTCCTATTTCTTTTGAGTTTTGTCGTATGTTTCTAGGAATTTGTTAGTTTCATCTAGGTTGTCTAATTTGTTGGTGTACAATTGTTTTTAGTATTCTCCTATAACCCTTTTTATCTCTATGAGGTCAGTAGTAATGTCCCAACTTTCATTTCTATTATAGTAATTAGAGTCTTATTTTCCTTAGTCAATCTAGCTAAAGTCAACAATTTTGTCGATCTTTTCAAAAAATGAAATTTTGGTTTTGTTGATTTTCTTTATTCTCGATTTTATCTCATTCTAATCTTTTTAATTTCCTTCCTTCTGCTACCTTTAAGTTTGGTTTGCTCTTTTTCTAGTTCCTTATCATCTAAAGCTAGATTATTAATACAAGATCTTTTTTCTTTCCTAATGCAGGCATCTACAGGAATGTATTTCCCTCTGAGCACGGCTTTTGCTGCATCCTGTAAGTTTTATCATGCTTTTTAAAATTGAAGTATAATTGACATACAATATTAGTTCCAGGTGTACAACAGTGATTTGACATGTATATACATTGTGAAATGCTCACCATGGTAAGTGTAGTTACTATATGTCACCACACAAAGTTATTACAATATTATTGATTATATTTCTTATGTGTTATGTTGTGTGTTCATTTTCATTCACCTTAAAGTACTTTCTAATCTCCCTTGTGATTTCTTCTTTGACCTACTGGTCATTTAAGAGTGTTCCATATGTTTGAATTTTTTCCAGTTTTCTTGCTGTTATTGATTTCCAGTTTCATTGCATTGTTGTCAGAAAAGATAATTTGTACAATTTCAGTACTGTTAAATTTATTGCAGCTTGTTTTGTGGTCTAACATATGGTCTATCCTGGAGAATGCTCTGTATGCAGTTAAGCAAAATTATTGTATTTTCTTGATGAATTGACGCTTTTGTCAAATATGTTGTTTCTTGTAACAGTTTTGCCTTAATGTCTATTTTATCTGATATCAGTACAGCCAACTCAGATCTCTTTTCATTTATACCTGCATGGATTATCTTTCTTCATTCTTCTACTTTCAACTTATTTGGGTTGTCTTTTTTTTTTTTTTAACATCTATTTTTCAGAGAGATAAAGCATGAGCAGGGGAGGGGGCAGAGAGAGAGAGGGAGACACAGAATCTGAAGCAGGCTCCAGGCTCAGAGCTGTCAGCACAGAGTCCAATGTGGGGCTCAACCTCATGAGCCACAAGAAGTCAGGTGCTTAACCAACTGAGCCACTCAGATGCCCCTACTTTCAACCTATTTGTATCTTTGAATCTCAAGTTAATCTTTTGGAGACAGCATATATTTGGATTTCAAAAACCCATTCTGTCCTAATTGGAAAGCTCAACTCCTCTGCATTTAAAGTAATTACTAACAAAGAAGAAATACCTCGGCCATTCTATTTGTTTTCTATATGTCATACGTTTTTTGTTCCTTAATTCCTCCAGTACTGCTTTCTTTTGTGCTTGATTTTTTTTTATAGTGTACCATTTTGATTCCTCTCTTATTTCTTTTTGTGTACATTTATTAAGTTATTTTCTGGTGGTCACTCTCATGATTAAATTAAGCTCTTAAACTTGTAACAATCTATTTTTAGTTAATACAACCTTAGCTTCAATAGTACATAACAATTCTGTTTCCTTACAGCCCCATCCCTCCCCCACGTTTTTGTTGTCACAAGATACATTTTTAATTTTTTTAAATGTTTATTATTTTTGAGAGAGAGAGAGAGACAGAGTGTGAGTGGGGGAGGAGCAGAGAGGGAGGGAGGGAGACACAGAATCTGAAGCAGGCTCCAGGCTCTGGCTGTCATCACAGAACCAGATGCAGGGCTCGAACTCACGAGCCATGAGATCATGACCATGAGCTGAAGTTGGATGCTTAAATGACTGAGCCACCCAGGCACCCCACAAAATACATTTTTATACATTGTGCACCCATTAACTATAACTGTTTTATGCATTTGTATTTCAAAGCATACACCCACACACATACATATATTTAGTTACAAACCAAAAATATAATAATATTGGCCTTTATATTTACCTATGTAGTTACTTCTATCAGTGGATTCAAGTTACTGTCTAGTTTCATTTCCACCTAAAGAACTATCTTTAGCACTTCTTTTTTAATACCTTTTTTTAAATGTTTATTTTTGAGAGAAAGAGTGTGAGTGGGAGAGGGGCAGAGGGGACAGAACATCTGAAGCAGGCTCTGCGCTGACAACAGTGAGCCCAATGTAGGGCTCAAACTCATGAACCATGAGATCATGACCCTAGCTGAAATCACATGCTCAACTGACTCAGTCACCCAGGCACCCCAGGGCGATCTTTAGCATTTCCTGTAGAAGAAATTCCACAAGCTTTTGTGTGTCTAGAAATGTCTTAATTTCTCCTTCATTTTTTGAAAGACAGGTTTGCTGCATATTGAATTCTGGGTCAACAGTATTTTTCTCTCAGTACTTTAAATCTGTCTTAGCACTTCCTTCTGTCCTCCACAGTTTCTGGGGAGAAATCAGGTGCTAATATTATTGAGAATTCCTTGTATGTGAAAAGTTGCTTCTCTCTTGGTGCTTTCAAGATTCTTTTTGTGCTTGGCTTTTGAGACTCAATTATGTGTCTCAGTGTGGAACTCTTTGTGTTTGTCCTTGGAGTTTATAGATTCTTGGATGTATATATCCTTTATCAAATGTGGGAAGTTTTTAGCTATTATTTTTTCAAATATTCTCTTTCTCTTTCTTCTTCTGGAACTCTTAATTTATGTATGTTGATATGTTTGTGTCCCATAGGTCTATTAGACTCTGTTCATTCATCTTCATTCTTTATTCTTTCTGCTCCTCAGACTAAGTTAAATAGATTTGTCTTCAAATTCAGTGATGTTTCTTCTGCCTGTTCAAATCTGCTCTGGCACCCTCCAGTGAATTTTTCAATTAATGTACTTTTCAACTCCAGAATTTGTTTGGTTCCTTCTTATAATTTCTATCTCTTTATTAATATTCTCTCTTTCTTGAAACATTGTTCCCCTGGTTACATTTAGCTCTTTTCCCATGGTTTCTTTTAGCTCCCTGGGCATATTTTACACAGTGAACTTATTAAACTTTTTGTCTAGTAATTCCAGTGTCTGTGCTTTCTCAGGGACAGTTTCTATTAATTTCTCCTGTGTAAAAGTCATACCTGCTTAACATGGATGCAACTGGAGGGTATTATACCAAGTGAAGTAAATCAGTCAGAAAAAATATCATATGTTTTCACTCATATGTGGAATTTGAGAAACTTAACAGAAGACCATAGGGGAAGGGAAAGAAAAATAAGTTACAGACAGGGAGGCAAACCATGAGACACTCTTAAATACAGAAAACAAACTGAGGGTTGATGGGGTGGGGGTGGGGGCAGGGAAAATGGGTGATGGGCACTGAGGAGGGCACTTGTTGGGATGAGCACTAGATGTTGTATATAAATGATGAATCACAGGAGTCTACTCCCAAAGCCAAGACTACAATGTATACACTGTATGTTAATTAACTCGACAATAAATTATTTAAAAATAAGTAAATAAAGCCATACCTGCTTGTTTATTGGCATGCTTAATTTTTTTTGAAACTAGACTTTTAAAAATTTTTTTTAATGTTTATTCATTTTTTGAGAGGGAGAGAGAGAGGCAGAGCATGAGAGGGGGAGGGGCAGAGAGAGAGGGAGACACAGAATCTGAAGCAGGATCCAGACTCCCAGCTGTCAGCACAGAGTCCCACGTGGGGCTCAAACTCACGAACCAAGAGATTATGACCTGGCCAAAGTTGGACGCTTAACCAAGTGAGCCACTCGCCCCTGAAACTGTATATTTTAAATATTACAGTGTAGTAGCTCTAAAAATCAGATTCTTCCCTCTCCTCGGAATTTGTTACTTTCTGTGGATAGCAGTCATTTGTTTAGTGGCCTTTCTAAAAAGTTTTTGTAAAACTATATTCTCTGTGGGGTGCCTGGCTGGCTCAATTGATAGGGCATGCAACTCTTGATCTCAGGGTTGTGTGTTCAAGCCCCATGTTGGGTGAAGAGATTACTTAAAAATAAAATCTTAAAAAAACACTGTATTCTTTGTCACATGTAGGTCTTTGAAGTCTCTTCCTTTAGCTAGTGTTTAAAGAGATATTTTCTTAAATGCCTCAAACAGAAGAAATAGAGTGAGGAAAGAGAAAAAGAGAAGGAAAGGAAAGGAAAGGAAAGGAAAGGAAAGGAAAGGAAAGGAAAGGAAAGGAAAGGAAAGGAAAGGAAAAAGAAAAGAAGAGGAAGGAGGGAAGGGGGAGGGAAGGAAGAAAGAGAAAGGCAGAGAGAGAAGGAAAGAGAGAGAGAAAGAGAGAGAGAGGAAGGAAAGAAGAAAGAAAGGAAGGAACGAGGTGACTGGTGGTTCAGTCAGTTAAGTGTCCAACTTTAGCTCAGGTCATCATCCCATGGTTCGTGGGTTTGAGACCCATGTTGGGCTCTGTGCTGACAGCTTGGAGCCTGGAGCCTGCTTCAGATTCTGTGTCTCCCTCGCTCTCTCCTCCTCCCCCTTTCATATTCATTTGTTCTCTCTCTCTCTCTCTCAAAAATAAACATTAAATTTGTTTTAAAAAGGAAGGAAGGAAAGAGAGAGAGAGGGAGGGAAAAAAGAAAGAAAGAGAGGAAAGGAAGGAAAGAGAAGAAAGAAAAGAGAGGGGGGAGGGAAAAGAAAAAGAAACTCTCCTAGTCTTTGCAGACTAACTTTGTGTTGGAAGACCCCATCAATGCTTAGCCAAGCCATTTTTTCAACTCTACCTTAGCCTTCATTTCCTACTTGTGCTGATCATAGAGATCAGCCAGAGGTGAAAGCTTGGGATCTTCTCAAGTCTTCTCTAAGAATGTGTCCTGCCCTGGGCATTTATGGCTCTCTAAACCCTTCCATATACATGGGAACTTGTCAATGCCTTCATTTTCCAAAGTGAAAATGAAGTGAAAATCTCTTTTCCTGGATTTCACCATGTCCTTTGTTTACATCACCATAATCCTGATTTTCATAGTAATCACTTTCTTCATTTCTCTATAGATAGGAACCCATGTGTACATCCCTGGAACTAATCCTTCAAGTTTAATTGTAATTTTTTTTTAAATTTGATAGGTCTTTTAAGTCTTCCATTCCTTTTTCTCTTTCCTTACACTTTATTTGTTGATGAACCCAGGCAGTCTGACTGGTAGAATTTGCCAGTCTGGATTTTGCTGACTGCACACTCATGGTGTAGCTCAGCATTCTCCTCTGTCCTCTATTTCCCGGAAACAGGCAGCTGGATCCAAAGGCTAGATCAGATTCAGGTTTCATCTCTTTGGCAAGATTGTATGTTCTGTTCTTTCACAGCAGGCATATAATGTCTGGCTGTCTCTCCTTTTATGACGGTAGCAGCCACTGATGCTAATGGCCTAGATCCATTACTTCACTGGGGGATGAAAATAGCGATATCCTAATTCTATCATTTCTTTTTTCATTTATTAACTGAGATACTTTTTTATTGTAAACATTTTTTATTTTAATATTTTAATGTTTATTTATTTTTGACAGAGAGAGAGAGACAAAACACAAGCAGGGGAGGGGCAAAGAGAGAGGGAGACACAAAATCCGAAGCAGGCTCCAGGCTCTGAGCTGTCAGCACAGAGCCTGATGTGGGGCTCAAACCCACGAACATGAGATCACAACCTGGGCTGAAGTCGGACGCTTAACCGACTGAGCCACCCAGGTGCCCCTGGGATTTTTCTGTAAAGAGAGTTTCCCCTTACTATGTAATATTATTCAGTAATATGATTTATATAAGGTTAGTAATGTATGATTCTTTCTCTTAATTTAACAGTTTTTGAGATAAAGGATTGGTTTCTTATTACCCTCCAAAGTGACATTAGTGTTTTGGTATCATTGCAAACTTATAGATTGTTTGATGAGTTTCAATCCATTTTAATTATTATCCTTATTGAAGCTCAAAGTGTCCCATCTTTGTCCAGTAGGAGCCTCTTCTTCAAGTTGTTTCATGAGTCCTTTTGACATGACCCCAGTAATCTTTGATAGCTTCCTTGCTATGTGCATGAGAAGATACTCCTGACCCAAGTATTTCTTGCCCTAGACCTGCAGTCAATCATTTCTCTAAGAATCTCTAATCTGTCTGTTTTGCTTGTTTGTTTGTTTTAGTAAGAAATGGTCTTTCAAAATCAAATTGTGGGCAGTAAGGATGCATAACAGTTTAGCGGTCAATGTTCTAGATCTTTCATGAGTAAGGACGAAATACATTAGTAATTTATACTGATGTTTCAAATTTAAATGTGAAACTACATGGTTTTTACTTAGTTTCGTCTATATGTTTCTCCTTTCTTCCATGATTATTACTGGTTCTCAAGAACACAAAGGAGGGGCGCCTGGATGGCTCAGTCAGTTAAGCGTCTGACTTGGGCTCACATCATGATCTCATGGTTCGTGAGTTTGAGCCCTGTTTCAGCTTCTCTGCTGTCAGCACAGAACCTGCTTCAGATCCTCTGTCTGTCTGTCTGTCTGTCTGTCTCTCTCTCTCTCTCTGCCCCAACCCCACTCATGCTTTCTCTCAAAAAAAAAAAAAACATTAAAAAAAAAAAACGACACAGAGGACAACACAACTAAACTGTCCAATAATTACCCATCTGCTTTATCCTGTATTACACACACAACAGTCTCAAAATGACACGACTACTAGTATCTCCACTAAGCTGACTTTTAACAATGGTTTTAAATTTTTTTGCATTAACTCTCCCCAGTCCCCCCATTTAGTCATAGTGTATCTTCCCTGCCAGAGGACAGATTCATTATATGCTGGAATCTCTCGTTAGCCCACAATTATGATTATTTCTACAAACAATTATGTTTAATGCTCATCCGCATCCTAACGTTGATGCATCTCTAGTCATTCTGGTTGGCTGAAACTTATTCTTCACCAGATTCCAAAGGAAGGGCTCAAGGGAACAGTATCATCCAAGTGTTTTAATGATCGGTGACAGTTTCTCCATGTGCATGATACTTGGAAGTCAGTTATACAGCATCTAGAATTCTTGGTTCACATTTTCTTCCCTCAAGTATCTTAAATATATTACTCCATTTCCTTTAGCAGAAAGCATTACCAGAAAAAAGTCTGTCAAACATTTTCTTTTCCTTATCCAATTGAGATGCTCACAATGTCCTCTACCTCTTTCCTTTAGAGTCCAATAATTTTACTAGAAAGTCCTGGGGTTTATTGTTCTCAATCAATATTCTCAAAGTGTGCTCTTTCAATATATAATTTTAATTATTTTATTTCAGGTAACTTTTCTTAATTACAGGTTTGTGTTTGGTCTGTCCCTTTGTTTTTGTTTCAAATTCAGGGACTCCTATTATATTTATGTTGGATCTTTTCTTCCCACATCTTCAGTATTCATCATTTTCTCTTGAATCCTTTTTATCTCTTCATTTCTTATAGATTTTTAAAAATCTCTTCCATTAATCTAATATTTCACTTAAGCTATTACCTATTGTGCCTAATTGCTCTTAGTTGCATCTTCAACTTTTTTTCCTTTGAAAGAGAGAAAACACACAAGCAAGCAAGAGAGCAGGGGAGGGAGGGAGGGAGGGAGGGAGAGAGAGAGAGAGAGAGAGAAGACAGAATCCCAAGCAGACTCCATGCTCAGTATGGAGCCCGATGCAGGGCTTGTCTTAAACCTGTGAGATCATGACCTGAGCCAAAATCAAGAGGCTGATGCTTGCGTTTCATGGGTTCGAGCCCCGCATTGGGCTTTGTGCTGACAGCGCAGAGCCTGGAGCCCGCTTCAGATTCTGTGTCTCCCTCTCTCGCTGCCCCTCCCTGACTCGTGCTTCCTCTTTTTCTCTCAAGAATAAACATTAAAAAAAATATAAAAAAAAAAAGTCTGACACTTAACTAACTGAACCACCCAGGCACCCCACATCTTCATTTTTGAAATGACTTTTATTCCTAATTCTTTTTTTAAAAAAATTTTTTAATGTTTACTTTTGAGAGACAGACAGACAGAGTGTGAACAGGGGAGGGGCAGAGAATCTGAAGCAGGCTCCAGGCTCTGAGCTGTCAGCAAAGAGCCTGATGCAGGGCTAGAACCCACGAACCATGAGATCATATCTGAGCTGAAGTCGGACACTTAACTGACGGAGCCACCCAGATGCCCCTATTTCTAATTCTTTCCTGAGTTTTGTCACTTGGCCTCTGTTCTTTCCTATCTCATATCATTTTCTTAAACATTTACCTAGTTCTGAAATAACATGCTACAGTTCTCTGTTTTGTGGACATGTCTTTGTGGTAGGCTTCCATTATCTACAGGGGTATTATTCTCCACTTTATTCTCTTTTTTCCTTTCATAATAATTCTCTGTGGGATTTTACCTCAATCTCTTTCTAGTATACTCTTTTATACTCTTTCCTGAACTTTTTTTTTTTTAATGTTTATTTTTGAGAGAGAGAGAGAGAGAGAGAGAAAACACATGTGCGAGGCAGAGGAGGGGCAAAAAAAAGGGAGACAAAGGATCTAAAGCAGATTCTGCACTGACAGCAGAGAGCCTGATGTGGGCCTCAAACCCACCAACCACAAGATCATGACCTGATCTGAAGTCAGAAGTTTAACCAACTGAGCCACCCAGCTGCCCCTTCCTGTACTTTTAGAAGGTGTGGTTCTAACTACATGTAGCTCCCTCTTTTGTGCTGTGTTTCAAGGTGGGGTAGCTTCAGGTCATGATCTCACAATTGCATGGGTTCAAGCCCCACATTGGACTCTGTGCTGACAGTGCAGAGCCTGCTTGGGATTCTCCATTTCCCTCTCTCTCTGCTCCTCCCCCACTCACACTTTTTCTTAAAATAAATAAAAAATAAACTTAAAAATTTTTTTTAAAGATGTGGCCTCATTTAAGATTTCTTTGTTCTGGTTCCCTCCTCCAATTTTATCTGGACCTTTTCCTCCTTCATCTCTGGGCCCCTACCCTGCTCAATTTTTATTCCACTCCCAATATTTCTCCTAGGTGGGCAGGGGGTGGGAGAGTGCCGGCCCTGAAGGGAGCCCTGGATGGTCAGTCTTCAAAGTTTACAATATCCAGACTGTTCTAGGCACTCTGGAAACTAACAAGAACTTCTTGCACTAAGCCAGTACTGGAATGAGCAACGCCCTTCCCACCATCAAGGGCTATTCTCACATCAGCCCATCATACCTTTCAGCGGATATTTATTGAATGCCCTCTGCTTTGTCTCCTTCAGAGGCTAACACTGTGCAGTTATGGCTCTTAGTAAAGATATCTTTTTAACTAGTTTGGGTTTCAATGCTTCCCATCGGTTTTTAGCTCTGCTCTCAAATTGCTCTGCTTTCAAGAGGAAACTCAGGGAGATTAAAAAACACTGTCACCACTGCTACTATTGCCACCTTCTTCCCCGATTTTACCGTAGATTTTTAAAGCCCTTAGAATTTTTCTGTGGAAAATTTTCTTGAACAAAATGCCTTAAACATAACATTTTCAAAAATAAAACAGGTGAAACAGAAGAAAATGGATCCATTTTTGTCTGCTTACCTCACAAAGTGTGAATAAGTTGTATCTTGTATTATAATCAGTCCACAAGACCACAAAAAAGGCATTCACGGAGACGATACTAATCATAATTATCTTAAAGAGATGACTCATTATGACTCTCTTCACAAATTCCTGACATTGAGCATCTTTCCTTCTGTCAAAAAGTTGAAGCAGAGGTACGATTATCTTACAACAGAACTAGATCCCAAACATTACACATTTTTGTAGGGATGAGGGTCTGCTCTATCCTCTCTGTGAATGTAAATTTAAATATACTGGGGCACCTGGGTGGCTCAGTCAGTTAAGCGTCCGACTTCAGCTCAGGTCATGATCTCATGGTTTGTGAGTTTGAGCCCCATGTCGGGCTCTGTGCTGACAGCTCAGAACCTGGAGCCTGCTTCAGATTCTGTGTCTCCCTCTCTCTCTGCCTCTCCCCTACTTGTGCGCTCTCTCTCTCAAAAATAAATAAAATGTAAAAAAAGTGTATTTTTTTAATGTAAATACACTTTCACATTGCAACACAACGTGAGACTCCTGGCTGGCTCAGTTGGAAGAGCATTGACTCTTGATCAGGGTCATGAGTTCGAGCCCCATATTGGGTGTCAAGATTACTTAGATAAATATTATTTAAAAATTGCAACACAACACTAACTGAATAACCACTGAAATATGTATAATGATCCCTAAATTGTTCTGTCCCCACTCAGTTATTTAGTACCTTCACTTTAGACCTCGGTGGGGGAGGGGGGGGAGGAGGGGGGAGTTACCACTACTTCTCAAGCAAAACAAAGCATCATCTTCATTTACTCATTCAACAAATTCTTATCGAATGAGTACTACATGCCAGGCAATATAGCAGACACTGTGCATATAAGGTGAGCAAACCTCAATCCTCTCAGTCTAGTAGGAAAAACTGGTAATCCAATAATCACCCAGACAAGTACTCACAAATTAATGATTAAAAAAAACAAAACAAAACTGGACACTCTAGGAAAAAACAGGCAAACACACAATCAATTTATGAAATAAATATAAATGGTAATGAACATTCAGTAGCATTACTAACCAAGGGAATGCAAATTAGGTGAAACCACCATTTTCGCTTATAAAGTTAGCAAAGACTTAAACGTAACAGCATTTAATGCTGACAATAGTGTAGTGTGATGAGGCATTCTCATAAAATGCCAGGAGGAATGTAAATTGGCCAGCTCCTCTGAAAAGCCTTAGCACTGAGTGTATCCTCTGATATAAGGAACCTACCTACCCTAAGAGAATACAATCTGGAATGAGGTGACTATGGCCAAACACGTGCATCCCAGCATTATTTATAGTAGTGAGAACTTGAAAACAATTTAAAAAGTCTAGCAAAAAAGACTAGTTAAGTACACTATGGCATATCCATCTCATGGAATATTATATAGATACTAAAATATATCTGTGCATTTTTGATGATTTGAAAAAATGATGATCCACTGTATAGCAAAAGACAAAAACAAGATACACAACTCTGTATACTCAGAATTATCTCAAATGTACAAAAACAGGTAGAAAAAACTGAGTAGGAAACATGCCAAAATGTCACTAGTATCTGCCTATGGAAAGTGAGCTTACAGGTAATTCTTTTTCTTGGTTATTTATATTTATCTGTGCTTTGCAATTTTTCTCAAAGAGTATGTATCACTTTTTCCCATTATATGTATCAAATGAATACACTCTCGTAACCGTAAATAAATACAGAATATATATACTATTATAATCCATAAAAACAAGATGTATGATTTCACTGTCTGATGTGAGATCAGGTCTATTATCCCCCCCAAAAATCTTCAAATTTTCTAACACAGTAGCTAATAAAAGCAAAGTAAAAATGACAAAAAGGTAAAAAGTAAAAAAGGGCAACAGAGAGTCAAATTCAGTGTACGGGTCAAATAAGAGCACAACTGAATGTTGACTTAAATAGCCAGTCATAATATTAAGGCCAAAGAAGCAAAGGGTTTGGCTAAGCCTCCACCAACCTTACCAGCCACAGAAGGCAGATTCTCAAGGGCATGCACCTTGTTTTGGGCAGCGGAGGAGCGTGTACGGGAAGAGGCTAAGACAACATTGATACCCTGCCCCCAAGCTGCCATTTGCGCATTTCTTAACAAGCAAGAGAAATAAAGGATATTTACTGAAAGCTCCCGAATCTCGAATAGAATGGCTTTGAGGCATTATCCAACAGCGAGCTTGAAATGACTCTTGTGTCCTTCTGGTAATGAAACTGTTGAGGCATTTTCCCAAAAAAATTTTCCATTTTTATTCTTTGCTTTAATCATCCAACAGAAAATCTATGCTTAAAGATCTCCTTGGCATCTAGATCCCGAGAGGCCACAGAGCAGGGCCCACAAAAGGAACCCTTGCTTTATGAGGTCACTCTTGGGCATTCCAGTATAGTGGTAGTCTGCAGTTCCCTGGAGTAAAATCCTCCCCATCTGACCTATGCAGACAGCTTGTCTTCCCTGGGAGACTAAGCACCTCAGGTCAGCCAAAGGGCTATGAGTACACAGGAACTATAAAGCTCCAGGCTAAAGGTGAGAGACAGATGCTAGAGCTAAAGCAGACAAAAGCCCTTCCTTCTTCAGAAGTATCCCCATCGGATAGACAAAGTCCCTTAATGTGTTAGAAAGAGATAAGGGTCATATAAGAGGGAAAAACAAAGTTCTCTGAGTTCTAGAAGCCAATACCATAACTCTAGGGCACAAGACTGGACTGGAGACACCAGGAATGACAGAAAAGATTTTGATGGGTTTGGGGCTAGAACACAAGAAAATGTAGAAACAGAGAAGGTTAGCCATGCCCAGCACTAGCTAATTGGGGGGATGTAATTGTGTGCATACGATCCTCCTAAACAGAGTTTAGGGGATAAGCCTGTGGGGTAGAGATACTTTATGTGCATGAGCAATAGGGTTTTTGCTCGGTTCAATTCTTGGGATTAATATATTCACCATGCTTTCATACTCCTACCTAACCCCTTTGGTTTCCAAGGCAAATCTAGACAGAGTGATCTGAGGAGCCCTGTGCTGCACTAAATCCTTAGTGGCTAAATTGATCAAATTTGTGCACATGTAAGTTCTTGATCGCTAAGAAAAGGAAGTAACTACCGCAATGCCTTTGTTGTCACAGGCATTCTAAAACAAGTGTATATGACTGTTCCTGTTAGGAAAATACTCTTAGAGGCAACCAATACACTGAACTGGGAAATAACATCTGATTTATTCAGTTTCTCCATTTAAAATCATCAACAGTGAAGCATGAAGAACCACTCTGATTAATGTCCCCAAGATTCATACTTCAGCTTCTTTCTCTACATTCTCTCCCTCAGGGATCAGCTCTTCCTATACCCCCTACGGCCTTCTTTGGTCATATGCCCCCTAAATTCTTCTGGGCTTGTGGCTGACATTCCCACAGTGGTCTCCCGGAGCAGCTGCTGGGAGACAATCTGAAACAGTTTTCCACCTGAATCTGTTTCCACCTTCCCCCAATACATCAATGCGCCCACTCCCCCTGGGGCACACAGAAGGCCCTTTGCAGGTGTGTGCTGTATGAGTACACAGATGGATGGCATCAGGGATCCTCATGCTCACTCAAGTAGCTGAGCATGGTGCAAGTCCATCCCCGGGAACCCCAAAGGTATACATACCTCCATGCCTTCCCTCTTTAAAAAGCACACTTTGGGGGAGAAATAGAGAGGAGATTAAGAATGTAAAGAAATCTTTCACAATGCTTGCAGGGGTGAAGAAAGTTGGCCTGCTGGAAGCAGCAGAGAAAAGTCCAGTTGTTCTTAGTATACCATATCAGCACAGCTAAGCCCATCTGAATGTGGTTTCTGAAGTCACTGATGAAGACATCTAGTCCGGGAATGGAACTCCAGCTGGTGAAGAGAATCAGAGGCGACAAGCTCATCCAGGGTCCACTGAAATCATCCATATTTTCTCATGGACAGGTGGACAGGACGGGAACCCTGGAACAAGAAGCCAAAGGGCCACCTCTTCTACCCTTTTGGAAGCAATCCACACTTGGCCCCACTTGGGGACACACAAGCTGAGCATGGCAGCTTGGGGACTCAAGTCTTCTGGCCAAGAGTCATTCCTTTAATCGTCCCAAGTAACTGGCACTGAAACAAAAAGTTCACATATTCTAGCCAAACCCTTTTACAGCCCTTGCTGTTTTGTAGGAAATTCACAAAACCATAAGTTACAGAGTTCAACCAGCTTATTTTTGAACATTGGATGAGAAAGCAGATAGACTTGCCCCGTACCTCTATGAGTCCTGCAATCCTTCAACACTCTAATGGGAGTCAGGTTTGTGTCCAAATACAATATACCTGCTGCTGCTTTCTGTCTAGAGCAAAAACATGAAGAACCATGCTTATTCTGTTGAGCCAAAGATCTCCTAACTCCTACCAACACCAGAAAGTAACCATTATTTTCACGACTTTCATTAACTTCAGTTTATGAAAGGAACTGTCAAACATGCTGGCACCTGGTTTGTTATCTATGGAAGTCATACAAGGGGTCGTAGTTCATGTCTCTAACTCCTCTGGGCTCCAGAGATCACTTAGAAAGAAAATGGAGGGAAACCAAAGTTTACCATATCAGAGAAACCACTGCCATCACACAAAGGTTTGGAACAAAAGGGAATTTGGGGGCCTCCAACTCGGACAGTGTCTTTTTAGGCTGATAGGTCAGTTACTTGAAGAATGTCTGGAGATTCATTCTGTTGGAATTTACCACAATGAGTATTTCTACAGCCTTCTCATATGAGATCTCTAATTCTCTACAGTAAAGTTTGTGAGTTCCAGCAGACCCAACAACCCTTAACAAGGACCTTATGTCAAACCTCATGTAGCTGCTAATTAGTAGATGCATTCTCGGGTCTTCACCACTGCAATTACAAGCCATATCCTGCTCCCTCCACTGTGTTAATATGTGGTGTATGTTAACAGCCAACAAGTTGAGCCCCTCAGGCTTGCATTCAAAATAAGGGGGAAGTTTCCATTCAGGGTACAGTGAAACAAGTTAAATGACACCAAAAGGAACAAATTCAGAAGGTGGGATCCTCTACAGGACACCTGACCCCACTTACACAATAAGTCAATGACATGGGGCAAACAGGGAAAGAAGGGGAGCTTGCTGGCTCTAGATTGAAAGAATAAAGAGAGCAGATGTGATGGGTGGACTCACATGGATCCTAATTAGAACAAAATTACTGTCCAAAGGCATTCCTGACCTTCCAGGAAATTTGATTTTGCCTGGGTACTGGGTGATATCAAGAAATTGTGGTTTATATTGTTCGGTATAATAGTAGCATTATGGTTTATACAAGAAAATGACCATATTTTCTAGAGATATTTATGAAGGATGTAAGGGTAAAATGACATGCTGAGACTAAGTTTCTAAGCATTTTTTCTTAATTTTTTTTAATGTTTATTTATTTTTGAGAGAGAGAGAGACAGAGTGTGAACAGAGAAAGGGCAGAGAGAGAGGAAGACAGAATCCGAAGCAGGCTCCAGGGTCCAAGCTGTCAGCACAGGGCCTGACGCGGGGCTCAAACTCATGAACCAAGAGATCATGACCTGAACTGAAGTCGGATGTTCAACTGACTGAGCCACCTAGGCATCCCTAGTTTTTAAGCTATTTTAAAGCTTTTTAGCAAAGAGGAGAGAAATGGAGAATTCTATGAAGTAACTGATGTAAATTCTTGGTAATTGTTAAATCTGAGTACATAAGGGTTCAATGTACGATTCACTTTATTTTTAAATATGCTTAAATTTTTTCATGTTTAAAAATTCATGTGAAAAAACTGAAGCACTGAGCTAAAAATCTTTGGTAATAAAATGTGTAAAAGTTCCTCAATCTACAACATAGGAAAGACTTTACAAAAAACATAGCTTTAGGGCACCCTGCTGACTCAGTCGGTAGAGCACGTGACTCTTAATCTGAGGTTGTGAGTTTGAGCCCAATGTTGGGTGTAAAGATAACTTAAAAAATAAAATCTAAAAAAACCAACAGCTTTGCCTTTTCCTCTAAAAAAAATTCTAAGAAGCAGAATCTCTCAGCAGCCACAGAACCTGGGTGGCCCTTATCTCTCTTCCTTCCCCGCACACTCCATATCCACAGGGCGAACTGACAATACCTGTCTCACCCAGGCCAAGAGACCTAGCCAAAAACTGGCTTTCCAGAGCTCAGCCTCCTTGTCCTGTTCTTATGTGGTTTCTCTGACTGGGGCCAGGGTTGGGTGAGGAGGGGAAGGTTTGCTTATCGTAGCATACTGATTTCTCTGGTCTTTGAAATGAGGTGGATTACAAAGATTATCCCTGTTAAATCCTACTACCATAATGCTTCAAGGGATGAACACATGTTCCTTGGACAGATATATATATATTCAAATGACAGATATTTATAGGCATATATATAGATATATATGTTCTTTTTTATATATAAAAAATTATACATATTATAATATACAATTATATATTAAATTATATATGTATAATAAATTTTATATATATGTATTATATATATATAATTTTTAAGCTTATTTATTTATTTTGGGGGGTGGGGAGAGAATCCCCAGTGCAGGGCTCAAACTCACAAACCGAGACCATGAGCTGAGCCAAAAACCAACAGTTGGATGATTAGGCGCCCCTATATATAAATTATTTTAATCTACATTCTAATCTGATTAATAGGTACATTCCTGAGTTCCTTCACAGAACACTATTATTGCAATTTTTAAATAATAGATTACTTTATATTCCATTTTACTCCTGTCAGTGACACACAAAACAAATAGAGCTTATCATTAGATAAAAGCTCAGTAACTTCTAACTCAGTGGCTACAGACCCTCAGTTCAGGAGTCACAAATGGCAAATGATTTTTAAAAATGACCTTGGTTCCTCCTTCACTCAATAAGTCAAATAATGACCTGGCAAGTTGGTCACTGTGACAGTGAGTCCTTATACCGCCCCATGTTGCCAGAAGCCATGGATAAGACACTTGTCCTCTTCTTCAACTCCCTGTCTGAAAATGATAAAACACAAGAAAGCTTACCCAATTTTCGTGACTTCTGTAACCTAATTAATTACATAGGTATAATAGCAGCTAAAATCCAAATCAACTTTGGCATCATAAGAATTATTGTATGCAGTTAAAACCCTTTACCTACAGGGTTCACTGTTTTTCTACCGTACAACTATCCTCCAACACAGTGCATTGGCAAAGTCACCATAATCACTTGGATTTCTGGGTTATAAAATGTGTGAATACCCCCCATCCCAATTTCTGGTCTTCAAGAATGCTATTTCTCCGGTGCCTGGGTGGCTCAGTAGGTTAAGCATCCCACTTCATGTCACGTCATGATGTCACAGTTCATGAGTTCTAGCCCCATATGGGGCTTTGCAGTGACAGCACGGAGCCTGGAGCCTGCTTCAAATTCCATGTCTCCCTCTCTCCCTCCCCCACTTGCTCATGCGTGCGCTCTCTCTCTCTCTTTCTCAAAAATAAAAACAAAACAAAACAGAGAAAGAATGCTATTTCTCTCTTTGACTATTATGAATATAATTACCTTGGTTGGTTTGCCTCATGTTTACAATTAGAAATAATGAAAAATACCTCAGGCTCAAGTTTAAATCATTTTGTAATTAAGCACTGATTGTACAAGACTGTGCAAAAGGTGAGCTTAAATTTACAACTTAATTTGTTCACGTAAACTGCCTTCAACATACATGACAACTAAGATGTGTACAGGGTTTGACATGCATTTTGGAAGAAATCACACAGAAGCAGCTGCTTTTTCAATAAACTTGGCCAGTTTCACATCTCTCTTGGTCAGTCCACCATAGTCATGCGAGGTTAGGGTTATCTGCACCTAAGAGACACAAAGGTAGTTTTTAAAACCTGTAGCTTGCAATTCATGGTACTCATCTTTGGTGGTTCAGAAATCAATCTATTATTCACATTCACATTTGAGAATTAGGGAGGTTAAATGATTTACAAAATACTACATTACAAATCATCACAGCATTTCCAAAACCCAGTAAACTCCAGGGACAGAGTCTGCTTCAGGTTGGGCCCAGCAGCCGCCCAGGGATAAAAAGGTCCTCTCATATGAAGGGCAATTCAGCTGCCAGCATCTCAAATCTTGTCTCTCAAAAAAAAAAAAAAAAAAGAGAGAGAGAGAGAGACTAAGGTTCCATTTTAACTCCCATTACTTTAATTACATGACTATTTTCAGGCCACTGAGAAAAACCAAGCTATCAAATGTAATATCTTAGCAACCACGTTCAGAAAAGCCCATTTCCAAATTAGGGAAGTGGAGTGGGGGTGGGGTGGAGGAACAGACTGTCACTTCTTGAAAAATAAATTAAAAAGCAAAAGCAAAATTATGGACAAAGAGAAGAAACTAGGAAAGAAAAGTTTATCGTGGTACCTGCATGTTCTGAATTATTCTAATAAATCCCAAGTACATCAGGAAATTTTCTCTTTTTTCAAAGAGGACTTTTAAAGAGAAAACAGAACTGCATAGAAATCTAGATGGTAAGATATTCCAAATGTCATGGCCATAAAGACAAGGACATTTTTCGGGGGGTACCATGATTGTCCCTACTGTGCCCCCTAAAAAACTACATAAAATCTTTTTCACCTGCTCTTTGTCTTTAGAAAGCCAGTTCCCACTTAGCATACAGAATTTAATAAACAGTTATTATTTAAAGCACAGTTCTTGAGCATATTTATTTCACTAAGACAAACGAGGCCCTATCTTTCTTATTTGCTACCATTTCTTTCACAAATTTATCTGCCTGGCTGATTTTCAAGTGTAATCCAGAAGCCCAACTTGGCCTAGCTCGCTCCTATTAGTTTCAATAGAAGACAAGCATGAAAATAGAGCTTTGTCATTGCTCTCTTGAGCAGATATGAAAATTTGTTACTAATTTGCAGTAATACACAGGGGTTCTCAGGAAAAGAATGAGAAAGAACACTTTCATAAAGCACAATGACACTTGGCTGCAGACGATGACAAGGAAGAATGAAGTTTCCTGAACCCCATAGCTAAGGTGATCCCCAAATAAGGCAGTTTAGTTACCTTGTTATACACATTGAACCATTCCGGGTGGTGATTCATCTTCTCGGCTTGCAGGGCAACTCGGGACATAAAGCCAAATGCCTGCATGAGATGGAACTGAAACTGATTAGTGGCACTGCCCTCTACCCTGGACCTGAGACAGAGAGAGACCAGAGCAATCCAGCCAGATGAAGACAAAGCTAGGATCCTTAGGGAAGCCTGGAGAAATCAAATATGAAAGGGGCTGCTTTCCAGAGAGCTGGGGAATGGTGTAGCAGGACCGTGAACTGCTGCTCAACAGTGAAAAACAATCAGGCTCAAATAAACAAACCAGGAAATTGGTCTCACCCAGTGACCTGTCTGGACTGTTTAATTGTCCTCAGGACAAGACCCTCCAAAATAGCACGGCAATAATTTCCCTTCAACCTAGTGCCCTGGATCTCACTACCTGGATCCCAATCTTATGGGTTACTTTTCCAGTATCACCACTCCTTTTGTTTGGTGACTGGGTTGCAAACTAAGGCATCAACCCCAAGACTATGGAAGAATAACTTCCAAGTGTGTCTTAAGCAAAAGCACTGGCAGAAATGAAAAAACTTCCCCATCCCATTTCCCAGAGAAGACAGGAAAGGATAAAAGACTGTTTTTTGACATCTACAGTGAAACAGGAAAGACTGTCTTGCCTGCTGTGGGTCTTCTCGCTGTTGCCCAGCACGGCCATGAGGAACAGAAAGCGGACCTCCTCGGGGCACAGGGAGGCAGATTTGGCCACAGGCCTAAGTGCAGACCTGCAGGACTCTGTCTTCATACCACAGGGAAAGTGCACACCTAATTGTGCTAAGTGGAAGGCAAACCTGTTCTGAGAGGATGATAAACTTTTTTCCTTTCGCTTGTTTTCCAATTTTTATGAAGACAATCGCTAACAATACGAGGGTCTGTCTCTCATGTGTCCAGAAAGCAGAAATACTCGGTAAGACTCTAAGGTAATGGCACATTAACTACAAATTTATAGAATTCATAGGGCAGTACCCATTGTAGCCACATAAACAAATATTCAATTTTATTACCCATATCCAGAAAATCCAATCTGATATTAGCTGAGCCATGTTTTTCAGATCACCCAACTGACAGAAGAGTGGATTTCCAAGTTAGTGATAAATACAGAAGATGCCATTTTTTTAAAATATGAAATTTATTGTCAAATTGGTTTCCATACAACACCCAGTGCTCATCCCAACAGGTGCCCTCCTCAGTTCCCATCACCCACCCTCCCCTCCTTCCCACCCCCCAATAACCCTCAGTTTGTTCTCAGTTTTTAAGAGTCTCTTATGTTTTGGCTCCCTCCCTCTCTAACCGTTTTTCTTTTTCCTTCCCCTCCCCCATGGTCTTCTGTTAAGTTTCTCAGGATCCACGTAAGAGTGAAAACATATGGTATCTGTCTTTCTCTGTATGGCTTATTTCACTTAGCGTAACACTCTCCTGTTCCATCCACGTTGCTACAAAGGGCCATATTTCATTCTTTCTCATTGCCACATAGTATTCCATTGTGTATATAAGCCACAATTTCTTTATCCATTCATCAGTTGATGGACATTTAGGCTCTTTCCATAATTTGGCTACTGTTGAAAGTGCTGCTATAAACATTGGGGTACAAGTGCCCCTAGAAGATGCCATTTTTTAATCCATTCTGTGTCACTCATTATGATTCCTATCACAGAATGATTTTATTCAGGATAAATACTCCCATTTTGATATTAAAGGCCTGAAGGTTTTACCTGTCAGGAAAAGGAAGAACATTCAAGCAAAATCCACTTAACCATGTATGGAATTATTAGTGGAAAACAATATTCACTCCCCTACCTCTTCTCATTTCATAATCTGATTCTCTAGGTTATGTGAGGGGAAGAACAAGTCAAAAGTGAAAGTCTGTTTTACTTATTCAAATACAGGGCACCTGTGTGGCTCAGCTGGTTAAGCACTGGACTCTTGATTTCGGCTCAGGTCACAATCTCATGTTCTATGAGATCGAGCCCCGTGTCGGGCTCCGTGCTAACAGCACAGAGCCTGCTCTGGATTCTCTCCCTCCCTCTCTCTCCCTCTCTCTCTCCCTGCCCCTTCCCTGCTCACACTCTCTGTCAAAATAAATAAATAAACTGAAAAAAATCTTATTCAAATACAGAATTAACCTGCATTAAATGATGTATGATGAGAATTTTTAGTCTGTTTGCCTATAACGCTGTACTCTTGTTTAGCTTTAAAAGGCTTCCAAAGTTAAGCACTCCCCCTGAGAGATAGTAATACAGTCATTAAAGGCAGGGGATTTTGAACCAGAAAGTGCTGAATTTAAATTCCAACTCTACAACCTGTCACGTGAGCCTCGGTTCTCTGGTCAGTAAACTGGGGATCATAATAAAAAGCAGTATGTAGTCACCCTAATAAAAATGAGATGGGTGACATACAAGCACTCAGCACAGCTCCTGGCCCCAAGTAAGAGATCAGCAATGGCACACACTGCTACCATGCACTGCTCTGGCCAAAACTGCATATGATAAACCCTACAGAATGCAACGATAAGTGAGAATCACGGTCTTGTAAATCGAAGATTCCAGTTGGTGTCCCCCAGAAGAATGGCATTTTCCTTTTCCCACATGCCATAAATCCCAGACAAATAGAGAATATACTATGGAGTAATACCCTGATGCACAGTGACTGAGGAAAACAGCTTAATGATAAGAAATTAGGTGGGCAAAGTCAGTTACCCAAGCTCTTAAGCCCTGTAGCCACAATTTCTTTGAACTATGTTACCCTAAAGGTCCAAAGTGACATTTAGCATCCCTTACTATTTCCAAAGAACCAAGTGGATCAAGGGGATGATTTGAACATAGTCAGAAGCGCTCCTCAAATTTTTAATTACCAGCATGCTCTCAGCATGGTAGCAAAATCTACCCTATAACAGATAGGACTTAAAGAGAATACTCATACCCTAAGAGGTGCACTGACCAAAGAAAAACCTACCATACCTACATAGGGCGTAAAAGGGGTGGAAAATAAAGGGCACTTCCAAAGACCCTCCAAATCTGTGTATTCCTCTGCTTTACATATTTCAACTGTCACCTAATATTTGCATTTAATTAAATATCACAAAGCCCAATAAACCATTTACACAGGATCTACTACTAATTCTTCCCTAGGGAGAGAACGCTTGCTTCTGCTCTGGGAGCAAGGAGACAATTTCATAATCCTTCTTCCATATAACAGAACCAAATAATCCCCCAAATATTTTTAAATCCACAAATTAAAAACACGCATAACAATACTCATTCAAATTAAAGTAAAAAGGATTTCTGCAAGGAAGTGAAATGAGTGGAGAGGAAAAAAGCAAAACCTCAAAAGGGAATTCTGATTATCTGGCATTAATAAAGAAGGAACAGGAATAAACAGCAAAACTGGCAGATGGTGAAAAGCATCTGTCCCTTCTTTCTAAGATTTCTTTTTACAGCCCTAGCTATTTGTTACCAGTTCTAAAACCATTCCACCAAAGAAAACTGCCAGGAGCCCAAGGCAGAATAGACACCACTAGCAATCCAGTGAGAAGCTTAGAGGATAGGTCTGAGAAGATGGACAAAATGAACTAGAAATTGATAAGAGTTTATAAGAATTAAAAATAAGTACGGAAGACAAAGTAGATCTAACATAAAGGTAACTTTTTTGAGTAAGACAACAACAAACACAGAAAGAAATTAGAGATATAACTCAAAAATTTTCCCAGAAATAAAAGATTTAAATCTATTGATTGTAAGAATTCAACCATTTCTACACATCCCAGTGAAGTTAGTGAATTTGAAGACTTAAAAAATCCTTTTGGCATCTAGTCAAAAGGATCAATTCATTTATACAAAGAAAAATAACCTGGCCAACTTCAAACTTCCACGTGCCAACATTTAACACAGAAATCAGAGGAGCGATGCCTATAAAGACTTAAGGAAACCAAAGTGCAAAGAATTTTATACCCAACTAAACTGTTGTTCAAATGTAACGCATCCTCTTCATCCTTTCTATGGAAATTTTTATTAAAGGATGAAATATAAGTAACTACCGATGGATGGAAAAACGGTACCAAAGGTACAGACAGTAAGCAACAAACTGACTCAGCTCTAGGAATATATTTAAAACAACTGTAGGGAACTGTAGTCATGAAATGCAATGCAATGTTATTAACTATTAGAAGAGATGGAAGAAAAGGGGAAGAAATGGAAAAGGTAAATGAAAGTTTAAAAAGTCTGAAAGTTGAAAGATCCAAAGTAGATTTAAAGCACTCAACTAAAAATAAAATGAAACAAAACTGCATGGTGAAGGGAAAGTAGAAGAAAGTAGAAATTCAATTTTGATATTGCTCAGTGGGAATATCACTATCTAAAGAAATGCTATCTAAAGGGCTGCCTGGGTGACTCAATCAGCTGAGCGTCCAACTTTGGCTCAGGTCATGATCTCACAGTTCATGACTTTGAGCCCTGCATTGGGCTCCCTGCTGTCAGTGTGGAACCCAGTTCAGATCTTCTATCCCCCCTCTGCCCTTCTTCCACTGGTTCTCTCTCTCTCAAAATAAATAAACTTAAAAAATAAAATAATAAAATAAAATAAATGTAATCTAAAGAAATAGAGGATTAAGTATGCTGTGTAAAATTATAGGTATAATAGCGTCCACAAGAAAAACAAAAATAATAAAAGCATTCACAATTAGGTCAAAGAAAACACAATTCAAATGAAGCAAAGAAAACACAAATCCATCATGATTTAAATGAAGGGAGAAAAAATTATATCGGCTCTGTCATGGTTAACAAGACCAAACATCTTTCCAATCAATAAACATAAAGAGCCATAATCCAACTGAAAAGAAGAGAACATTGGGGCACCTAGCTGGCTCAGGTGGTGGAGCATGCAACTCCTGATCTCAGGGTCATGAATTCGAGCTCCACATTGGGTGCAGAGACTACTGCATAATAAGTAAAAACTTAAAAAAGAAAAATAAATAAAACTTAAAAAGAAAAAAGGGTTTGAATGAGTGTCCAACTCTTGATTTCGGTTCAGGTCATGATCTCACAGTCGTGGGAAAGAAGCCCTCGTTGGGCTCTGGGTTGGGCATGGAGACTGCTTAAGAATCTCTCTCTGCCCCTATCCCCTATCAAAAAAAAAAAAAAAAAAAAAAAATGAAGAAGAAGAAGCGAAAACTACATGAATCACAAAGCAAACCTCAAATGCTGGAAATAAAGACACAGGCAAACGTAAAAAAAAAAAAATTTGTTTAATGTATAAAGTGTATCTTCAATGAGGATTGAATAATTATGAATAGCTATACTACAAATAACATAGCAACAAAATCAATGAGGCAGAGGGGTGCCTGGGTGGCTCAGTCGGTTAAGTGGTCAACTTCAGCTCAGGTCATGATCTCACAGCTCAAAGGCTCATGAGTTCAAGCCCCGTGTCAGGCTCTGTGCTGACAGCTCAGAGCCTGGACCCTGCTTCGGATTCTGTGCCTCCCTCTCTCTCTGCCCCAACCCACTCGCATTCTGTCTCTCTCTCAAAAATAAATAAACATTAAAAAAATTTTTAAATAAAATAAAATATTTACTGAACGCTCACAGAAATTGAACATATATTGGCCCACAAAGAAAATCTCAATAAATTCCAAAAAGTAGAAACAGTGCTGACGACATCCTCTGATTAAATTAAAAACAAAAGTAGCAAAAAGTACTACCGGGAAATTTTTTTAAATCCTCCTTTTAAATTCTTGATTAAAAGAAGAAATCACAACTGAAACTGAATAGAAATTAATAATGTATGCACTACATACAGGATATGTGTAAAGCAATGATCAGAATAAACATCTTTACATGCTTAAGAAAATGAAAGAGTAAAAACAAATAAATTAAATTCATAAACAAATAAATAAAAATTAATGAAGGCAGGAGAACAAGAATGACTATAAAGAGAACAGCAGATGTAAATGAACATGAAAGAAAAATGGCAAAACTAATAAATCCAAAAGCTGTAAAAATTATGTAACAGAAAATAAGATACTTCGGGGCACGTGGGTGGCTCAGTCAGTTAAGCATCCAACTTCAGCTCAGGTCATGATCTCATGGTTTGCGAGTTCAAGCCCCACACCAACCTCACTGCTATCAGCGCAGAGCCTGCTTTGGATCTTCTGTCTCTCTCTCTCTCTGTCCCTACCCCACCCCTGCTCACTCTCAAAATAAATAAACATTTAAAATTTTTTTTCAAAACATACAAAAAAGTAATTTTAAACAGATACAAGTATTTATATAAATAAATTTCGAAACATAGGTAAAATAGTTCCTTCATAAAAATTATCAAAACTGATCCCAGAAGACAAAAACATACAAACGAGAGTGACACCAAAAAGTAACAGTTCCCAGTCATTTCAAAGAAAAATTCTATAAAACCTTGAAAGCAGAGTTAACCCTAATACTAACTAAACTGTTCCAGAGCACAGAAAAAGTGGAACATATCCAAATTATTTTTATAAACTACCATAACACTGTCTCCAAATTCCCGCAAAGATAGCATATAATAATAAAACTATAGATTGATCTCACATTAAGTAAAATCTTAATAAACAAAACCTAGCAAAACACCATGAACAAATGGGATTTATTCTAAGGAATGCTCAATATAAGAAATATAATGATATATTTCACCATATTAACCAATCAAGAGAAAAATCATGACTTCTACAAATTCTGAAAAGATATCTGATAAATTCAGTATTTCTTATGTATTAAAACTCTTAATGAAATAAGAATATATGGCCTCTCTTTTTGTTGTTATCAATTGTTTTCTCTTTATAGCAAGTAATGAGTACAAAAATCGCTTTATATTTGGAGGGTAATACAGGAACATGTAACCACAGCATCAAAGTGTACATACCAAAATTGGCTACATGGGTAATCATCACTGTTCATCATAACAACAATTAGTAAGAACCCAAATTGGACCCCTCTTGAAGTAAAGGAACACAGTCTCAGTCCAAAAGGTAATATTATTCTTAAAAGGGAAATAGTAGAATATTCCCATTAAAGTCAAGACGATTCCCAAGTAAAGTCAAGCCAAAAAAAAAAAGCCTTTTTATACTAACAACAACTAATTAGAAAATATATTAGAAGAAAAGATCCCATCTAAAACGGCACCAAAAATTATCTAGGAATAAACTTAACAAGAAATGTATGAATTCTATAGGCAGAAAACTTTACACCACTACTAAAAAACAGGTAAATAATACTACATTAAATTTTTTTTTCTGTATGGCAATAAAAACCAACAAACAAAATTAAAAGACAAACAGTAAGCTGTACTTGCAGTACATATTTCCTCAACATGAATAATTCCTACAAATTAATATGAAAAAGATCAACCACCCAATTTTTGTAAATGAGCCAAGGACATAACAGATAACAAAAAAAAATCAAATGGTTCTTAAACATAAAAACTTCTCAAAGTCATACATGATAAAAGAAGTACAAATTAATACTAAGTTTTAAGTCAAGTGTATCTCAGGAAAGTTGGTGGGGGTGGGAAACTAAGTTAAATCTATCAGTTTGGTAAAGATCAAAAAGTCTGATAATATTCCGTTGATGAAGACAGGGGAGAAAAGGCACTCATGTCTCTGGTGAACATAAACTGATATCATTACTCTGGAAGAAAATTTGACAACATTCATCAAAATTAAAAAGGCCCATGCCTTTCAGCTAGACAACTACACATCTAGAAATTAGTCCTGTAGACACACTTATACATAAATTATAAGAATGGTCACTGCTGCACAGCTTGTAAGAGTCATAGATTTGAAAAAGCCAAAGGTCCATCAGTAAAAAACTGATTAAATAGATGAGGGTACATTTACACACTGGAGTACTATGCAGCCACTGAAAAGAATCAAGTAACAATCTTCTGACATGGAAAAACCTCCAAGACATATTACTAAATGAAAAACAAATGCATAACAATAGTCTGAATTGTACAAAAAGAGAAGAAACTACATGCATTAATATCTCTGCAACCACACATGAGAAACTGGTAACAGCGAATGACAGCAGGTGAAGGGAAACTGGATGGTTGAGAATCAGGGACAGGAAAAGAGTTACTAGACCCTTGGTTGCCTTCTGAATTTGTACCACACATACACCTATTCTATTTTTAAAAGTTAGTTTGGAAAAAAAACAAAGATGCCATGCAAATGAAGATCTCACTCTAAAGGGAGCTGAGATACTACAGTGTATGTAACATGGTTCATATTAAAATATTTTGGCTCATGTTAACTTCTTAACATAGGCCTACCTGTTTAGGTGGGTTTTTAGTGCCAATTTACAGCATAGTTTGTCTATGAGCCATGTTCTGTTGAGCCACGGACATTTCAAACAAACATATGGCCAACAAATAACATATAATGGCTGATAATAGTTTCAGTCTTTCCTCTATTGCAAATTACAAACATTTTATGAACAAGCCAATGAATGCATGATGAAGTATGACTTTTTAAGTCACTCTGCCATGTTAAGGAATGTAAGCATTACAATCACCGTAAATTAGACCAATGAAGTTTGTCATTTGGAAATCTCCAAACCATCAGCAATTAAAAGATTTTTCCGTGAACCCCAAATCAAGTATTCTTTGGGAACTTTAATTTTTCCTAAAGTTCCTTTTGTTTCATTTTATTCCATGAAAATATGAAAGACTATCAGATGCACAAAACCAAAACAAAAATCCTGTATCAATCTGTGAAATGTTTAAAAGCACCCTGAATTTAAAAAGCAGCTTCAGTCCAAATAACGTGTATCATTTATTAAGTTCTAAGACTTAACTTCTAGCACACACTTACAATACAAATCTTTCATTACTCAGAGCAATTCTCTTTGATATATGTTCTTTAAATCTGCTGCCTTTTATATTTTGATTATAGACTATTTTAATTATGCACTAAAAAAGAACATATCTCCCACTAAGAAAATGAGCACCAGCGACTCCAAAGTAATTTCCCCAGTACAATCTCCATTAAGCCTCTAAATACTTCCTTTACCCATTCAATGAATTAGAACTCTATTGTTTATGAATCACCTTTACGTTTGTAGGCCTAGAACTCTTCTTTTATAAAACACAATTGCTATGGAAGGAAATGATATTTACGTCTGATTAGAAATGAAAACACTATTACATAAATCAGTTTGGGCATTTCTTCACGTCTTGAAACATGATCGGCAATTTAGTCTAATTGGTGATCAAGGAAACTATCTTGTGATCAATTAAAGTAATTACCAGATTCCGGCAATACAACCTACCTTAATTTCAGCTAGAGTCTGCACTTCTTCAACTTTAATTAAAAATAATGAAAATTATTAAGCAAAATGCACAGCAAGATCATTGCCAAGCATGCACATGTCACAGGACAGGACCTTCCCTTGGTATTGGTGACATCCATCACATAAACATTGCTCGGTGCACCAAGGAAAGGCGTCCTTTGCCCCAGAACATTATGTGACTCACCGTGACTTTCTCATGAAAAAGACTGTTAACTGTTCTAGCCACTGCAGGCAACAGAAGAATACCCTTGACTAGCGACATGAGAATTGTAAGGAACAGACACAACCAAAGGGGTAGTTGATCCATGCTTTTTTTCCTCCCAAGTGTCACTCTTATTTTGAGCACACTGCACAACTTGTCAAATGCAAAAACGTTAGGGTCAGAGACCTAGACTGAAATCTTAGTGCTGCTATTTACTAGCTATCTGATCTCTGAGAAAGCACTTAACATTTGAAATGAGCCTCTGTTTCTTCTTACGTAAAAATGTAATTTCTTTAACATACTTTGCAGTTTACTGGGCATTCTATCCGGCACTCAGTTAATGCTAGTGATTATTATCATCAGCAACACTTTAATATTATAGTGTCTAGGGCCCGGAGAGGAAGAATTCCTTTCTGAACCTAGTATAAGAACCACTGGAAGACCAAAGAAATTCACCCTTGCAAGGATGAGAAAAATCAGAAACATAAGGAAAACTTTCTCTGAGTGGGTAGATTTTCAGTGGAAATCTTCCAGTGGGTAGATCTTCTTCATAGAAAGATTTCCAGTGGAACTGGCACTCTGTCAGTAAGCATCTTAGCCAAGCACGTGACGCATGTCTCCCTGAAGAGCCAGACTAAAGATCTTACCTGAGGACCACCCCCTAGGCCGTCCGTATATGTGTCTGGGGATAGATACAACCCTCACCAGTCCCAGGCCGCTAACCTACCTGCCTTCTACTTGATCCACCACAGAGTGCAACATCTCCAATAACTCAAGCCAAGAATATCCCACTCTGAACTTAAAACTGGCTTCCCTAGACACTTGAGACAATGCCCACAAGCTACTGAAAGAGCAGCCTGCTCTACAACGCTGTAGGCTAAGTTAGTGCCCCTTCAGCTGGTGGTAATAAGTATACTACCCGAGAGGATAGCAGGCTCACTTCCTACACATTACCTTCAAAACCTGTGCTCACAGAACCATAACACTGCAGAGCCTTAATAAAAAAAAAGAAAAGTTCTTAAGTCACCATTTTTGGCAATTACCCTAATATCCTAAACAGCCATTCAGAAAAATAAGACAGCTTTTAGCTAATTACATGGTACTACCTTCAACATATACTGTTAAATGAAGCAAGCTGCAAAATAATTTTCTTTTGCAGAACTAGGATTTATAATTGCATTAGTAAATTACGACTAAATTCCCAGGGTAGGAAAACAACTCTTTGACAGAGGTCTACGGAAGAGTATCTATTCTTCTCCAGCAGCGGAGTTTAACCAACATAAACACCTTCACCCACAATTTTACCTAAGAGCTCATTATTTCTGTTCCACTTTTAGGGAAAGTCCTCTAACTAGATAGATACCACATATCCGATGTGTGCCTAAAAAGCTTTCTGGACAAGATGATTACAAGCTGAGAAGATCTCTTCCGTGAAAAGACATTACTCATTTCTAAAGTTCTCTGCACGTAAGTTTAAATTACACCTCCCCATGGGATATCCATAATAACCTCAATAAACCCATCTTGTCATGCTCATAAATAAATAAATAAATAAATAAATAAATAAATAAATAAAGTTAAATAAGTAAATAAATAAATAACATCTCCCCACATCATCATCAGCTACTAATCAGCTACTATGCGGCATACCAGCAGCTCCACCTGATTAGCTGCTTCTAAAATTTCTCACAATCCTTCAGTTTTGCTCTCTTGGAATCAGCACGTTTGACCATTTGCTGTTCATCCTTTCCCCCTAAAGCAGAGGGAAACCAGGGTTTCAAAATCACCCCAAGGGGAATCCATGAGAGAAGCCGTTTACCCGGAGTTTCCCAATGTCAAATAACTTCTGATGCCTCACTGTTCACTGTGGCTGTTCATTACTGCCAGCCAGTTGCTTTGGAAAAGCCCCCTTGGAGGCTCTCTTTCCTAACCAGCTGATAATCCCTATTTGTTCACTTTCAGGAGTCTCATGAGGTAAGAGGTATTACAAAGACTACCCAAGTGTTTTGTTTTGTTTTGTTTTGTTTTAGCAAATTAGAATTTATGAATTAGATTCTGAAAGAATTAGAATTGATGCTCCTTAGCATTGTCATCATTATAAAACTTACAAAAATTCAAATCTATATAGAAAAATGTCCCTAGGCTTTAACTTTATGCATCCAAACCACTAAGATATAGAGAAGATCTGGCCAAATACATTTTTAAAAATCAAATAATAGGCAAAATGGCAGCCTACTCCTTACCTTTTCTTCTTTATAATCAAATGGCTCGTTTTAAGAGGTGCAACTATGTAATTCTAGTGTATACCTGACATGAAATTGTCAGGTAAGTTTCAAAAGAGAGACAGAAGGCAAAAAGCTCCCACTACAACTGGAGTATATAAAATTAAACTCAAAGTCGAGATCCTTCAACAATAACCAAAAGGGTTGAAGGAAGAGACCAGGGGCTTAGAGCAGAAAGAACACCTACTCCCCCAAACGGCATGACAAGGGGTCAGGGAGGCCTCAAAAATTATTTTAAGGAAACAAAGCAACGCCTCATTTAGCTTAATTGTACAGAAAATACATCTTCTACAAACAGTACACATTTTGTAAAACAGGGTCTCATCTCACTGGACATCACAAAATATCTGATGGTATAAAAAGGTCTGTCACAACATCAAGTTCATACTTAGGCTTCCCTTTGCTTTGTTCTAAATGCAATCAATTCTTCTTTTAAGAGTTTTTAAGTACAGTTTTGGCAACATTTGCTAATGTTTCCTGTAAGAAAAATACATCACTCAAATACAAATATTCAAGCCTAATCAGGGATCCTGATAATACAGCAGAGGACTTCCAGTGATAGACAGCTGCAAGGGATCACGGCAAGCAAATAGCCTGCCAGACCCACTTCGCAGAAAACAGTGTCAATCCAGAAGAAGCCTGGTGAGGAAAGAGACCATCTCTTAAGGCATCTGTATTTATTTGTTTCAAAGTGCACACATAGGTTGTGAACTTGGAAAGGTCCCTGAACCTGTCAGAGTCTTCAGGCACTGAGCTAAAGCAAACCACGAATATATTCAGAATTCATCCTCAACCTGTTATGATGAGGTTTAAGGAGTGATCTTACTATGGTGAACAGATTGAAACTAGGGACTTTCTTGTTTCTGTGTTTTAAATAGTATTACTAACGAATTAAGAATATTCTCAGGGCTTGAGACACACAGAGAGTAAAACAGACTTAGCACTTACCCTGTTTTTGGTATCAAAAGACTCAGAAGGTCTGGTGGATGGTGTCATTTCATCCTGCAAAATTCTAATCCCAGCTTTGTCTCATTCTCTGGCCTTGAGCGAATCCTAAACCTCCCTCACCTCTCCTAGTCCCTGTGAATCAGAGGCTCTACTACTTAACTTCACTGTGTGAGGAGGTCTCATAAAAACATGCAGAGCGCTTTGCACAGAACACATGCTACTGTGGTGCACTGAAAAGGTTCCAATCCGCTTCAATATCACACAAAGGAATTCTGAGCTGTTCTTTTTTTTTTTAATCTAGAAAATTTGCTCCGTGTGGCCAAATAAATTCAGTTGTATTCTGAATACAAATGAAAAAAATTTAAGTCTCTGTGTTAAAAATTCACAAATAAGGCTCACGATGCAGGAAACAGTAATGAACAGAAGAAACAAAAGAATAAGTGCTTGCTTAGGTCAATTCTTTTTGCAATACTCCTATATAAATTACCTTGGCTTCAGCTGTTGATCAAGTTGGACTTGGGGGGTTTGGGGTTTTGCTTTGTTTTTTGTTTTGTTTTGGTTTTTTTTTTTAGTAATTCTTAATATCCTGAAAGAAAGAAAAAAAATGGTTTGTTTTCCTGCATGTCCTGCATGGGAAAGTCTGTTTTCCCTCTTCAGAGCAGGCTCCCATTCTGTTCCACCACAGAGCGGCTACCTTCTCTGTGCACATGAGGGCTGATGGGCAGGCAGCACACAGCGAAGCTCCAAGTCTGCACCAAGACCTGCACAGCTCATTTGCAATCCCACTGGAGGAAGAGCACACAACTGGCTCTAAGACGCTGGGACAAAGAAAACATATAGATATGGAGGGAATGGGAGTGCTCTGCCATTTGATGCAGCTGCTAGAGAAATCCTTCCCTTTTGTTTTTAAAAGTTTATTATTTCATACCTTATGCAAATCATACTTTATATATTAGGCAATAATATTTTAGAAATACTCAAGTCAAATTAAAGGCTTCAATAGCCTTGCCAAAAGCACTGTGATTTTCCTATAAAAAAATTATTCCAATTTGTTGATCTTACATAGGATGAAACATACTGTAACAATCTTCATAATTTATGTCCTGTTGGGACACAATGATTTAAAGTAACATAATACAGAGCTGCATCATGGCTAATCTAAACCACCTGACCAGATAAACACCAGCTTCCCTTCTCTCTTCAGCAAGGGCATTTCTGTTTATTGTCATATCATTTCCTCATTCTAGGAACATGCAGAATAAATGCAGCCAACCTCCATTTCAGTGGGAGGCTGAGCCGGCCTTTCCCATGTCAGGAGGTTTGTGCGCACACAGGTACCAGTACAATGTCAAGGGCTCACAAGACAGAAAGCAATCCAAGAATTCCACCCTCAAAATCATTTACAGTGAAGCAAATATGGATTCATCCAGTACAATCTGGACCAGGTGTGGTGTTATAAACCACAATCTTTGTGTTTTGTTTTTTTTTTTAATGTCACCGAAGAGGTAATTCTTTCAAACAAATTATGGGACTTACTATGAGCCAAATTTTTATAAACGCTTCAATCATGCTTCTTGCTATGTTCACAGGCACTCATGATGTGATTAACTAAACTGAAACACCCCAATTAACCAATGTCTTTTTGGGGTGAGGAATCTTGGTAGGAGAGAAAGACAAAGAGCCCCTATGGCACTAACCATGGCCATTCCTGGTGAACAACTACTCAGGCAGATTTCAAATCGTGAGGTTTCTCCAGGGTCCAGATCCCTTCAACCCATCTCACATATGCAAACCGTACTGGGCAAAGGAAGGTTTTTAGAGGGACTTAAGAGAAGGGTTTAAAGTTTCAATCGTGAAAGAAAAAGTGCAGGAACACATGTGCATTCAGCAGATAACAAGACACTGAAAATATTTTAAAACAAAACAAAACAAAACGCCTGTCTGACCAAATTTTTATAAACTTGGTTAGGGAAGAGGAAAACAACTGTTTAGGGATGGTTTCAAATATTGCCCTCTGCTATTACTGAGAAATTTCAAAGCTTTTCATGCTCCATTGGAAACAGCTCTGCTTCACAAGCTGTTCTTGTCGGTCCTGCCAAAGAAATGGTCTGATACGCTTTATTGAAAGCTTATCGATTTGCTTACCCAGACAAATATATATATAACTCTCTCTGCCTATAAAGACCAGTGGACAAGAGGATTCCTCCAGTGAAAGCAATGAGATGATTAAAATACAGGTGGATGAGACGGGAGAGCAGAGAAGAGGCATGCACATCCCAACCCCAGCACCACTGAAGTGGACACTGCAACATCTGAACTCAGTTCCGCCAGTCCCAGCATGCGCAGAACCTGAGCCAACTTGACCAGCACCAGTTTTCACGGGCATCTGTACAGGAACGGAGACAGCAAATAGGTACATTTCTGTCACAACCTGGAGCCTTTTGACTTGTGAAATTAAACGGAAAATTCAATCTGTGAAATTAAACAGAAAGTATCCTTTTTCAGACAACAGACATTCATTAACTTGGGTTTGAATTTAACACTATGCATAGTTGTAAATTTTTAAGGTGACATGTTATAAGCCTGCAACATTACTGGCGACATTACAAGTTAGTGCTATCAAGAGTGAGTTCTGGTAAAAAATGGGTCTTTTTGCCCTCAAGTACTCATACCTTGGACTGACAGCCCACTTGCTAATTCCCGTTTTCATTACGTCTACACTGTATGTACACCTTCCCACACTTCCAGAACCACTTCAAAATCAGCTCGCATCAGTCTGAAAATCATGAGGACTCTGCTCACTATAGGTTACTCTAGGCTCATGCATGGATAGGGTTCTCTGATGAAAAAAGTCTTGGCAATGAGCTACAATGTGACTGTCCCCAAGCCCTGACTTCTCACAACCCTGAACCTTCATTTATTAATCTGTATATCAGGTTAGTAAGTGAATCTGCATACCAGAGAGTTGCCCCAGCAATTATATTTTTTTTAAGTTTTATTTATTTTGAGAGAGAGAGCAAGGGAGGGGCAGAGAGACAGAGAGAATCCCAAGCAGTCTCAACACCATCAGCACAGAGCCTGACGGGGGGCTCAATCTCAGGAACCATGAGATCATGACCTGAGCTGAAATCAAGAGTCAGACGCTTAACCGACTGAGCCACCCAGGTGCCCCCAACCAATTACATTTTTAGATCTATAACCTAAGGAAACTCTCACATATGTACACAAGGAGACACAAAGATGCTTGTTAAAAAACTGACAGTAATAATAAACAGTGCCAAGAACCTAAATGTCCATCAACAGGGGAATGGATAAACTTGGTTAATTTATTTAAATTTTTACTTGATTTTCAGAGGAATAGAACACCGAAAAACAACCCACTACATGAGAAGCAGTGCAATGGATTGAAAGAGTATTAGTTGAGGAATCCAAAACCTGGGCTCTGTACCCAAACCCCAAACAAGCTACATGAACTGGCTAGGTAAAGACTCCATTTGGACACAAGGAGGTGATGTGTACCAATTACAAAGCACAGCACCTTCACACACAATGTTCAATAAAAAAGAGTATCAGCTAGGGGCGCCTGAGTGGCTCAGTCGGTTAAGCATCTGACTTTGGCTCAGGTCATGATCTCATGGTTCATGAGTTCAAGCCCTGCACCAGGCTCTGGGCTGACAGCTCAGAGCCTAGATCCTGTTTCAGATTCTGTGTCTTCCCCTCTCTCTCTGTCCCTTCTCCCACACTGTCTCTCCCTCTCAAAAATAAACAAACATTTAAAAAAATCTTCTTGAAGAGTATCAGCTACTAATAATAGTACATCACCATGTAGCAGGTTCATCATTCCTACTTTGCAGAGGAGAGAGAACTGAGACTCCAAAGGATCCAAGTGTGTGTTTAGGACAAATCCCTGATGTCAGGTTATACTTTTTCCATTTCTTTCCTTTACCTAAAAGCTAATTATACAAAAATAAGTTTCCTGTACTTTTTTATTTTAAAAGTTTAACTACAAGAGAAAAATTAAGCATAACAGAAAATTTAGGAAAAGAAAAAATGGGGGCACCTGGCTGGCTCAGTAGGAAGAGCATGTGACTCTTGATCTCAGGGTTGTGAGTTCAAGCCCCCACAGTGGGTACAGAGATCACTTAAAATAAATAAAATCTTTTAGAGGCACCTGGGGGGCTCAGTTGGTTAAGTGACTTCAGCTCAGATCACGATCTCATGGTCTGTGGGTTCGAGCCCCATGTCAGGCTCTGTGTTGACAGCTCAGAGCCCGAAGCCTGCTTCAGATTCTGTGTATCCCTTTCTCTGCCCCTCCCCCGCTCATGCCTCTGTCTCTCTCTCTCTCTCTCTCTCTCTCTCTCTCTCTCTCTTTCTCTCAAAAGTAAATACACATTAGAAAAAAATTTTTAATACATTTTTAAAAAAGAAAAAGAAAAAACTATTATAATTTTTTTTCCTGTGCCTTTCCCCCACATCTGATGTGATAATATTCATTTATTGTGCACCCTGAACTTTCTTAAAACATTAAAACATCCTACCCGTTTTCCAGTTAGCTCCACAGTCTTCTTTACTTCTTTTTGGAAGCCACACAATCTCAGACAGAGTGGGGGATCTTCTCTTTGAGAAACTATTTCATGTAAATGGTTCAAGCATGTTTGGGAGAGACATGTATACCACATAGGTCTTTTCAAGCCAGGCCTTCTGAGCGTGGAAGACTCTTTGAATTCTCTACCAATACACATTGTGGAGTTGCAGGGGCAGAACTAGAAGAGCAACTGTATAATTGCGGGACTATGGAATAAATAAGGTTTTGTTTAACTCCTTTTTTTCAATACCCAGTGAAAACATCAGATGATAAACTCTTCTTTAAGTGAGGACCCATTAAAGCAACCAATTAGCTTAATGTCTTGTGCCAAAACCATGACAACTGAACCTGTAAGAACAAACACTCCACCCACCAGACTTGAAATGACAGGGACAATGTCATCAAATCCTCCAACACGCAGGCAGTGTGCCCTGTGGAAAGATCCCCAGAGTAGGAGTCTTCTCTGGGACCCAAGTTCTTATCCTCAAATATTTCTTCCAGGCACATATGTGACTGGGGCGTGTCACCCAACCTTCACACTCAGCTCCCCTCTTTGTCCAGAAGACCATTCACTGAGGGGCTGTGAAAAGGCCAAGGAATCAGGATCCAAAACTGCTGTATGTACTTCTGTCTTCTGTGCTTAGAGAAATGAGTACAGATCTCAAATGATCTGCATCTTAGGCTTTCAAAATTATGATACTGGTAGGCTATCATAATGAGGTAAAAATCTTCATGACCCTCTTAGTGTGCCTCATCTTCTTCAAGCACCAAGTACAAACCTGGGGGCCATGCCCACCCTGCTGTTCTGAAATGTCTTCTTCATTGAAACCTTGAGAATTATGAGCAGTTGTAAATCCGGGGTTATAATAAAACAAAAAATATGCTGAGCTGTGAATACGGAGAGTGGGCATGGGGTCAGAAATAAATTCGGGGGTGGTTCTGAAAGACACGTACGATCCAGGGAGCCATGTTTCATGAGACCAAGAGGGCTGGAGCTGGCAGGGACCGCAGCAGTTACCTGGCCCAAATCCCTGAGGCTCAGAAAAAGCATGCATTGTAATTTTTAGTTTGAATTAATTTTCTTTACAAAAGAGATGTTCTGCTTTGACTTTAAATCCTTCTGAGCCCATGCAGAATGCTACGGAAAAGTGCCTGAATAGTCCTGAGATACAGAAAGTCCGGAGACTGAGAAGGGGAACATGTTCTTGGAGTTGAGGCCTAGCACTCCCACCTCGGGTACTTACTCCTCCCTCCCAGTCTTGACTTCCCAACCACGGAAGGAAGGGGGTAGACCAATGATGGTAGCGTTCCTCCCACTGGGTGATGTGATGACCAGAATACAGAGATAAGTGCTGTGTTCCTTGATGATTTTAAAAAAAGATTCTTCTCACAGCATGGACTTGGGGTCTCTCTAAGCCAGCAGTCATACTAGTTAGGAAGTGAGGGTTTATCTTTTCATGGTAGTTAGGAAAGAATCTGGAGTTCTTTGTCTGGCATAAATGTCCTATTTGGGACCTCAGAAGTGTTTCTAAAAGATCTAGTAAAACTTTAAGGTAGTTAAGCATCCAATTTATCTTTCAGTTTTATATATTGTGAGAGCAGACCCCAAGCCACAATTATCTGTCTCGGCCTCTCCCAGAAGAGCACTTTAAAACCTTCTTATGTGTTTCATCCATTGTCTTCCTTACATATACTGAAGGTTTGGGGCTTAGAGATCATGTCTACACGTTGTAGATGCTGTACAGGATTTCAGTAGTCTCTGCTTTTTGGCACTGATTGAGGTAAGGCACTCTGCATTACTCTTTCTCCTGACTGCCTCAGATTTCAATGAAAACCCCCTTCAAAGATGATGAAGGTTCCTATGACTCAGCAGATGACCCACACACATCACATGGGCATACCTGGTCATAGATATAAAGTTCTAAAAATTCCAGAATCTCAGGGGGAAAAAATGAGTATAAGAAAATCAATGACTAGGGGCACCTGGATGGCTCAGTCAGTTAAGCATCCAACTTCGGTTCAGGTCATGATCTCAGAATTCGTGGGTTCGAGCCCTGCATCCGGCTCTGCGCTAACAGCTCACAGCCTGGAGCCTGCTTCAGATTCTGTGTCTCCCTCTCTCTCTGCCCCTCCCCGGCTAACACGCTGTCTGTCTCTCTCTCTCTCTCTCAAAAATAAATAAACATTAAAAAAAAATTTTTTTTAAGAAAATCAATGACTATATTAACATAAGCTTGTAATAAAGTTAGAAACCCTGTCTGGCCACCATCTGTATATACTTTCTAAGAAAGCAGGGCAGAACTGACCAATGACAGCTAAAAGAGAAGTTTCTAGATTGGTGTTTTTTCTCGAAATTCAATACTATTCAGTACTTTCTTTAAAAATACTTCCTTTAAGCAGTAAATATGGGCAGGTATATTTCAAATACAGTATTTTTTAAAGACGAAAAACACCATGGTAATGGGATATAACTTAAGAAAAATCTGCTCACAACTGACAACAGAGAAAATGAAGGTTAAATTACTATAGCTAGTATTTACATTTCATTTAAGTAAAGACTTTGGCCTTTACAAGTTTAGGTAGGTTCTACTTCATTGAAAAGCTTAAAAAACTAAAGGTAAACAGATTTTTTTTGATGCAACACATTTCTTTTGCCACTTGTAATTTTATGAGTTAGTAAAAAGTTAAGTTTCATTACATCAAAACAAATGGGAAATGGTTTGGGTTTTAACACAATAATTTAAAACCTGGTAATAAACTCCTTTAATAGCATTCTAAATATATATATTAAAAGTAACTAAAATTTTTAGGGGCACCTGGGTGGCTCAGTCAGTTGAGTGTTCTACTCTTGATTTCAGCTCAGGTCATGAGCTTGATCGTGGGATCAAGCCCCGTGTAGGGCCCCACACTGAGCATGGAGTCTGCTTAAGATTCTCTCTCTCCACCTCTCTCCCCCTCTTGCGCGCTCTCTCTTCCTCTCTCTTAAAAAAAAAAAAAAAAAAAAAAAAAAACACTTAAAAAAAGGTAATTAAAATTTCTAAACCTAATGCTTGAATTTCAGACAGCATTCAAGCATTCCTAAATTCACACCCTACTAACTCTATCACCTCCCACTGCCCAGCACTACCTCAGCACCAGATTCCCATCTGCTTCTCACACAAAAATTAAGTCAGAGGTTCATTTCATTAAGTCAGAGGTACAAACTCCAATCCAAACTCCAGCCCTGCGCTCCCAAACTGCCCCACCCAACACACAAAACCACCACATCACCGTCTCTGCTCCAAAGGGGGGGTACTTCTCGAAAGGGTGACAACACTCAACACTGAAAATCAGCTGTAAAACTCAAAGTGCCACTAATATCCACACCATGTTACAGAGGCAAAACGGTTACTCAACAAAAAAACTATTTCAGGGTATCTCTGCTGCCATTTCTCAGTGAGAAAATCACTTTAAACACTAGCCAAAGCACCATGAGAGGTGAGGCTAACAGAGCGAGAGCGAGTTTCGCCTCTGGTACCCAAGGTCAGAGGCAATAGTGATGGATTCTGAGATGTGCATTATGATAAATACTGAAAGGCTGCAACACAGTAGGCACAGAGATTACAGAACTGCAGACCAAGAAGCAAAACCTCGAACCCCCACACTCACGAAGCTAAAACGTTTCCTCGTGTGAGAAACAGAACGACCACTAACAATTTTCGGAAATAATGTTTGAGTCTTGGCTCAATTGGATAATTTTGTTCTGCACCAAAGACAATTCCATTCAAATTCCCAAAGTCTACGAGTAGATTCATTCTAATTTCAAGACCTAGTTTCCTCCCAAGCCCAATGAAATGAAAGGCAGAAACCAGCAAAAGAAAAAACAAATAACCTATATAACATGGTTTGCCATTTTATGAAAAACAAATGAAGAATTACAGTCACATCACACTGATAAACTGAGAGGCTGCCAGTGGTTTTCAGGGCAGATGTAACATTTTAACAAATGTGATTGTTTGTGAACGAAATAATTCTGATCAAAAACTTAATTGCAGCCAAAGTGAGCCCTGGGCTGTGTCACCATAATCCATTCTGACAGGAAGCAGTGAGTGGAGATTCCTACTGTGAACGGAGCACATGTGAAAGGTCAGCTCTGGCCTGGAACTTCAAAACCGTTAACGTGTAAAACAGTGTGCATTAGAGCCCGGAACGGCTAACCACTGGATTAGCGGATGTCCGCTGTGTGGGTCTGATGTGCTTTTGGCAGGTAATGGTTAATTTGTAAATAGGCAATGTATTGTAACTTTCTTCTGTGCCTCTTCCCAACACCGTCCAGCAGAGCCCATTTTTAATTACAGACCCAGAGTATTACAATATTAGATGTACAACATGGGCTAATTATAACAAAAGTTTCTTATTTTAAAGGGCAACTTCTCTTTTAATAATTTAGTGAAGGAAGAGTTGCATGTGTTTTAAAAAATGTTTGTTGATACAATAAATGAAAAATGGTTCATGTGAAATCTATTTGTTCATCCAATAGCAACTATATTAAAACAGCCAAAATTTGCCAAGTGAGGATTTCATCATCAGAAATATATACTTTATATATTCTCATCTGAAAAAACAATTATACAATGCTGTTTTGCAGGGTTTAAAACAAAATTCTAAATAAAAATGCAGTGAGTACCAGTTTTCATGTCTCAACACGAGATGTTACTTATGAAAGAACCAAACTACATAGCGCCTTATAAGCCAATGCAAGCAAAAGTGCTTTGTGCATATGTAGTGCTATAAAGTTGGCCCATTTGGCTTCCGATCAGCCATTTCCCCCGATCTAAACGACTTAAAGTAACATGGCATTAATGAGTGATAAAAGCTGGCACTGTGCACTTCAAGGATTATTTTAAGATTTAAGTCATCTCTGAGTTGAGAGGAAGTAATACCTCTCTTTGAAAATAAGGTCTTCTAAAATAAGGTTTATTTCTACTCTCAAAATCAGCCTTCTAAGGTTGTGTCTGTGGCCACTGGACATACGTAGCTCCCGGGCCCTCTGGAGGCTAAATCTAGGGATCGTGCACGTGGCTACATGGTAAGGTAGTCTCATCACCAGCCACCTCATGATGCCTATCCCCTTCAGAACATCAAGTGACACAGTTAAGAACAAAATCATACATGTGCTTCTAACTGTAATGCAAGATGGAGGAGAAAAAAGAACTGTAGGCAGCAAAATCATATGTTTCTGCTTTCCATATAGGATCTGAAACCTTTAATGCATCTGGAAGATTCAGCATCTCCTGAACAGTCTGCCCCTGAAGGGATAGGCTATTCACATATGCCAATCTGCTGCTCTACACCAAGCACCATTCTGGACTCTGGGCCCTGGGACATAGTCCCTGCCCTTACCCCACCCCACCCCAGGAACTTGGGTGTGGTAGGAGAGGACAGAAAAGCCAACCAGGAAGACCTAGTAAGGTAAGGAGGGAGAGGACGAAGCAATGCAGAAAGGCCATGTGATAGTACGGTGCTGGGCACACCCACGTTATATTTTCACCCCTCTTTTCCACCGACATCTGAGCAGAAACTATGATGGCAATCCAGATTCCCAAGTAGGGCACCCAGGTTACCCTAGGAGCTGAATTTATCCTAGGTATACAAATAGGAAAGAGATGCCATAATCCACCAAAAAAATACCTTACAAGGCTCCAAACTGGTCATTAGAGTATTTTTTTATACTATCAAGTGATTAATTACACCAGGTAACACACTCAATGTGTATAATTTTAGCCTCACTCCTAATCATTTCTTCCACTCCACACAACCTTTTCAGCGTAATTATTCTTGACTATTGCTCCACTTCCTTGGTGAGGCTCGGGCTCAAAGCTTACAAAGATCCCTCCAGAAAGATGACCAGCAAAGCACAATGCTCCCCACGGAGCTCCGACCTAACATGGCATGCCAACTCAGGGTCAAGGCCCCCATACTGAGGGACTGTGTGCTGCCCTACCCGGCGTGTCAACACTTAGAACTCTCTCTCAGGAGGAAGAGGACTGCTCAAGCAATTACAATTGCAGATTACAAAAGAGACGTTGCTTCATTCTTAACTGGCATTTGTTTATATGTCAAAAAACTAAGTATCCAGAAAACTGAACTTTAATTCAGTTCTGGACTGTGAGTTAAGTTTTCACAAATACAAAGAAATATGTTAGCAGTTTCTTTTTAAGGACCCACGTTCAAATGGGAGGACACTGAAGAAATTAATCATTCAATTCTTATTTGTAGGAGCAGATCCTCTGTAACTTGTAAATTATTTTGATTTACAGTGAATCATTATTATATCCATAAATGCTGGAAAGTTGGTGAACAACATGATATAATGACACCCCAAAATAATTTCAGAAGTGCAGGTGCACAAATCATAACATGTGGGAGATGACTCAAAGGATAATGGGGAATAAAATAGTTTAGGAAGGGTCACATAAAGGAGGGAAAGGGGTGAGGGCACGTACCCCAATTTTCCAAGATGTCTTTAAAACCAAACTACTCATTTATAGGCAGACTCAGTGGAGCAGTGAGGCATGGGCAGCAGAGTCAACATCTACGTTTGAATAAGCAAAGGCAAAACGCTCCATAATTTATAACAACCCAATCACATTGCTCATTCTTTTGAGGTTAAATGCTACTGACATAAGCTACACCTGAATCCAATCAGCGCAGAGACGTTGAGAAGATTCACACGAAAGGACTAAATTTGTCACAAATGGGTTGGTTTCCGATCTTAATGTAGCCAAGTTGCTTTACTCTGACCTCCATTGAACAAATCAACTTAATGGGCACTAGGAGTGCTATAAAACTTAACAATGGAGTGATTTTTAACTTTTAAAATATAGTTATGAAGCAAAATGTTGGATAGCTTCTACAATACTGGAAATCAAATTAAATCTAGATGTTTTTTAACAGTCTTGACAGATATAATCCTAGTTACCATGTAAATTTATGGTAAGCTGCTGTGATATTAGCCACAGGTGCTACTTTTAATATATGAGCCGCATCTGGCTGGGAATAGAATTTCTCAGAGGACTGAAAATGACCTCACTATCAGACAATGGAAGGGAAAAAAACAAGACCACTGTGGCATATAAAAAGCTGAAGATGTGGTCCACAACTAAATATTTCACATAAAATTCATTTTAACTCTGCAGCTATAGGTTAAAAGATATAATGCTTTCAATATTTAAGAGGCGTAGATATATTTCAACCAAATAGCCAAAAGATTAAGAATTAAGACAGTTATGAATGCCCTAGCTACATATATAATACTGGTTTTCCAACCTTTGATCAATGTCAGAAAAACGATGCACTGAGACTTGAAAAGAAAATTCTTTCATGGTTCCCGAGTATGCGACATGATTAGACACCACCAAGCATACCAAACCAAGATGTAACAATTACTGATCTCTACGCAGCAGCTCTCCAGCGCCTGGCGAGCATCACTGGCTGTGTTTTTAAAGTCCTTTGGAGTCATTCATCATGCCCAAGAAAACATTCTCATCAGGTGAAGTGTTTAAAAACTCACTACAAGTAATTACCATCCTGAGTTTAAAAGCCACCAATATCACCCACAGACAAATACAAGGAGAAAACGGAAGCTTCTCTCACTTCTCCAATTCAAAAATAAAAAGATGAATATGTAGAAAACATGGAATTGTTTCCTTTTAAGAAACCCTTTCTGAACCATTTGAAAGCCATCATTTGCCAGAGAACTGGCAAGTGTGGAAATGTGATAGAGGATTTACAAAGATTTAATTTCCTATGAAATAACTCTTCCTGAATTAAACAAGCCTTCTTTATCTGAAAAAAACATCTCTAAAAGAGAAACATTTCTATGAAAATATTCCCTACATCACTGCACTAAGCTGTGAGAATGGTAGCTACAAAGCCCTGAAACATAACATTTTCCTTCTGACCTTCTCAAGTAACTTGAAAGGGCTTGATTTTTTAGCTTCAGTAGATCAACTCTATCTAGGCGATGATTTCTATTTACTTTTTTTTAACAAGTAACTGGATCTATGCCTGATCTCCAAGGACATCAAGACCCTGAGTCTCTTTAACAAGAAGAAGCTGGTATGAATCCCTGCTACTTTTGTGACCGACGGGCAGAAGGTACATGGATCGTTTAGAAAAGGTAGGCTCACTAAGCCTCATCTGTGAACAGGTTAGTTACTATAGAAAGGTATTGGTTAAATTAAATATGGCCTTTCTGTCCAGTGGAATACTACATATATCCAACCATTAAAAGTCATAAAGTAAAATATTTTACTGACAGAGAAACTGTACATGAAGAAAAAAAGCAACTGAGCAAAATACATTTACAATATGACCACAAATATATATACACACATACATACGTACATACTGACAAAATACACATTCACACACACTGCTTTATAAGTAGGGAGCCGGATTAGAGATATATTTTTCTTCTTTGTACTTTTTCTGCTGTTCAAATTATAAAACATAATATGCAATCAGGAAAAAAAATGTATTTATTAACAAGCTAAACACACCACACAAATATAACAGGGTGCCATCATTCCCAGAAGAGTGAGAGAGGCCTGGCTGATGTCTGTGGGGTATACAAGTAATATATAAACGCTAAATCCTTCTATTGAAAGCTTGCAAGTTTTTTTTTAATGTTTATTTATTTTTGAGAGAGAGAGAGAGAGGGAGAGGGAGACAGAGAGAGTGTGAGACTGTCCCAAGCAGGCTCCACGCTGTCAGCACAGAGCCTAATATGGGGCTGAAACCCACGCACCATGAGATCATGACCTGAGCTGAAATCAAGTGTGGGAAGCTTAGCCAACTGACCCACCCAGGTGCCCTTGAAAGCTTGCTGTTTAAAACAAATAGGACGATGGAAGAGACTTGCTCTCAAGCTTACATAGCAGAGTCATATTCGCAGACATTCAGAATTACAATTGCCCTTCTCTTCTACACATATGTATCCACAGCTGTATGGTCAGTAACTCAGAAAGCTGGAGTCTCCCAGTGGAGGACAAGTTTATCTTTTCTACCCAGAGAAGTAAAGTTGGCAAGTAAAGTTTTTAGCTGCTCTCTGCAGACCTATCTGGAAGTGACTTCCCTCTCCAGATAGAGGTTGACTTCCAATCTGTAGTCGACTTAGGGCAAATAACTGAATGATCAAGTATTATAAATTAATGCTATCAGGGCAAGGCATAGGAAACCATATAGCAATTTACAGATCAAAATCCAAACAGTAGTTGGCGCACCTGTGTGGCTCAATCGGTTGAGCATCCGACTTCGGCTCAGGTCATGATCTCAGTTCGTGAGTTCGAGCCCTGCGTCAGGCCCTGTGCTGACAGCTCAGAGCCTGGACCTGCTTCGGATTCTGTGTCTCCTTCTCTCTCTGCCCCTCCCCTGCTCATACTCTGTCTCTCTCACTCTCAAAAATGAGTAAATGTTAAAAAAAAATTTTTTTTAAATCCAAACAGTAGCTGGTTTCCCTTTTCTCCAAAATATGCAAAGAACATGTAGCCTCATTTAGGCCCTCCAAAATAGACATTTTTTTTTCCTAAACAAAGAAAGAGACTCAATTTTGAACTCAACAGCAGAGATGGTCATTCAAAGGTCTAAAACATTCCGAAACAGAAAGTCAATCCACATCTTGAATTATTCCGCAACCCTTCAAAATAACAGATTCAAGTGAGATAAGAACTTTGGCCTTAGGGCAGGAGCCTGGCCCTGGAAGGATGGCCTCCTTCCTCTGTTAAGTCTGAGCAGGTTCCTTCACTTCCTGGCTTTGACCATGACCAAACTGGGTTACAACACCTAACCCTGCAAGGCTGCTGAAAAGCTTCAATGTAACAATTTACATTATCTCACAGGTCTCTAACAGAAAGCGTCTACCACCTACTAGAAGCACAAATACTCCTTAGTTCATAAAATTTTTTGTGACTCTCCAAACTCACAAGGACAACTGATGTTGCTACATTTCAGGTAAATCATGCAACATTAAGAGCTACCTATTCAGGGGCACCTGGGTGGCTCAGCTGGTTAAGCGTCAGACTTTGGCTCAGGTCATGATCTCGCGGTTTGGGAGTTCAAGCCCGGAATTGGGCTCTGTGCTGACAGCTCAGAGCTGGGCACCTGCTTCGGAATCTGTGACTCCCTCTCTCTCTGCCCCTCTCCCACTCACGCTGTCACTTTAGATGTCTCTCAAAGGATAAATAAATGTTAAAAAAAAAAAAGTTACCTATACAGAATGAACTTAAAGCAACATTTTTCGTCTCATCAAAATTTGTGAAAATAATTCCTGGAAAATGTATCCAGTAAATTTTTAAACTTTCCTACCTACAACACCAGCAAGTTATTTTTTTTTAAGTCATCCAAAAGTGCTAGACCGGTAATCACAGAAAAGGGAAAAACAAAACAAAAAACATATCTGGGATTAAAAGAATTGTCTTGAGGGACACCTGGGGGGCTCAGTTGGTTGAGCGTCCGACTCGATTTTGGCTCAGGTCATGATCCCAGCATCATGAGATCAAGCCCCACATCAGACTCTGTGCTGAGCATGGAGCTTGCTTGAGATTTTCTCTCTTTCTCCCCTTCTGCCCCTCTTCCCGATCGCACACTCTCTTAAAAAAAAAAAGACTGTCTTGAAACAGAAATGAATGCCTAATCTATAGCAGGTGAACAGGCCTGTGGCAGTCTCCCAGTGTGATACTTTGTGAAAGCCTGGAAGAATTTACCAAGGGCCCTCAGGACAGCAAGATTCACAGAAGACAAAGTTATGGGTAGCTGAATCTGTGGAGCCAAAATTCTAAATGCTAACCTGTCTCTCATTATTGGAGGCAATTTGCTACAGATGCCACAAGTAGCCCATTTCTTTCTCTGATACTTCAAAACTGCAACCTGAACAACAACACAATCTTTGCTGTTTTTCTGGGAAGTGCACCATGGCATTAGAGTTCATCCCAGCTTACACAAATACTTAGTGGCCAAAAACACCAGTCACTGTTACGAACCATCTGTGTCCAAGACTAAGGAAATGAGGGAGGGGGAAAGTCCCTGGTGAGAAAGGATTTTAGGTAATAACCTGTAGGAGACAAAGAGATGAAAAATACAACTCTCTGGGGCTAAGGGCACTGCTAGGATCACCTATGGTGAACCCAATGAACGGATCTCATGTATTCCAAATACACCTAGATCTATCTAAGTTAAAACAAAAACAAAAACAAAACAAAACAAAAAAACCCTAGGTAACACTGGCCTGGGTACTGTGGGAAATGTACACAAGCACAACCAGAGTCTCTCCCCTCAAGGTGCTCCTATCCTAGACGGAGAGAGACAAAGGTGAGTAGCTACATTTCTCTGTTACATGATCTAATGTGAACTTAGTCACATGCTAATTCTGCCACTGGTTCCTTGTTAAGGTGAGCAAACCATTTCAGTCCCAAGCCCTGGTTGCCTCATCTCTTCTAGCTCTACCGTTCATGGATTCGACAACAAAACAAGGCTGAAAGAACACCACAAACAAGATAACCCAGGGGCTGAAATCAAAGTGGAAGAACAAACAAGAGACTAACGCCTATGGCTACAAAGATCTGTATAAGGCACATGAGCTCGCCTTCCTGTCCAGGCTGGCCTGCACCCCAATATTATCCAAGCCATCCTTACTACGGTCATGGATGACATCCATGCCACTTAATACAGTGGTCATCCTTTGGTATTACTTGGGAATCTCAGCAGAACTGATCCCTCTCTCCCTTTTAAAACATCATCTTCTTTAGGATTCTGTGATACAACACTGACCTGATTTTCTTCCTATTTCACTAATAATAATAAGTCTTTCTCAGTTTTCTGCCAGCTCCTCCTCTTCCCTCCAACTCCTAAAATGGACTGAGTCCTGAGCCCTCTTCTCACCTCACACCACAGTTTCTGCCTAAGTGGTCTCATCTATTACCCTGGCTTTTTTCCACACATACCTGAGACTCTCCAGTTACCCACAACCCAGACCTTTACTCTAAGTTCCTAACTCAGACATAAAACTATCTTCTTGAAGTCTCCCAGCAATTCACAATTAACAATGTTCAAACCAGAAATCTTGATCCCAGCACCCCCATCTCGTTCCCCTTCCACACTTCCCCAGCTTAATTAAGGCCACTTGTGACCACCCAGTTCCTCAGGTCCTAAATCTGGAAATCATTTTTAACACTCCCTACTCTTCTTCCTCACCACCCATCACCACCCCTCCAGAGTCACAGGATCCTGGGTTTTCTCTTTAGAAGAGCTGTGTGTGGCAGCCCTGGTTCCTGCTCATATAAGCTCCTAAATACAGCTCCAACCTCTATAGCATTCTGCTGGCCCTCTGTCACTGCCCCAGTCCACAGTCTCCTGCTGGGTCCACCTTAACAGTGAGATCTCACCTGGATGAATACACAGCCTCCTTACTATTCTCCTCCTGTCGTGTTTGCTTCCCACCCCTTTCCACTCCATCCTCTAAGTTCTCTCACTGGCCCTTTTAAGAAAAGGTCTCAATCCTTCGCCCACCTACCTACTTCCACTTCCAAAAGGAAGTCTTGCAATAGCCCTCACGCTTCCCGTAATACCTCACACTCGCCCCTCTAGTCCTCTCCCCTCCATCTTTGCATGCTACTATCATGGCGCACGTGCGTGTTGTTGCAGATGCTTTCAAGCGCCAGTGCCAAAAAGAGGCAAATGCTACCTTCTGATAAGACTGTGGTCCAAATTCATCACCCAGTTTCTCAGTGTGATGATGAAGGATAGTTATGCTGGTGATTTGAAATGAGTGATGACCACATCAATGGGAAAAGTGTGAACCTCACCAGCAGGTCAAATTGGTGAGGAGTGATCAAGCCTACAATTGATGTACAACACAAAGATCTACAAAAATGGCTGAATAACCTGCTCCCATCTCTTTGATTTCATTATACTGACAACCTCAGCCAGCATCATGGGTCATTAAGAATGAAGGGGGCGGGGGGGGGGGGCAGCGCCTGGGTGGCTCAGTCGGTTTAAGCGGCCGACTTCGGCTCAGGTCATGATCTCGAGGTCCGTGAGTTCCAGCCCCGCAGGCTCTGTGCTGACAGCTCAGAGCGTGGAGCCTGTTTCGGATTCTGTGTCTCCCTCTCTCTGACCCTCCCCTGTTCATGCTCTGTCTCTCCCTGTCTCAAAAATAAATAAAACGTTAAAAAAAAAAAAAAAAAAAGAATGAAGAGGGGCGCCTGGGTGGCTCAGTGAGTTGAGCGTCCGACTTCGGCTCAGGTCATGATCTCGCAGTCTGTGAGTTCGAGCCCCACGTCGGGCTCTGTGCTGACAGCTCAGAGCCTGGGGCCTGCTTCAGATTCTGTGTCTCCCTCTCTCTCTGCCCCTCCCCCACTCATGCTCTGTCTCTCTGTCAAAAATAAATAAACATTTAAAAAAAAAAAGAATCAAGAAGAAAACACAGGAGGGAAAATCCTGGGATCCTTTTCCCAGGAATATAATACAAGTGTGCAAATAAAATGCCTCAATGAACAAAGGGGGAAAAAAAAAGAAAGAAAATGTATCAGCTTCCTTAAAGAGACCTTCCATGATGGCTGTCCTCAAACTTAATTAGGTCTTAACCTTTATTCTTCCTCATAACATCTTTTCTATTGGAGAGGCAGCATCCATGCTAGCAAATGTTTTGAGACTGCCTGAGGTCAAATCGTAAATTCTAGTGCTTACTACCTGTGGAGTTTAGGGAAAGTCCCTCAATCTAAACCTCAGTTTCCTCATCTGCAAAATGAGGAACACAGTCTCTACTTCACAGGGTTTTGTAAAGATTAAGTGGATACATGTAGTGTCCTTATAACATAGTGCCTGGCCCAAGGTTTAAGCATTAAGCATTAGCTACTAGGATTTTCCTCCATGACACTTATCATACTTTGCAATTATATATTCATTGCTTTGTTTATGCTCTCCCTCCACTACTATATCTAGTATGCTCCATGAAAATGGGGACAAAATCTGCTCTGCTCACCAATGCACCCCCAGTGTCTAGCATAGTGCCTAGCCTACAGTAAGTGCATAGTAATTGCTTAGGAGTGCTATGTGCACAAGTGTCAGGAAAAACTTTCTAGAAGTGGGTGAGATGTGCACATACTGGGGTAGGATACGTGGGATGAAACAAAGGAGGGGAAGAACAGTTTAAACAAAGGTAGAAGAGAACTGAACCAAGATGCTGGGTGTCTTGGCTCCAGTTCGAGCATGGCCACTGTTTCGTGTTCCCTCCATCTGAACCTTGGTTTCCCCACTTCTTCAATGACGGGGATGACTAGGTGACCTCTCAGGTATCTTACAGTTCTAATCTCTAAAAGAGGAAAGAGGCCTTCGGCAGAGAAGTAGTGAGAGGTAAGTTTAGGGCCAGACTGTCAGCAGCTTTGAAAACCTGTGAGAAGATGATGTCTTGTAAGATATAACAGGAAGGAAACAGGATTTTCTGAGCAGAGACCAATTTAGTCACAACAAAGCAGCATGGAGAGCAATCAAAGCAGGAAGCACCTAGAAGTAAAAGGCTATTAGAAATCTCCTAAAGGGGACACCTGGGTGACTCAGTCAGTTGAGCATCCAACTCTTGATTTCAGCTCAGGTCATGATCTCACAGTTTGGTTTGTGAGTCGAGCTCCGTGCTGACAATGTGGACCCTACTTGGGATTCTCTCTCTCTTTCTCTCTCTCTCCGCCCCTATCCCACTCGTGCAGTCACTCTCTCTCTCAAAATAAACAAACTTGAAGGAAAGAAAGAGAGAAAGAAAGAAAGAAAGAAAGAAAGAAAGAAAGAAAGAAAGGGAAAAAGGAAAGAGGAAAAGAAAAGAGAAGAGAAGAGAAGAGAAGAGAAGAGAAGAGAAGAGAAGAGAAGAGAAAAGAAAAGAAAAGAAAAGAAAAGAAAAGAAAAGAAAAGAAAAGAAAAGAAAAGAAAAGAAAAGAAAAGAAAATCTCCTACAGGAACTCAAGGGGGAGACCAGGTGAACCCAGAGCAGAGCACAGTCTTGGTGAATGTCAATGAGTTCTTATTAAGTAATCACTAAGATAAACTCTTCAGTTACAGGTCTAGGTGCTTGAGACAAAGGTGGTACAAGCAAGTTGGAGAAAAGAAGGTTGAGTCTGCCTCAGATACTCCAAACCTGAAACAACACTAAACCCAGGGGAGACAGCACAAGGACCCACCTTTCCAATCTTCAGTCCAGCTCACTGAACCAAACTTAGGGCCCTCATTTCCCATCGCGCATTACAAATAAGATGTACCCTCTTTTCCCTGTCCTTGACCTATGCCGCCAGTTAACCCTCCCTTAGCTCCTTCCCTCAAAAAACCTATCAGACCTTTGTTTGTTTGTTTTGTTACCTGTTGACCACCTTCCTCCAATTCTCTCTTCCCTTGCTCTGATAACAGGTCTGATCTCTTTTTCTGTAAGTCCTTCTGTTTTTCAGATTCCACATATAAATGAGATCATACAGTATTTGTCTTTTTCTTATTTCACTCAGTATAATGCCCTCAGGTGGTAAAATTTCCCCATTTTTTATGATTGAATAATATTCTGCTGTAATATATACTTTTTTTTTATTTAGCTTAATTGGTTTGTCTACTTGGTTTGTCTTTTTTTTCCTTTGTTCATTTTGTTCCTTAAATTCCATGTATGAGTGAAATCATATGGTATCTCCTATGACTTACTTCACTTAGCATTATACTCCCTAGTACCATCCATGTTGTTGTAAATGCCAAGATTATGTCTGAATAATATTCCATTGTGTGTGGGTATGGGTGTGTGTGTGTGTGTGTGTGTATATACACATATACACACACATATATATGCATGTGTATATATACATGTGTGTGTATATGTGTATTATGTGTATATATATGTGTCTGTATATATACACACACAACACACATATACAGACATGTATATACCACATCTTTTTCATCCATTCATTTATGAGTGGATGCCTGGACTCCTTCTATAATTTGGCTATTTTAAATAATGCTTCAATAAACATAGGAGAGCAAAGATCCTTTCAAATTAGTGTTTCTGCATTCTTTGGGCAAATACCCAGTAATGCTATTACTGCATCATAGGGCAGTTCTATTTTTAATTTTTTGAGGAAAATCCATACTGTTTTCCACAGTGACTGCAACAGTCTGGTTCCCACCAGCAATGCAAGAAAGTTTCCCCTTCTCCATATCCTTGCCAACACGTGTTGTTTCTTGTGTTGTTGATTTTAACCATTATGATAGGTATGAGATGATATCTCATCATGGTTCTGAATTGTATTTTCCTAATGACGAGTGATGTTGAGCATCTTTTCATATGTCTGTTGGCCATCTGGATGTCTGCTTGGGAGAAATGTATGTTCATGTCTCCAGCCCATTTTTTAATTGGATTATTTGTTTTGGGGTGTTGAGATTTATAAGGTCTTTATGTATTTTGGATACTAACCCTTTTTTGGGTATATCATTTGCAAATATCTTCTCCCATTTAGTAGGTTGTCTTTTGGTTTTGGTGACTGTTTCCTCCACTGTGAAGCAGCTTTTTATTTTGATGAAATCCCAATAGTTTATCTTTGCTTTTATATGCCTTGCCTCAAGAGACATACCTAGAAAAATGTTGGGGCACCTGGGTGGCTCAGTCGGTTAAGTGTCTGACTTCACTTCAGGCCAGGATCTTGTGGTTCATGAGTTCAAGCCCCGCATCAGGCTCAGAGCCTGGAGCTTGTTTCAGATTCTGTATCTCCCTCTTTCTCTCTGTCCTTCCCCCATTCGCTGTCTCTCTCTCTCAAAAATAAACATTAAAAAAAAAAAAACTGTAGAAAAATGTTGCTTCGCAGCACTCTCAACAATAGCCAAATTATGGAAAGAGCCTAAATGTCCATCAACTGATGAATGGATAAAGAAATTGTGGTTTATATACACAATGGAGTACTATATGGCAATGAGAAAGAACGAAATATGGCCCTTTGTAGCAACGTGGATGGAACTGGAGAGTGTGATGCTAAAGTGAAATAAGCCATACAGAGAAAGACAGATACCATATGTTTTCACTTTTATGTGGATCCTGAGAAACTTAACAGAAACCCATGGAAGAGGAGAAGGAAAATAAATAAATAAATAAATAAATAAATAAATAAATAAATAAATAAATAAATAAGAGGTTAGAGTGGGAGAGAGCCAAAGCATAAGAGACTCTTAAAAACCGAGAACAGGGGCGCCTGGGTGGCGCAGTCGGTTAAGCGACCGACTTCAGCCAGGTCACGATCTCGCGGTCCGTGAGTTCGAGCCCCGCATCAGGCTCTGGGCTGATGGCTCGGAGCCTGGAGCCTGTTTCCGATTCTGTGTCTCCCTCTCTCTCTGCCCCTCCCCTGTTCATGCTCTGTCTCTCTCTGTCCCAAAAATAAATAAAAACGTTGGAAAAAAAAATTAAAAAAACAAAAACAAAAAAAAACCAAGAACAAACTGAGGGTTGATGGGGGGTGGGAGGGAGGGGAAGGTGGGTGATGGGTATTGAGGAGGGCACCTTTTGGGATGAACACTGCGTGTAGTATGGAAACCAATTTGACAATAAATTTCATATATTGAAAAAAAAATGTTGCTTCAGCCAATTTCAGAGAAATTACTGCCTGTGCTCTCTTCTAGGATTTTAATGGTTTCTGGTCTCACATTTAGGCCTTTAATCCATTTTTAGTTAATTTTTGTGTATGGTGAAAGAAAGCGGTCCAGTTTTCCCAACATCATTTGTTGAAGAAACTGGTTTTTTTCCCATTGGATATTCTTGCCTCTTTTGTCAAAGATTAAGTGACCATATAATCACATGGGTTTGTTTCTGGGCTTTCTATCCTGTTCCATTGATCTATGGGTCTGTTTTTATGCCAATACCATACTGTTTTAATTAGTACAGCTTTGTAGTAGAACTTGAAATCTGGAATTGTGATACCTTCAGCCTTTTTCAAGATTTTTTTTGACTAATCAGGGTCTTTTGTGGTTCCACACAAATTTTAGCATTATTTGTTCTAATTCTGTGGGAAAAATGCTGTTGTTTGTTTTGTTTTGTTTTAAATAAGCTCCATGCCCAGAGTGGGGCTTGAACTCATGACCCGGAGATGAAGAGTTTCATGTTCTACCAACTGAGCCAGCCAGGTGTCCCTAATGCTGCTGGGTCTTTTGATAGGGATTACATTAAATCTGTACATTGCTTTGGGTAGTATGGACATTTTAACAATATTTGTTCTTCCAATCCATGACTGTGGAATGTCTTTCCATTTGTTTGTGTCATCTTCAATTTCTTTCATCAGTGTTTTATAGCTTATATAGTACACGTCTTTCACTTCCTTGGTTAAGTATATTCCTAAGTATTTTATTATTTTTGGTGCAACTGCAAATGGGACTTTCTTAATCTCTCTGTTGCTTCATTTTTGGTGTATAGAAATACAAAAGATTTCTACACACTGATTTTGTATCATACGACCTTACTGAATTTATCAGTTCTAGCAATTTTTTGGTGGAATCTTCAGAGTTTTCTATATATAATACCACAACTTCTTTACCCATTCATCCGTCAATGGACACTTAGGTTGCTTCCGTGTCTTAGTTATTGTAAGTAATGGGGCTATGAACGTAGGGTTGCAGAGAGCTGAGTCAGTGTTTTCATTTCCTTTGGATATATTCCCAGAATATATGTTATTGGATCATATGGCAGTTCTATTTTTAATTTTTTGAGGATGCCCCACGCTATAAAGAGGCTACATCAACCTATCAGACTTTTAAGGACCAACTCAAAACTCCCCTTCTCCAGGCAGCCATGCTGGAGTATGCCTCCTTCAGTTCATTAGTACTTCACATTCTAGTGCCTGATCAACATTAAGAATTTGCAACTACATGGATGGAACTAGAAGGGATTATGCTAAGTGAAATTAGTCAGTCAGAGAAAGCAAAATATCATATGACTTCACTCATATGAGGACTTTAAGAGAACAGATGAACACAAGGGAAGGGAAGCAAAAATAATATAAAAACAGGGTGGGGGACAAAACAGAAGAGACTCTTAAATATGGAGAACAGAGGTTTGCTGGAGGGGTTGTGGGAGGGGGGATGAGCTAAATGGGTAAGGGGCATTAAGGAATCTACCCCTAATTGTTGCACTATATGCTAACTAACTTGGATGTAAATTTTTTTTAAAAATAAAATAAAATAAATAAAAAATAAAAATAGAAATAAATAAGATTTAAAAAAAAAGAATTTAAGATCAGCTATCTCACACAATTCAAATGTGCCACCTCCCCAACAAAACTGGAAGGTCCTGGGCGGCTGGCTAGCTCAGTTGATAGAGCATGCAACTCTTGATCTAAGGGTTGTGAGTTTGAGCCCTACAATGGGTGGAGAGACTGCTTAAAAATAAAATCTTTAGGGGCGCCTGGGTGGCTCAGTCAGTTGGGCATCTGACTTCAGCTCAGGTCATGATCTCACGGTCCATGAGTTCAAGCCCCACATCAGGCTCTGTGCTGTCAGTTCAGAGCCTGGAGCCTGCTTCGGATTCTGTGTCTCCCTCTCTCTCTGCCCCTCCCCTGCTCGTGCTCTCTCTCTCTCTCAAAAATAAACAAACATAAAAAAAAATTTAAAAATACAAAATATTGGGGCGCCTGGGTGGCTCAGTTGGTTAAGCATCCAACTTCAGCTCAGGTCATGATCTCACGGTTCGTGAGTTCAAGCCCCACGTCAGGCTCTGTGCTGACAGCTCAGAGCCTGGAGCCTGCTTCTGATTCTGTGTCTCCCTCTCTCTCTGCTCCTCCCCCACTCATGCTCTGTCTCCCTCCTTCAAAAATAAATTTTAAAACATTTTAAAAAATACAAAATATAAAATAAAATCTTTAGGGGGGCAGCTAGTGGCTCAGTTGACTAAGCGTCTGACTCTTGGTTTTGGCTCAGGTGGTGTTCTCAGGGTTTCATGAGTTTGAGTCCTGCATCGGGCTCTGCTCTGACAGTGCAGAGCCTGCTTGGTATATTCTCTCTCTCTCTCTCTCTCTCTCTCTGCCCTTCCCCTACACAACACTGTCTCTGTATCTCTCAAAATAAATAAACTTTAAAAAATTAAAAATAAAATAAAATCTTAAAAAAAACACACACAAAAAAAACTGGAAGGACTTCTGGGCAGAAACGGAATCATGTACTTCTTTTACACTGTCCTTCCACGCTCAGAGTGGAGCTAGTCCCTCAGTGGTTGCCAGCTCAAGACCTGGCTACATTCACTGATCCCACCACAGGTAGGCTCTGTGGCTCTTGGTGGGAAGACCATGTGGCTCCCTACCTGACCCTGACTGGGTCTGCTCCAAGTGCCCAGTATGTGTCCACAGCCAGGGCCGCAACGGCTGAGGACAGGGCATTTCAAATCAAACTGATGAATGATATGGTAGAAGGCCACAATCCTGTCTTGCTGGTTGAGAGCATAGGAGCAAACAGATTCATTAGTGGCGTTTGCTGTTTTGATAGGATTGACTTTAACGATACAATAAATGACCTCTGATTGCTCAACAGTGATTCCTGGGTTACTCTTAAACAAGTACAGCTTTGTTTGTTTTAGCTGGTGAATAGTGCCTTTCTCAGGGAAGTGTTGTCAAACCCATTTAAAGTAGAAAGTAATCCAACAGGTAGTCCTTGGAAAAAAGATATCTCCTAGGAAAAAATAAAAGTAAAAACAAAAACAACTTTCTGTATCACAGTAGGATCTAGAAATGTTGCTGCAGGAATCAGAGATGTGAGCTGACACCCACTGTGACATGACCCAGTATGACCAAAAGCAATCCCGCCATCTCAGTCAGCTCCAGGGTCCTTCTGTGAAATTCAATGGATTAGTTAAAATGGCCCATTCCAACCTGGATCAGAAGGGCAAGGCAATATGACGGTTAATTATCTGCAAAACATGGGAGACCATGTACTGGTCTGTTTTGTTTACGAGGGTATAGGAAAAAGAGCAGAACACAAAGAGCTTCAAGCCACGGAAGAGGCCCCTCACCCACCTGTCCACACTGGTGGGCTGAATCCCTCCTGAGGGCAGAGGGCAAGTGGTCACAGCACACCCCCAGCCACAGAAACAGGAGTGTGCCATTGTATTTGCTGCTACGGAGAGCTGACTAGCTGTTAAAGCCGCTCCTTCACACACCCCCAGATCCATTTTTGAAAAAGCTGAATTTAAGTTTCTATGTCACAGCCCTAATGCACCAAAACTCTGAAAGAACTCTTGCTTTGCAAACCTGAACACTGTTTTCAATGGGCTGCTATGCTCAAGAAAAACAGAAACAGAACAGAGCAAGACCAAAATACATTGAAGTTATTATTTAAGGCCTCCTTTAAATTATTTTCTGTAATTATTGAGCCAGCAGTCCATTGTTATTAATTCATATTCAACTTGTTTAAGCGGTCCCAGTAACACAGGCGGAAAACAAATGCCTCGGTAATTTCCTAACTTTTGAGTGTTATTTTCTTGTCAGTTAAATTTAAAGCAACCCATTTCTGACCACATTATACCAAGTTAATCTCATCTAAAGTGCTTCACAAACCCTAACAGCTACGCTAAGGTTTTATACTAATGAAAGCAATTTACATGAATGAAATTTATGTCAATGTATTTCATGAAAAATTTTTTATTTTATAATAATTATAGTAGTTATATGATAACATCTGTTGATATTCACAGTCTAAAGCTGGCAAAGATTTAAACCCACAACCTTTTCCATGCATCATGTACATTATCTGTGAAAAGCAATAAAAAAAGGCAATGAATGCATTAATCATACCAATATCATCTGCAAAGCATAAATCTGAAATACCTTTCACGTCAGCTCTAACTGCTTTTTATTTTTTACACACCTGATTTTACGCCATCTGTAAAAGGGCAAGACAAAGACTGCTGAGGAAATTATATTTCTTGGCTGTTTGACTTTCACAAAATACTCAGGCTAAGTTCTGTAAACAGAAGATTTACTATACGACGAAGAAAAGCGATGCAGTTAAAAGTCCATTTTTATTAAAAGGCGGTGTAGTGGGCACGGCATTTTCACACTGCACTGTGGTGTCACATTTGCATTTTTGACACCTGTTTTACATTTCCCCTTGTCTATTACATGTGTTTTTACAAATACACATCAGGTCTAAACTTAGTTTATGAGATAAACAGCAGAAGCAAAACTCCAAATGATACCATCTTAGGCTCGAATCTCCCTACCCTGAAGGGCACCAACCCTGGTGTCCCAGCCACCGCCTGACAACATCAGCATCATCCTGCCCCTGGCTCCCTGGAAACCCAGGAAAAACTCCAAAGCGAGCACTAACATGGAAATATCACACCGATATTTTAATTAGCTCCTCAAATGTTAGGTAAAGTTTGCTGAAATGTGTCTCTCCTCTCCATTCCAGTGGTAATGAAGGACACTTCCTCAGGTTTCTAGTCAGCTGTGGCTACAAAGCCTCTCAGTGGGCACAAGTTAAGCACAAGCTACTATGTGGGGTAAGCAGGTAGGTTTTCACTCTACCTGGCTCCCAGACACAAACATATTACCCTCTGTGTTAAAAGCAAAGGACACTCTCTAACCTACATGATGCCTCAGTCTCAGGAACATCCTCCTGGGAGTGTTTCCCTACTCTCAACAGGCAGAACAAGTATCCACCTTCAAGAGTGGTCAGATGTGACATTTATATTATTGCAGTGCTGACTCAGAACTTTGACGTGCACCAGGTTCTGGCTTATGATAATGAGCAACGCAACCTGAATTAATTTGTTCACACTGAGAACTGTTAAGATTTTCATTAACAGTTGTCTTTGTTCTGGTATCATCAAGCTTCTGACTTCACTAAGTGTTTCAAAATGTTAACCATGAGCCTATTATCAAAGTCCTCAATAAAACATTTTTATAAAGTAAGTTCAGCAACAGTAATTTTCAAGTGCTCTATGGCAAGAGCAAGCAGGCAGGAGCTCGGGGGCACAGGAAGGGGAACATTTTACAAACCCCAAACTCACATATGGTGCTTAGTGCAGCTGGATGCACGAAATGGGGTTCCCTGGCACCACCACTCTCACGGCCCAGGCCATTCAGAGGGGAGTGGCCCTCCCCACTCCCCACTCTCTTGATGGCAGCAGTCACAGCAACCAAATGTGATGAACGAGATGTCAAAGACGTGAGGCTTGGATCCTGCCTGCAAGCTGTACCTGTGACATGCCATTAGACTGAAAAGGGCCATTTTCCGTAGGTCAAACTGGCTGAGTGTCCGCCAGTTCATATGATTCGTTCTAACAAAATCAAATGCTTCGAGTGCAGGTCCACTGGAGGAAGAAGAGACAAGGTACAGGAGCTCCTCCAGGAATGCAGGGAATCACAGTTCTTTCTCACAAAGCTCAGTTCCTTTCCCCAGTCAACTGGAAACCCCTTGGATCCTCCACCTGGAATTCTCCGTTCGCTCAAAAGATACCAAACCAGGCGTCCCACTGCCACTGCTTACCTATTCCTGATACTAAGCTTCTTTCCATACTGAACAAGGGTGGGAGAACGGGGACAGCCCTCCCAGGGGGTTGTGCTGTCCAGCCAGTCCTGGAGGGCTCCACCTGCTGGCTTCTGGAGAAGCTGTTTCCTGGGTTCCAAAGGCTCACCTCCTGCACCTACTTCCACAGCTTCAAACTGTGCCTCATTTGTAAGCTACCGACTTGTCCACACACACGACAACGCCTAACAAAATTTACCTTTACGGGACACTCACACCCGCATTTCTAACTGACATTCTCTTCTTTCAACACAGTCGCCCCTGCAGTTGCCAAACACCTAAGAGTCAGTTTGTCTATCACTTAGAGGCCTCTCCCTCCTTAAGTCTACATGAACAGAAAAAAGGCAAAACGCCCTTACAAATGCTCACCCCACCCTGTGTGAGTCCAAGCACTCCAAGTATGGAAACTTCCGGCCTCACGTCCTGGAACTGCTATGCTCTGACCCCTCAAGGAGTCTCACCATGCCTGTCACACTGACCACCAACTCTCAACACGCGGCGGCTCAGGGCGACCCACCCCAGGGAAGCACAGCAGCTATCAGCAACAGAAACCTATGGCCACGTCATCCACCGACGCAGCTAGAATCCCTTGGGTATTCTGCATTTATAGTCTCTAAATATTTGCACCTGCCTCAGCTATTAACATGAATGTGGACTACTTGGAACTGACTATATCCTAGAATAAAACTACTAAGAAAAAAAAAAGTTCTAATATATTTTGCTTTCTACTTATTACTATGGTAAAATCTACAATAACCCAAGCTTTGAGCAATACGTTTTTCACCCAGGGTCACTAAAAATCTTTCTGAAATGTATGATTCATTTTCTATGGTAATAAAAGAAATGAATTCTAAAGCAAACTGGTAACACCATTTTACACACTCTGCATAAGCAAACCATTTAAAACCTGTAACACCTAACCTAATGTAACCTTACTCCTGAAGATTTATTTAAGTAAAAAGACTATACAGAGACCTGAAAAATGTTCGTAACCTACTAAGAGGATTAAAAAGAATGTAATTTTACCTGTATGTTCAGCCAAGAGTTTTTTTAAATATATGGTAACACTCAGTGCGGGCTGAACTGTGTTAAGGGAGAGAGGGGACCAGTTCTGAGAGCAGCTCACTCCGTTTACAGAGTTGAGGACACACAGCGAAGCCATGGGGAGGTACTGCCACTGGCAGGAGGGCAGAGACCACAGCAGGCCTCCCAAACTCTCACTAAGGGCGGGGCTGCTTGAGCAAGGGAGACATCATCTCATCAAGGTGTGCCTGGGGCACATGGAAATGCCCACTCGCAACAGAATATTCTAGGCCAACATCCTCATATATCCATTTTGCATCCATGGAGCACAGTATCTAGAAGATAAATTTCTAGATTAGACAATGGGTATGTGCATCTTAAAAGCTGATACACACTGCCCAACTGCCCTTCAGAAAGGTTATACCAACTTGACACCTCCACCTCTTCACCTCCATCACCCACATCACCTCCCTCCTTACCAGCTAGATTCCAAGCTCCAATGTTCTTAATTCCTGCCTTGCACACACCCTTATTTCCCCTGCCCCTCAGTTCCTAAACTGGACTCATTTGTCACAAGTGCAGCCTTTATTAAGCCCAACTCCGTATCTACTCGAAGCCTGTGCCCAAACAGCTGAACATAGCTGGACAAAACACACAAAAATCTTCCCTTGCAACATACGACCATAAATCTCCAGGGACACTGAAAACTGCCCTGAAACCAACCACATTCCCCTAATTAGTGGGCTGCCTTAGCCTGCAAGGTGGCTACCCCACTCTTTTTCCTATCTTCCCAGATTTCCAACACTCCTCCCACTCCTGTTCATTCCCCATTGACAACCTCACTGAAAAAACAGAAACTATCAGAAGAGATGGTTCTACCTCTACTTCCCAGGACAAATGTAGCAACCTACCTGCATCTAATATGCACACATCCTGCCTTTTCTCCTACGACAAAGGACGTACCAGGTGCCCAGTGCCTCTACTTGCCCATTCCATCCTGTGCTCTCTTGCCACCCACGTCTGTGCTCTCATCATTACCCCTGCTAACAGTTCTCAAACCAGCATCTCCACCCTGAGCTCCGATCTCACATACCCAACTGCTGACCCGGTAACACCACTTGGGGACTAATAAGTATCTCAAACCTGCCATGTCTAAAACAGGATTCGTAACTCTGTACCCTGCCTCCCACCCTATCATCCTCAGCTCAGTAAATGACGTCCTTCACCCTCTACCTTGCACCAAAACCGAGGGACCATGCTTGCCTGACCCCTTCCCCCAGAGCCAATCTAACAATAAGTCTTGACTGTTCCTTCTTCAAAGTACATAAGGAATCCTACATTTCTCTCCACTCCACTGCTACCTCCAGAATCCCCCATCACCACTTACCCAGCCTACCACAGTGGTGTCCCAGATGGTCTGCCTATTTCCACTCTGGCCCTCCTACTGTCTATTCATAGCAGAACAGCCTGGGAAACCTTCTTAGAACATAACCAAACCTTGGCACTTCTCTGCTTGAAATCCCAGTAGCCTTCCCACACAGACTAAAATCTAAACTCCTCACCATACAGACAAGGCTCCAGTGCTCTGGCCGCTCCCTCTCCTCAGCCTCATCTCCTACCAGTCTCTCCTTTCTGCTCACTCCAGAACACTGGCTTTCTGGCACTTCCTCAGTCAGGCCAAGATCATGCCTGCTTCAGGAATTTTGTACTCACTTTTCTCTCCTTCAGGAATGCTGTTGCTTTGGCTGAGCTCCTTCACATGATTCAGGCCTCAGATGTCCCCTCCCTAAAGAGGGCCCTCCAGACCAGACCACTCCATCTTAAACAGTGCGTACACTCCTCCATCAGCCTGCATTCCAGTATCCTACTTTACGCTTCTTCATGGCACTTAGCTCTACCTGAAATGATATTATCTACTCGTGTAGATATCTTCTCCACTAGAATGGGAGCTACATGAGCTAAGAATTGTGCCTGGCACAAAGAAGATGTTTAATAAATATTTGTTGAGTTAACATATTACCTTTACAATAAAAATTAAGTTGATTGTTAAAATTTAACTCCATGAACAATTCCTACAATGTGAGTCAACTCTTGGCGGAGAAAGACTAGAAAAGAAGAAAACCTAGATGAAAGGAGTTACAATGGGATTTTTTTTTAATTTACAACATCCTATTATAGTGTTTTATATTAATAAAAACCAGTATCTTTTCTGCCCTAAATAAAAGGTAAGTGAGGATCTAGATATCAGTGCAAGAGGGTCACCACTCTAAACATCACTTGTGAAAAAGAGAAAGGCGACTCCTGATGTCCGGGAGCCGGCCTGGCACTCACACCAAGGCGCTGGGGTTAAACGTGAACATCAACGCCAGACAAGGCCACTCTGCTACTGTGATGGATTCAAACAAAAACAAGACCACCCTGCAAGGTTATGTGAACACAGACAAAACATGAACACTGTCCACACCACAAAATACCAAACACCCTCTTCTCCCAGCTAATGAATGATTTCTTTCCCAATCTCAGCTTTGGCCCCACTTTAGCCTAACTCTCTCTACTGGTAAGATGTATTCGAATACTGGAGCACAGAACTGCCCATTTCTGACAGCATCTAATCAGACTAAACCATCTTTCCAACACCATCTCCCTGAGATGCTCCGCAGCTCCCTATGGTGTGCAATCTCCCTCACTGCAATAAGAAAATAAGCCCGGCATGCTCAACGGAGCCCAAGGTGTGTCCCTGGTGATTCTGGGCCGGTGGGCACCGACAAGTGTCATGACAACAGATGCAATTACAGGCCATTGTACATGCAGAAGTCATAAGAGACCTAGCTGGAAAACTGACCCAAGGATATAATCTCTTGTTCTCTGAATACATTCCCTGACATGGGCTGATTTTCCTGTCATGTGCCTCTTTCTCCCAAAAGCTGAGTGAATTGGGGGGCGGGGGGAGGGGGTGGCAGTTAAATAAAATGTCCCGATGTTACAATTAATCAAGGACACCCTGCCCTCCCATATCTGAAAGTCACCCCAAGCACAGGGTTAGAGTGTGCTGGACCACTGACTCCTGGGCAGAGCCTGAGGCAACACTACTCAAGTACTTTAAGCCACATGTTCAAGCCCAATAAATTAGCCCAGGCTTAAAGAAGTCAGGCTGTACACATGTAAGAATTTTAATAAGCCTGGAAAATGCTACCTAGAGCTTATGCACGAGCTTACTGTACCAAGGGGATTCCCTGCCACCAGCCACGGAGTGCTAAGCCCCTGACAAGAGCTGTCAAGCACATGGGGCAGCAGGGACAGGGAGTCGGCGTGGTCCAGGTTTCCTCAGGAGTTGGAGACTCAGAGCAGAAGGCTGGCAGCCAGATGGATGGAGAGCAGAAAAGGGCATGGAGCTCAGCGGAGCCAACAGCATTTACTAGGAAAACATGTCGGAGGCTTCGTTCGTGGAAATCTGGTCCTCACACACCCTTCCAGAAACCAGCAAACACTGTAATCAATGTCTGCATTTATCAAATGCCTGTTTGTACCCAGTACTGTGTCAGGTACAATAGAGAGTTATTTAAGCAAACATGGTCTCTGCCTTCTAGATGCTGACACCTAATATAAACAAAAACAGTAAATCTGTCCAGAGGATTACCAAACTAACTGAACAAACATGAAATAGTCAAAAGTACTGACCTTGTATAAACGCAGTGGAGTGAAAGCTGCAGGGTAAGTCATGGGAGATGACTCTCTAAAGAGGGTGGGGCCCTAATGGAACAGTTACCTTGTTAAGGCTGAGTCTCCAAGGGGGGAAGTCAGCTTTTAAGAAAAGCTGCAAGGGCTGGCTCTTGGGCTGGGGGAAAATGAGCCATTCAGAGAAAAGGGTGCAGCTTGGGGGTTGATTTAGAGACTGAAATACGCGTACAGAGAGAAAGAAAACTTGACAAGCGTCCAAGAAAAGTAGGGGAAATCAGTCAAACAGGTGTATGTTTCTCAATTGCTTTTACTCTGGCCCTCTTCTGATAAACATAAAAAACTCACACTATCTTTTTTTTTTTTTTTTTTAGCTTATTTATTTATTTAGAGACAGGGAGCACAGAGCCAGATGCAGGGCTCAAACTCACAAACCGTGAAATCATGACCTGAGCCGAAATCAAGAGACGCTTAACCGACTGAGCCACCCAAGTGCCACCCATACTACCTTTTAATATTATTTAGAATTTGAAAGGATGGGAATGCAACCTGGTGCAGCCACTCTGGAAAACAGTATGGAAGTTCCTCAAAAAACTAAAAATAAAACTACCCTATGACCCAGCAACTGCACTACTAGGCATTTATCGACGGGATACAGGTGTGCTGTTTCGAAGGGACACATGCACCCCCGTGTTTATAGCAGCACTATCCACAACAGCCAAAGGATGGAAAGACCCCAAATGTGCATCGATGGCTGAATGGATAAAGAAGATGTGGTATATCTATACAATGGAGCATTACTCAGCAATCAAAAAGAATGAAATCTTGCCATTTGCAACTATGTGGATGGAACTGGAAAGTATTATGCTAAGTGAAATTAGTCAGTCAAAGAAAGACAAAAATCATATGACTTCACTCACATGAGGTCTTTAAGAGACAAAACAGATGAACATAAGGGAAAGAAAACAAAAATAATATAAAAACAGGGAAGGAAACAAAACAGAAGAGACTCATAAACATGGAGAACAAAGAGAGGGTTACTGGAGAGGTTTTGGGAGAGGGGATGGGCTAAATGGGTAAGGGGCACTAAGGAATCTACTCCTGAAATTATTGTTGCACTATATGCTAACTAATTTGGATGTAAATTTTAAAAATTTTTTAAAAATTTTTTTAAATAAAAAGAATATGAAAGGAAACTATATATCCTAATCAACACCAACACAATGGTTTCAGAATCTGATTTTCCAAATGACAAAAACAATTCCCTTCCCATACATCTGAGAATCACTCGGTTAGATGATAGCACCTGTCAACAAGGACAGAGCAACTGCCATTGAATTCTTGAGGAAGAGAGGATTTGGACGCTGGATCCACATGGGACCCCAAAACCAGTAGGATTAAAAAAAAAAAAAAAAAAAGTCACAGCCTAAGGTGACACAAACAGATGACGGCACTAGCAAGAATATGTAATTATTACCTGATTAAAATTTTTGAAGGAGAACTCTTTGTAGATGGCATCTCTCTCATTTAATTCTGACCATCCTGCTGCTTTAAGGTCATGTATAACTTGGTTCCTCTCCTCTGCAGTCAAACAGTGAACATCTGCAGCCTATGAAAAGAACACATTTAATATCTGAAATGTAGAGGTTCAGTTTAACTACAATAAACTCAAAGCTCTTTACCTTATGGAGAGATATAGGAAAGCAAATCTTAAGGGCAACAATTTGTAACCACCTTTGGCTCCTCTGTTCTAAAAAATAAACAAAACAAGGCTAACTATATATAAAATCAGCTGTCTCCATAGAATGTTGTCTCACCACACCTTTTTGTTGCCTCAAACTTCACAATTGTGTCTCTGGTTTATTACAGATACAACCATTAACCATTAACCACTGGTCGTCTTACCAATGACCATTATGGATGGCCAGCATTCGAGGATGTGGGAAACTCGGTAAGCACATCCATGCAAGAAAACCCTGCAAGTCCATTGTCAGGTCCAGAATTAGAACTCAGGGCTCTAAACTCCAGGTCTACTGCTCTTTGGATGGTCCCATGTCACATTAGTAGCAGCCTTCACTGCTTACTCACATGGGTCTTAGCTCTCTGGGTTCACTATCCCCTTTCAGATCTGATGAAAAACTAACCTCCAGAGGGGAAAAAAATAAATGCACACTTAACACAGGATTTTTGATAATAACTTCTGGGAGTCCATAGATCCTCTGGATTATAGGTAAAAAGCCCTAGCCTAAGCAGAGTGAGTTTTTTCAGGGCACCAATAAAACAAATCCCTCCAGTCTGGCCAGAGCAGTGTCCAGTTTGGTCCTACTCACCCTGGTGATGAAATTCACAGACCCAGAGTTCTGTTGGTTAACAGGCCCACACTTCCCATGCTATCTGTTTTTTCATTGAAAGAACTCTAAACATCATGGCCAGAGAAAGAAGAGAAGGACACTCTAGTGGCAAGTCAGAGGAGCTTACTTCTCATTCCACCATAAATGCCGACCAATACCTCCTACCTTACCTATCTGCAGGGCTACTGATGGCTCAGGTGAGAGAGGCAATGTCACCCAGAAAGACAAAACTAATACAAGGACTCCTCATCAAATGGCAACTGGGGGCTGAGTTGAGCCCACTTTCAGAAATCCTGAAATCTTTTATCACTGACATTGATGTGATTAAGATGGCAAAGTAAACAAACTTACTTTAAGGTAACTTATTCTAGGGGCGCCTGATGGCTCAGTCGGTTAATCACCTGACTTTGGCTCAGGTCACGATCTCACAGATCATGAGTTCAAGCTTTGTGTCAGGCTCTGTGCTGACAGCTCAGAGACGGGAGCCTGCTTCAGATTCTGTCTCCCTCTCTTTCTACCCCTCCCCAACTCATACTTCGTCTCTCTCTCTCTCTCTCTCTCTCTCTCTCTCTCAAATAAATAAACATTTAAAAAATGTTTTTAAAGGTAACTTATTCTAAGAAGAGAAAAAACGGTTGCTAATGAACTAATTTTCTTGTTTCTCTTCCTTGCTAGGTCAGCTATCCTTCCCCCAACTAACAAAAGAGAAAAAAATTTTAAGCTCTTAATTAAATACAAACATTTAAAGACTTATTATGAAATCCATTTACTATTAAGAACCAAAACATCTATTTATTAGTTTTACAGTGACCCACTATCGGAGATCATGTAAAAGTCTTATTAGTCACCTAAATATGTTGTCAAGTCAGATCATAATGGAAAAAAATTAAATTTTCTGTGTCCACACTGAGTAGCTGCAAAGAAAATTATTAACCATGCTGGAGGTAATGCAGCAGTCACCTGAAGTCAGTGGAACATGCTGAGCTGTTTTTGTCCACATTCTCTGCCATGCACATCTCCAGTGAAGTCGGTGGTTTGCACTCTGCGCTCACCACAGGTGTCTGCACAAGAAGAGGGACATGTCCAGGACTGTGAAATGGAACCACTTCATCTATAACACAGATGGTCCCCCTGGAGACACACCTTCTATAGAACCCTTTGTGGTGGACTTAATCTTTTTTTCTGCAGGAGATGGGGAGAAGGACAGGGAAAAGCATAGGATTTGGAGAGAACACACTTGGGAGAGAACACACATAGTATTCGAGGCCTAGCTTTGTTCAGCTGGGAGATACTGAACAAATCACTTAGCTTTTCTGAACACTAGTATCCTCCTGTCTGTGATGAGGATATTACAACATCTACGTGTCGACATTTTTTAAAGACTTAAGTGGAAGAAATCTTGATTGTGAAGGCACCCAGCATAGAGCCTAGCACGCGGCAGCCACTCAAATCATGTCTGTTTATTCATTCCTCTGAACCCCACAATTTTAATCATCAGCACTTTGGGAACAGGTAAGCCTCAGCCCACACTTAGGTGTCAGCACTCAACTTGTTTTCTCACCTTAATGGTCAGGAAACAGAGTGCTTATCTTCCTCTATCATCGAGCTATTTTAAATTTCTCTGGTTAAACACCTTCAAACTGCCAAAGGGTTCTAACAAGCAAGCGAAGATGAAATGGCAAATTTAATGCAACATTCTCCCACTAGGTGGTGCTGCGTGTTAAAACTTGCCATCAAGTTAATTTACCCTAATACATTAATTTCTAACTCAAAAAAACTGACGGAACGCCGCGCGGAAGACGAAAGAGCAATAGACTTGTCACGACAAAAAAAAAAAAGATAATTTATTAATAATTCCTCCAAAAACATCACACCCAAACAAATGAGTTAACTCAGCGGGTTTCCGGCGAGCGCGCCCTGCCGGAGCCAGTTCCTGCTCTCAGCGAGCGCACAATCTAGCGGCACAGCGTCTTTCGTCATTTCAAGTGACTCTAAGCATCACATAGTTTTACAACTACTTTGCGTACTTTAACAAAACTCGTCCTCGGTTTCTGTTTTTTTGTTTTGTTTTTGTTTTCCGGACAGCAGTTTTCGTAGCCAACGACGGGATCTGTAAACCAGGAGGAGACGATGGTGCCCCGCACCCGAACGCCTCCCCATCAAGGTCCGAGGCCTTGGGGGGTGGCCCGGGCCCGTCCCTCCGCCTCCCGCACCGCGGGCCCCGGCACTCACCTTGGCCGAGAAGCCTACCGCCCGGCCCCGCAGCATCGCGAACAGGAGTCGCAGCGGCCCCCGCGCCCACCGCGCCGCCGCCATAGCCACGGGTCGAGGGCTGCCCGGCGCGCTGCCTGCGCGCCGTCCGCTGGCGTCCGCGGGGCCCGGTTGGTAGCCGAGGACAGTGCGGAGGGCCCTCAGCCGCCGGTCAGGCCGTCCCGCGGGGCCCCGCGCGGCCAGCCCCGGAAGGCCCCCGGGAGCTCCGAGGCCGCAGATGGCGCTGGCAGCCGACTGGCCGGTGCGGCAGGCCCCCGCAGGCCCTCGCGCTCTCAGGTCCCGCTCCGCGCCCGTCGCTTGGTGCTTGCATGGGATTCGTTTCGCTCCCGTGCGGCAGAGTGGGCCGGCTAGCTTGCGCGCCGCGTTGCATTGGGCGCTCAGGTGTGACCTCCGGATCGGCTCTTCGGCGTCCGCCCCGCTGGCCGCACATTCACGGACAGCCTGTGCCGAGCTCCCTCCTGGGCGGTGAGGCGAAGAGCCAGCGCCGGCGGCAGGACGTCGCGGGCGGGGACAGGAGGCGATGAGCTGCGGGTGGGTGCTCGGGCAACGCTCCACTTGCTGCTCGCGGAGGGCCAGGAACCATAGTGGTTCCGAACGGGGCTTGTAAGGTAGGGAGCCGAGGCTGCGAACGTAAACCCTGCTGTGTCTTTTTCCCTAGCTGCTGAGGCCTTGGCACGCTGGCTCCTTTCTGCTGGCCCAGATACGACAATCTGGAAACCTGGCTCTTAGTGCTCTCTAAAAAATAGCTCATAGTAGGCACTCCAGGTATGTAGTAGATAGATTTACTAATTATTATGTTGGGGGGGGGTATTCTTTTACATAGGTATTTGCTAATATTTTCTTATTCCTTTTTCATGGCCTTTTTAAGTTTATTTTGAGACAGCACACGGGGACGGGGCAGAGAGAGGGAGAGACAGCGAATCCCAAGCAGGGTCCGCACTGGCGGAGCCCGATGCGGGGCTCAAATTCACAAACTGAGATGATGACCTGAGCTTAAATCAAGAGTCAGACGCTTACCCAACTGAGCCACCCAGTCGCCCCAGTTGCCTTTTTTTTTTTTAATGTAATAGCACGTATCATAAAATTCACTTTTTAAAAGCGTACAATTCACTGGTTTTTAGTATATTCACTTGTACCTTTTTTTACCAGTTTAAGCAAATTAATCAGTTTTGCATAGGATTTAGCAATATATGAGAGTCCAATCAGTTCAACTTAGCAGTCGCTAGCAGTTATAATTCCCAATATGGAGTTGTGGGGAAAAGACTTTTTGCCTTAAAATATGCTAAAATTAAGACTTCTTCCACAACCCACCTTTTTAGCTTTTGCCCACTTGACAAAAACTCAAGGGAGGAATCTCCAGACCCTGATCAAATACCACTGGTCTCAAGACATTCATCTAAGACACCCAGGATTCCTTTGCCTGATGTCTCAGGTGGGCAGAGACTGGGGATGGAATTGAAAGTTGCATTTTATTTCCAGTACCTAATTGGGGGAATACAATACAAGTTTGTATTCTACAAATTTGCTTATTAAAGTGAGAACTGCAAAATGAAACTGGTAGGTGTGAGGTAACAATAGAGTCCTCATCATTTTCCTTTCCTAAATCCACTGTAGGAAACTGTGGCATCTCGGGTCTAGTTATGAAAAGCAGCAGTAGTAATGCCAGTAGGACCCAGAGGAAGTGATGTCTACCAGTAGTGGCTGTGAATACTCTGCCTTCTTGTGTAGGTTTCCAATTAGTAGGATTTAAGTTCTTTAGCAAAAATTGAGCACTTCCTGTATAGTGGACACTCTTGGGAAAGGCAGTCTCCTCCTCACAGTCCTTTAAGCCCTACTCAACTAAATAAGAATGGGCCTTGGGCCTAGAATACTTGCTTACCAATAGTCCTAAAGAGCCTATGTAGCCTGGTCTGGGCTTATCACCTTATGTGGGAATATCCTTCCCTGTGCCAGACTCGGTATGTAATCCTTTGTTCAGATTAAGCACTAAATCACATATCCCTGGGGCATGCTCCCCCACCCCGTTTCAGTATTTCACACTCCATGGGTAGGGGTGACTTGTGCTTAGGCACTAGAGTGGCACTCAGGCCTTTGGCTGCTGTGGAGGACCAAGGCACACTACTGGAGCTGATCTTGGCTGTGTCTCTTCTGTGAGTAAAAATGCTGTTCATCCAGTGCTTGTGTTGTGTTTTCCTTGGCAACCGATACTCCATAGTAGGCAGAAGTGTTTGGACTTCTGTCCCTGGTGACTAGCATGATCTTTGCTGTCTTCCATGTAGTTGAATCACGGCCCTCCCCATCCCTGGCATGAGTACCAGTGCACTGTGTTCTGCTAGACAGATACTATGTTTGGCTAGGGTGGTTTAGTAACTCTTGGACCTTCCTTCCTGCCTTCTGCTTCCCTTTCCTTCAGTACCATTGCCTCCCAACTGATCTCTCTACGCTTGAACCTCCTGTCTAGGGAACAGCCCTGCTCCAATTTCCCTTCAAGGCAAACCCAGAAAGATTGTCTCCGCTAAGTACTAGAAGCAAAGCAATGGATCCTTTAGTCATCCTAAGAGCCTTTCCTCAAACTCCAGACTAGAGTAGGGCCCCCTTACATTTCAAAGGTATGAAAATACCTGTATCTTTGATAATCTCCAATCTGGCAGTGTGCCCCTAAGGAATTGAGACAATACACAACCATTAAAAAAAAAAAGTTAAGTAATGCTGAATCTACTCAAAGACCTATTAAGTAATCATGGTTAGGAAAACTACTTGCAACAGTGAAATATTTATTTGTTAAGCAAAACAAAATAAAAAGACCAAAGTGCTAAGTGATGGCTATAGTGTAACTATAAATGGGAAGCAAAGGGGAAAAATGAGAGGGAAATGTATTATGATGGTCCCTCAGGCCATGGCATAGAGGCAGGGCAAGGTCCCAGCCCACCAGAGGCTCCTCCAGTCAGCATGCTTAGGTTTGAAGCTGGGTCCCACCACTGGAAGCTGCCTGACCAAGAGAAGTTACTTGAGGCCTCATTTATTACCCTTATGTAAAATAAGGAAATGTAATACTAGTGTCAGTCTCCTAGAGCTCCTATACCAGTAAACAAAACAGAGTATGTAAAGCACTTAAAATAGTACCTGGAACACACATAGTAATACTCGAGTGTTAGTTGTTATAAAAGATGAATCACTAGAAGTTCTTCTTAAATTCTTAAGTATACATACACATACATGTAAAGGTTCTTAAGTATACATACACATACATGTAAAGGTTCAAATCTCAGCTTCAACAACTTACTATGTGTGTAACCTGGGCAAGTTACTCAATCTCTTTCTATGCCTCAGTGTGTTTATTTGTAAAATGAAAATCATAATGGTACTGTTCTGAACCAGTGTCCTCTCCTGTGAGTGACCACTCCAGCCACAGCTGTCCACAATATAAAGTTATACATAAACTCCTGTCCAGTGTAACATTCTGAAAGGTGACTCAACTACGGTTCCACTTCCATAGAATGTAGGGTGCATTAGAAAATGAAATACTCTATAACACTGTAAACAGTATAAAAGTTAATTATCATTTTGTAGTTAGATGTCATGTCTGAATTTAAGGGATCTTTTGGAAGGAGCTTTCCAAAACGTTGGAATAAATTGTGTGTTCTCTCTTTCCTACATGTGATCTACACTAGAATAGAATCAACTTGTGGGCAAGAACAGTGTTAGATATTTCTTATGGCTCTCACTAAAACTAGCACAGTGCTAAGAACATATTAAGGTTCAGTTAATGCATGCCGGTTAGGGAATTGTGACTAAAATTTGAGTTATGCTTTAGCCTAGAACTGACAATAAATAAGCTTTAGTTAGGTAACAACATTTACTTTCTCCTAACATCTGCCTTATCCAGAAACAGCTTAAAGCACTTCATATTCTTTCAGTGAAATGAGAGATCACAAACACCAAAGCAGTTGACTCTTCCATTTTCCCAACAGTTACTCAGAAGGTCACACTTACCGATTCTACTTATTCTTCCTAACAGAACACTTTCCTGATTACAGACTGAGAGCAAAATTGCAAATGAAAAGAAAAACAACCTTCTTAGACATTTATTTAAGGAATCAAGAGTTTTCTAAAACTGTAACGTGTACTGTCATTCTACTCACCATACCACCTGAACACAGCTTTGCATTTCAAACTGGATTACTCTCTTAAAATATTGGATTATTAAAAACAACAATAGTGAACTCTACCGAGTATTTTTGCATTTGCTTATTGCAGTATTAATTAAAACAATTTATAATTTTTAACACATTTAACAGCTCAACAAATGCATGATTCTTTTAATCTGCCTGAAGTTGTAAGAGGACACTTCACTGGAGAAAATGTATGAAAGTGCAGCATTAATTTCTGAAATTCCTCATCCGACTTCTGCTTTTAGTCCATCACTACTCCGCATGCTCCTGCTCTTGTCCTGGAATGAGCCACCGGATGCTCTCAGTTCGAATGGTAGCATACATAATAAAACTAATTAAAAAGAATAAGGAAAATACAAGCAGCCAGTCCACACTTTTTATCAAAGTGCTGGGAAGAGGGCCTATTTGGTCAGCTTGAGTTACCACCACATTTTTCTTGGCTTCTATACCTGAAAGAGAAATCAGCTGTTTCAAATCAGATAGAAAGCACACCGCTATAGATCTTTCTGAAGTATTTTGCATGGCATGCAAAAAGATATGCAGTCTTAAAATAAACACTACCACTAGTATATCTGGGATGGGTTTCATTTGCCTGTTGGTATAATTTGTACCTTGCCTTTCTCCCACCACATCAAAGAAACAGGAACCCATTCAGCAGTTCAAAGCCTAAACACTCAAATGACTGTGAACTCCTCAGAAGGGTCTTAGTGCATTGTAAGAGCTGTATTTTCTTTTTTGAGACCAAAATTCAACAAGTAACTGGTAAAGCTACTCTCAGGGACCTACAGAATGTTTTCACAGGTTCAGGAATGCTAAATCCAAAAAGTTTTTTTTTTTAATTTTCTTTTTTTTAATTTTTGAAAGAGACAGAGCACAAGTGGGAGAGGGGCAGAGAGAAGGAGACACAGAATCTGAAGCAGGGTCCAGGCTCTGAGCAGTCAGCACAGAGCCCAGTGCGGGGCTCGAGCCCACAAGCCGTGAGATCATGACCTGACCCAAAGTTGGATGCTTAATTGACTGAGCCACCCAGGGGCCCCAAATTCAAAAAGCTTTTAAATAATTTACTGAAAAAATTGTTAGAACTACCCACCATTGAGATCAGTGATTACCAAAGATGCTGTGACCTCTCAATTTCACTTGTGTTCTAGGTTTTCTTAGAGCATCGAGCAAAATGGCTCCCTCTCTCCCTATCAATCTGATTGATAATCAGGGCTCTGGTACTGTAAGACCTGAATAGCTAACTATCTGATAACAAGCCTCTTACTCCTATGAGGTAACTGAGCTCTTGGTTCTTTAGTATAGATATAATTAGATGCAACTTAATATATATGGAAGGCATGATATAACTTATTTTTATTTCCAATGAATTTACTTCAGGAAGAAGTGGGATGCTCCTAATTAAGGCATTAAAGCTTCTAAGGAGCAAATGTTTCCAAAGAAGAAAATTTCTTATTATACAGTCTTCAGACTTATACAGAATAAAAAATAAGGTCATATGTTTTGGCAAATATTAAGGAATTAAAATAGCATCTGCAAATAGATGAATAAATGGAACACCACATGGCAACACAAAGGAAGAAAATACAACCACCTGCAGTGCAGTGACGCCGATGAATCCCACAAACATAATGGTGACTGAAATAAACCAGACACAAAAGAATCCATACTGGACACCTGGGTGGCTAAGTCGGCTAAGCGTCCAACTTCAGCTCAGGTCACGATCTCACGGTTCATGAGTTCAAGCCCTACATCAGGCTCTGCACTGACTGTGCACAGAGCCTGATTCAGATCCTCGGTCTCCCTCTCTCTCTGCCCCTCCCCCATTCATGCTCACTCATTCACTCTCAAAAATAAACATTAAAAACAACAAAAAAAAAATCCCTACTGTATGTCTCCATTAATATAAAGTTCAGAAACAGTAACACTAGTCCACGGCGTCAGGAGTCACGATGGCGGTTATCCTTGTGGGCAGGAGCAGCAGTGCTGGGGAGGGGCGGGCGCTGGTAATGTCCTCTGTAAATCTGAGTCCCAGTTACCCAAGGTATTCATTTTGTGAAAACTCATCACTCACAACACCAATGATTGATCACATTTTTGTGTAAATATTATACTTAAGTGAAAAATGTATGTAAAAAGTTATCTACAGTTGTATGGTATGTGAATTCTAAATCAATAAAGCTGTTTTTTAAAAGGTATCAGTACTCATTAAAATTACCTATTCATGTTAAGCTTGCCACAATGATTTTTTTTTTTTTAATGTTTATTTATTTTTGAGAGAGAGATGGAGTGCAAGGAGGGGAGGAACACAGAGCGGGAGACACAGAATTAGAAGCAGGCTACAGTCTCTGAGCTGTCAGCACAGAGCCCGATGCAGGGCTCAAAACCACGGATCGCGAGATGATGACCTGAGCTGAAGTCAGACGCTTAACTGACTGAGCTACCCAGGTGCCTCGAGACTTTTTTTTTTTTTAATTTATTTATTCTGAGAGAGAATGTAAGAGCGGAGATGGAGGGGGAGGGGCAGTGGTGAAGGAAGGGGAGGGCAGAGAGAGAATCCCAAGCAGGCTCTGTACTGTTGCCGAGGGACTTGATCCCATGAATTGTGAGATCATGACCTGAGCCAAAACCAAGAGTCAGATGCTTAATCAACTGAGCCACCTGGATGCCCCTGATTGAGAGACTGTTAGCAGAACCACAATAGTTCATTAGAAAAGAAGGTTTAAAATAAAATCCCTTCTACAGCATATTATTTCTACATACCTGTCTGGTTAAAAATGAAGATTTTCAGTGTTTCCAATGTTCGGTCTGTATGATTAAATCTAGCCATTGGTTTAGCTCCTTGAAATAACAAGATGTTAGGAACAGCTACGGTGCCAAACCTGGTAGAAAGGCTATGAGAGAAAGAAGTCAGTCAGAAAACCTGAATTAACAGCAGATTTTCTCACACAATTACCTTATCAGAACGGAGAGCAATGAATGACAATGGATCAGCTTCCTGTGACCTATAAAGGTTTTTGATATTCAAACTATATGCTTCAGCTATTTCTGACCTTTTTCCTTATGGGTTGAGGTTGGGGGCATTCCTGTTCTGCTGAGTTGCTTTCTATTACATTAAGGAACTACCCTCAACACAGTTATTCCACTTTTTTTTTAAGTTTATTGATTTATTTTGAGAGAGAGAATGAGAGAGTGAGAGAGCATAGGAGGGGCAGAGGGAGTGGGAGAGACAAAATCCCAAGCAGGCTCCACAGTGTCAGCACAGAGCCAGATGCAGGGCTTGGTCCCACGAACTATGAGATCCTGACCTGAGGTGAAATCAAGAGTCAGACACTCAACCGACTGAACCACCCAGCTGCCCCTCCAGTATTTTTTTTTCTAGTAAACTCTACATCCAACATTGGGCTCCAACTCACAACCCCAAGATCAAGGGTCACATGCTCACATGCTCTTACTAGGAGCCAGCCAGATGCTCCTAGTTATTCCACTATTTAAATTGCTAACTGCCAAAAGAGATCAGACTAGAAAATCCTAATTCATGGACAAAGCACACTGTGTCAATTTACTTAACGGAAGAAATTTCAAACTCTCCAGAATGCCCAGCTCTATCCCTCATACAAGACTCAACTTACAGTAAGCAATTAGTTTGGTAAGTCTGCACAAGGGAATCTATGATCTAGCAGACACACCAGGAAGTTCCCAATTGGGGCAGGATATAATATGATCTGAGTGGTACCATTTCACCTTTACATAATACAGAGTAGTGGTATACGCTCTGGAGTCAAAACGCTCAGGTTGAAGCCTCCGTTCCGCCACTGAACCAGCTGTGTGAACTTTGGGCAGACTGTGTAACCTCGAAGCCTCAGTTTCCCCTGTTTGTAAAATGACAGTATTGGGTAATCAGGATTTCTTCTTTTGTAAACCTGCTGTAACTTAAATATTAACATATGAGGCAGACACATGTCCCAGGCCATATAACAAGTATGCCCTACTCTCCATGATTAAGGCGCTGTTGCAGGCGCTGAGAAGGATGCAAGAAGACGAAGGAACAAAGCAGATGATAAAAGCTGGCAGGGAATGGGGAGTAGGCGGGTGAGACCGAAACCCGGAGCACTAAACTGCTGATGGGAGCCAGCCCTGCCACCTTGTGGGCAGGGGAAGGCCCAAAGTCTGACACTAACCTAGACTGTCCTTCCCATCAGTCTGTCCCCTTGGGCCAGGCCATGTTCATATTTCCCTGAAGCCCTTGTGAGATCACTAACTCACTGAAATTTCTTTCTTCCTAAACAATTTGTGCAAAACATTGGCAGTTACATTACCCTCACTGAAGCTCAGTGGAGCACAAATTTTTACTCAAAATTTTCATTCAAGGGGCGCGTGGGTGGCTCACTCGGTTAGGCATCTGACTTCAGCTCAGGTCATGATCTCACCGTTCCTGAGTTTAAGCCCTGTGTCGGGCTCTGTGCTGACAGCTCGGAGCCTGGAGCCTGCTTAAGATTCTGTCTCCCTCTCTCTCTGTCCCGCACCTGCTCGCACTCTGTCTCTCTCTCTCTCTCTCTCAAAAATAAACATTAAAAAAAAAATTTTTTTTTTAATTTTTACTCAAAAAAGTTTTACTCAACTTCATTTTTACCATCTTGACCATGTTCCAGACTTTCCAAACTGACTCACACACAATCTCCTGTGATCTGCTAAAGGGCATATGATTTCGAGGAGGTGGGGCACACTTGACAATCCATGCACAGTCACAGCACTTGGGGGAAACACATAACATTGTAACAAAGTAGTTCTTTATAACTTACCTCACTGAACATCTAAAAAAGACAAAGCCCATGGAACAATATATAACAAAAGTAAATTTCATTTTAAAGGGCTAAATTAATTCTTTATATTAATTTATTGACTGTCCACTAAGAAACATGCATGCACGAATAAGTGTAAACAAGAGGAAAGAACAAATATCATATGACTTCACTCATATGAGGACTTTAAGACACAGAACAGATGAACACAAGGGAAGGAAAGCAAAAATAATATAAAAACAGGGAGGGGGACAAAACATAAGAGACTTTTAAATATGGAGAACAAACAGAGGGGGTGCTAGAGGGGTTGTGGGAGAGGGGATAGGCTAAATGGGTAAGGGGAATTAAAGGAATCTACTCCTGAAATCATTGTTGCACTATATGCCCACTCACTTAGATGTAAATTTAAAAAAATTTTTAAAAATAAGGAAAAAAATTTTTTTAATGAATAAACATTTAAAAAAAAGAGAGAAAGGAAAGAAGAATGGGGGAGGGAAAGAAAGGAAAGAAAAAAATAACAGAAGTTAAGAAATAAATCCTTAGCCGACACAGAATTGGATGCTGAGTTGGGCTATTAGGAGTGGAAACCTAAACTGGGGTTGAGTCTCAGGAAGGTCACACTTGTGACACTAATTTTGCTAATTCAGTCTGGCCAAAACCCTAAATAATCCTCTGGCCCCTCCACTGCTATCAGACGGAGCCACCTTTAAATTCCACCATGCAGAGAACAATCCCTCCTCTTAAGGGGCCTCCAGAGAGGGAGGCATCAGCTCCCTGAGAAGTCTGACAATCCTTACCACTCACCCTCTCTATCCCTCCCGCGCACCCCCCCCCCCCCCCCCCCCCCCGCTACTCCACACCTACCTGCTCTGCCTCTAACTGAACCGATGATGACCTCCAAATAACCGCAACCCTCATCTGGAAGGATGACACGTAAACTCTATTGAGGGAACATACCTGCTGTGCTGAGATGCATCCAGTGCCAAAAAATGAAGAGCTGGAAATGCCCGGGGCAGAGAATTAAAATGAGGGGCCAAACTGGCAGAAAATCGGCACCACGGGGTGTAAAACAGGACTAGGGTGCAGTCACTACCGTTTGGGTTTAGAAAATCCATGAGGTCCTGTGGTAAAAGGAACAAGTGTCAAAGTCAGCAGTAAATATGCACGTACCTTTTTCCGGACAGATGCCCGAGAAACTGTAAACACCGCTGCTTCCAAGGCGAGGAGGAGGGACACCAACCCAAGGGAGATGTAGGGCATCCCCTTAAGAACCTTTTGGATTTTAAGGGCGCCTGGGTGGCTCAGTCAGTTAAGTGTCCGACTTCAGCTCAGGTCATGATCTTGTGGTCTGTGAGTTCAAGCATCACAAGGGCCTCTGTGCTGACAGCTCAGAGCCTGAAGCCTGCTTCAGATTCTGTCTCCCTCTCTCTCTCTGCCTCTCCCCCATTCACACTCTGTTTCTCTCTCTCTCTCTCTCTCTCAAAAATAAATTAAATGTTAAAAAAAAAAATTTTAAAGGGGCGCCTGGGTGGCTCAGTTGGTTGAGTGTCTGACTTTAGCTCAGGTCATGATCTCGCAGTCCATGAGTTCAAGCCCCGTGTTGGGCTCGATGCTGACAGCTCGGAGCCTGGAGCCTGCTTCGAATTCTGTGTCTCCCTCTCTCTCTGCCTCTCCCCCAATCACGCGCTCGCTCTCTCTCGCACGCGCGCTGTCAAAAATAAACATTAAACAAAATGTTTTTAACGTTTATTTATTTTTGAGACAGAGAGAGAGACAGAGCATGAACGGGGGAGGGGCAGAGAGAGAGGGAGACACAGAATAGGAAGCAGGCTCCAGGCTCTGGGCCATCAGCCCAGAGCCCGACGCGGGGCTCGAACTCACGGACCGCGAGATCGTGACCTGAGCTGAAGTCGGACGCTTAACCGACTGAGCCACCCAGGCGCCCCAAAAAAATGTTTTTAAATAATAAAAAAAAAAAGAAAAAAAATTTAAAAGAACCTTTTGGGTTTTTAACCATATGAATCCATGAAACAGTAGAAAAGTATTATGAAACGACAAATTATAAACTTTCCTGTAAGCTTTCTTGATACTACTAGAGAGCAATATTATTATTTTTCATAATTCAACAATTCAAATACTAAGTAGTCACAGGACACAGGCTACTGTCCCAGCCTCTGACCTGTGCCTCACACACAATCTAATGGCACGATTAAAGCACTGTCATCTCCACCATCATCTCAGCAGATCAAAGTCTGTACTAAGCAGTCAGATGAATGTATTTGGCTGGCCAAAGGCTAGTTCAATTTAAGGGTGCACCATCCCTGCTACCACCCTCACTCAGACTGCTGAAAGTGCACTCTCCTGGCCATGTGTGTGCCAAGAATCAGTCCCACAGAGCACTCAGGGGAGGCAGTGAGGCCAGGGCTGACCCCTGCACTTGGGAGGGGCTACGGATGCTCAACGTACCACACATCCTCATCTAAAATAAGCAGCCACACCTTGCAGAGCTAGGATTTCTTCTCTTACATAAGCAGACTGAACTCATCCTGCTATCTGGCTTAACAATCTTACAGAAACAGTCAGTCGTTATCCCAGTGTTCTCTTTGGAATCATCCTTTATGCAACAGGCTGGAAATGCGTGGCTGGGATGGGGACAATGGTCTCAGCTCTCACTCTGGAGTAAATACTGGAGTCATGTTCTTTGGAGGAAAGAAACTTTTCATTACTAGAACATGTTTCCCAGGAGTATCACTGGTCTAAACAATGCTAAATCACAATTTCAGTAGTTCAGGTATTTTTAAGTTGCCTCTAACAAAGACCTCAGGGAAGAAGAAAACTGCTAGGATTCTGATGCCAAGTGCCTATCTGTGCACTGGGATTTTCATCATGAGGCTTGGTGGTGAGGGCACCCCAAGGTGACTAGGCTTAAGCCACCTGAAAGCATAATCAACACCTGTCATATCTCTTCCTGTCCCTACAAACATCAGAGACGCAAGTCAATTTTCACTGATGCAGCCCCGCTTACAAAAGGATAAAGACTGTGACCCTCCATTTGAAGGTTGAGAATATTAAGCCATAAAACCCACATACTGAAAAGATGAAAAGTGCTAAACCATTCTTTCTTACCTGTGACATATTTAAAATTTTCAGGGTGGAGTTCTCCAATCCAGTCACATTTCTCTCCTCACAGTTCACCTTGGGGGATTTCAGACTCTCGGTGTTATTGGAGTCCTCGGGTGGGGCTGGATCCGTGTCAGCCACTTCGGGCTCCGGGTAATACTCCTCTTCTCGGTCAGGGAAGCTCGCCCCGGCGCCATCCAGAGAGAACAGATGCTCTCGGAGACTGCAGCGTGAGTCCTCCTCCCCTCCGGCCCCGCAGGTGCCGCTGCTCAGCTCACGGCCCAGCCTGGCCTCAGCCTCAGCCTCCCCGGGGATCACGGACAGCATCACCACGTGGTCACCACCCGTGTCCAGCCCCAGCACTGCGCTCGCATCTCCGGCTGATCTGTCCTGTCCCGCCTGGCCGCGGGAGGGCTGCTCCTCAGCCACCGACAGGGCCCCTGCCTGCAGAGCCGGCGCAGACTGTTCCTCCGACGGCAAGTGACTATGTTCCTCTGCAACTAAAACGTGCCAGCATGGTCACAGTCATGTCACTTCAGAGCACATGAACCCCAAAGATTTACAGTTCTCCTGAAATAAGAAACGCTCCCCTATAGGGAAAAACGGTAACCTGTCCATGAAACTATCAGAGGACCACCCCTAGTCTCCAGATCATGAAGGTACTAATCAATGCCAAATATAAAGTGGACAAATAAATACACAGCTTCATGCAAAACCTGAAACCTGCTTTATGGATTATAAGCAAAAACATTCCAGGGCAGACATCCAATTAGGAAAATACAACACAAACACTAACAATTTCATTTGTTTGATGAGACTATCTGACAAAATAATGATGCCTTTATAGAAAATTCCACCACGGCAAAGCATCTTTGCGCACATTATAAAAGCTCTGTGAGACCGGCAGCACAAGGGTCACCATCCCCACCAAATAGGTGGACCAAGCTGAGGCACAGAGAGGTAGTGTAATGGCCAAATGCACACAAGCTAGTAAGTAGCAGAGCCAGGTCAAGGAGTTAAATGTCCTGGCTGCTCCTCCAGATTGGGCCTTACCCTCCCCTCCCCTACATGATACCTCCAGGGTTGCTGTGCCACAAGGCCTGAGAACACTGCATGGGGTGGACTCTCCAGCCAGAGCCTGCTGCCCTTGGGCTACTGCCTGTACGAGTGCCAGGAGGTGGGCTCCTCAGTGCAGGGACAGCAGCAGGGGGGAAGGAGGACTTTCCTCTCACTTTGGAGCCATTAGACAGAGAGTGGGTAAAATGCTCAGGTAAGGGAAGTCTAGGGCAGTCTTATACATCCATTGAGCAATCTCCACTCACTTCTATAACAACGACTCCCACCTTCCAGCTCCCATGAACTCAACAAGAGCTGCCAGACTCTATGCCAGGCACCGACCAGGGGAAACAAATGAGCCCAGCCACACTCAGACAAACTCATCATGTGGCTGGGAAACCACCAGCCAGGTAATGGGCTCTGCCATGCCAAAAGCATGTCCCCAAAGTGTGACTAACCAACTGGCCTCAAAGTTGGGAAGGGGTCTGGGAGCTTCCTAAAGTATGCACATTTGTAAAAGTTCTCCAAGAATATCCCCATAGAGATTTACAGATTCATTCACCAGTTTAAAAACATTCTCTGAGAATTCTGTTTCTGGATAAGATGGGGTAAAAGGGACCAGATTTACCCTCCATATTGAAAAATGTGAAACAGTTTCCCAAAAAAGGCCAAAAATGTGAAACAGTTTCAGGAGACTAGTTAGCAGGCAACGAAGGACAGGGATCACTGAGAAACAGGAAGAGAAATCAGTGAGGACAGCCCTACAAATGCTCCAGCTTACCGCCCGCCCGCCCGAGGGAGTTCCTGCCATGGCTCAGGAGGGGAAAGCAGGCAGTCCAGGAGACTCCTCAAGTTGAGGATACAGTAAGTACTGAGGGTTCAGAGAGACCAAGAGTTTGTGGGACAGAATAAGTGGAGATGGGCAAGCTGCAGAGACAGGATTCAAGACCTGGAGAGAGACCCTCCCCGCACCTCCTCAAGGACACCAGTCAACATCTGCATGTGAGTAAGCTCCCAAAGCTGGGGGAAAAAAACACTCAAAAGGATTAGGATCACACAGAGTTGAGAAAAGCACCTGTTCCCACCAGCTAGACTGGAAAACTTCACAATTCATGGAGAACTGGGGAAGGTACACAAAAATAGAGGGGTACAGGGGCACCTGGGTGGCTCAGTCAGTTGAGCATCTGACTTCAGCTGAGGTTATGATCTCAGGGTTCTTGAGTTCGAGCCCCACATTGGGCTTTCTGGTGTCAGCACAGACCCTGCTTCCAATCCTCTATCTTCTCTCTCTGCCCCTTCCCTGCTTGTTCTCTCTCTCAAAAATAAACATTAAAAATAAATAAAATAAAAGAGACTGCTTCTTTTAAGTTTATTTATTTATGGGGGGGGGTACAGAGAGAGAGGGAAAGAGAATTAAAAGAGACTGCTTCTTAACCTCAACAAGGCAATTACAGTTTGAGCGATGCAAAGGTGAAAATTACTACCTTACTGGCAGAAAGGAAGATGTTGGAGAATAAGGGTAGGGGCACCACGCCAGTGCTGCCAGGGAGCCATAACCTAGGTCAGATCCTTCACACCCTTCCAATTTTGTTCAGAAGACTCTGAACCAGCCACAGGTTTTTCACAATGGTTTCTGAGGCAGGGAGCCACATGGGAAAGGACCAAAAACAGCCAGGGGTTCGAGGGCCAGCAACCCATTCTTTCAATAGGAAATACTGCGCTCATCTAAAAATGGAGAAAATACCACAATACAGAAATTCACAGGGCTCCTGTGCAGATTAAATGAGAAAAGATGTATGTAGTCCCATGCATGTGGTAAGCACTCCATAAATGATGATCATCACCCGCAGTTTTGTGGGTTCAAGGCCTGTGGTGATGATGATGACTGAGGTTTACGATTCAAAGAGATGGAAAGGCACTGTAACTAAGTTCTATGAATTCCTCTGCTAACTACATTCTAGAGTTCTCCCATCCCCACTCACGCCCTTCAGTCCAGGCCACCGCCATTTGTTACCTGGACAATTGCTGTAATACCCAATTGGGCTCCATGGTTGACCCTCTCTTCCCTCTCCAGACCCTGCTCCTCACAGCAACACAAGAGGAACTGAAAGCTAAAGGCAAGTCTGATCATGTCACTAAAACCCTTTCAGTGGCTTCCCCTTGCCTGTGAATGAGTCTACAGTCCATAGCAGTGATACCCAGGCACCACGTGAAGTGGCCACTGTCCACACTCTCAACAGGCATCACCAGACATTTCTGTTCCCTGCACACTCATGATCTCCTCCACCTACTTGTCCCAAGGGCTGTTTCCCTGCCAGGAAAGCCCTCTACTCTCTCTCCTTCTGGCTAATCTGACTCATCTTTGAGGGTTTTCTTTCTGTTTTTAAATTTATTGTTTATTTTGAGAGAGACAGAGAGAGCACAAGTGAGGGAGGGGCAGAGAGAGAAGGGGAATCCCAAGCAGGCTCCCAGAGCCTGAGGTAGGCCTTGAACCCACAAAACTGCAAGATTATGACCTGAGCTGAAATTAAGAGGACACTTAACTGACTGAGCCACCCAAGCAACCCTCATCTTTCAGATCTTACCACTTACTTCACCACTTTAAGGTGAACTTAATCCTCCCAGACCCAGACCAGAGGTGTCTACCATTGCATCCAATCCACCCAATAATGCCATGGGATTCTCCCTGAAGGATTTAGCATTTTCCACTCTTGAAATTTACTTCTTTGTAGTCATTTAATGCCTGCCTTCCCCATCATACAAGAGGGCAGTCCTGTTTCTCCATCTGGCTCACCACTGTACCTCAAATGCCCAGCAGAGTATATGACATAGGATGGGTGCTCAGGAAAAATCTGCTAGTTGACTGCTTAGTGAAGACAGGCATGGGGTGCTGAAGCCAGGAGTTCATTCCTGTGCTTTGACACCTGGATAGCACTGCTACCTCTAGGTGCTAATCTGCCAGTGGTGTCCACTAAGACAAAAAAGCCTTGGATTTTCAGCCCCCTAAAAAGGACACAGCTGGTGAAAGTCCCTCTGTCCTCACCCCATTCATGGCCTGGCCATGATGACCAATGGCCCACCTTAAGGCTAGTGTTTCTTCAGGTCTGCATGCACATGACCCAGACTGCCAAGTGGGCTCCCACTGACTTTAACACTAAGTCCCCTGTGCAGAGAGCACACTCAACTTGGGCAATCTGAAATCAGTAAAGGCACCACCAACGTATGGGTTGGCTGTGAAGAAACGAAGAGCAATGGTAAGGAACTCCAAGGCCAGTAAAGCAGAGAGGAAGCAAGTTACCACCCACAGACTCTAAGAGTTCAGAAACAGAAACAGTCACAGAACCTTGAAACAGTGAGCTTAGCCTTCTAGAAGCTATGACTTTCCATGGACGGACAAAGCCAAGCCGTGATAATCCCTGGGGGAGGGAGCTGAGAGAATCAATATCCTGACCTCACTCTCCCCTCATGCCAACCCACAGAGGGGCAGGAGGCAAGAGAGCCAGTTATTATGCCATACAGGACAGCCACTCAGGCACAGCACAGGGTAGAGAAGACTAGAGAATGATCTGAGAAACAAACAAAAGTTATCCAACACATGCTGTCCCCTCTCTGAAGCTGGTGGTTAAGTGCAGGGACAGGGAGGTGTAGTACACAGGTGTGATCATGAGGTAGGCAGACATGCGCTTGAAACATAGTTCTTCAACTTCCGGATGTTGGAGACCTTGGCAAAAGACTTACTGATGCCGAGTCTCAGTTTCCTGATCTGTAAAATGGGGACCACAGCAACAATTGCTTCATAAGCATTTGAAAATTCAGTAAGATGATACTCATGAAGCACTAAGCACAGCACCTGGCACATAACCAGGGCTTTCATTAACAACATTTGTGTTACTATTCACTCTTCTCCCTGATACCCAGCTACCCTGCCTCCTTCCAGGACACCCCCACCCCAGGGGAAAGGAAAGACCTGCCTACTCCTGTAGTAATTACAGGCAAGGTCAAAGGGTCTGGACTTTAATAGAACTGAGGAGTGGTGTGAGGCAGCCCTGAGGGTTAAGACCCCACTCCTGGCCCCAGCCATGCCTCTGAGGTGGCTGCCTCCCAACCTGAGAATGCCCTGAGAGCATGCCACCGCAAGCAGTGGGTTACCCTGGGAGTCTCCTGTATTTTTCTCATCTGTCCTTCATACAGCCACTTGAGCAAGAGCCGCCTTCTTAGAAGAGTGATCCAGAGACACCTGGATGGCTCGAAGGGTTAAGCACACCACTCTGGACCTCAGCTCAGGTCATGATTTTGCGGTTTGTGAGATCTAGCCCCAGGTAGGGCTCCTCAATGACAGCACAAAGCCTGCTTGGGATTCTCTCTCCCTCTCCTCTGCTTGCCCCCTCTCTCTCTCTCCCTCAAAATAAACAAACATTAAAAAAAGTTTTTAATTAAAAAACAAACAAAAAAGCGATCCATCAGGATGCAAAGGAAAGCGTGGGCTCTGCAGGTAAACAGACAACCTCTGCCATTACCCGAACCTCCAACTCAGGCGTCTCCACCTGTAACACGGAGATACTCTTGCAGCCTATCTCCTAGGGTAGCTGAGAGGACTACCTGAGACAAGGCACTGTTCCGCCTCCTAGGAAGGGCACCATAAATGGCGGCTATTCGTTATGATTTTTATCATTCATAATAAAAGCTAAGGCTCAGTAAACGCTAATACACGGTCACTCCTGGCTGACTGACGCCTGCTGCTGCGGGAGCCGGAACGGGGTCCTCGCCACCCCTGACCCGGAGAAGAGACCACCGGCGTAAAAGGTCACGACGATGCGGGAGTGGGCGCGCCGGCCGCCCCAGTTAGGGCCGAGGGGCGCGCCGCGGGCCCCCGCGCAGGTTTAAGAGCGTCACCTCGACAGACCTCCACCGCGCCCGGTCACTTCGCCCGCAGCCGCCTGCCGCCCCCGGCCACGGCCCCAGCACACACTCACCCTCCAGGCCGCAGGCAGGAGGCCCCAGCACCCAAAGCAGGAGCTGCCACCAGCCGAAGAGACGCATGGCGCAGGGTCGGCGGCTGGCGGGACGACCACCCAGGACGCAGGGCAACCAGCGCACGGCTACGCGCGTTGCGCTCCCAACCCCCAAGAGGCCTGGGGGAGGGGAGTCGGGAGCGCGAGCGCGAGCGCGATTCCGTGCCGCCATCTTGGCAGCTGGCAGTCGTCGCGGGCGCCATCTTGAGGTCGGGCGGCCTGCCTGTGGCTTGTGGTTCGGGGCCTGCGCGGTGGAACCTGCGGCTGTTCTAGAGCCGGACACGTCGGGTGTCTTCGAACTTTCCTGATCCCCAAGTCTTAGACGGGGTTCCAACAGAAGGCTGCGGCCCTCTCGGTACGCGCGCGAGCCGGTCTGGCCGCCAGCAGCACACAATACGCCCGAGTGGCTCTGCATTCCCTAAAAAGGCCCAGAAGCCTCCTCCTTTCAATGCCCCGAATCTCCTGCTTTACTCCTGCTACCGCACCTACAGTTGCCAGGTAAAATACAGGATGCCCAGTTAAATCTGAATTTCACAGAAACAACGAATAGTTTTTTACTTCCTATTCTCAAATGTAACTGGGTCCTGTAATTTTATTTGCTACATCTGGTAACCCTAACCATACGTCCTGCGAACTCTGGGGCAGCGGGAAGATTTTGTTTCGGGGTTGGTTTTAACTAACCCACCTGCAGGGCAATCTTCCCCCTCCCTAATCTACCCCCCAAGACTGGATCCTAGAAGACGTTGGGCCACCTCTAGCCTACAGCCAGAGAGGTCCAGAAGGAAGAAGGCCTTGTTGGCGACGGGAAGTGTGCAATAAAGGAACAGGGATCAGCATTCCATAGCTAGGCAGGGGCAGGAGGAGCAGGGGAGCTAAGAGACAATACCCAGAGGAGATGGAAAGAATGGCTCTCCTTGTCAGCAATTAGGAGCTAGAGCCTCCTAAAATCAATAAAGCAAGCTTTGAGCGGATAGCAGTGCTGCATTAGTGTAGAGTGCAGCTTTGAAACTTACGTTAAGAGGTTGAAAACAGACATAGATTTCAAAGATCTTAACGTGAAACCAGTGGTAGATGAGGCAACGCTGAGAGAAACCTAGGCTTTTTAAGCCTTATGGTGAATCCCAACTCCAACATCCGTAACACTGTGTGGGTCATCAGCAAGTTACCTTACTTTTCTTAAAGTTTAGCTTCCTCCTGGGCTCATTTGGTTGAGTATCCGACTTTGGCTCAGGTCATGATCTCTCCGTTGGTGACTTCAAACCCTACAATGGGCTCTGTGCTGACAGTGCAGAGCCTGCTTGGGATTCTGTCTCCCTCTCTATCTGCCCCTCCCCTGCTCATTCTCATTTCTCTCTCTCTCTCTCTCAAAATAAAAAAAATATTTGGAGGAAAAAAATTCAGTTTCTTCATCTGTAAAACAGGATGAAATCATATAGGGTTATGTAGATTAAATGAGATGCAAAGTGATGAGCATAGTGCCTGGTGCACAGTAACCACATCAGACTGGTAGCCATTATTATTTGGATCATACAGTTCTAGTGTAATAACTATCGTCCCCTTGTTTCCTTCAAAGATTGCTAAACTAGAAAGATGCATCATCAATCTGACCGAATGATTATTCTTACTTTCTAAATAGGCCACCAGGGTTTTGCTGTAGTAAGTTCTCAAGTGCCTGTGGGTCCAGGAGGATCTGAGACAATGGACAACATGGAGGAAAGAGCCAGCAGTTCTGAAGCTGATCACTATAGTCATCATTTGGCTAAACTACCTCCTTTGCCTTGTATGTAATAGCAAACCTTTCTGGGGGTTTTGTTTGTTTGTGTTTGTTTTTTAAGTAAGCTCTAGGCCCAATATGGGGCTTAAACACACCACCCAAAGATCCAAGAGTCACGTGCTCTACTGACTGAGCCAGCCAGGCACCCCAAACCTTTCCTTCTTTAGATTATCCTCTCCCCTAGCCTTCATACCTAATTTGAAGGTGCATAAAAGTCAACAGGACAGAGGATTAATAATAAAAAGGAGAGTGATTTGATTTGTCTTGACGCCCCAAAGTGGATGTCCTGTGTTTACTACTCCCTTTTTATTATGTCCTCTCCCTTCCTGTGTTTGTGCTTTGGCTGTTTGTTTGGACAGGTACACTTGCAGATGAACTGTTGTCTTCCATTAAATACTTTATGTACACTCTAATGACAACACAGTAAATACTGTCAACAGGATAGAAGGCACATTTGGCTGTCTCACCACCAGGTGGCACTTGCACTTATTGTCAGCAAGAAAGTTGCGTTCACATTGGTCTTGAAAGCTCGATTTTACTTCCATTTCTGAGGAGAGACGAGTTGACATCATCCTCTTCCTCTGGCTGAAAGGAACACCATTCGGCCTGGGATTGTTCATTCGTATGAATGATAATTTGATAATAACTGAAATTGTTAATGCATAACTACACAACTGCATGCCTGGTGTTTAGTTTGTCCCTCCTGATAGGTTTGCCTAATTTTTTTTTAATCTGATGAGTCATAAAAGCACATCTCTCTCTCTCTCTCTCTCTCCTCTCTCCGCCCCCCCATGAACAAACAAGTGTTGACTTTTTTTTTTTTTTAGTTTATTGATTTTGAGAGAGAGAGTGGGGGAGAGGCAGAGAGAGAGAGAGAGGGAGAGAAAAAATCCCAAGCAGACCCTGCGCTGTCAGCACAGAGCCTAGCTTGGGGCTTGAAACCACAAACTGTGAGATCATGACCTGAACTGAAACCAAGCGTTGGACACTCAACCAAATGAGCCACCCAGGCCCCCCTGTTTACCTGTAGCAAAACTGTTTTCCAAAGACTGCCACAATAATATCCCTCATCTCACACCCTGTCCTACAAAGTAATTTTGCCATTGCCCCATCAATAGATAGAATCAAATTCCCCTTCTCTTGAATCTGGGCTGGGCCCCTGATTCACATATAACGAACAGAATAGAATAGTATATGAAGTGATCCTGTATAACTTTTTTTTAAATGTTTATTTATTTTTGAAAGAGAGACAGAGATTGAGCAGGTGGGGCAGAGAGAGAGGGAGACACAGAATCCGAAACAGGCTCCAGGATCTGAGCCGTCAGCGCAGAGCCCGACACGGGTCTTGAAATCATGAACCATGAGATCATGACCTGAGCTGAAATTGGACTCTTAACTGACTGAGCCACCCAGGTGCCCCTTTTCAGACTATTTCTACTTAACAGTGTATTGAAGGTTTTAGCCAGGTAAGCAATAAAAAAAAATTAAAAGTGAATAGTTTGGAAGAAAAGAACAACTGTCTTTTTTCACAAATGATACGATCTTGCTTGCAGAAAATCCTATGGAAGCTACTCAAAAAACTGCCAGAACTAATAACTGAGTTTAGGAAGGTTGCAAGATACAAGATCAATAGACAAAAATGTATTTGTATATACAAGCAACAAACAATACTAAGTGAAATAAAGAAAGCAATACCATTCACAATATCATCAAAAACAATAAAATGGGGGCGCCTGGGTGGCTCAGTCGGTTAGGCAGCCAACTTCGGCTCAGGTCATGATCTCACGGTCTGTGAGTTCGAGCCCCGCATCGGGCTTTGTGCTGACAGCTCAGAGCCTGGAGCCTGCTTCAGATTCTGTCTCCCTCTCTCTGACCCTCCCCCGTTCATGCTCTGTCTCTCTCTGTCTCAAAAATAAATAAACGTTAAAAAAAAAATTTTAGAAAAAAACAATAAAATGGCTAGGAATAAATTCAACAAAAGAACTGCAAGTTCTATATATTGAAAATTATAAAACAGTGCTGAGAGAAATCAAGGAAGACCTAAATACATGTAAAAATATACCATGTTATGTATTAAAATATTGCTATGGTGCCACATCTCTCAAAATTGATCTATAGATACAATACAATCCATAACAAAATTATAGGAATTTAACATTGACAGACTTACCCTAAAGTCTGTATGGAAACACAAAGGCCAAAATAGCCAAAACAATTTTGAGGAAGAAAAACAAAGTAGGGGCACTTGGCTAGCTCAGAGGGTAGAACATGTAACTTTTTTTTTTTTAATTTTTCAACATTTATTTATTTTTTTTGAGAGACTGAGAGAGACAGAGCATGAGCAGGGGAGGGGCATAGAGGGAGACAGAGAATCCGAAGCAGGCTCCAGGCTCCGAGCTCTCAGCATAGAGCTTGACATGGGGCTCGAACTCACAAACCGCAAGATCATTGACCTGAGCCGAAGTTGGATGCTCAACCGAGCCACGTAGGCTCCCCAAACATGAAACTCTCAGGGTCATAAGTCCAATCTCCATGTTGGGCACAGAGGTTACTTTAAAAAAGAAGAAGAAGGGGAAGGAGAAGAAGGAGGAAGAGAGAGAGGAGGAGAAGAAAGAGAAGGAGGAGGGGGAGGAGGAGGAGGAAAGGAAGGAGGAGGAGGAGGAGGAGGAGGAGGAGGAGGAGGAGGAGAAGGAGAAGGAGAAAGAAGAGGAGGAAATTCTATTTCAATTAACAGACAAACAGCTAAAGAAATTTTTTACAATCATGGGACAATTAGGGCAATATTAACACTGGATACTGGATGATATTTATGAATTATTTCTTTAAAAATTTTTTAAAGTTTATTTACTTATTTTGAGAGAGAGACAGCACAAGTGGGGGAGGGACAGAAAGAGAGAGAGAGAGAGAGAGAGAGAGAGAGAGAGAGAGAGAGAGAAACCCAAGCAGGGTCCGTACTATCAGCTTAGAGCCCGATGTGGGGCTCGAATTCACCAAACATTAATAAGATCATGACCTGAGCTGAAACAGAGAGTCGGACACTCAACCAACTAAGCCACACAGGTGCCCCAGGAATTATTTCTTTTAAAAATGTAATAATGGTATCATGTTTATGTGTTTTAGAAGGTCTTTAGATAAACATATTGAAATATTTTAGGAGGACATGATATGATTTGGAGAATTTGCTTCAAATTCATTGGGGAGAGGCAGAGAGTTGGTGAAGATATAGATAAAAAAATGTCTTTCTTAATTACTAAAATTTGATGATGGTCATATTGAGTGTCTTTATATTCTTTTTACTAAAGTGTGTATATTTCCAAAATAAACATTTTTACACAAAAATTTTAAAAAGGACTTTTTTTGGTTTGTTTTTGTGATAGTCCTACAGCTGTTTACCCCAAAACACCATAATCGGTTTCAGTCATCAGCCATTCTGTACCTGGCTTACTAAGGATGCATTACTTTTTTTTTAAGTTTATTTATTTATTTTGAGAGAGAGCATGTATGCATGCAAGCAGAGGAGGGGCAGAGAGAGAGAATCCCAAGCAGGTTATGCATCAACAGTATAGAGCCTGACGTGGGGCTTGATCTCCCGAGTGCACGATCATGATCTGAGCCAAAATCAAGAGTCAGACGCTTAACCAACTGAACCACACCCAGTATCCCCAGGAAGCATAACGTTTTATAGTTTTTGTTTATGTTATAGAGGAAACACAACAGCCATGTAAATAGTTCCCATCATGACATAAAAGCCAACATTAAGCCAACATCATGATATATGAATGATCTCTTGCCTGATACTCCTGAGTTTATAAAGAATAAGCATCATAACCTATTTATTTATTTATTTATTTATTTATTTATTTATTTATTTATTTATTTTAAGTTATCTCTACCCCCAACGTGGGGCTTGAACCCATGACTCTGAGATCCAGTCACATACTCCCAACAACCGAGTTAGCCAGGAACCCCAACCCCCATGTTTTCTTTTTGGTGAAATTCATCCCAAACCTAGCCTAAAGCTTAGGACTAGGAAGATGGGTTGTAGTTTCACTTGTTCTGAACCCAAGTGAATTAGGTATCATGAGAGATAAAGCATGTTAACATATTACTGCAGAATGAATAAAAATTGGCATCCCATACTTTAAGTTCTACTTATTAAGGCATGTTTTCTTATTTTTTTTATTAAATATAATTTATTGTCAAGTTGGTTTCCATACAACACCCAGTGCTCATCCCAACAGGTGCCCTCCACAAAGCCCATCACCCACTTTCCCCTCTCCCTCAACCCCCATCAACCTCCGTTTGTTCTCAGTATTTAAGTATTTAAGAGTCTCTTATGGTTTGCCTTCCTCCTTCTCTTTTTTTCCCCCTTTCCCTCCCCCATGATCTTCTGTTAAGTTTCTCAGGATCTACATATGAGTGAAAATATATTGTATCTGCCTTTCTCTGTAAGGCATATGTTTTGTACTGTTGGTTCCTTGAGGGTAGGGACTTGTGTCCTGCTCGGTGTGTGAGCTGCCACACTGTAGAGTAGATGCTCAGTAGTTACTAAGATCTATTGAATATATTGGGCCAGTTGAAAGTCTGAGAAAATTACTAATAAAAAATGTTTTTACTTAAAATATCAAACTCTCTACGTTCAAGAGTACTTGATAAGAAATAACAAGTATTGGTGAAGATGTGGAGCAAAGGGAACCCCTGTGCACTGTTGGTGAGAATGTAAATTGGTACTGCCACTATGGAAAACAGTACAGGGGTTCCCCCCAAAATTAAAATGAGAACCACTATGTGATTCAACAATTCTACCTCTGGGTATCATCAAAATCAAATGATAACACTAACACAGAAAGGTATCTGCATCCCCATGTTCACTGCAGCATTGTTTACAATAGCCAAAACATGGAAGTAACCCAAGTGTACTTGAATGGATGAACAGATAAAGACAATGTGGCACATGCAAGGGCACATGCATACACGTGCACACACACACACAGGAATATTAGTCATAAAAAAGGAAATTCTGCCATTTGTGACAAGGTGGATGGACTTTGAGGGCATTATGCTAAGTAAAATAAGTCAGACAGAAGACAAATACTGTATGATTTCACTTATACATGGAATCTAAAACAAAAAAACAAAAACAAGCCCACAGGTACAGAGATTAGATTAATTGCCAGAGGCAGGCAGGAGGTGGGCAAAATGGGTGAAAAGAACCAGTTACAAAAGAAATAAATCATGGTGATGTAATGTACAACATGAGGACTATAGTTAATACTATATTATATATTTGAAACTTGCTAAAAGAGATCTTAAGAGTTCTCAGCACAAGAAAAATCATGCAACTATGTATGGTGATGGATGTGTAGAGATCATGCTGTACATCTGAAACTAATATAATGCTGTATGTCAGTTATACCTCAATTGAAAAAAAAAAAAAAAGCAAGGGGCGCCTGGGTGGTTCAGTTGGTTAAGCATCAGATTTGGCTCAGGTCATGATCTCATGATCTCTGAGTTCTAGCCCGGCATCGGGTGAGCCCCGCTTCTCTCTCTGTCCCTCTCTACCCCTTGTGGAATTCTCTGTCTCTCCCTCTCTTTCTGCCCCTCACTCACTTGTGCCCTCCCCCCCCAAAAAAAAGGTAATAATTTTTTTAAAAGTAGCTCCTTTTTGCCTCACACCCTCCATCACCTATAAAAACAGTATTTACCTTCACCTACAAAGGGGTGGGCTATTCTAGAATAAACAACCTTTTGATATAGGCAGGGGCCATCTTAATTGGTCATACTTGGCTTGGATATATCCCATCTAACCACCTCCCCCGCCATGCACACACTCCCACGTTCCCTAGCCTAGTTAATAGTGTCACCCTCATTATCTTTTTTTTTTTTTTTAAGATTTTAGTTTTAAGTAATCCCTACAGGCAATGTGGGCTCAAAATTACAACCCCAAGATCAAGAGTTGCACGTTCCACCAACTGATCCAGCCAGGCACCCCAACCCCAACTCCAACTCATAATCTTTGATACTCAATAATGACACCAAGTTTTATTAACTATGTGTCTCAGACCATAATCTGTCCTCTCTTCCCCACTGCCCAGTCCTAATCTTAGTATCTCACCCAAATGAGACTTTACCAGTGGGCCTGCCTCTAATCTTGTCTCTTCCAAGCCAACCTAAACTACAAATGTTAAGTCATTCTCTTACTTAAAACCTTCTAAGGGCTCACCATTGTCCTCAAAATAGAAACGCTAATTAAAATGATTTTCTGTGCCCTTTTGTAATTGTGTCCGTTTCTTCTCCCCTTCTCAACCCTGTTCACCACCACCACTCATCACACAATTATTTGTTGTTGAAGAATATCATGCTTTCCAGGCTTTTGTGTGTTTTGTTCTGTCTCCAATACTCTCCCCTCTTCCACACATCATCCCTCTCATCTTTCAGGGATCAACTTAAATATCATTTCATGGGGCGCCTGGGTGATTCAGTCAGTTAAGTGCCCAACTTCAGCTCAGGTCATGATCTCACAGTTCGTGAGTTCAAGCCATGTGTTGGGATCTGTGCTGATAGCTCAGAGCCCGGAGCCTGCTTTGGGCTCTGTGTCTCTCCCTCTCTCTGCCCTCCCCTACTTGCTCTCTCTCTCTCTCTCTCTCTCTCAAAAATAAATAAAACCATTTAAAAAATATCTTTTCATTTCGGGTACTCTTACAGCACCACTCAATTTACTCCAGAAATAGCATTAATCATATTGTATAATTGTCTGTTTACTTGTCTGAAATTTTCATTAGACTACAAACCAGTTGTCTAGGGCACTCAGAATAGTGTTAGACCCAAAGACAGCACTCAAATCTTTAATGAATTAGTAACAATTGTTCAAAAAGGAGGGGGGGGGCACCTAGTAATGATTTAAATTAGCTTCAAAAACAGCTTGGTTTCATGTTATCTGTAGGATTTTGCTTCTTCATTCTACTCCAATTTTAGGCCCACAACCCTTTTCTATAGAGATGTGGTAGATACTGTTACTAAAATCCATCTGCTTCCATACCTGGACATGTCTGCCAAGTAGGAACATTTCCCAGTGCCTCTTGCAACCACAGGCAGTCATGTGACCAACATTTAGTCCAAGAACTGTGAGAAATTATACAACTTATTAAAAGGGCCTGATCTGTTTACGAATGGATTTTAATTGTAAATTCAAATTCTTTATATAGCAGCACCGTCAACAATAGCTAAATTATGGAAAGAGCCTAAATGTCCATCAACTGATGAATGGATAAAGAAGTTGTGGTTTATATATACAATGGAATACTACTTGGCAATGAGAAAGAATGAAATATGGCCTTGTGTAGCAACGTGGCTGGAACTGGACAGTGTTATTCTAAGTGAAATAAATCATACAGAGAAAGACAGATACCATATACTTTCACTCTTATGTGGATCCTGAGAAACTTAACAGAAGCCCATGGGGGAGAGGAAGGCGGAAAAAAAAGTTACAGAGAGGGAAGGAGGCAAACCATAAGAGACTCTTAAAAACTGAGAATAAATTGAAGGTTGATGGGGGGTGGGAGGGAGGGTAAGTGGGTGATGGACACTGAGGAGGGCACCTGTTGGGATGAGCAGCACTGGGTGTTGTATGGAAACCAATTTGACAATAAATTTCATATTTAAAAAATAAATAAAAAAAATAAAATAAAATAAAATAAAATAAAATAAAATAAAATAAAATAAAAAATAAAATAAAATAGCCTGGACTTCCAAAGCCCGTCTCTCAGGCCAGCTACAATAAAGTGAGTAATTGTGGGGCACCTGGGTGGCTCAGTCGGTTAAGCATCGAACTTCTGCTCAGGTCAGATCTCACCGTTTTTGAGTCTGAGGCCCGCATCAGGCTCTGTGCTGGCAGCTCAGAGCCTGGAGCCTGCTCTGGATTCTGTCTCCTTCTCTCTCTCTACCCCTCCCTTGCTTGCACTCTGTCTCTGTCTCTCTCAGAAATAAACATTAAAAAAAACCAACTGAGTAATCTTGGAAACCATGTTTTGAAAATGGCAAAAGTCACTTGGAGACCAGGTCTTTGAAAGACTGCACAAAACATTTATGTGGTGTGAAATACACTACCTTTGTTAGAGCCACTGCATTTGCGGGTCTCTATTAATAACAAACTATCATTACTGCAAGGGTGCCTGGCTGGCTCAGTTGGAAGAGCAGGACAATCTTGATCTCAGGGTCATGATTCGGAGCCCCATGAGGAGTACAGATATTACTTAAAATATTAAAAAAATTAAATCTTAAAAAACAACTATCATTACTCTAAGCCCTGATACACAGGGTATGGATAGGCAGATAAAATGGGAAACCTGAGATACTCATACTACATTAACTTAATAAAAAAAGTAAAGATTAAAATTTCCAGTATCAGAACAGCATTTTTATAGGGGTGCCTGGGTGGCTCAGTTGGCTAAGGTGTCAGAATCTTGGCTGGGTCAGAATCTCATGGTTCGTGGGATTGAGCCCTGTGTGGGGCTCTGAGGTGACAGTGCAGGGTCTGCTTGGGATTCTCTCTTCCTCTGCCCCTCTGCACTTGTGTGAACGCTCTCCCAAAAACAAACATTAAAATTTTTTTAAAAACCCAGCATTATTATGAAACAAGAGTCATATAAGTATAGAAACTAGGAATTTTCTTTTTATCCCCCAAAGGATAACTCACTTCTTTATGAAAGAGCGAGCGAGCATGCACAAGCAGGGGAGAGGGGCAGCGGGAGACACAGAATCTCAAGCTGAGTGTGGAGCCCTATGTGGGGCTCAATCCTGGGATCGTGACCTGAGTTGAAATCCAGAGTCGGATGCCCAACCGAAAGAGTCACAGAGGCACCCTGAAAGTAGGTATTTTCAAAACAAAAAAATATTTTCCTTGAGGAGAAGGATTGATATACCGTTACCTGAGGCAATTTAACAATACTAGTAAGTAAAATTAATACAAAAATGAGCAGGAAGAAGAACTTGTATCTATTGAGACAAGTCACATGGAGCTACAAGGCAGCAACTGGGATGACTGCTACCCTACATACTTTATTTTTTTTTTAAGTAGGCTCCACACCCAATGTGGGGCTGGAACTCAACAACCCAAAGAGTAAGAGTCTATGCATGCTACTCAGTTGCATAACTGAGCCAACCATGTGCCCCGACATGCATCTTCTTATCCCAAGAAAAGCTAGACCAAGGATAAAGGGATGGATGCTTGACAATGTATCACAAACCAATTTCTTAGTCACAAACCAGTTCCAGTCAGCCCAGACAAAATAGGCAAATGTACTCAAAAACATGCCAAGCTCATACGGAAATAAACAAAAAGGACTAAATAACAAAAAGGACTAAAGATTTTAAGAGTAGTGAAAAAATTACAGAGAAAACAAACAAAAAAAGGCTCACTTTTTCTGTCACTCTCCTTGCTAAGAAGCTACTTCACAGCCCCCAGGTTCTCACAAGAGAATGGCTACTGGCATGGAGACAAAATGTATAGTTTTTCCAGAGTGACATTTATCTTAGTGCCAGTACGAAAATACCTACTACTAAAAGCAGAACCCCATTAAAATTTTTTTCCAATGGTGAGGGCACCTGGGTGGCTTAGTCACTTAAGTGTCCGACTTCTGCTCGGGTCATGATCTCACAGATTGTGGGTTCGAGCTCCGCATCAGAATCTGTGCTGACAGCTCAGAGCCTGGAGCCTGCTTTGGATTCTGTGTCTCTCTCTCTGCCCCTCCCCTCTCCTCCCCTGCCTGGACTCTGTCTCAAAAATAAACATTAGAAAAAATTAAAAAAAATTTTTTTCCAATGGTGAGTAGAAGGTAGTGGTTAAGAGCTGCAGCCTCGCATGGGTTGATGCTCTCTACCACTTACTCGGTGTACAATTCTGGGTAAATTATTTAACTTCCATAGGATTCAAGTTTGTTTTTTTTTTAATTTGCTTTTAAATTTTTTTTAAAAAAATATTTATTTATTTTGAGAGAGAGAGAGAGAGTGTGCGCAGGGGAGGAGCAGAGAGAGAGGGAGACACAGACCTGAAGCAGGCTCCAGGTCCTGAGCGGTCAGCACAGAGCCCAACGTGGGGCTCGAACTCACAAACCGTGAGATCATGACCTGAACCAAAGTCAGACGCTCAAACGACTGTGCCACCCAGGTGCCCGTTTTTCTTTTTAAACCAGTGAAAGGGGTATTCCAATTCCTTTGACATCATTCAATAAAACTGCAGTGATTTAATAAAAGCAGGTAAAGTGTTTATTATTTATGCCAAGTACTATAATAAAGCCATTATTGTTGTACCCTATTATATTTTTACTCCAATGGGGTTTTGTGTTTTGATTTTTAGAAAACATTTATGGTTGGCATTAATTTTGAAGCAACTATCCTTTAAGGGTAACGTTTATCACCAAAAAGGCTACGTTGTAGTGTATTCTGTTTGCCAACGGCTCACCTCTGGCATTTGAGTCACTTTACCTGTGCTACTTAAACACTCTTACAGAAATCAGGCATGAAAATCCACATGTACTTCACAAGATACCGGTGATGCACATTTTGAAACAGGACAGAGTGATGATGAAACCTTCATAAACCGAGAACAACGAAATCTGGGTGCTAAGAATGGAAAATGTATAGTGGCAGCAGACCTCCTTTCATTCTACTAGGACATTCTTAGCAGAACTGTAATATTTTACAATTGTTCCAAAATTCATGCTTCTATGTTGTTATACAACGATCAAATGCCAATTGATTTCTATTTTCCTAAAGGTTGTTTGCGATTCTCACACACCATTGGCAACTAATGGGATCAAATCCACAAGTGTGTTAATAATATTCAAGGTATAAATTCTGGGGGGGTAAATGGAGACTTCCTTCTCTTCAATCTACAAATCTTAGTTGGCTGGCTTTTTCAACTGAAAAGGACACTGATTTGCTTTCTGACAACTGACAGAAAATGAGAATTTTGACAAGTATAATTACAATGAACAAATGAGTTTTTACTGTAAAACTCTCATAAAGATCTACAGAAAACATGGTAAAGACACAGTGAATAACTAAGTAATCCTTTGAGCCATTGAAATGATCCAGTACGATGGTGTAGATCTCTTTCTAGATTAGGACCAGTACACCTAATCACCAGCACACTCTCATGTAGATGTCAGAGTGCTTCAACAATGTGAGGAAAAGCACACACCAAAAAATGCTTTCAAGTATGATCTGAAGAATATCTAATACAATTCAAAAGCACAAAACAGCCATCATTTATTCAGGTTTTGAAATTCAACTTCAAATTTCATCTGTTATTTCCTATTCCAATTTATCCTTCTAAATGAAGGGTCAGCAAATTTTCCTGTAAAGGAATAATCAGAAATATTTTAGGCTTTGTTGGCCTTATGTCATAACTACTCAGCTCCGCCACTCTATTACAAAAGCAGACTTAGACAATCTGTAAACAAATAATGGCTATTCTAGTAAAACTTTATTTACAAGAACAGGCAGTAGGCCTTAGTTTGCCAACTTGTGTTCTACATGATCTACAGGCTTTGAAGAAACTAAAAAAGGTAATTATATGTTCAAAAAATGAGGGGAAAGTGTTTTCCTTTTATATCTCCAATATTTACAAAATATGCACATGCTGTTCTCCCTAAGGTGAACATTAAAACAACAATAAATTAGCCATGTTTAATACCTGAAATTTTTTAAACTAAAAAGATCAACAATACTCAAATGTCAAATATAAGCCTTTGGTATAACTATTAGCCTGCTGCATCTTAACAATGGGAAGAAAAAGCAAAGAATATTGAGATCCATTTAGAAATCAGGATTTTAAATTACAAAAATATAAATACTTCTATTTTGAGAAAAACAAAAGCACAGAGGTAACATTTCAGAAAGCACACCTAAGAAAATACAAGATCACAGCCATGATAAAGATGTATGATTTACCATTCTTTTACTTGATAAATACTGTGCTAATAAAGCAGTAAACGTAGTTGGTTTTAAAGTAATGACTTTATTAATAAATATACATCCATATGATGATGTAGATACGAATCATGAACACTACTCCATTCCCATACACATAATTGCACACGAGTAGCTCAAGTTCATGGACATAAAAACATACACAGTATCTATTCAGACTTTTTACAGCAGAGGACAACGTGCTTATATCAGTTAATTGGTAATTATTTTCTCTGTAATTATATGTGGAAAAAGGAAACTGTGAAACTTAAAGAATCAAAGTGGTCTGATTACTATAAATCACACACTTGATTTACTATAGCATTAAATTTTCCCAAAATTAAATACAATGTATGTGAGAGCACAGATTTATCTATTTGGGGGGAGGAGGAGGGAAAAGCAAAGGAAAGATTTAGATACATCCTAGAGTTCAGAGCATATAGTTAAGCTATAATAAAAACAAAAATATAATAGCATCAAAATATTTTATGTCCAAGGAAAAAAATGTTTTGAACAACTGTTGTGAATGTTTATATTATAAAGGGACCATAAAATTTTACTGCATATAGAGACAATGACTGACAGAGCAGCAGTTATTGTCAACATCCCCTGAATTCTTCTTTTAAAGCTTCTTAGAATAGAAAGTTTTTTTTTTTTTTTTCTTTAGCTCATACACTGGTTTTTCTTATACTGGCTGGATCACCTTTAACCTAATAAATGGATCCAGATAACTGTTTTTTCCTCCTTAACTCAAAGAAACTCTATTACATCAAGAAACTATTACATGTAAATTCACACAAACATCAGTTTGGAATGAGTATTACTTTTATTACTTTAACAGAGATTTCCTTAAAAAGTAAATAAAAAATATCAAGAATATTTTAGTCTAAATGAACACTGATTTTAAAAATGTCCCCAAATATTAAAAACTAATCAGATGCTTATTTTCTTCCAATACATTGTGCCAGTATTTTTAAAATATCCAGTGCAAAACTCCAAAGATAGTATCAAAATCATCCCATACTAAAGATCAGTTATGCAAGGTTTATCTGTGAAAAAAATGAAAACTTCATCTGTATTAGCTGCTTATTTGTTAATATGATAATAAATAAGGCATGTTAAAATATTTTTCAAAGAAAAAAGGAAAGCAAACTTACTTGAATAGCAGATCATTTTCTGATCAACAGTTTTAATATAGAATAGTGAAACCTATTTTGTGAAGAGAGAATTATACAATATAAAATTAGCAATTTACCTTTCAAGAAACAATCACACAGTTGGAAGAAAAGGCCAGTTTTCCCCAACTGATTATATTAAAGTATAGGCAATTGTTTAACATGCTATTTCAGTGTTTATCATGACAAGACAGTGTTACAAAAGATGCACGATGTAGTCTTTATAGAGAAGTAAAAATATTGTGTATTTTAAGACTTCATTCATGTTATCACTCTATGTCCATTCTCTTCAGCATGGTACCAATAAACTGTTCACAAGGAGAAAAGGAAGTGTAATCAGGAGATGCTCACCACCATACAGCTCTAATACTCCAGGTAAACGGTTACCTGAACAGAAAAATCCAGCATTCTAAACAATGTTAACCATTCACAACTGTAGCCATTCGCCTCTTTTTTTCCTGGGACATAACTCCTGATATTAATAAACACTGTTATGAACAGAATTCCTTTAGTTGTTTTCACCATTTCATTAACATGTATACAAAATTCATTATACAATAATACACCTGCTTTATCTTCTGACACACAGCACAGCACCACTGAGAAGATGTGCTAGAGAATGGGGCAAAAGGCAGGGGAATCAACGAAGCAAAGGGCATAGAGAAAGGGAAGGGTATGTACAACAAATCAGGGATAAAAATAAACTGAAAGGGAAATGTCAAATGGACACAGTATAAAACAACATGTAACCAAATCCTTGATAGTGATATATAAGGAGAACATTTAAACAACTGTTTTCAGGAACTCAAAAGAGGATTTCTAAGCAGCCAACTGCTGAACATCATCTTGAGAAAGAGCTAAATGACAGATACATATCACAAAAGTGGATAGATGAACACAGGAATAAAGATGTAAGCATTTGTGTGTGTCAGAAGGTATACTGTTCTGAGTAAATTATTAAAAAGTTTTCTATTTTAAGCTTCTGTAAGGAGAAACTCTTGTAGCAATTTAGCTGCCAGAATGTTAGAACTGATTATATAGTCATCCACTATTGTTCTTTAGGGTTTGTGCAAAGCTAAAATTCATGAGGTCACTGTCTTAGATGCCAGTGCACACAAAGTCCCCACATACAATGCAACACCTCTTACTGTAAAGAGCAGCATAAGTCCAGCTCATTGTGTCAGGCATCACTGGAACACCTGAAGGCTTGCTGCTTTTTTCCTGATAAAAAAGGTATGAAACATGACATCCATTTGCAATCAGAGTTTGCATTAACTGAGAGCAAGCCCAAACAACACAAGATGTGCCCTTTTAAAGTTGTCATTATTTTAAAAGTTTTTGGGTCCTGCAAATCTACATTATAATCTCAAAGGCATTTAAAATCACAAATACATACATTGTAACTTTAAAGTTCATTGGATTTTTTTTCCAAATCTGAAGTTTATAATAGTTTATTTTATTTAGAACAAACTCAGAATAAATAAAATGTATATTAACAAAGAATGTTACTTTCAGCAAGGGGAGAGGAGAGATTTTCTTCTATCCCTACCATACACACCTACCCAGTATTTTTTTTCTTTTCTATCTTTTTCTAAAGCAAACATTGTTGGAAAAAATTTTCTTTTGGATGAAGTGGTCTTACCGAAACCACTGTTAGACTTAATTAAACTAACCAACATATTTTTACACGTTTCATGCATATATGGATTCCGACAGATTTCTTAATATTTGGGTTCTGACAGTCAGAAAACAGCATTTTGTTTTTACCAGTTTTAGACTCTACCTTCAATTTGTGTCCTTTGGTAGATAGAAACCTGAAACCACAGTAAGTGCTAATGCAATGGGACAATTTCTTGGTAAAAAAACAAAAAAAACAAAACAAAACAAAAAAAAAACAACTACAAAACATTTTGAATAAATGAACAACATTAATAAATGTTTTAAGTATAATGCTTTAAAACTAAATATAATGAAAGGCAAAATGTAGTGACTACGGCTACATGCACACCTTAAGAATGATTCTTTCTCTATTATATTAAATATGTTATTCTCAGAATGTATTATATTTCACCAGAAATGTAATGTGCAGTTTTTATTAAAAAGTTTAATTTTTCGGTAAATATGAATTGTTTGTAGTGTTTGGTATATATACTCTTAGGCAATTAAAAAATACACAACATATCACTGCTGGAAGGCAAACACTAAAGAATTCTTTTAGGAATAATGGTTAAATCAATTAATACCATGTAAATCAATAAAACAAAATAAATAAGTTTCTGCTGTTTAAACCTAGAACATTAAAGTAAGATTTTTAACATCTGAAGTCTGTGTAAATGCCAAAGCATACAAATATCTGTGTCCTGTCTCATGAAAAGAAATGTTACAAAAACTCACAGCCATTACCTCAAGTAATCCTGAATCATTAGTTTGCTTTGTTCCATCAGTTAAAAATACCTTAGATATTATTTTTAATATATTGTAGGCTTACTTCACGAATATGAAAAATTGTTTCAGTTGTTTAGCACATAAAACATCGATGCAGAATGGCCTAAAAGTAGTAATGACGTATGAGACACAACCATAACCATAACTCTAAAGGAAAAGCAAAAATGACAGTTAAGTATTACACTTGAACCTATATACAAACACAACGCCACTGCTCATGCCCTGAGGGCATCTGTGAGCAACTGGCAGTTTCTGAGCAAAAGCAGGAAAACAAATCAAATGGGAAAACAAATTGGGAAAGCCCAGGCTACAAAATCATGTATGTCAAAATAAAACCAAGAAGCTTTGGGATTATTCACAACCTTCCTTCTAAACCTGGCCCTCCTTTCCTCCTTCATTCACTCATTGGGTGGCTTGACTTCACTGCTAGTTTCCTCTACCCCATGAACTGCTCTGCCGTGCATCATAGGGTAAGGAAAAGCTGCTGTGCCACAGCCATAACCAAGATCGGCAAGACGGGATAGAGCTTTAATGCTACCTGGAGGTCTCCCTGGGCTGACTTTGTATCCTGCAGCTTTAGTTGTACCCAAAGGTCTGCCTGGACTTGTCTTAAATCCAGCTGCTTTGGTGGTTCCCAGGGGTCTGCCTGTGCTGGTACGGTATCCTGCGGATTTGGTGGTTCCTGAAGGTCGGCCACGTTTACCGGATCGGTTGAGATTTTTCTTTTTCTTTAGTTCATCTTTTATCTCTAGACTTCTGCCACTTGGAGTCTGCAAGTGTGTTTCATTTAATGGGTCTTGCCTCTGACAAGCCATTGGCTTGTGGCTGACTGTGTGGCTATATTTGTTTTGCTGGGAGGAATATATGTCAAACTGATCGGCAGCTCTCATGGCATCTTCACTGAGGCAGGAAGGCTTGCCAGGCCCACAGAAAGCCGGATTACTGCTGGCAACAGGATGCATCATTTTCTAGCAAAAACAAGACAAATATGCATAAATACACATATATAAATATATACCTGTATGACAGCATTCAGTGGTATTGAAAACAGTCTGTCTTCAAAGAGCTATGCAGGCTCCCTAAAATTAGGCTGACAGGCAGGACTCCAGACCACTTATAAACAAACACACATCAGCAGATTCAAAGATAAACTTGTTTTCCTCAACTTAATCAAGGGTATGGAGATATGTCATATAAGGTAACTGAACTCTAATACTCAACTCAAATATAATACATTAGTAGCCATATGTTTCTCTGGTTAGGAAATGGAAAAATGGCAAGCAAAGAATAAATGTGTTATATTTTATTGGCTTTTTGCTTCCAGATTATGAAACCCTAAAAGGATAACAACAAACACAAGAACTTTTATTAACATGATTCTTTTTCTCATTTGCCTAACATTTTTAGAATGTCTCTTATTGGCCTTTTATTTCTCACATATACACTTCTGATCTGGCTACAATTTCCACAAGATACTTCCTCATTATAATTTATTACTGATATATAATTCTGAGTGTGTGCTACACTTTACAAAACAAAGAAATGTGTCAAGCAAAGAAAAGAATCTCTCAAGGTACTGACTCCCTTTAAACTAATCTATCCTCCCACCCCCAAAAAACCAACCAACCAAAAAAACTAATCTATCCAAACAGGAGGCAGTACCAATATAAAAGGTGAATAAAGGTTTCCATTAGCTAAACTCAGTCAACATTTATACAACTGAGACTTATACTACAAAAATATGCGTAACAATCATAATAAAATACTTCCTATTTTGAAGGTATAGTTATCAAGACCAAAAGTTCAAAGTGTAAACACTGCTTTCTCTCTGATCATAAATATGCATGGATCTTCTTCCCTTACAAGAGCCCTGTGACTAATTAACAGTCTAATCTCTGTTTTGTCTTGAGGACATCCCTGTGATTTTTTTCTCTTTATAAAGGATAGATTATAACCACCATTGTAACAAACCAGCCCTTAACAGCCATATCATTTAGACACACAGAAAATGAGTTTATAGAGACTAAAGTTATTATATTTCAATAAGGTAAGAAAATAAATCTATGGGTTCCATTCAGATTTAGAAAAAGAATCACAGGTGTATAGTAAGGTCTAGCCCCAAGTTGTTAGATGTTAGCCTGTACCATACATGTAAAAGTGGACCAAAACTTCAGTTATGAAGGCAGAAAGAAATGGGAATCAAGTCACAGAAATGAATTCTGTTAAATCACAAAATATCTGCTGAAAATCAACAGATAACAGAGCTACTGGGCAGCTGGCTTAAAGCCTTAACTAGAAAGGAAGAGTATCTACAGTGACAAGCTAGTTGTTTATGACAGAAGCCTTACGGACTTGAGATCATAAATCAAGATTGAGTTAAACACAAATATAAGAAGAAACAATTCTTCACTCAATCCCAAGGATATAATCAAAAAGAGGTTATTAATTATCACCTCACCAGCTCAAATTCTAAGTTCAGGTCAGAAATAAAGGGAGATCATCAAGATGTGTTCCAAATGTAGTAATATTAGGTGAAAGTTAACAGTTTTTGAGCATTTTCTAGGTGGCAGGTGGTAAATTTGGCACTTGGCACATCATCTGATTTAATCCTCACCACAACTCTGAGGAACATACTATTATTAGTTCTATTTTACAGAAAATGAGAAATTTTTAGCTACTTGCCAAGGTCACACATTAGGAAATGGTAAAGTCAAACAGGAATTCAGATAATCTGACATGAGAACCAACAATTTCAGCATAATACACAACTATATCCAGCTATCTCAGTAACAGCACTATCATTTGGGTCATATAATTCTTGCGGGGGAGGAAGGTGTCCTGTGTATTTTAAGATACTTATTACAGCATCCCTGGTCTCTACCCACTAGATGTCAGTAACTATACCCTCTTCTTCCTAACAGTTTGACAATCCAAAGTTTCTCCATACCGTGCCAATATTCTCTGGGGGGGCAAAACCCACCCCCTACCATGAGCATCACCCAGCTATATTAAAATGAAAACAGAAGACCCATTTTAAAATATTCCTGTTTAAGTTCTTATTCACCTCTTTAGCTTATACCTCTGCAAAAATCCACAAAATCTTTCTGTTAAGAACAATTACAAAGTCAAACATTTGTTTTCCAAATTGAAAAAAAGCTAATGCTGGCAGATGTGAAGGGACTAACCGCATTCCTTTCCCCTTCAAGTTATAAACTAATTGAGAAATATAAACAGGAATTAGATAGGAATCGAAGCACTAGTTTACTGCCAATAAAGTTGGACTAGAGACCGCAGGCAAATACAAAGAGAAACACAGACCTCTCAGCAGAAGATTTTAAGAGAAAAAGTGACCCCCTTTTCAATTTTATTATCCAGAAATCACCCTGCTGGAAAGAAAGCCCTAGTAAAAAGAGGTAGAAAGGTATAAGTTCTCTTACACAAGTAGCACTGCCAGTAAAGGAAGAAAATGTTTTCTTTCCTACAGTCTATTTCAATGCTTTACAGTTCATACCTTTTAAGTTCCTAATCATTAATTTACCAAAACCTTTCCTCTGGATCTTACTTCCCTTAACTTTACCTTTTCTTAATGTATCAGAACAGTCGCTATATATTAACATTCAGGATATAGAGTCTCAGTTTACATTACATTAGGCTTTCAACGGCAAGATGCTACCATGTATCTTCTACTCAGATATCAATCAACATGGAAGCAAAATACAGTATTTAAAAAGTAGACCTGTAGGGGCTCCTGGGTGGCTCAGTCAGTTGAGCATCCGACTGTGGCTCAGGTCATGATCTCACGATCCGTGGGTTCCAGCCCAGAGTGAGGCTCTGTGCTGACAGCTCAGAGCCTGAAGCCTACTTCACATTTTGTGTCTTCCTCTCTCTCAGCCCCTCACACACTCCCACAGTCAGTCAGTCTCTCTCTCTCTCTCTGTCTCTCAAAGTAAACATTAGAAAAAAATTTTTTAAACAATGTGGTCGTCTGGATGGCTCAGTCCATGAAGCATCTGACTCTTGATTTAGGCTCGGGTTGTGATCTCACAGTTTGTGGGATCCAGCCCTACACCGGACTCCACACTGTCAGTGTGCCAGCCTGCTTGGGATTCTGTCTCTCTGCCCTGACCGTGCATGCACACTCTCTCTCAAAATTAGTAAATAAAGTTAAAAAAATAAAGCATCCTTCTACAATTCCTTTAATCTTCTTGGGGAATTTAGGCATTTGGTTTGTATTATGTTAATTTACTTCTGACACAGCTCACATTTATTGAGAGCCAACTCAATGCAAAACACTATTCTAAGTGCTAGGACACAAACAGGAGTGAAGCTGTTTATCCCAATGGAAAGACAATGAGACACTGACTTAAGGAACATTTTTTTTTCATGTTTATTTATTTTTAAGAGAGAGAGAGAGAGAGAGAGAGAGAGAGAGAGAGAGATGTGTGCGCACGAGCAGGGGAGGGGCAAAGAGAGAGGGAGACACAGAATCTGAAGCAGGCTCCAAGCTCTGAGCTGTCAGCACAGAGCTGGATAGGGGGCCCAAACTCACCAACCTCAGATACCATGACCTGAGCCAAAGTCGGACGCTTAACTAACTGAGCCACCGAGGCTCCCCTTAAAGAACATTTCTAAAGGCAAGTCTTCTATATGTTCTGTATTTGCCATTCCTGCTACTGTCAAGAAATCAGTACAGTATTCTGCTTACTCAATAACTGATTAGGAAGTTGGACAAGAAATTTACTAAGACAGTTACTGATGTAAATAGTTAAAAAGGAAAGAGTTAAAATCAATCCTTTCTACTTTTAATTTCAGCCTTTTAAGATGGGAATCAACAGCATTAGATCTTTGTGTGCATAATCATCTACACACATACACACAAAGAACATACATGTTTTTATGCAGTATTTACGTATACAGGCATTAATTAATCCTACACTTAATAATGTCTCCTACTTTAACTTCAGGACTTGTCACCATATTGTTCTTTCTTGTAAGGTTCTTCCCATGCTATTGTACAGAGTTCAATGGAAGTATGCAGGGCATATTTCTTAAAAGAGCCAGAATGAATACATTTCTAGAAAGTTCAATACAAAGTTTGGACTGAACGAAAGCCAAGAATAACAGAATGGAATGTGTAGACTATCAAAGGTTAACTGCCTTTTAAAATGGTTCACTGAATATATGGGAGTCAACTAAGAGCTTCTATATATTTTAACTGTACCTAAATTAGAATTTTTAAAGCACACACTAAAACTTGCTATCTTTAAGTTGTTTTATCATGTTTAAACCCGAAAGTCCTTGGTTGAGCAGTTCTTTATGAAAGAATTCCTTTCCCTTCTCTTGAATGTGGCAGTCATTACTGCCAACATAAAGAACTCTAACTATTTTTAGTAGCTTCACAAAGCTTTAGTGAAGCTTTCTAAACATGGAGAAAAATCTTCCTTTCAAGAAATCCACGTTCTGCTCTCTTCCAAAGATCAAACATCACATAATTCTCAGAGATCTCTTTCACGTCATTTGGGTTGTAACAATTATATAGAATCATATATGTGTTTATAATTATAAATTGAAGTCCATTTGTGACCCGCGTCACTCAGAATGTCTATTCAGCTAAAACCAAAACAAATGCCAAAGCCATGCATCCTGTCCCACCGCGGAAAGTTTTGTTACTAGGACAGATCATAAATAACAGCATTCTTTGTCTTCTTTCTACCCCTTAGTTGTGCCCCACGGAGCAGTTTCCCCGGTGTCAGAATCCTTATCTAACTTGGAAGTGTTTAGAAATGTATTAGTAGTTGTGCTCAAAAGCGATTATTAATGCATTAGCGAGAACAACTTTGCAAGACACATGTCCACACTAGAGAAAGAGTCCTGAATCCTCCAATAATCAAAATTCATAGCCCGCTCTCCGTGCACTTGGGAGTTCCGCAAGCTGAAGTCCACAGGCCACTGCATCTAGATATCTCCATCTCGAAGCCGGCCGACTTCAATTTAAAGGAGCTCAGGAAGGACCGCTAATTCCGACCTCTCAAAGAAAAGAAAAGGTGACCCCTCCCCCCTGCCGCAGGAGGCATTTCCCCCAATAATGGCTCCACGCCGAGGGACGAACAGACTACGTCCGGGGCCCCTCCTCTCGCTTCGGGCTAGGCCAGAGCCCCTCCTCAGACGTGGGTCGGAGACCTCTTCGCACCAGCTGGCGAGGCCCCTGTTCTGACCGCCTCCTTGCCGTCTACACGAGCTCCCGCCGCCCAGACTCTGCTCCGAGCCAGACTGACAAACCCCGCGCGCCCACCTACCTCAGTCGCTGGTAGCCCGGCCCCTCAACGCGCCCAGGGGTTGCCCATCAGCTGGGAACCTCACGCCCGCGCCGCTCCCTTCCTAGCCCGCCGCCTCTGCACTACGCGAAAAGCCCAAGTGAGAGGGGCAGGCAGCTAGGGCGGTGGCGGCGAAGTGGACGCTGGCTTCCAGCTCTCGCCGCAGCCACCACTCCGGATCCTGCCCCAAACGCAGGAGGAAGAGGCCGCCACAGCCCAGTACTGCGAAGGGAGGCGTGCGCGAGCTCGCAAGAATCGCGCACGCACACGCACACGCACACGCACACGCACACGCACACGCACACGCACACGCACACGCACACGCACACCGCGAGACCCAGTCTCCCGCCGACGACCAGCACGCAGGCTCGGGGAGGGTAGCCGGCAGAGCCAGGCTGCGCTTGCGCGCCGTGGGACCGAACAGGAGGCGGTGCTTAGGACCGCGCAGGTCTGGCTGTGGTTCAGGCCCAGAGCTGTAGATGACCTGGAGACCCACCGGAAGGGATGCAGCTTCCTTACAGGATTTTCATCGTGATTCCAAGTAGATGTTAGAACTACTACTTGACCCCATTTCTCAGATTAAAGGACTACTAAGTGATGGAGTCATGATTTGAACCCTGCTGCCTTGTTCCAAAAAGCGTGCCTTTAATTAATGGTGGCAAAAAGATGAATGCCTAATTGTGTTAGGTGCTGTCTAAAGCATGTTACAAGGGCTCAGCTTCTGCCCTTTAGCTGCTTATGGATGGGTAGAATGAGACCACCTAACAAAATGGGGAATATTCAAATAAGATGAGTTTGGGGCCTCAGACCTAGGGCCATGTGATCATGAAAAGCATTTTGTGGGACATCCTATACTTTTAAAAAAGTTTTTTACACTCAAGACCAGAATTGCCATATTCTTCATTCCACTATCACAGGAAGGGATGGGACAAGTAGTTTGCTTTCAAAATCCTCCCCCCCGTTTATGAAATTTCTGATAGATCAGTCCCCCCTATACAGGACAATTAGCAAAAGGGATTAATTTCCCCAGTTCTTCCTGCTGTGAATTCAGAAAGGAGAGGATCCAGAAACAAAGGCTAATAAGAAGACATTTTATTTAGTAGTGCAGAGACTAGAGGTGGTGCCTTTCCTTTTGGACTATGCAACGAAGACTCTTTGAGGAGGTAATTCTCTGCACGGAATTTTACCTTGAGCACAGTACTTGGCCAGGTGCTGTTGCCAGTAGGAAAATTTTCCTGGGTGAACACACAAACCAGGAGGAAAACCAAATATAATACATAAAACAGGCAAGCCCATTCATTTTCTAGCAGGCATAGTTATGTAACAAGATTCTAAATATTCTCATTACTTCTATAAAATACTAGAAAACAAAACTGATTATACAGGTATAATATCAGTATAACATACTGATTATATATTGCTCATATATAAAAAGGAAAATATGAAGGGTGCCTGGGTTGTTCAGTCAGTTAAACCTCTCCCACTCTTTTTTTTTTTTTTAATTTTTTAAAATGTTTACTTGTTTTTGAGAAAGAGCATGAGAGAGAGAAGTGGCCGAGAGAGAGAGGGAGACACAGAATCCAAAGCAGGCTCCAGGCTCTAAGCTGTCAGCACAGAGCCCGATGCAGGACTTGAACCACCAGCCGTGGGATCGTGACCTGAGCTGAAGTCAGAGGATTAACCGACTAAGCCACCCAGGCACCCCAAACCTCCCACTCTTGATTTCAGCTCAGGTCTTGATCTCACTGTCAGAGTTCAAGCTCCGTGTTGGGTTCTGCGCTCCGGATAAAGCCTACTTAAAAAAAAAAAAAAAAGTACACAGATTTGAGGACATATTAAGTAACTTTCCAGAAAACATTAGGCAAGTCTTCTCTACTCAAGTCCTCTTTTTTTACTTGAAGTGGAATTTCATAATGCATTGTAGCACTCCCATACTGTATCATGACCATTCCAGATCCCTAATTACATTTTTGTGTGGAATGGCATTTGTACATAAAACCACTTAAAAAACAAACTTTCAGGGGGTGCCTGGGTGGCTCAGTTGGTTAAGTGTCTGACCCTCGATTTCCCCTTGGGCACCGGTCCCAGAGTCACGGGATCAAGCTTCACACGGAGTGTGGTGTGGAGCCTGCTTAAGATTCTGTCTGCCCCTCTCCCTGGATCCTACTCTCTCTTTAAAAAACAAAGAAAACAATCAAATTCTCATACAAAAAAGGTCAGATGATTTGCAGACCCAAAGGACAGATAGCTGGAATAACAGATGAAGTCATTCCTGGGTATCAATGCCTTTCTGCTACTTGTGTCCTATAGTACCTTGGGCAAGTCACTGCTCTTCTCAGAAGTTGCCATTTATGTGAAATGAAAACAATGTCCTCCTTACAGGGATAAGGAATGAACGTAGCTAATGGGTAAAGATAAATGTGGATTTATGTTTTTGTTTTTTTAACTTTTTGTGTTTTTTAAGAGAGACAGCGAGCCAGGGAGAGAAACAGAGGGGGAGAGAGAATCTTAACCAGGCTCCACACTCAGCTTGGAGCAAGATGTGGGGCTCAATCCCACGACCCTGCAATCATATCCTAAGCTCAAATCAAGAGTCTGCCGTTTAACTGAGTGAGCCACTCAGGCACCCTGATAGATGTGGATTCAAATCCCAGGTCTGCCACTTATTAGCTGTATGACTCTGAACAAGCAACTAGTCAACTCAACATGTACTTACTGAATGCAAGGTCCTGGGGATATAGGACTAATATGGTCTCTGACCTCAGGGAGTTTGCATTCTGGTGAGGCAGACGAAAATACAAGCAGATAATCAAAATATGTTAACTGCTGATCTGTCATTTTGAGAATCATCTCAGAAATTATGAGGTGCCGCAGTACACACAGATAAAACATGGTCCTGAACGTAGAGGCTTTTTCAAGAGCAGAGCCATTTATCATCACTTCACGTTCAAGAAAATCATACCTTTAAATGTCACACTCTTTAACTTATCTCCCAACATTTCTTCTTCAAAGTATATACCCTTGAAATACAATTTGGATGCAACCCAACATTCTTCATTCCTTCATTCAGCCTGACGCAGGGTAGGCCACATCATATAAACAAACCACCAACTTATAAGATTTTCGAATGATAAATGGTAGCTGTACACATACATAAGGAAAGCCATAAAAGGAGTATTTCTTTAGAGCTGGGAACTAGCTGCCTCTAGAGACCACTGAACTGGGGCAACAAGGGTTCCTAAATACTTTCACTTAAACTGAAAGATACACATAGAAAAATGAATCTCACTTCATAGATTTTAGTTTATCAGTAGCCATGGACTGTCCTTGCTAGCTATATGGCTTACAGCAGTATTCAAAGTAATAGCAATATTGAAAGAGAGCATAAGAAAACCCACACTAATTCACCCATGTTAGACAATAGTACTAACATTTATTGGATGCTTACCATATGCCAGGCACTATCTTTGTATGTTTTAAATGTTCTATTTAGAGAGGAGTGCCTGGGTGGCTCAGTCAGTTAAGCGTCTATCTTCTGCTCAGGTCATGATCTCAGTTTGTGGGTTTGAGCCTGGCATCGGGCTCTCTCTTGACAGCTCAGAGCCTGGGTCCTGGAGCCTGCTTCAGATTCTATGCCTCCTCTCTCTCTGCCCCTCTCCCGCACGCATGTGCACACACACGCACGCACACACTTTCCCTCTCTCTCTAAAATAAACATTGCTTAAAAAATTTAAATGTTCTATTTCACCTCATGCTTACAACTCTAAGATAGGTATTTTCACATCCCATTTACATATGAAAAAGCAGACATTTTAAAACATTTAAGCAACCATGGCTAATGGCTGTTCAAGTACCCCCAATACAGTAAATTTATGTATAATTATGTCTATGTACAGTTGTACCAATATTGTAACCAGTATATTTAAACACAATATGTCATGAAACTTTTTTTTTAAGTTTATTATTTTTCATAGAGAGCCCTAGTGGAAGAGGGGCACAGAGAGAAGAAAAGGGAGAATCCCAAACAGGCTCCACATTGTTAGCACAGAGCCCGACATGGGGCTTGATCCCACAAGCCATGAGATCAAGACCCGAGCCAAAATCAAGAGTCAGATGCTCAAATGAATGAGCCACCCAGGCACCCCATGAAACAATATATTATAAAAGCTACTAACATTTTTTTAAGAAGAAACACAAATAGCTTTAGTATTTTCTTCCTGCTTTCCAAATACATGTCCCACTTTGGAGATCGGAGTGAAAATCCAAGAGCAAAACCAAGTGAAGATTTTCAGTAGTTTTCAAACTTGAATGTGTATCACAGAATCCTACCACCCCAGACACACTTAAATAGCAGCACTCGACCCCTAAATATTTAGAACTTGTGCTCTTTTTGAAGCTCCCAGGCATTCACTCACCTGCTCTTTCATTGAGCTTTCCAAACTGGAGACTTGGGCCCTGGGCTGGCTTAGGTGATAGGGAAGACTCATTTTGCAAAAGTCTACGATACAGTTCTGGGAGTCTCAGCTCACAGAAGACTCTCTCAGGCAAAGGCAAGGAGAGAAAATGCTGCCTTCAAGTATTCTGGACTTGCTGGACCCCCATAGCTGAGAGCCTGCTAGGAATTCAGAAATAAAGGCCATGGACACTTTAATATGCAAGGCTGCTAAAAAGTGCCTGGAGTTGACAAGCTGCTAAAAACCCATCTATTATTAAGTGCCAAGTTAAAATGATATGCTTTTTCTGTGGACAAAGAGCCATTTTTCCATAGTGAATCTTCACATAGTCTTTTTTCCATAATAGGCAAAATTGAAAAGAGTCTAATATTCAAAACATGGACTATCAGTTATCCACATATTAAAAATGTTTAGGAACTTCCTCCTTCTGAAACTCTAGCTTTTACAGTAGTCCTCATAATATCTCAGAGGGTAACTGAGCTCCAGTTCCCTAAAGGGGTTAAAACTTTTATTATTTTTTCTTTCAAATTCACCCCCCTCCCCCACCAAGGTTAATGCAAAATTAGAATTTCTTTTATTTAAAGGATACAGCTTCAAAATCATGAAGTCCTATAACCTGAAGCCATATTTGGAAGAGAATAAGGTCAAGAAAAATAATCAAAAGTAAATTCCTCAGGGCGCCTGGCTGGCTCAGTCAGTGGAGCATGCAACTCTTGATCTAAGAACTGTGAGTTCAAGCTCCGCATTGGGTGTAGATTACTTAAAAATCAAATCTTTAAAAAAAAAAAAAAAAAGGAAATTCCTTGCCAGTCATGTGATTTGATAGTATGCACTTACCTATACATCCAGCTAAGCCAGAAAGTACTTTAAAAGTGAGACCACTGATATTGTAGGGATTTTGCAAGAAAAAGTTTGTTTACAATTTTTCTTCACATTTCTACCTGAATTCCTGCCTGAGGAAATTTAAGTTGATATGGGGCAAGACAGGGAGGAGGGGAAGACCTTCAAATACCTGCAATTGGTAACACTAGAAAATCTTTACCTAGTGAGGGAACTGTACCATCTTTAGCTCTGGAGAGCTCACCTAAGAACAGAACATATGGAAAATATTAAGATGATGATTATACTCCCAAGCTAAACGTCCAACTCCAGTGAGATTTTATTAAGGTTTTCTGATGATTTCATCACCTAAACTGAATAAAAAGCTAAGACATCCCCTCTACTCCTCCACATATATTCACTCTCTTTCTCTTTATATTTACACATTTATCTCTTTTTTTAAGGCTTTTTTTTTTAATTTTATATTTGAGAGAGAAACAGGGTACAATGCAAATAGGGGAGGGGCAAAGAGACGGAGAAAGAATCTGAAGCAGGCTCCAGGCTCCGAGCTGTCAGCACAGAGCCTGATGCGGAGCTTGAACTCATGAGCAGTGAGATAAGGACCAGAGCCAAAGTCTGACGAGCGCTTAACTGACTGACCCACCCAGGTGCCCCAACACACCCATCTTTTTTAAAGCTTAACTTCAGCTTTTCAATGCCAGAAGCAGAAGGCATGAGAAAATGCCAGTAGATTCCAATTCTGACATAAAACTATGTACCAAACTGTGAAGAAATGGGAGCTCCAGATTCAAATCTAAGAGGAAGCATAAGATCTCAAGGATCACACTGGGCTAAGCTACTTACAATTCTTGCCTGCTACGAGAGCTTATTAGCATACAGGAGCACCTGGGTGGCTCACCTGAGCATCCCAACTTCAGCTCAGGTCATGATCTCAGGGTTTCTGAGTTTGAGCCCCACACTGGACTCGCTGCAGTCAGCCTGTCAGTGCAGAGCCCACTTTGGATCCTCTGTCCACCACCACCCCCCACCCCCCGGCCCCTGCCCCTCCCACAGCTGCATTCTCTCAAAAGTAAACAAACATTATAAAAAACCTTATTAGCATCCACCATCTATAAAATGCTAAAAACAGTAATAATTTTACAAAACGAAGTGTAGCTTTTTACCCTAGAATTCAATTACCATTTTCCCCCTAGCTCCTAACTTAAGCATTATTTTCTCTGTCACTAAAGGACCTTAGCTGATGGTTTTATAAAGGAAAGGAGGGCACACAGGGAAAAGAGTTCACACTCAGCTAAGTTACAACTCTGGAGGCTTGGTTTTCTAGCTTGTGATTCTTCAGGCGCTGATATACTATTTAGAAGCAGATCCCATAGCTGGCTTTATGGGATTTATATGTCCCAGGTACTCAAAAGCTGGTTCTGCTCAAACAGAAACCTCCTCACATGTAGGGGTTGCCTGCCTCAAAAGAAGGATTGCAGTCTCCGGCACACTGTGACTGCCAGCTGAACACCATTTGTACACCAACAAGGCTGGTAAGACAGGCTATATCGAACAATAAGCTTTCTAAACAGACTTGGAGACAACTTAACCATCATTGTTTCATTCCATACTTCCATTTGGTAAAAGCGAGTGTCACTGTGGCAAAATGCCAACTGCGACATGAACTATCATTTCACCTATACCCTATGTGTCTTATGCCAAATACAAACACAATCTAAGAGTAAGTGACTTCTTCAGAAAGGTATTTTTGGATAGAACTGTGTATTTTGGGTAGTGAGTTGCTAGGTACAGAGAGTATAATACTTCTCTCACATGCCTACCAATGTAAACAAAATTAGAAAAACAGCATAAAACATCTCAGCAGAGATAATTTTAGGAAAGTGCAAGTTGAATTAACTTTATTTTATAAGGAATTTAGAAAACATGAGCAAATATTGATATTGCAGTTAAAAAAACAAATTAGTCTATACATCATTCAAATTTTAAAAATCAAAGAGTCAGTGTGACACTAAAACTGTAATAACAGAGAAATGGATTTCACTTCAGGACAATATACTATCAGTGGTTTGTTACAACTAGATATACAAACATAAAGGTAGTAATGCTACAACAATGTAAAACTCTGAATCTCAAAGTGATCCAGCAGCCTGAAGGGAGCACCAATTGTCACCAATGTGAGAATGCCACATATTCTATCAAAAGAAACACACTATCACTAGGTAATCAAAATAAGCAAATAAATAAACTGAGGGGAAAAAAGGAGCCCAAGATGCCTGCATTTTAGAGTAAATGGTTTATTTGATTCTCTTGTTACATGTGTTTTGTCTGTTTTTTTCTTCTAAGAAAGAAAGGTAGATATGCAAGGGACCCAAGAATATTTCCCAGTTATATCTATGTTAATTTTTCAGTAAGAAAAAACTTTATATTGAAGAAATAATGATTGATACTTCTTCTCATTTTAACCAGTTAACATACTATTAAAAATGATTTGTTTTAGTATGCTTTGATTTTTTTTTTTCTTTTTTAAAAACTCTAAGAATATTCAGAAACTTCGCTGTCTCTTCGTTTAAGAAATATAGCTATCTATTTAATTCCTGGAATTTTTTTTTTTTTCAAGAAGTGACAATAATACAAAGTTCTAATATACCAGGAGTCTTGAAAAGAATATTGTGTGATCCAATTATAACAATTTAAATTAGAATGTTCAGGAAATATATGAGGGGTCAAAAATATAATTTATGACTTCTTGTGAACTATTTTTCACTGAGAGATGCTTAAATCTAAGTCTATAACACAGGTACCATCATGCTTGAAAATTTTTAAGGAAGAAAATTCACAACCTTTTCAACAACCTTGAAGAAAATGTGGATTAAAATTAGTAGCATGTTTATATGTACAAATGTATAAACAAACACTTTCGGGGGGAAAAGGAAACAATATTTATAGGCTACAAATCACTTCCTTTTAAGGAAGATTAAAAAAGAGTTAGTAGCTAGTCATAGAACTAGAAGCTGTGAGGAGAACTTAAAAGTGATAAATACTAAAACTCTTTGCAGTGTAAAGAAATGCAAAAAACTCTTATACTACAAATCTTTAATTTTACAAAACTGAAAAGCAGTCCAACTATTGCATTTATGATAATAAAAACTGAAACAAAAACTCTGAAACATTTTGTAAAAATTCTATTATAACATTCTTAAATCCAGTTCATACTGTTCCAATGAATCAAGTAAGATTTAAGCTCGGGGGCGGGGGGGGAGGGACACAAAATATCAGAGAATTTTACCTTTTCTGAGGAGATCACAATTTCATTTCAAAAGGATATGGTGAGTAGGCCCCTAGTGACTTGTGTACTTTATTACCGGTGATAGAAAGTCCAAATATTTCCATTTTTTTAAACTTCTGGAATTTTATCCAGACTTTTAAAATATTGGTATTTAAACTTTACATTAAAGGGCATCATACTCTGAAAACAGGCCTGCTTTAAATATAGTTTGATAATTCTGGTGGTACTTACTGAAAGAAGATTTCTTTAGCAAATACTGGTTTCATGTATTTAAAAAAATCAGCAAGACAGAATTTTAAAAATCTTAATTTACAATACATTGTAAACTGCAGACAACTGCCACATGTATCACAGACCAGCACAGGTAAAAAGTTTTTTCGAAATATTTTATAAGACTTTGTATCTTCCTTTATTTGTTGGTTGGTATGAATTTTGCTACAAAAGAAAACAAAATATACAGGGTCAGAAAGAGCAAAGGATAAAAAAAAGAAAAAGAAACAGGTCAAAAAAATTTCCTTCACAAACTTACAAAATTATCAGATATTTAGAACAGAAATTATTAATATTCTTATACTGAGGAAGAAAATAACTCTTCAATAACTAATCATTTGTCTGTGTTCACTGCTCTTTGACAACTGTTTTGAACCAACTTAATGGTGGTGGCATCAAGGTTCTTTTTCTATCACTCCTTGGTGAAATAGTCTTAAAAGCATTTGATTTAAAGGTTGTTTTCCTTCTTTCCTCTTGTTTTATGTATCTTCTACTCTTTAAACTTTTTATTCCCCTAAAGAAAGTTCTGTAAGGGGAATTTTAGAAAAGCTCTCAAAAACACATTCAAAGAAAAAGGATAAAGTTTCCGGTCAAAGGGCCCTTGCCCAATGTACACGTTATAGGGAGTTTATAAGCTTCAACTGGCACTACAACACAGGGATGTGTTTGCCTCTTTTGGGAAGGTGGTCCATAAAAGGATGCCTTTTACAAGGCATAACTACTTTGGAAAATTATTTAGCAACACTTAAAGCTAAACTACACAACACTATAATCAGCAATTCTACTCCAAGTTATATACCCAAGAGAAAAGCATACTACTATGTACAAAAGAGACATGAAAGAATGTTCACAGAAGTTATCCCTAACAACAAACAAGTAAATAACCTCAAAGTCCAATATATAAATTATGGGTATATTCACAAATTAAATACCACATAGCCATGAAAGGGAATGAATTACTGCTACATGCAACAACATGGATTTCCTCAAAGTAATGATGAGTGGAAAGAAATTGGATACAAAAATGTACACAGCAGTTGATCCCACTTATATAGAGTTCAAATATAGGCGCAACTAATCTATCATGGTGAAAGTCAGAATACTGTTATGTTTGGGGGAGAGGGATAGTGACAGGAGGAGTATGCAGGGGGCTTCTGGAATGTTGGCATTGTACTGTGTTTCTTGATCTGGATAGTGATCGTATCAATATGCTTCCTTTGTGAAAATTCATCAAACTTTATGTTTATAATTTGTGTGCTTTTTTTTCTGTATTCATATAATAGTTCAATAAAATGTTTATTTGAACAAGTCCTTGAGGTTTTCACTCACCAGCCGGATCAGTTCTTCTTTTATAAGTCTGGTGATTTCTGCCTTTGCTTTCTGCACAGCCAGTTCATTGGCACCTGGTAGTAAGTGGAAAACATTATTCATGTTACTAGAATTACACTAGATGTTTATCCATGTCATGGAGATCCAGTAGGAAATACTGTAAGTGACTTTCAGAAACATTGTACTGCTTGCCAAGATAGTCTTTCAATACCTGGGGGAAGGTCATCCAATTTATACAATGGCTGCTTATTATTCAGATCACTTTTAGAGTTTCAAATGTAACCACTGGGATCACATTGCAAGTAGTGTTAAGAGTTCTTGCTATAATTAAAAAGAGCAGAGAAGGGGCGCCTGGTGACTCAGTCGGTTAAGCCTCCGACTTCGGCTCAGGTCATGATCTCATGGTTTACAGGTTTGAGCCCCATGTCAGGCTCTGTGCTGACAGCTCAGAGCCTGGAGCTGGCTTCGGATTCTGTGTCTCCCTCTTTCTCTGCCCCTCCCTCCTCACGCTCTGTCTCTCCTTCAAAAATAAATAAATACCAAAAAAAATTTTTTTAATAATACATAAATAAAAATAAAAAGGGCAAAGAAAAGATGATTAGCAGTTTGTCCAAAAGAGACAAACTTTTTTTTTTTTTTTTTTTTTTAAAGTCAGAGGTGCCTGGGTGGCTCAGTCTGTTGAGCGTCCAACTTCAGCTCAGGTCATGATCTCGCAGTTCATGAGTTCAAGCCCCGTGCTGGGCTCTGTGCTGACAGCTCAGAGCCTGGAGCCTGCTTCAGATTCTGTGTTTCCCTCTCTCTACCCCTTCCCCGCTCATGCTCTGTCTCTGTCTCTCAAAAATGAATAAACATTAAAAAAAAAAATGTTTGTTTTTTTTTTAAAGTCAGAGAAACAAAATCTCCATGGTTTATTTATTTAACAAACACTTAATGGGCACTTATTATATTCCTTGGCGGAGGACTGGCCACATTGAAGGAGAAGTGATGACATGGATTATTTTGCAAAGGGAATCACATGGGCAATGATATAGATTAAGAAAGGCATGCTTAATTACTGAAGAGTAAGAAGTACAGTACAATTGGAAAAGAGTGTAAAAGAACACAGCAACATAGCCAAGAGGATGAGGCAATCTGGAGACACTCATTCATATAGTTACTTCAAGAAATATTAAGCAACTGCCACGTATGATATAGCGTGAGAGATACATTATATAAAGAACTCATTCATGCTCTTCATGAACTTGTAGACTATTAGAAAAACAAACTTGTAGAGACAGTACAACAGAACAAGAAGGTCAGAAATACTCTCATCAGAATGACTTCTAAATATCACTCCTTACAAAAACCTTTCCCTCACTTCTCTAAGCAGAGTTAAGTGGTTAAGAGTTGAGGAGCAAATAAAGTACGAAATAGTAAACAAGATACTGAATTCAAGGAAAAACAGGTATTATCAGCAGTGACTGGATGAAATTCAATTTTGAGGATTGCTGTAGGTGAGGTGCTCATGTGACATCTTATTGCAAGTGTCAATAAGGCCAGTGGAAATATGGATGAGAAGTAAAGGAGAGACAGAGACGAGAGAGCCATCAAAGGTAGTATTAAGGGATCTGCAGCCAAGGGACAATGCCAGGGAACAAGTAAATCTAGATAGGTAGCACAGTGCACAACGATAAAAATGAAAGAGCTGGGCCAGGGGCACCTTGGTGGCTCAGTGGGTTAAGCATCTGACTTAGGCTCAGGTCATGATCTCACGGTTTGTGAGTTCAAGCCCCACGTCGGACTCCATGCTGACAGTTTGGAGCCTGGAGCCTGTTTTGGATTCTGTGTCTCCCCCTCTCTCTGTCCCTTCCCTGCTAGCACTCCCTTTCTCAAAAATAAACATTAAAAACATTTTTAATAAAAAAAAAAAGAGCTAGACCAAAGAAATAGACGAGAAATTAAGAACTAGGAGTGAAATATTAAAGAATACAAGGAGAACTAGGGTTGCAATGTAGAGGACTATATGTTTATCATTCTATGTAAGAAAAACAGTTTTCTGGGGCGCCTGGATGCTATAGGTTAAGCGTCCAACCCTTGATATGGGCTCAGGTTGTGATCTCATGGTGGAGGGATCAAGCCCCACATCGGGCTCTGCATTGGGCTCCAGGGCGAATGTGGAATCTGCTTGGGATTCTCTCTTCCTCTGTGCCCCTTGCCTGCTCACATGTGTGCACGCACGCACTCTTTCAAAATCAACATTAAAAAAGAAAAAAGAAAACCAAATGAGGAAACAGTTCCCTTATTAGATGGCAATGATCTTTTTTTTTTTTAAATGTTTATTTATTTTGCGGAGAGAGGTTGGCGGGGGGGGGGGGGGGGCAGAAAGAGAGAGGGAGACAGAACATCTGAAGCAGGCTTTATGCTGAAAGCAGAGAGCCCAATGTGGGCTCAAACTCATGAACCGTGAGATCATGACCTCAGTCGAGCTCAGATGGCTAACCAACTGAGCCACCCAGGTGTTCCATGAAGGACCTTTTTGACCCCAGAGAGAGCACAGGGAGGAGGTCAGGCGGCTGAGGAAGAAAAGGAAGGGGAGGAAGAGAGGAGAAGAAAGAAGAAGAGGAGAAGCAAGAAGAAACAGGTTAACAACACGAAGGAAAGAGCCAGGAGTATGGCTGTGAAGTCACAGCAACATATCTCATCTAAATCCTACACCTTCACCAGCCAGCAACCACAATTTTTTTTTTTGTTTTGTTTTTGAGAGACAGAGAGAGTGTGACCAGGGGAAGGGCAGAGAAAGAGGGACAATCTCAGGCAGGCTCTGCTGTTAGCGCAGAGCCCGATGTGGGGCTTCAAACCACAAACGGTGAGATCATGACCTGAGCCGAAGTTAAGAGTTGGAAACTTAACTAACTGAGCCACCCAGGTGTCCCAGCAACCACACATTTTAAAGCTGTGGGTGCTTGAAAAGAAGAGAGGTGGATGAAAGTGAACAAAAGGGTAGAATCAAGAGTGAAGCCAGACTGAAAATTACAATAAAATGAAATTCAGGAGGAATGTATGCTACTTGACATGGTTAGTGTGAAGCTTGTTGATAGTCTATGCTGTTTTAAAAAGAAGGAAATGACACTATCACCTAAATCCAAGAAGAGTAATTTCCCTCCTTTTGTTAGAGCCTGACCATTTTGACCAGTTTAAAGTTTTGACTTACAAAGCTTCTTTAGGTAATAGGTTACACATGTTTATAAGCTGCCATGGAAAAGAGGCATTTCCTTTCATTGGTCCTAAAACAACTCTGGCTGCTTTTAAGGGATTCTCCACTAGTAAAAAGAGAGGGTCACAAAACAGGCTATAAATTATACAGGATGGCTAGGCACATAAGTCCTTCCTGTTCTCCGTCCCACTGCCTAGTGGGAGGCCTGGAACTGCTGAGCCACACAGAGCCCCCAAGGAGCCAGGCAGTATGGTCCCTCCAATTACAGAACTAGAAACAGATGACACTAGGCTCCTTCCAACACCTGTTTTCATCCTATTAGAGTTCAGTTGATTTGGCTGGAGTTTCAAAAACTAGCTCTTAACACCACTATGGCTCTAGAATCCTAAAGATTCATTTTTGATAAGATTATCTTTTTTACAGAGAAAAAGAAGCTAGGTTAGATAATAAAAATTAGATGTTACTTCCTAAGTATAAGATGACAGTGGGGGGAAATGCCTAGAACCATTCTAGGTGGATGGAAAAGTCAAGAAGAAGCTGTGGGCTTCTCACTTCACTTGGCAGTAGAGAAGGTATGTTCTGATCAAGTTACATGTGAAATGAATCTTGATATATAAATTATGCTAAACAAACATAATTACCTTTTAATTAAAAAAAATTACATAGAGGATCCTTTTTCAAAACAGTCCTATGTCTGATTTACCTCTTTATAAGGCAGGCATTTAAAAGTATTGATTTTGCTTTAAATGACACCCATGATATTCAAGCTTAGAATAAAAGGCTAATTCCATGTATACCAAAAATTTTATCATCAGATTCCACTGGAGGACACTGTGTCTCCATCCCGTATGGCCTAATTAATACTGTGGTAGGAGACCCGTCCAGTTCCAAGTGCAGAAAGATGTCAGCACCCCCATATTACTACACAAATAAGGAAGAGTGTCACATGATTTGCAAACACACAGTCACTGGCAGACCAAAAGTCTTTCAGGATACATAAAAGGATGCCATCTAAAACCTGACTTAATCGAAGTCACAATCACAAACAAAAAAATCCAATTTTTTCACCTTTGCCACAATTTATCATTAACTTTAACAAGTCCGAGGGGCGCCTGGGTGACTCAGTCAGTTAAGCATCCGACTTCGGCTCAGGTCATGATCTCATGGTTCGTGGGTTGGAGCCCTGTGCCAAGCTCTGTGCTGACAGGTCTGAGTGTGCAGTCTGGAGCCTGGTTAGGATTCTGTGTTTCCCTCTCTCTTGCTCCTCCCCCACTTGCACTCTTTCTCTTTCTCTCTCTCGAAAATAAACAAACACTCAAAAAAAAAAATTTTTTTTTTAGTCCGAATGTGAGGGACACCTGGGTGGCTCAGTTGGTTAAAGTGTCTAACTTCGGCTCAGGTCATAATCTCAGCGTTCCTGAGTTCTAGCTCCACATCGGGCTTTCTACTGTCAGTGCAGAGCCCACTTCTGATCCTGTCTTCTTTCTCTGCCACTCCCCTGCCCTCAAAAATAAATAAACATTAAAAAAAAAAGTCCAAAAGTGAGAGTGCAGCAGTGAAAATGGCAGAAGCTGGAACTCCAAAAGCCTGTCCTTCCACAAAACGTGAATAAACTTGAAAAAACTTGAAATCAATTGTATCAGAACTTTGGAAACTAAGCAAAAGTTTACAGGGACCAGGCAATCCCTTACTAAAGGAAAAAAAAAAAAAAAAAGATCAGCAGAATCGTGGCAATAGCACTTTTCAGTGCTTTTACTTACTCTGACCCCATCTCATACCTCTGGCCAGGAAACAATTTCTACTTAGGGTAGATGGGATACACACTGCACATGTGTTTCTGTTCTTGTGGTCTTTATGCTAAGATGCCACCAAAAACAACTGAGGTCACCAATTCAAAGGAAAGTGACTAAACAGGCACAGCACTAATTAACTTTCAGTCACATTTGTAGAATTCTTTGTTTCGGCCAGGAAAGAATCAAATCCTAATATATAAGTAAATCATCTGTACATTAAATTCAGTAAAGAACTTACCTAAAATTATAAAGTCTTCACAAAACCAAAGAAATGGCAAAATATAACAAGAACAAACTAGTGACAAACCTTATTTACAATATACTTTCAGTGGATCTAAATACCTTCCATTGATCTTTCCAACAACAAACTTGAGAGCTGAGCTATCCATTACAGTACGTACCAGCCATGTATGTGGCTATTTACATTTTATATAAACCTGGCTGGCTCAGTAGGTAGAGCGTCTGACTCTTGATATCAGGGTCATTAGTTTGAGCTCATGCTGGGCATAGAGATTACTAAAAAACTAAATTAAAAAAAAAAATCAAACATGAATTCCTTTAAAAGTTTTTAATAAAAATTAAGTAAAATTTACAAATTTCAGTCACACTGGCCACATTTCAAGCACTCCATACTCATCACAGAGAGTTCTATCAGACAGTACAGCTTTTTTTGTTTTTAATTTTTTTTTAATGTTTATTTATTTTTGAGACAGAGACAGAGTGTGAACAGGGGAGGGGCAGAGAGAGATGGAGACACAAAATCTGAAACAGGCTCCAGGCTCTGAGCTGTCAGCACAGAGCCCGATCCGGGGCTCGAACCCACGAACCGTGAGATCATGACCTGAGTCGAAGTCAGACCCTTAACCGACTGAGCCACCCAGGTACCCCCAGACAGTACAGCTTTAAAGAAATCAAATAGAGAATAAGCCTGTCAAATAATACTTGTACCATGAAGACAAGTGGCTATAGGGATTAATCAGATGCATAACTCAGAAAATTTATTAAGTGTTTACCATGTGCTCTGAGAATAGAGCAGATGACAAAGTCATTACATTCACAGAACTCTAGTAGGGGAGACACAAACAAGTAAAAACATACGACAATTTCCATGTGAGGAGTACTGTGAATAAAAACAACAGGTAAAGAGCTACAGAGGGGAGAAGTGGGATGAGGTAAGGCTTCTTTGTCAGAAGGGACATGCATGCCTCAAAGTACCAGGGTGGTGCCTGAGATTATACACCGTGCGGGAGAGCGGCTCCTCTGCAGCCATCAAAGCCATGTAAAGCACAAGGTACACAGACTTTCAGCTTACACAACACCTGGAATAAACCTCTCCACAGCTCCAACAATAGTATTCAACAAATATTTAGTTCATTAAATAGATGAAGTGGATCTGCCTTGTCTATACTTATAAGTCTGTCACAAAGATGTTCAGATTAAATATAAATGAAGGGAAACAAGTTGTCCTAGTATGCAGTGGAGTAATATATTAGAGGAAAAAATCAAAATGGAAACTATATTTTGAACTCACTCATGAATGTATGAAATAAAGTTTAAAAGCAAATCCGACTGCTCTGAGATAATGCATTACTTACATACTTTGTGTTATGGTATTAACTGTCCTCTTCTAATTTTTTTAAAGATATGCAAAAACTTCTACAGGCATAATTTCAGAGGGAACATTTGCTTGAATAAACATTCATTAAGTAGACTAATATATGGATTTACTTTCTAACCTAAACTCTGCCCAGGAATGTTCTACTTTATTAGAAGTATGAACAGAGCAGTCCTTAAAATATTTGTTTTCTTTTAGAGTGATTTTCAAATCTGACCGAACCGTCAAAAATGAAAGAGCTCCAAACACAGATCAGTCACCTTTCTGTATGTAATGTATTTACTGTTTTTTAATGTTTATTTATTCTGAGAAAGATAGAATGTGCACGAGCAGAGAAGAGGCAGAGAGAGGAAAACAAGAGGATTGGAAGCAGGCTCCATGCTGTCATTGCAGAGCCCAATGTGGGGCTCAAACTCACGATCCATGAGATCATGACCTGAGCCGAACTGAGCCAAAGTCAGAGGCTTAACAAGCCACCCAGGCACCCCTTTATGTACTGAATTTTTAAATAAAGACCTTAAATGATATATGAAACTATGTTTTCTTTTTTTTTAATGTTTTTATTAATTTATTTTGGGGAGAAAAAGAGAGAGAGACAAAGAAACAAGCTGAAGGGCGGGGGGGGGGGGGGGGGGAGAGTGAGAATCCTGAGCAGGCTCCACATGGTTAGCACAGAGCTGGATGTTGGGCTTGAACTCACAAACCACGAAATTACAACCAAAATCAAGAAGAGCTAGACGCTTAACCGACTGAGCCACCCAGGTGCCCTGAAATTATTTTTTTCTATAGGTATTCCTTATTTTTATCTTCTTTAGAACTGACCTAACATTCTCTCTGTGCCCTTACATCTATAATCCACTCTGACCTAACTCAAGACTGAAATTTCAAGAACCAAAGATACATACTTTCAATTGCCAAGTAAATTTTCCGCTCTCCTTCCTTAGGTTCTTTGCCAGGTGGGAAATATGTTCCTCTGATTGTAATTGCAGCTTCAGAATATTCACTGATTCTCTGCAGAGCTTCCTTAGAGGTAACTTTCCACCTAGCAGTCTAAGAAAGAAAAGGTGGGGGGAAAAATCACAACAGGATAAAAACCTGGTGTACTGACAAAGAATAGGTTGGCTAAATAATATTAAGATTATAATTAACTCCTTCACATCAATTCATTTAGATCCTAATGTACCTAGAATATGTTCATAAAAATAAAATTTCTACTGTTGTCTCCTTCCCTCATCAAGATAAAAAAGTAAAGTAGCTATTAAAACGTTCAAGGGTTTTAAACAAGGTATTTTTGCTCCTTAAGAAGCAAGAAATTTTACTCCGCAATTTATAAACAATGTTTAAACTGTTACTTGCCTGTGGGAAGTCATTGATCTCTAATTCTTCTTCATATCTTTTAAAAGATTCATTCTGTCCACCATCTTGCCTCTCCTCTTCTTGTTTCTCCAAAGGCACATAATTGAGCTTAGCATTGATCTTTTCAGCAAGTTGCTCTGCAATGGTTTTTGCAGACACAGTGGGAGCCAGGATGGTGCCGCCTCTGAGAATTGCATTGGTGGCCTGTTGCATCACATCCTGCAGTAAAAGAAGACCTACAGTCAAATCTCAAATGAGGGCAGAGACAAGATCTGGGATCCTACCACAAATTTTTCTCTGAAAAGCCACTAACTAATCTTTCTTTTCCTTTTCCTGTTCTCTTTTTTCTTTTCCTTTCTTCCTTCCTTCCTCTCTCCCCTACTTTCTTTCTTCCTTCCTTCCTTCCTTCTTCTCTCCCCTCCTTTCTTCCTTCCTTCCTTCCTTCCTTCCTTCCTTCCTTCCTCTCTCTCTCTCTCTCTTTCTTTAAGTAGGCTCTACACATAGCAAGGAGTCCAACACAGGGCTTCAATTCATGACCCCAAGATCAAGAGCCGGACACTTAACCGACTGAGCCACACAGGTGTCTCCAGAATCATGTTTCTAATGCAGAGTCCTACTCATGTGCAATTAACAGCACATATTTATAACCAATAGTTTAATATATCTATATCTCTTATTTTCATGAAAAAAAATAAAGAACATTCAACTCTTTATTAAAAATTCTACTGGATCATAAAGAATTATGTAACTGTTGATATCAAATATAGTACAATATTCTAAAATCATTTACATATTTTGTGGCTCCTAAGATATTCCTCTAAATTAGAATCTTTGTCTACTACCACCACTGAGCTCCTTCCTGCCATCATAGCAAACCCAAAATTCAATAAATTATAATAAGTGATTGACTTACTTTTTAATTTTATTTTGCACTTAAATCTTTTTAATTTGAACCTAATTTTACTATAGTAAATGTGGACAGAATTCTGTGGGTAATACATGACTCATACCTCACACTTTTCTAACAGTAAGAAGGTGTAGCTATTTGGTTTCAGCAGTAACGAGTTATTAGCAGTAAGAATTCCAGAGGATATTAGATTAGGTGCTACAACCCCTGTTTTCAGAGGAAGTACAGGCTTCAGTGTAGTAGACATTTCATGGTAACTCACTGGCTCAACAAAACAAATACAGAAACCTGAGGCTGTAAGCCTTGATCCACTAGCCTCCCTCTGGCTTGGTCCTCCCAACTTACAGGGTGCTACAGTCCTGAACCGATCCACCTGCTGGACAGAGGGCCCTGCTGATCCAAAACCTCAAAATCTTCAAAACAGTTTTATAATTAACAGACTATTCTTTGGGAATACTATGAAAATTTACTCTTAATTAAAAATTAATAATTTTTAAAAATTAATAAAAAAGCCCCCAAGAGAAAGATGGCATGTGAAATATTTAACACATTTTCCAGTTTTAAGCTCATGTTATTGAGTTATGTAACTACGTATTTATATTTCCAAGGAATTGTTTGTGTGCCCAACACCCCACTCAATAAAAGTGGATCAAGAAATAAAAAGTGAGTTATTTCTGTAACATTTTGGTAAGATCAATCGGAATATTACTTTAGAAAAACTATCTACAGCTAACATGCTTCAGTTAGGGCTTTCAAAATAGGCATTAAGACCTCAGTTAACCATACTAGAAGAATCATCCAAATGCAATATTTAAATAATTCTATATTTAGATTAATGTTAAATTCCCACTAACTCAATGTCTAGGACAATCTGTTCACTGGTGCTGACATAAAAAGTACTCAGTAAAACTCGGAACAAATTACTTAATACCTGAGACTCAATGCCCAAATTCTTCTGAGCATTGATTCTAAGAGCCAGTCTCTTAGCTATTTCTAATTTCTCAGCATTTCCCGCAGTTGGAGCAGGAACACTAGATGTTCCAGGAGCAGCCATATCTTTTACTCTCTTCTTTGAATTAAACATACTTTCAATTTGTTCATCAATCTAAATAAGAAAAAAAGGGATTAATAAAAATTAGATTAAAAATGCAAATTCAGATATATCTACAGAAAATAATAAAGAATATTTCCATCAAATGACTAGAATAAGACAGTTGTATTTATGTTAATTCAACCACACAAATCAACAGGAAAATATATCAGCTATTTGTTAAGAGTAGCATATTTCATTTTAAAAATTCAGTTATCTATGGCAGGAAAAAAACAAAATAGCATGGGAAAGGGAGGAGAGGGGAGGGCAGGGAAAGAAAACAGAAATACAACACTATGTGAACCAGTTAAGCAGACTCCCAAGCGGTCCAGAAAATACATCCGAGTTCAGCAAGTGAGAAACATGTGGTGTCAAGACAGAGCATCCAACAGGATGCAGCTGAGATGCTTCAAGGCTCAGGCCTTGAGGCCAAATTAAATTGCAGTGATAGGTTGGAAAAAGGGCAGTAACTCCAGGTCAGTGGGCCACTAAAAATACAGTTAATAGTTCTCAGGGAGAATGGTACATGTTCCTACAGTGGGGCTCCCAAAATCCTCCCCAAATTCTAAAATGTAAATGGTTCTGCCTTAAAAACTGGTTAACAGGGATGCCTGGGTGTCTCAGTTGGTTGAGCAACCGACTTTGGTTTAGGTCATGATCTCAAGGCTTGTGGGTTCGAGCCCAAAGTCAGGCTCTGCACTGACAGCTCAGAGCCTGGAGAATGCTTTGCACTCTGTGTCTCCCTCTCTTTCTACTCCCGTTTGTGCGCTCTCTCTCTTTCAAAAATAAGTAAACATTTAGGAAAAACAAAAAAACCTCTGGTTAAAAGAATCAGAAAAGAAGGTTTTATTGCTTTATTCCTTTTGAACTAAAAAACAGGAAAAAAGGAAGGTTGGTTTCCCTATCAAAGCAAGAACAATGGGTGAACACCTCAGCTCTCCAGGAGCCACATGAGTCCAACTGCCACTGTGTCACACTGAAGCTTGACATATCTACTTCATAAGCTATTTGCATTTCCTTTTAATAATGCCTTCTGCCCAACAATGACTACTGACTATGCCAACTACAGAGATGTAAATCCCTTTATGTACTTAAGGTAGGCTAATAAGGCCTTTTCTGGTAAAACTCAAATGGAGAGCAGAACTTGTTTAGGGTTTTAAAAATTAACTGGGTTAACTTACAAAGTTCTTTGAAATCAAAACAATCAACTTAACTTCCTTTTACAATACTTGTTATCTAACAAGGAGTTTTAGTTATCAACTAATATAAACTTAATATTCAAGTGAATATCTTTTTTTTTTTTTTTTAATGTTTATTTTTGAGAGAGAGAAAGAGTATGAGCTGGGGAGGGGCAGAGACAGGGGGAGACACAGAATCTAAAACAGGCTCCAGGCTCCAAACCGTCAACACAGAGCCCAACACAGGGCTTTAACTCACAAACTGTGAGATCATGACCTGAGCAAGTCGGACGCTTAACCAACTGAGCCACTTAGGCACCCCAAAAGAATAAAACTTTTAAATTAAATAGGATGGGGAGCCCGGGGGGGGCTCAGTCGGTTAAGCGTCCAGCTCTTGGGTTTTAGCTCAGATCATGATCTCACAGTTCATGAGTTTGAGCTCCATATCAGGCTCTGTGCTGACAGTGCAGAGCCTGCTTGGGACTCATTCTCTCTCTCTCTCTCTCTCAAAATAAATAAATAAACTTAAAAAAAAAGATACATGGCATTAAATTCCAAAACACACAAAATCAACGAGTACTGTGTATGATGCTAGCTTTTATTCACTTTAGTACTTTAAGTTGTTTATAAAAATTAACCAAGGAATCAATCGACATATTTCATATGAGATTAAAAAAAAAAATGTTCAAAGTATCATAAAAAAACTGAGGTGAGTTTAAAACAAGGCCATAAATTCTTCAGGTCATGATCCTGCGGTTCTTTGAGTTCGAGCCCCGAGTTGGGCTCTGTGTTGACAGCTCAGGGCCTGGATCCCACTTCAGATTCTGTGTCTCCCTCTCTGCCCCTCCCCTATTCACACCCTTGTCTTTCTTGCTCTCAAAAATAAACATTAAAAAAAATAATAATAAAACAAGTCCATAAATTCTTTAATACTCTTCCCCTTCAAAAGGAGATGCTCTCCTTGAATGTGGGCTGGACTTAGTAATTTATTTTCAACAGACAGAATACAAGTAGTAGTGCCAGAGTAGAGCTTTACAGATTAATCATAAAAGGCCCTAAGGCTTCCTCTTTGCCATCTCAGATCACTCACTTTGGGAGAAGCCAGGGGCCATATTGTGAGGACACATAGGCAGAGTAAAGAACAGAGGTACCCTGCCAACATCACAGTGACTCTGCCTTCTGAAAGAAAATGGTCCTCTGTCAGTCAAGCCTTCAAATGACTACAGCCCAGGATAATAGCATTACTGCAATCGCAATGAGACCCTAAGCCAAAACTACCAGTGTAACTGCTCCTGATTTGCTAACCCAAAGGAAATGTGAGAGAATAAATGTTGTTTGAAACTACTAGGCTGTGGATCAACTTGCTACAGCATAACCAATAAGTAACTAAAACACTGATTTAATTAAGTTTTAAGCCAGTATGGTATCCTAGAAAGAAATGGCCTAGGATTAATGAGAGATCTGGGGTCTGGTCCTGGCTGTGCTTAACAGTCAATGTGGTTGTGGGCCAAATCCTTTTTCTGGGCTTCCACTTCCTCAAATGATAAGATAAAAATGAATTCCTGATTTCTGAAATTGACTGAGCTAAGGTTTAATAGAGTAAAAAAAAAAAAAAAGTTCTGGGGCGCCTGGGTGGCTCAGTCGGTTAAGCGGCCGACTTCGGCTCAGGTCACGACCTCACACTCCGTGAGTTCGAGCCCCGCGTCGGGCTCTGTGCTGACCGCTCAGAGCCTGCAGCCTGTTTCAGATTCTGTGTCTCTCTCTCTCTCTGACCCTCCCTCGTTCATGCTCTGTCTCTCTCTGTCTCAAAAATAAATAAACATTAAAAAAAAAAAATTTTTTTTTTAAAGTTCTAAGATCAAAGATCAAATATCATGGAGGATTTGTTAAACGAAGTTAAATAAGCTTCTTGACTTGAGGACTTTACACATACTTCAATATGCTAATCCTACTTAGTGGTACACACTAAGATTTTCCAAAATCACTTTATAATGAAAACATCTTCTTCTAAAGCTCAAGCTCCTGGGATTTGGGTTCCAAACAATACTCTGTGAAATCCTGACCTTGCTGAGTCCTTAGGGTCCTCTTTACTCACTGGGTCACAAATAATAACATAAGCTAGGACCATGGTCTCTGAAATAAGAATGGAATGGGTCTCCTCAATTATAAAATGGGAATATTCTTGAGTATCTACCTTGTCTGGCTACTGTGAAGTAAATGAAACAATCCCTGTAAAGCACTTGACACCATGCACAGCACTTAGTAATACTCAAAAAATGCTATTACTGATTTTTTTAAGTTTTATTTATTTTAAGAGAGAGACAGAGACAGAGAGAGCTTGAGAGAGCAGGGGAGGGGCAGAGAGAGACAGAATCCCAAGCAGGTTCCACCCTGTCAGCACAGAGCCCAACACAGGGCTCGAACCTATGAACTGTGAGATCATGACCTGGGCTGAAATCAAGAGTCAGATGCTCAACTGACTGAGCCACCCAGGCGCCCTGTATTATTTTATTTTATTTTTTTAAAGTAATTTCTAAACCCAATGTGGGGACTGAACTCATGACCCCAAGATCAAGAGTCATGTACTCTCTGCCAAATGAGCCAGCCAAGCACCCTGCTAACTATTGTTAATAAGGATAACCTATAATGATTAAATTTTTAAAAATAAAAATATTAGCACTGATGTTGTTAAAGATGTGGGGAGCCAGGCACTCTTATACACCACCACAGCGAATGCCAAACTGGTATTCACTTTGCAGGAGGACAGTCTGAAAATGTTTCAGAACCAAATTAGATACACCCTTTGGGAGAGCAATTCCATGTACACATTCAACCTCAAAACTTAATCTAAAGAATGTACAAAATTAAATGTATAAGGACAAGCAGTGAAGTACAGTTTATGACAGTAAAGTATATTCCAAATATGAACATACGGAAACCCACATATTCAAAATTAAGAATAATGAGAATGAATTTACTAAAATGAGAAGATTTCAACATAAGACTGTTGTTGTAAAGGTGGTTATAAAGCAGTATGACCTCATTTTTATGAATATACATAATATGGGCAGGGCATATGTGAACAGAGAGAGGGAGAAAAGGAGAAAGAGAAGGAGGGAGGGAGAGAAAGGGAGAAAGGGAGAGAGGGAGAGAAAGAGTAAAGGCTGGGAAGGGCACATATCAGAAAGGTTTCCAACAACTGGCTATCTCAACAAATAAACCTGGGGTGGGGGGGAAGCAACAATGTTTCAATCAGCAAGAAGGGGGCTCAGAAAAATGGCACTTACATCGACTGCAGCGTCCTCATCATCTGAATCTTGCAAACCGAGAGCTGCTTTTTGCAACTTCTTCCTCTCATTGGCCAAAGCTTGTTCTGTTTCATCAAACTTGAATCCCTTACCAGAGAACCCACTACTCTTTTTAATTATTTTCCCTTCCTTTCAAGGAAAAACAAAACAGTTAATTTCATACTAAAAAAAAACTTTAATGTTTAGGAATTTAGGAGTAATTAAGTATTTTTCAAGGTAGCACATACCAATGTATCAAAAACATTTCATCTAGCATGAGAACAAAAAAAGAACTCTTCAGTATGATACAAAACATGGAGTTGAAGCAAAAGGGAGGATTTTGTTGTCATTCCTTTTCCCTCTCTAAAGAGATAAAGTTACCTTATCAAGGTTTACAAGTATAAAATATTCAAGGTTTACAACACAATAATGACCTGCATAAAGATAATGGGAATTGGAAAAAACTCACAGCTTTCTGCTGATCTTTGAAATCACTCCAAAGTTTCTCCAGATCAGAAGGCACCGCAGTTCCTGACAATTCAAGAGCTTTAATTATGTCACCAGCATAGCGAGCTTGATCTTCTGTGATAAAAGTATACGCATAACCCTAATGAATGATGAAAAAAAAGAGAACTATTAGACACTAACAAGATGACTCTTACTCAGATCACAACATAAAAGTAGAATCATCTAATAATAGATCTTCTTAAGAGTGACTTCATGGGGCACCAGGGTAGCTCAGTCGGTTAAGAGTCCGACTTCAGCTCAGGTCATGATCCCTCAGTCCATGAGTTCGAGCTCCTGTGGGGCTCTGTGTTAACAGCTCAGAGCCTGCATCCTGCTTCAGATTCTGTGTGTCTCTCTCTGCCCCTCCTCCCCTCACACACACTCTCTCTCTCAAAAATAAATAAACATCTAAAAAAAAAATTAGGGGCTCCTGGGTGGCTCAGTCAGTTAAGCGTCCAACTTTAGCTCAAATCATAATTTTACAGTTCATGAGCTCAAGTCACAAGTCGGGATCTGTGCTGACAGCTCAGAGCCTGGAGCCTGCTTCAGATTCTGTGTCTCCCTCTCTCTCTGTTCCTCCCCTGCTCATGTTCCGTCACCCTCTCTCTCACAAATTAATAAATTTTTTTTTAAAAAATTAAAAATAAAAATAAGCATACCAGAAACTCATTTCTTGATGCATAAACAGAAATTCAATTTTATATAAACGTGTAATTGCATTGTCATACACATTAATTTTAATATAATACATTATTTTTCCCCCTTTCGCTTGCATTCCCTTCCTACACTACCTACTGCACCTCTCTACCCCAACTAACTTGTATTCACTTGCTAGGACACAGCTTCCCACATATTTCTCCCTCTGCATATTTTTTAAGACCAGTAAGAGATATAAAAACATTTGTTTGTGTATGTGTAATGTGTTTTTATATACAAAAATGAAGTCAGCTATATAGCCTCCCTGGGGTTTTCTAAAGCCTAAGATTTCACATTTCCCTAGCAGCTTTTTGGTTCAGGCAAGAGAGTTGGGAGTAGAATGGCAGACCACAATCAGACTGTCTTCACATACACTGTGTCCCTACCAGAAAACTGTTATGAATTGTAAAACATGGTTTAACACTGTATTTCAGGAATATCTAGTCACCACATGACCCATGGCCTGCTTTTGTGCTGTCCATGTGCTAAGAATAGTATCACATTATTTTAAGGTTTGTACGTGCACATAATTTTACACAAAGTTTCCCATAACCACAGAATAACTCAGGTTAAATCAATAAAAGCCATCACTATGTATTAGCTGTGTAAGCTGGGCAAGTAAGTTAACTTCCATGTACCTTAACTTTTCTTATCTATTAAATGGTATTACTCACCTCAAAGGGAAATTGTGAGGATGAAGTGAGATGATTTATGTAAAGCAATGAAAATAGTGCCTGGCATTCAATAAGTACTCCATAAATACATTATTATTATGATTATTATTATTATTATTATTATTGCCTCAGTATGTAGAAATGTCCAGGAATGGAAAATCAAATAGATCATCATACCATCATCAGTGTTTCTTTTTCTTTTTCTTTTTTTTAACGTTTATTTATTTTTGAGAGGGAGGAAAGAGCACGAGTGGCAGTGGGGCAGAGACAGAGAGAGAAAGACACAGAATCTGAAAGAGGCTCCAGGCTCTGAGCTGTTAGCACAGAGCCCAACATGAGGCCCAAACTCAGGAACAGTGAGATCATGACCTGAGCCAAAGTCAGACAACCAACCGAACGAGCCACCCAGGCGCCCCAATCACCATCAAGGTTTCCAACAACAGAATATTCTGCTTGCTGCCTTCAAAAAGAATGAGTTAGACCTATATAGTTACCAGACTATAAGTGAGTTAAAAAACCAAGAAATATACATAGTGTATGAAGCAGGACAGGGGAATAATGAGAAAAAGGGTAACAATTTTGGTAGGAGTACATTTTATAATCCCACATTTTAAAAATAGCAATGAAAAATCTCAAACTATATACATGCATGTAAAAACGTATACAGAAATTTTTAAGCAAGGGAAAAAAAAAAAACTAAAAGACATAAATAACACTATCTGCCTAAAGAGAACAGCTAATTATCAGTAACTTTAATAATACTCTGTATAGAAATGATGAACATCAACTAATCCCCATACTCTAATGATTGAAGATTTTCAAAATGTTTATGTTAACTCCTATTATCTACTCCTTATAACCCTAAACAAACAAACAAACAAAAAACCTGTATTTTATTAATACAATGGAAATCAACTTTAAAAAGTTCTTTTTACTTTATTGCCTGCTCTTCCAGTCCTTCCCGCTCTGTGCACATAATCCTCATAATGGTTGGGGCAGCTGTAATTTACTACAAGAATCAGATGTTTCACATCTAAACCTCGGGCAGCAACAGAAGTGGCTACCAGAAGTTTGCAGGTCCCATTCTTGAAGTCATTTATGATGCTATCTCTGTCATATTGATCAATGCCTGCAAGTAAACAAACAAAAAATGTAAAACAACATACTGCATTTAAATTGTTCACTTCATCTGACACAGAAATAAGTTAAATGCAGAGTAAAGAATAAACACAACTTACAATGACCAAACATCTACCAATTACAATACTGAAATAAAACACTAAGGAAATTTAATGGCCAGATCAAAAGCTACTGCTATTAACTCATTGATGAATATTCCAAATATGTTCTTGTTTTGCCTCCTTTCTTGTGAATATGGATTATAACAGCAGAAACCCCATCTCAGATTCATTAACCTATACTTAACCTATTTATGGGGTAAAACAAGAAAAGGCAGGTACATTCAGCCTACAGTAACAGGATTCTTCAGATCTTTCTCCTTCTCCTATAGGTTATTAGAGCCTTGCTACTCAGTTTTGTCCGAGGACCAGAAGCAACATCACATGGGATGTTGTCAGAAATGCAGAATCTCAGAAAAAAAAGAGAAAGAGAGAGAGAAAGAAAAAGAGATAAAGAAATGAAAAGAGAAGAAAAGAAAAGAGAAAAGAGGAAAGAAAAGAGAAAAGAAAAGGAAAGGAAAGAAAGGCAGGCCAGATCCTACTCCAAACTACTGATTCAGATTTTGCATTTTAACAAGATACTTAGGTGACTGATTACACATTACTATTAAAGTTTGAAATGCACTGGTTAAAAAGCAGTGAACTGGGTCTCTCTTAAATATGTTTCCCAAAGAGCCTCAGGGTGAGTGATAACGGAGGGTATAAAATGCCAAAATGTTCTATTACAAAATACTCAGACCGAAAATTGATTTAATGATGGAGAACCTCTAGTAATTAGAGAAGGGAATGGGGTAAATTCTCAAACCATGAAAAACTCATTTTGGCAGCAGGAGATATTCTAAGGCTTCATATAAAATCTGAGTTTAAAATACACAGAATACTTAGTATCTAAATATATATCAATGCTAATTAATACTATTACCTAAAACTTAAACATACTCCTCAGGACACCTGCCTGGGTGGCTCAGTCAGTTAAGTGTCTGACTTCGGCTCAGGTCATGATTTCACGGTTTATGGGTTCAAGCCCCGCACTGGGCTTTGTGCTGACAGCTAAGAGCCTGGAGCCTGCTTCAGATTCCATGCCTCCCTATCTCTCTCTGCCCCTCCCCTGCTTGCACTCTGTCTCTCCCTTGCTCTCTCAGCAAAAAAAAAAAAAAAAAAAAAAAAAAAAGTGTACTCTTCAATGACTGAATTAAAGAAATTATTTGGATCTAATGTCAAAATAACTAGAATCCAACACCAAACCCAAAAGTCTCTTAAGAAAAATTAATGAAGTCAATACCAATATAAATTAAATTTAAAATTAAAATGTACTAAAACTTTTACTTTAGACTGAGGTATCCTGACTACCTAACTCAGCTACACATACTTTATTCCATGAAGTGAATATAATATGCTAAACACAGTATATGGGATACCTGCCCAGCAGCAATTAACCCTCTTCCTTTTTTTTTTTTTCATGTTTATTTATATTTGAGAAACAAAGGGAAAGAGGGAGGGAGGGAGGGATGGTGTGGAAGCAGGGGAGGGGCAGAGAGAGATGACAACAGAATCTGAAGCAGGCTTCAGGCTCTGAGCTGTCAGCACAGAGCCTGATGTGGGGCTTGAACTCACAAACTGTGAGATCATGACCTGAGCTGAAGTCGGATGCTTAACCAATTGAGTCACCCAAGTGCCCCAACCCTCTTCCTTTTTAACAGAACTCCAAATTTGTTCACCTATCCACCCAACATATGATCACATATATCAAACCAGAGATGAGCCTAATTCTCACTTTTAGGTGAATCAATCCCATTCACTTTCTGTGCTTAAGGCCTCCTTTGTAAAAATTAATGAGGATGAGACCCAGAGAACTATACTTTACACAGGTCATCTCTATCAATACTCAATGTATTAGAAACTGAGAAAGTTTGTGAATACTTACGAACTTGTTTAAAAATAACTTAAAAGCAATTACATATTAAAATTTAGGGGCATCTCGTAACAGAAGATAGTTGGAGTCTCATATCTTCTGCATCCCATCTGGTGCAATAGAACATGCCATGATGCCTTCAGAAAACTACAGTATACACTCCACACTCCACAGAATGAAAGTAAAAAGGCAAATCACGTAGTAAGGTTATTACACAAATACTTTTGATCTCATGAACCCCTTAAAGTCTCTGAGAACCTCAAGGGTGCCAGGGCAAAACTTTAGGAATCATTAGTCATTCTGCTTGCTTACAAATGATTTAGGCATAAGCATGTGATGCAATTTTTACCAAAGAGATAAGAGAAGTACAGACAAGGGATTATGGGGGCGTGGGGGTGGGGGGAATATCCTTATTACTTATATAAAAAACACACAATATCCCTCAATGTAGGAAAAGCTCTTATTGGACCAACCCTCTTGCAGATAGCAACTATAAACTCTGGGCAAAATATTGGGAGAAAAAAAAAACACAAAAAACCTACCTGAAGGCACAAGAGTATGACTAAAAACAAGCAGAAACTGGAATTTTTGACATTTGGAATAATACACTAGCAGTGGTTGCAATTACAGGATTCAATTTATTTACTTTAAACTTTCTGTTTGGGGAAAAGCCTTGGGAAGCCAAGGGGGACAAGTCAAACTTGAATAGAAACTGGAATTTTTGACATTTGGAATAATATACTAGCTGAGGACCAGAAAACAAGCAGAAACATGTGGACCCTAAACTATGCATGCATGGGACAGAATCCAAGCAACCTAGGTATGGCTAAAAGAAATTAACACAGGGGTGCCTGGGTGGCTCAGCTGGTTAAGCATGTGACTTCAGCTCAGGTCATGAAGTCCTGGTCCCAGAGTTTGAGCCCCTCGTCAGGCTCTGTGCTGACAGCTCAGAGCCTGAAGCCTGCTTCAGATTCTGTGTCTCCCTCTCTCTTTGCCCCTTCCCCCGCTCACGCTGTTTCTCTCAGTCTCTCAAAAATGAATGTTAAAATTATTTTTACTAAAAAAATAAAAGAAATTAACAGATTTCAGATGTTGCCCATTAAAAGAAGGACTGAGTTTAAAATAAGGGTCCAACCAAGTTAATGTCTTATTAAAACAAAAGTCTTAAGGAAAATATGAGAATTCAGACCTACAATGGATTATTCATAAAGGGCAGTATACAAATCAAAATTATTAGATAAAAATAGAAATATATAAAACAAAATAAAAAGATAATCAACAGAAACTGACAAGGTGACCAAGATGTTATGATTAATAGTCAAAGATTTTTATTATTTATTTACTTATTTTTGAGAGAGAGAGAGAGAGCAAGCAAGCATACACATGCACCCGTGGGAGAAAGGCAAAGAGGGAGAAAGAGAATCCAAGCATGCTCTGTGCTGTCAGCGCAGAGCCCGGCATAGGGCCTGATCCTACAAAATGTGAGATCACATCCTGAGCTGAAACTAACAGTCAGAAGCCCAACCTACTGAGCCACCCAGATGCCCTAATAGTCCAAGATTTTTAAAGCAACTGCTGTAACTGTGATCAAGGAAAAATTTTTAAATGCTCATAATGAATGGCAGGAAATCTTATGAGAGAAACAAGAAGAAAATATAAGAGAGAGCCAACTAGAAATTCTAGAACTAAAAAAAAAAATCTGAATTAAAAATTCACTGGATAGACTTAACAGCAAATAAATGAGGGCAAAAAGAAATCCGTGAACTTGAAGACAGTTAAAGAAATGACCCAGTATTAATTATAGAGGAGAAAAAAAGGTTGAAAAACAAAAGTGAACAAAGGATCAAAGACATGGGAGATGGTACTAAAGGGCTGAACATACACATAACTGCAATCCCAAAGAGAGAAGAAAAATAGCTCTGGAAAAAAAAAATTAAGATACAAAGGTCAAGAATTTCCCAAATTTGTCCCAAATTGCATCTGAAAAACATAAATTTACAGATTCTACAAGTTCAGTGAACCATGAATACAATAAACACAAAGAAAACCATACTGATACACTAACCATATGACCCAGCAATCCCATTCCTGGTTATCTATTCTAGAAAAATTTTCACATACAACCCGTATTCAAACATTTAACAGCAGCTCTATTCATTTTTGTCTAAAACTGGAAACAACACAAACATCCTTCAACAGATGAAGATACACAAACCGTGGTACATCCACACAATAAATATCTCTGGGCAATAAAAAGAGATGAATTGTGCAACAACTTCAGTGGATCTGAAAATCATTACGCTGAGTGAAAAGAGTCAACTGCATAATGTATGACCTATATTTACAAATATTCTTATAAAAACACATCAGTGGTTGACGGGAGTTATAAAACAGGAGGAGAGTTAACTTTTCAGTTACTTTTGTAGGTATAGGACAAGGGAGTTTTGGGGCATGATGGAACTGTTCTGTATCCCAATTATATTGTTCCCTGTGGGATGGCTGAAGCAGCAGAAAAACAAGGAACAGCCCAGATGTCAAGAGAAATGAACTGAACGAACGGGTAGATTTATACAAAAGAATATTAACAATAAGGGAAGAACTACTGGTAATGCAACAACGTGGAAGAATCCCAAAAACATGCCGAATGAGGCCAAGGACCACCCACCATATGACGGAAACAAGCCAATGAAGAATGGACAACCCAGCACCTAGAGCTATCAAGCCAGTAAGGGTAGAAGCTGAGAAAGAACAAGGGGGAAGGGAAGAGGCGGCGACCAGAACCTCATAAAACAAAGGCCCTTGCCTATACTCCACGGGCATTCACTTTCGAAAGTCCCCTCTCTATAAAGAGAGCTTTCCTACTATTAAAAAAACATTTTCTGAAGCTAAAAAAAAGGCCGAGTAAAAGATAACTTGACACAAAAATGTTGAGAAAGTACGGTTTCATTTATCTGAAATTCTAAAAATACAACAAATATATGTTGGAAAAAAATGTAAAAAGTGGTTGCCTGTGGGGATGAGAACAGGCATTAACTGGGGGGAAGTTCTGAGGTTGTATATGCATAGAGGTTTGGGTTTCACAGCTTATATATATTTGTCAAAACTCATCAAAGAGCACACTTATGATCTGTACATTTTACTACAGTTTACCTATAGTTTGTTTTTTTTTTTAATTTGGGGGGACGGGGCGCCTGGGTGGCTCAGTCGGTTAGACGTCCGACTTCAGCCCAGGTCACGATCTCGCGGTCCGTGAGTTCAAGCCCCGCGTCGGGCTCTGGGCTGATGGCTCAGAGCATGGAGCCTGCTTCTGATTCTGTGTCTCCCTCTCTCTCTGCCCCTCCCCCATTCACGCTCTGTCTCCGTCTCAAAAATAAATAAACGTTAAAAAAATTTTTTTTTAATAAATAAATAAATAAATAAATTTGGGGGGTGCTTGACTGGCTTGGTATACAATTCTTGATCTTGGGGTCTTGAGTTTGAGCCCGACGATAGGGACAGAGTTTACTTAAAAAACATAGTTATTCTAAAAAATAAAATAAAAATTTTTGAACTAGTGTTAACCATCTGCATATTGAAGTGAAATATGCTGATGCTACAACTTTCTTTAAAACATATCAAAAAACTAAGAAATATGATGAGTAGGTAGAATAGACAGATGGCTAAAGATGTGAAAGAGAAATACAACAAAATGTTAGTTGTAGAATCCAGTACTGGATGTTCAAGGCTCTTCACCATATGATTTTCTCAGATTTTTTCTGTGTTTACAAATTGTGGTTATAAAAATAAGAGGGGAAAAAGGCACCTAGACATATGGGAAATAGTCTTCTTCCTCTGTAATCTGTCTGATACAAAAGTGATGGTTAGGGGCACCTGGGTGGCTAAGTCGGTTAAGCGGCTAACTTTGGCTCAGGTCATGATCTCGAGGTCAGTGAGTTTAAGCCCTGTGTCGGGCTCTGTGCTGACAGCTCAGAGCCCGGAGCCTGTTTCGGATTCTGTGTCTCCCTCTCTCTGACCCTCCCCTGTTCATGCTCTGTATCTCTCTGTCTCAAAAATAAATAAACGTTAAAAAATAAATTAATTAAAAAAAAAAAGTGATGGTTAAAACTGCAGAAGCCTTTTTGGTAACATGAAAAAAAACTACTTTAAAAACTAACTTGGGGTGCCAAGGTGGCTCAGCCAGTTAAGCACTGAACCCCTGATTTTGGCTCAGGTCATAATCTCACCGTTGGTGATAACACACCCAGCATGAGGCTCTGCACAGACACAATGGAGTCTGTATGGCATTCTCTCTCTCTCTCTCTCTCTCTCTCTCTCTCTCTCTCTGCCCCTCCCCCACCTCAAAATAAATAAATAAACTTAAAAAAAACACAATTAAGTTAACATGCTCAGGATGGCAGTACAGAAAATACAATATAGTGACAGTGAGCCACTAAATGAAACAATCTGGAGTCACTTCACCATTAGATTTCATTTTTATAAAATAATAAAAATGTCTCATGATTTAAGGCAGTTGGATTAGTTTTTTGTCACTTGCAGAAAAAAGAAAAATGTAACTGATATTAATAGTACAAGTTGAAGGCCTCAACGAAACAGTCTGCCCTATAAAAAAAAGTATATGTTCTCATATACCATAATTTCTCGTAAGTAGAAACCTGTGTGCTGCTTTTCTAATTTCATTATTTACCCTATTAGATGCGTTGGTTTTTTTTTTTTAACTTATTTATTTTGAGAGGGAGCATGAGCACATGCAAGTGGGGGGAGGGGCACAGTGAGAGAGGGACAAAATTCAAAGCCACTTGCTCACAAGGTTCAATCCCATGAACCCATGAGATCATGACTCCAGCTGAGATCAAGAGCTGGATGCCCAACCAACTGAGCTACCCAGGTACCCAAGATGCACTGTGTTTTTAAGAAATTTTTAAATTATTCATTGTTAATGCAAAAGCTAAAAAATGGATGGCTGACAAACCAGAAACTGCAGCCATGGTTCAATGAAAGTATTTTCATATTTCTTTCATTTGTAACCTACTTTAAGGTTACTGCAGGTTATGTGATAGGTCAAAAAGGAGTACTAAGAACATGTTCTCCATTTATTATGTTCATAATAATGCTGACAAACATCTAACAAAAAAGTTAAGCCACAGTAGAATGTTTTGATTGCTGTACTGAGAAAATTGTTTCAGGTTAAGACCAGGAGTGGGCAGAACATATAATCCACTCTCTTACTTCCAGCCTCTGCTCTTCCCCTTCTAGACCTGAAGACACGAAGAACTACAGGTGGCTCTATAGAAGACACAGCATGTGGGGCATCTCCAAGCATCCTTCTCACTATATCATTACACTATGTGTTAGGTATAAAATGCACATTAATTTCATATGCACATTAGGAATTTTATGATTACACCTTTTAATTCTTAAAAAGCCCTGAGTAATTTCTACATTTTTATACTTATATAGCAAATTGGCTTTTATTCAGTTACACATTAAAAGAGCTTAACAACAAGACTCATAATCAAAACTTCTCCCTAGTTTTCCTTCAGAAATTTACCACACTGGAGGAGCCAGGGTAGCTCAGTTGGTTAAGTGTCCGACTTTGGCTCAGGTCATGATGTCACAGTTCATGCGTTTACGCCCTACACTGCGCTCTGTGCTGACAGCTCAGAGCCTGGAGTCTACTTTGGATTCTGTGTCTCCCTCTCTCTCTGCTCCTCCCGCGCTCACACTCTGCCTCTCAAAAATAAACATTAAAAAAAAAAAAAGTAAAAGAAATTCAGCACATTGCTCTACTACAAAATTACTTAAAAAATGTCTAAGCTAATAAATAAATCTTACATTCACAATAAATTTTGTTTATTTGCTTTGAGACACAAGATTTTACATGGACACACCTGTTTTAATCAAAATATTTAAAATTAGAAAGTACTGGGACACCTGGGTGGCTTAGTTAGTTGGTCTGACTCGATTTCAGCTCAGGTCATGATCTCACAGTTCATGAGGTGGAGCTGTACGACAAGCTCTGTGCAGACAACCCAGAGCCTGCTTAGGATTCTCTTTGTCCTTCTCTCTCTGCCCCTCTCCCAATCGCACTCACTCTCAAAATAAACATTAAAAACATTTTAATTTAACTTAAAAGTACAAAACAACAAACAGGAGAGAAAAGAAATCATCTAGGGAAAGAAAGAAAGCTGAGTCCCATGTTTCAAATGTGGAGAAAAACTAAAGTTCTACACTAGAAACTTTGTAGCTAATGGCAACCAAAACATTTTCAGGAATGATGACACTAACAGGGCCAAAATAAAACGTCTATGATAAGTCATTATTGCCTGTTTATCCTAATGATTAAAAGTAGACATGGACATGCTAGAAAGGTAAAAATGTAGAGAGAGTAAAAAGATTAGTGGCTGGGGCATCTTGGGTGGCTTAGTGGCTTAAGTGTTTGATTCTTGATCTCGTTTCAGGTCTTGATCTCAGGGCAGGGAGTTCAAGCCCTGCATCTTGGGGGGAGCCTACTTAAAAAAAAAAAAAAAAAAAGATAAGCGGCAGTATAGGGATGGGGGAGGGAGGGATGAATAGGCAAAGAGGATTCTTATGGTAGTATTTTCTATGAGTGATATAGTATGGTACTATACTGGTGAATATGTCTTTATAAATTTGTCCAAATCCACAGACCGTATAACACCAAGAGCGAACCCTAATGTAAACCAGGGACTCTGGGTGACAATGATATGTCAATACAGGTTCAATGATTGTAACAAATGTACCTCTGTGGTATGGGATATTGATAGGGGAGGAGGTTGTACTTGGGGGCAAGGGATATACGGGAACTTTGTAATTTCTGCTGTCTTGCTGTGTATCTAAAACTGCTCTATAAAACAGTCTACTAAAAAAAGAAATGTTGGGGCACCTGGGTGGCTCAAGTCAGTTAAGTGCCATGGATCGAGAGGGTGAAGCCCTGAGTCAGGCTCTACACTGACAGTGTGGACCTTGTTGGAATTGGATTCTCCCTCTCTAGCTCTTTGCCCCTCCCCGACTCATGCTTTTTCTCTCTCTCAGAATTAAAAAAAAGTTGGGGAAAAAAAAAAGTAAAGGGGTGCCTGGCTGGCTCAGTTAGTAGAGCATTCAACTCTTGATCTCTGGGTCATGAGTTCAAGCCCAACGCTGGGGACAGAGTTTACTTAAAAAAAAAAAAAAAAAGTTTGGCATAAGATAAACATACAGATCAATAAAATTAAATAAAGAGCTCAGAAACCCTCAGATAAATAAATGGTCAATAGATTTTGACAAAGGTGCCAAGACTCTTCAATGGGAAAAGGACAGTCTTTTTACCACATGGGTCAGGGAAACTGAAAAACCACATGCAAAAGAATGCAGCTGGATCCATATCTTGCATCATATATAAAAATCACCTCAAAATGAATTACCTAAATGTAAAAGCTACAATTTTAGAACTCTGAGGAAACAAGAGGGAAAATTTTCATAACCTTGGACTTGGCAATGGTTTCTTGAATTAACAGCCAAAGAAAAGGCAAAAAAAGAAAAAATAAAATGGACTTCAAAATTTAAAACGTCTGCGCATCAAAGAACACTACCAAGAGGGTGAAAGGACAACCCAAAGAATGGGAGAAAATATATGTAAACTGTACATCTGATAAGGGATTGCTATCAAGAATATATAAAGAAATCCTACAACTCAGCAATGAAAAAAAGATGCGAATGACCTAATTAAAAATGGGCAGAAGCCTAAAATAGACAATTCTTCAAAAACAGATATACAAATACCCAATAAGCACATAAAAAGATGTTCAATCTCAGTCATTAGGGAAATGCAAATCAAAACCACAATGTCACTTCACATCTACTAGCATAGCTATTATAAAAAAAAAATAGGAGACAAGTGCTGGCCAGGCTGTGGATAAACTGGAACCCTAATGCACTGCTGGAATTCCAAAATGGTGCAATTTTTACAAAAAGTAGTTTGCAGGTTCCATAAAAAGTTAAAAATAGCCATATGGCCATATGGCCAACAGGACTCAAACAGATACTTGTACACCAGTGGTTAAGTAGCATTACTCACAAGAGCCAAAAGGTAGGAACAACCCAAATGTCCATCAATAGGTAAATGAATAAAGGAAATGTGGTATATACATACAATGAAAAATTATTTTGCTTTTTAAAAAGGAAATTCTTCTTACCATACACAAAAACAAATTCAAAATGAATTAAAAACCTAAATGTAAGACCCAAAACCATAAAAATCCTAGAAGAGAGGACAGTTCTTTGCCTCTCGTGAGGCAAAGAAAAACAAGGGTGCCTGGCTGGCTCAATCGGTGGAAGTGCAACTTTTGACCTCAAGGTTGTGAGCTCAAGCTGCACATTTGGTCTAATTCCTTAAAAGTAAAATCTTAAAAAACAAAAAACAAAGAAAAAAGCAAAACAAACAAAAATAAACTACCGGGACTACATCAGAATAGAAAGCTTCTCAAAAATAATATAAACACAGGGAGGGGGACAAAACGTAAGAGACTCTTAAATATAGAGAACAAACAGAGGGTTGCTGGAGGGGTTGTGGGAGGGAGGATGGGCTAAATGGGTAAGGGGCTTAAGAAATCTATTCCTGAAATCATTGTTGCACCAGATGCTAACTAACCTGGATGTAAATTACAAAAAATAAAAATAAATAAATCAATATAAATAAATAAATGTTCATTTATCCTTAAAAAAAAAAAAAGCTTCTGCACAGCAAAGGAAATAATCAACAAAACTAAAGGACAACCTACTGAATGGGAGAACATATTTGCAAATGACATATCTGACAAAGGGGTAGTATCCAAAATATATAAACACCTTATAAAACTCAACACCCAAAAAACAAATAATCCAATTAAAAACTGGGCAGAAGATGTGAACAGACATTTCTCCAAAGAAGACATCCTGATGGTCAATACACATGAAAAGATGTTCAACATCACTAATCATCAGGAAAATGCAAATCAAAACAACAATGAGATATCACCTCACACCTGTCAGAATGGCTAAAATCAACAACACAAGAGACGACTGGTGGCAAGGATGTGGAGCAAAAAGACCTTGTACCCACTGTTGGTGGGAATGCAAATTGGTGCAGCCACCATGGAAAAGAGTATGGAGGCTCCACAAAAAATTAAAAATAGAACTATTCAGGGGCTTCTGGGCGGCTGAGTCAGTTGAGCATGTGACTCTTGATTTTGGCTCAGGTAATGATCCCATGGAATCAAGCCCCACATTAGGCTCCATGCTGAACCTAAAGCCTGTTTGAGATTCACCCTCTTCCCCACTCACGTGCTTTCGCTCTCTCTCTCTCTCTCTCAAAAATAAATAAACAAACAAATAAATAAAACGGAACTACCCTATGATCCAGTAATCCCACTACTGGGTACTTATCAAAAGAATACAAAAAAACTTACTCAAAAAAAAAGGACACAAGGACATATGAACCCCTATTTTTACCGCAGCATTATTTAAATTAGCCAAATTATGGAAGCAGCCCAAGTACCCATGGACAGATGAATGGATAAAGAAGACGTCTCTCTCACACACACACACACACACACACACACACACACACACACACACACACACACACAGAGGAATATGATTTGGCCATCATAAAGAATGAAATCTCGCTGTTTGCAACAACATGGATGGAGCCAGAAAACATAATGCTAAGTGAAGGAAGTGAGTCAGAGAAAGACAAATACCACATGACTTCACTCATAAGTGGAATTCAAGAAACAAAACAAATGAACAAAGGGGGAAAAAAAAGATAGGCAAACCAAGAACCACACTTTTAGCTATAGAGAGCAAACAGTTACCAGAGGGGAGGTGGGTGGGTGGAACAGGGGACAGGGATTAAAGAACACACTTGGGATGAGCACTAACGTATGGAAATGTTAAATCAGGTGTACAGTGTACACCTGAAACTAATACAGCACTTTATGTTACCTACACTGGAATTAAAATACTTAAAAAAGAGGAAATTCTGACACATGATAAAACACGGATAAGCCTCAATGACAATTATGCTAACTGAAATAAACCAGGCACAGAAATACAAACACTGTATGATTTCACTCATGTGAAGTACCTAAAACAGGCAAATTCATAGGTACAAAAAGTAGAATACACGTTCCCAGGGGCCAGAAGGTGGGGATGGGGATGAAGTTATTATTTAACAGGTAGAGTTTGTGTTTGGAACAATGAAAAACTTCTGGAAATAGATAACGGTGTTGTTACACAGCACTGTTAATGTACTCAACACCACTGAATCACACACTTAAAATAGTTAAAATGGTAAATTTTATGTAACATATATTTCATCCCAATTAACAAAACAAAGGGGAAAACATGAGTGATTTTCAAGCATTAGGAGAGCCTGGGTGGCTCATCTGGTTAAGCGTCCAACTTCAGCTCAGGTCATGATCTCATGGTTTGTGAGTTAGAGCCCCATGTTGGTCTCTCTGCTGTCAGCACTGATGGATCCTCTGTCCACCTCTCTTTGCCCCTCACTCACTGGTTCTCTCTCTCTCTCTCTCAAAACAAATAAACAAACTTAAAAAAAAAAAACAAAACCCAAAACATTAAAAGTTAACCAAATACATACCCTTAGAGCCCTTTTAATTGCATCCACAATGAAACTTGGTGTCACAGACTGTATATTCCAAAGATGACAGCAAAAGCATGGCTTATTCTACATGTTCTTCTGCATAGGGAATGACCCTCCTATCAAGAAGTGGAGTCTATACCTCCATCCCCTTGAATCTGGGCCAGTCATGGGACTATTTTGACCTACAGAATATGATGGTAATGAAAGTTCTGCCAATTCCCAGTATCATCCCTAACTGGCCTGGCAAGTAGCCTTAACTTGCCTTCTCGCCAAGTAGTCCCACAGAGAGATCTACAAAGGGAAGGGCCAGGATCCCTGGCCAATAACCTGACTGAGCTCGGTCAAGAGCCAGTACCAACTTCCCAGCCACATTAAGTAAGGCAAATATGGAAATGGATCCCCAGTCCCAATTAAGCCATGCCAGCAGATACAGCATGAAACAGAAACTAGGTTAAGTGCTGAGCTCTAGCTAAAGCAAAGATTTATAGAGAAAATAGATGATAGCTGCCACTACATTTTGGGGTGGTTCACTACAAAGTCACAGACTGCCAGAACACATCCTTAATGAGGGTAATTCAAACTGTCTCTGTTGCACATGTTCAGGGTTCTAAGTCTTACATATATACAACAATGGAGACATCACACAGAAAATAAAAGGTTACTTTCAATTAAAGCTCTAATGTGAATCATGAAAACCTCCAAGTTGCATGGCACAATGGAAAGAATATAACACAAAACAGAGAATTTTAAGTTCTATTTCTCCTTAGCTGATTAATGGCGATAAAGTTTGGTCAAACCAATGTACTCCTTGTCTTATTTTCTTTACCTCAAAGATGGAATAATAATAATGCTTATTAGCCCCCAGAGTTCTGAATAAAAGAGGAGATAGAAGATACAAACTCTGGTTCTAAACTCAGTACACAGTAAACACACAGTACACAGTACACTGCAGTGCTTGGTCAAATTAAATACTCAACAGATACTTCAGTAAACATTACCTCCATGAAGAGACATGCAAGGATAAGATGCTCTCATTAAATCTTTCAGAAGACCATCTGCATGTTCCTGCTTATCCACAAATATAATGACAGATCCTGATTCTTGATAATGGCCGAGAAGCTCAAGTAACTTCAAGAACTTCTTTTCTTCTTCAATCACAATCTGCAAACAGCAAATCGCACCAAGTTAATGGAGTAAAACTGCAAATACATCTTGTGAACAAAAATACTCATTTTATTTGTGGCAGATGGTGAAATGACAATATCTTGCTGTATTTTAGGACCAGGCAGGAAAATATTGATTTTAATTGATAAACCAGTAAGACCAAAAACAAATCTGTAACTTTCAGAGAGGGGGCTTGTAAATGTGGGCAATCACCTGGTTCTCTCTGCCTCTTGATCTCACACCCTATTAACTAAAAAACAAGAGGTGACATTTCTATTAACAAGCCCACCTCTTCTGGTGGGATGAACTAAAAAGGGCATTTTTTAAGAGGATTTTAAACATGCAGTTCCACAGAAAAGCATATTCAAGTACATCATATAAAATATTAATGGCTGCAGTTGTATCCTATTTAATTTTAGAAATTACCTTCCTACATCACAATGATCCCACAAGAATCACATCCTGAACATCCAGGGAACTGAGGGTTTCTTAAAGGCTGTACCCACCACTTGTTGTTCCACATCTGAGCAAACCACGCTTCTGCCTCCAACCTGCACTTCAATGGGTTTACTGAGGATTCTGCGAGCCAAAGCCTCCATAGCTCTGGGGAAAGTAGCTGAAAACATAACTGTCTGTCGATCGGGACGGACATTATCCACAATGCGCATGACCTAAGGACACAATGCAAATAAATACGGTTGAGTGTAGCCTCTAAAAGTCAATGATGTTAAAATCAAGTAGAAAGAAATTTTGAGAACATCCATTCAGTGACTTCTAAACCTGTTACCTTAGATTATAATTGATTTTACCCCATAATTTTCTCCTCTCAGTTTCCCCCCGTTAAGAAATGGCAACTGTAGTTATCTACATGTTTAGGCCAAAGATGGAGGAGCCATCTGTAACTACTCTCTCTCTCTTTCTCTCATCTCACACCTAATTCACCAATAAATACAGTATTCTCAGTCTTCAAACTACATCTGGGATGAAACTATTCTCCCCTGTACCACTGTTTTCCTTCACTCAGTAAACACATTTTACTGAACTATTATGTGCCAAGCACTGCTCTATTTGGAAATATGCAATAAAAACAGACAAAAACTTGTCTCCATGGAACTTCTATTCTAAGGAGAGTGGACACATAAATATATTATGTATCAAAGGTTGAAAGAGCTACAGAAAGAGAACAATGAAGGTGAACATATGGTTGAGGGAGTAAGATACAGGCACCAATTGCCTCAGTGTCTACAGAGCCCTGGAGAAAATAAAGACTCCTAGGATTCTTGTGATGATTGGTAAAACAAGAAAAAAAGTAATAATGAGTAATATTACTGATGATGGTTTAAAGGTAGATGGTGGTGAGTGACTGGAAACTGGGAAGGGTATTCTTCCAAAGAAGACATCCAGACGACTAACAGATACATGAAAATATGTTCAATATCACTCATCATCAGGGAAATACAAATCAAAACCATGATGAAATACCACCTCACAGGTGTCAGAATGGCTAAAATTAACTCAGGAAACAACAGTGTTGGCAAGGATGTGGAGACAGGGGAACTCTCTCGCACTGTTGGTGGGAATGCAAACTGGTGCATCCACTCTGGAGAACAGTATGGAGGTTTCTCAACAAGTTAAAAATAGAACTACCCTATAATCCAACAAGTGTACCACTCCGCATTTACCTAAGGGATACAAATATACAGATTTGAAGGGGTACATACACTCTGACCTTTACAGCACCATTATCAACAATAGCAAAACTATGGAAAGAGTCCAAATGTCCATTAAATGACGAATGGATAAAGAATGTGGTAGAGGAGTGACTGGGTGGCTCAGTCAGTGATGCATCCGACTTTAGATCAGGTCATGATCTTGCAGTTTATGGGTTCAAGCCCCACGTCGGGCTCTGTACTGACAGCTCAGAGCCTGGAGCCTGCTTCCGATTTTGTGTCTCCCTCTCTCTGGCCCTCCCCCACTCACTCTCTGTCTCTTTCTCTCTCAAAAATAAACAAACAGTAAGAGTTTTTACAAAATAAATTTTAAGAAAGATGTGGTAGGCAAACACAAATGGTAGTGAGGATGAGGAGAAAGAGGATCTCTTTTGCACTGCTAGCAGGAATGCAAACTGATGCAGCCATTCTGGAAAACAGTATGGAGGTTCCTCAAAAAATTAAAAATAGAACTACCCTACGACCCAGCAAATTGCACTACTGGGTATTTATCTAAGGGATACAGGTGTGCTGTTTCCAAGGGGCACATACACTCCAATGTTTATAGCAGCACCATCAACAATAGCCCAAGTATGGAAAGAGCCCAAATGTCCAACAACAGATGAACGGATAAAGAAGGTGTGGTATATCTATACAATGGAGTGTTACTCGGCAATCAAAAAGAATGGCATCTTGTCATTTGCAACTATGTGGGTGGAACTAGAGGGTATTATGCTAAGCGAAATTAGCCATTTGGAGAAAGACAAATATCATATGACTTCACTCATATGAGGACTTTAAGATACAAAACAGATGAACATAAGGGAAGGGAAACAAAAATAATATAAAAACAGGGAGAGGGACAAAAACAGAACAGACTATTAAATATGGAGAACAAACAGGATTACTGGAGGGATTATGGGAGGAGGGATGGGCTAAATGGGTAAGGGGCATTAAGGCATCTACTCCTGAAATCACTGTTGCACTATATGCTAACTAACTTGGATGTAAATTAGAAAAATAAATTTTAAAAGAGCATGAGTTTTACAGTATGTAAATTTTATTTGTCAACAAAACAAAACAAAAAGCAACAAAATGTTTCAAGATGGTAAAAGATTAATCAAGCTCAAGGAAGCTGGCAGTAAGAAAAAGTTGAGAATGAAGCTATTCTCCCTATATGGAGATGAAAGGTGGGATTCCAAAATGAAGAGAATTGATGCAAAGTCTGTTTAAGAAGCAATCAAATCCCAGGGCACCTAGGGGGTTCAGTCAGTTAAGAGTCCAACTTCAGCTCAGGTCATTTTCACAGTTTGTGGGTTTGAGCCCCACATCAGGCTGTGCTGAAGCTCAGAGTGTGGAGCCTGCTTCAGATTCTGTGTCTCCCTCTCTCTCTATTCCTCCCCCACTCGTGCTCTCTCTCTCTCTGTCTCTCTCTCAAAAATAAAAAATTTTTTTAAGAAGCAATCAAATCCCTCAACCTCCACCTATCTCCTACTGTCAGGCCCTTCTCTCACCCTAGCCAAAGACCCAAAGGTTTAGCTGATGCAGAATATAAAATAAGAACATGACTGGATGAGGCAAGGATAACATCCTAAGAAGAAAAGCATTAAGTAAATGCATGATGTTCAATACTGAGGCTTCCACTCTCCCTCAAGCCTCTTTCCCAACCTAGAACAAGAGACAGGCCTTTACAGTCCAGGCTGGAGACTGGCCAATATTTTTCCAGGGACGGTCTGCCCAGTCCAAGAAGTCAGGCAGAAGACAGTCCTCATCTAAATGAAAGTCCCAGCCAGATTACAACAGTGAAACTCAGGATCACTAAGTACTGCTCTGGCACAGAGAACTCTGAATTTTAAGCTGCCTTTTCTCTGTCCCTTAAATGTAAGTAGTTAACTACAGGTTCCCAGACCTCTACAGAATGTTTCTAATCTGAATGCAGAAATCAAAGCAAATAGAAAATCAACTCAGAGGACATAAATCCTACGCAGATAGAAGGCAATCTTTAAAAATGAGTCATTTAAATGAAATCTTGCCATTTGCAACAACATGGATGAACCCAGAGGGTATAATGCTAAGTGAAATAAGTCAGTCAGAGAAAGACAAATACCATATGATCTCATTTATATATGGAATTTAAGAGGCAAATGAACAGGTGTGCCTAGGTGGCACCATTAGTTAAGAATCCAACTCTTGATCTTGGCTCAGGTCATGACCTCATGGTTCATGCGACTGAGCCCCACACTAGACTCTGTGCTAACAGCATGGAGCCTGTTTGGTATTATCTCTACCCCCCTCTCTCAAAATAAATAAACTTTAAAAAAATGAATAAAGAATAAAAACAGACAAAAGAAAAAAAAAGCATACTCTTAAATACAGAGAACAAAATGGTGGTTACCAGAGGGGAGGTGAGCGGGGATAAGTGCAACAGGTGAAGGGGATTAAGAGTACACTTATCATGATGAGCACTGAGTAATATATAGAACCGCTAATAACATACACCTGAAACTAATAGCACTGTATGCTAATTATACCTGAATAAAAGTAAATTTAGAACATAAAAATAAATCACTGAAGGGGCACCGGGTGACTCGGTTGGTCAAGGGACCGACTCTTGATTTTGGCCCAGGTCATGATCTCACAACTCATGAGTTCAAGCCCTGAACTGGGCTCTGTGCTGACAGCACAGAGCCTGCTTGGGATTCTCTGTCTCCCTCTCTTTCTGCCTCCCACACTCACATGCTCTCTGTCTCAAAAATAAATAAACATTTAAAAAAAAATCATTTAAGGGGCGCCTCGGTGGTTCAGTCGGTTAAGTGTCTGACTTCAGCTCGGGTCATGATCTCGCAGTTTGTGAGTTCAAGCCTCACGCTGGGCTCCGTGCTGACAGCTCAGGGCCTAGAGCCAGCTTCTGATTCTGCATCTCCCCCTCTCTCTCTGCCCCTCCACCGCTCACGCTCTTCCAAAAATAAATAAACGCTCTCAAAAATAAAGAAACATTAAAAAAAAATCATTTAAGTGCTCACTTTAGCAGCACACATACTAAAACAAATTGGAATGATACAGAGATTAGCATGTTCCCGTGCAAGGAGGAAATGCATGAAGAGTTCCATTAAAAAATTTTTTTTAATTTTTTTTTTTAATGTTTATTTATTTTTGATAGAGAGAGAGAGACAGAGCATGAACGGGGGAGGGTCAGAGAGAGGGAGACACAGAATCCGAAACAGGCTCCAGGCTCTGAACTGTCAGCACAGAGCCCGACGCAGGGCTCAAACTCACGGACCGCGAGATCATGACCTGAGCCGAAGTCAGCCACTTAACCAACTGAGCCACCCAGGCGCCCCCAAAAAAATTATTTTAAGAAAAGATTTACTCTTGAGTTATATAACTTTGGGGATCCTAACAAGATGAGAAATAAAGGGGATCCTCAGAATGATGGATATCCCAAGACAGCAGCTATATGTCAGACAACAAACCATTACTGAAACACATCAAGAGGCTCTGAAGAAACCTTAAGGAAGATAAAACAAATGGGTAAGTTAATGTGTTTCAACTATTTGATAGGTTTATATACAGAGTTTGGTATTTTATTAGTTTTAAATATACAGAGACCTAAGAAAACCAGCCAACAAACATAAAAAGACAGGTATCCCTAGAGAAAAGAAGACGGTTATCTCTAAAGAAAAAAAGACGTTACAGAGGAAATTTAAAAATAATCAGTTTACTATACTGCCCAGCTCTGAATAGCATTTAGATTGTCATAAGGTTGTATACTGACTCAATTAAAATAGCAACATAAATCTACCGGAAAAATAAGGGATGAAAATGATGCAAGAATGTGAGAGGAGAAAGAAAACAGAGAAGATTATGTTCCCCTGTAGGAAATCAATAATACCAAAAACAGAAAAACAAAAAGAAATAAAAGCACACTCTTTAGATAAATAGAATTAAGTATCAAAATAATCAGCTAAGTGATGGAAGAGAAGTACTGTTAAACCCACACGCACATGTAATTGATAAAACTAAAAAATGTAAAAAAATTAGATCAGGGATTCCTCTCCTCAAAACCCTCCAATACAGCAACTCATTAATCACATCAAATTAAAATCCAAATTCCTAGCCCAGGTGTACATATTCACCACACCGCCCTCATCCTGTACTCTCTCCTACTATATTCCCTCTCCTATGCTCTGCTCCAGGGACACTGGCCAAGTGAGTTCCCAAGCCGGGGCATTTGTCTGGCTCTTTGTAACACTTTTCACCCAAATATTCCCCATGTCTCAATTTCTCACTTTATTCAGTTCCCAGTTCAAAGGTCATCTTAATAGCAAGGCCTTTCTTTAATTTCCTGCATCAAATGATATCCCTTTTGGAATGACTGAAGTACATAAATGAAAAATTAGGAATCACTAACCACACTTGGTTTGATAACATGAATTTGGTAGTAGTATCAGTGCAAGTTCATACAATGGTATTTAACGTGTCAATCTTTTAAGATACTAAATAAAAATCATCAGGACTTTCAGATATATGATCATCTAAACGAGTATAAGGACTGACCACTTAGTCTCAACTTTTAGAGATATAGAAACAAGGATCAAAATACACAATTCATACCAAAGCCTGTTGTGGCTTTGAAAATCTCTTCAAAGAGTAATACATATTCTACCTTCCTAGAATGTTCACAAATAACCCTTCCTTTTTAGCAAATGCACACAGATAGTATCAAAGGAGGAAAGTTTTCTTGAAAACCACAACTCACTCCCTCTCTTGCCCAAGTGCTAAGAGAAATCTTCATGAATAAGCTATAAATCCTGTGCTTCATGGAACGGCGTACTAACTATCACACATGGGAGCTTACATTTTCCTTATGAATACCTATTACTGCTTAGAGTCGTGAAGATGCCCATAGTATGACACTAATGATGACACACGTTTTCAGGGATGACTGGCCTGGGTTTCAATTGCCTTCTTATGCTCACTTGGCTATCACACTGGGGGCTATTGATTAAAAGCTGTTCCTGAAACTTTTCAGTATGTTCCCTCTCTCACAGTACACAGATAATTAAAGTCAGCCATGGTCTGCCAAGTACTAAGTCCTTAAACTTCTCCTTTCATACCTATAGGCTAAAACTCAATTCATCAGTCCAGCTGGTCACTAATGTTTACAAAGGTAGCAATTTCCCCCACTTTTCACTGATTTCAAGTCTTGATCATTGGCATACGCTCCTTTTGAAGAAGTTCTAAAAGTTTAGTACATTCTCTCTTATACTTCTCTTGACAATGTGCAATGCTTTCCTTTACCCTCAAGAAAATAATTTGCTACCAACTTAATGATTTATTTACTTATCAAAGTAAATATCGCTATCTCAATCTTTAAGTCACAAATAGGGTCCTTGAGATGTTGATATGTATGTTGGTAAAAATTACCCTGGACTACAGGTGCCTGGGTGGATCAGTCAGGTAAGTCTCCGACTTCAGTTCAGGTCATAATCTCACAGTTCGCGGGTTTGAGCCTGCATCAGGCTCTGTGCTGACAGCTCAGATTCTGTGTCTCCCTCTCTCTCTCTCTGCTCCTCCCCTGCTCACTCTGTCTCTAAAAAATAAACACTACATAAAAAACAAAATTACTCTGGACTAGAGCATTATTGTGAAATAGGAATAAAACTTGGGGGTGCGGGGAGAGGTCTCAACTGTCATTACATCCCTGATTCTGTTTCCTCTAATGTAAAGGATTACATTAGACTTAAAAATAAGTTTTTGAAAAATGCTCTTTTTTCAGTACCTCTATCTCCTTAGGTAGCATCCATATTATTCAATAGGAGCTGCTTATGCACCAAACCCTTCACCAGTGGCCTGAACACAGGACTGAGAGGTGCTGAAGTATCTAATCATCAATCTAGTGACCTATTTTTTTTTTTAATGTTTACTTATTTATTTATTTGAGAGACAGAGCATGAGGGAGGGAGGGGCAGAGAGAGAGGGAGACACAGAATCTGAAGCAGGCTCCAGGCTGAGCTGTCAGCACAGAGCCTGACGTGGGGCTCGAACTCATGAGCTGCGAGATCACGACCTGAGCTGAAGTTAGACACTCAACCAACTGAGCCACCCAGGTGCCCCCTACTTGTTTTTTTTAAGAGAGAGAGCACAAGCGGTACAGGGAGAGAGAAGCTTAAGTAAGCAGATTCCATGCCCAGTGCAGAAACCGATGTGGGTTCTTACGACTCTGAGATCATGACCTGAGCCAAAATCAAAAGTTGGATGCTTAGCTGATGGAGCCACCCAGGTGCCCCTTCAGTGACCTATTTTTTATGCCAATTTGAAGACAGCCTTCAAAGTTACAATAATCTCTCACTAAACAGTGAGCTCCTTGATGACTGAGGCAAGCATGCTGCTTTGCACTGTACAAGTGACAAACACATTTACTGTCTCACTTTACTACGTGATCGGTATTTTCTTTTTTTTTTTTTTTAGTATATTTTTTTTAACGTTTATTTATTTTTGAGACAGAGAGAGACAGAGCATGAACGGGGGAGGGGCAGAGAGAGAGGGGGACACAGAATCGGAAGCAGGCTCCAGGCTGTGAGCCATCAGCCCAGAGCCCGACGCGGGGCTCGAACTCACGGACAGCGAGATCGTGACCCGGGCTGAAGTCGGACGCTTAACCGACTGAGCCACCCAGGCGCCCCCGTGATTGGTATTTTCAAGAAAGTAAAAACTCGGAGTAAACATCTTTAGAAACTTTAGATTTAGTGATCTTTAGATCACTTCATTTTGTACTAGTCACACGTACGAATAAATTTGTCAATTAAAACATTCCTGACTTTCTTAATAAAAATAAAAAGTAAAACATGTAAATAATCATTTGGTATTTTTTTTTTGTAAATAACCATTTTTTTTTATAACTAATAGGAATATTACTTAACATATTTTCACAAAATATGTATATCCAGCTCCATAATGGCTAACTAGAGCTAAAGATCAAGGTCTATATCTAATCAATTTCTTCTCTTACTCTTTAATTTTACTAAATTAAAAAAGAACCTAGAAACTGTGGAAAAATTTGTCATGGAAAACCACTTTTCAATATTCTGTTAGGGGCACTTGGGTGACTCAGTCAGTTGAGCATCGAACTCTTGATTTCAGCTCAGTTCATGATTCCAGGGTTGTGGGATTAAACCCCATATCAGGCTCAGTGCTGAATGTGGAGCCTGCTTAAGATTCTCTCCTCCCTCCCCACCCACCACCACTCTCCCCTGCTTGTCCTCTCTCTAAAATTATAAATAAATAAAACAATTCACAAAGATCTGCCCAAGTGCCTTTCAACCTGCCAGCCTGTATATGCTAATGTGAAAAAGGAGACTCCTGTACGTTCTGCCAATGTCACTGTATAGCATATACATTTACTATGGATTTACACTCAGAAAAATATACATTAAGCATTATTTGATTTAGTTCCCAATTTTCATGATTTTTTTCAATACAGAATCATGTCTGGAGGCACACTGCCTGCCAACTCTGCTCTAGATAGAAGTCATTGTGCAGATGTGCACTGACTAGCACCAGCTTTGATTCAAATGGGGATGCCTTTACTTGCTTCAACATCCAAATAGTGCTCTATGGCACTGAACCTGAACCAAGCATTTTTAATCTACACAACAGCTCACAAAATAATCATTAATCTAAAATTTCTTCAACGGTTTAGTGCTTAACACATACACTGTTCCTCAGCATTTCTCCCTCACGTACTTAATGTAGATGTAAGCACTAATGGCAAGAAATGACTCACACACTGCATATGATTGGGAAAAGTTATTTTGGCCTCTTTCTGGCAACACTTAATTGATTTACCAGAAAGGCCCAATCACACCACACCTACCTTAAACATTACCATAAAATCTAAGATTTCCCAGGATTGGGAAAGACATTTGAAAGGGATCTAATTCCATCTTCCATCTGTTCATCAATTCCTTCTGCTCTCGTTCCTCAAATGGACCCCCTACCTCTAACCGAACACATGGACGAAAAACATATTCAGTATCTGCCCTCCTCCCACAATGTAAATTGTTTCATCTCCAAATAATGTTTATCCAGTTCTTTCTCACATTATGCTTAGATCCAGCTGACTATAGCTTCCCAACTGGGTCCCAGGTCTACTCCTCAATGATTCTTTCATGTGACAGACTTTTTTCAAACGGTTAAAGGATGCTATCAAATCCTCTACTCCAAGCTAAATGTCACTTATTCATTTAACTACTTCTCACATGGTTCGGGTGTCACCATAATCCTGTTTACTGTTATGTGCTCTTGTATATCCCATTTAGATTGTGATCCCTAAATCTAAACACAACACATACAAGTATATGACAGGCAATACATTTCTGGAGAACACATGAATAAACTGAAAAAAACCAAAGGCCACCTTAACTGTATCCCTTTTAATTTTAAAAAAATTTCAGAGAGAGAGAGTGCAAGTGGGAGAGAGGAGCAGAGGGGGAGAGAGAGAATCTTAAGCAGGCTCCATGCTCAGAGAGAGCCCAACATGGGGCCTGATCCCATGACCCGGGATCATAATCTGAGCAGAAATCAAGAGTTAGACGCTCACCAACTGAGCCACCCAGGTGTCTTTAAAGAATTTCTTAAGCAATCTCTACATCCAACATGGAGCTCAAGCCCACAGACCAGAGATCAAGAGTCACATGCTCCACCTATTGAGAAAGCTAATACCCCATTTCTATTAATGCAGTTTATGATCAAAAATAATCTTTTTTGGCATCCATAGCACATTGATAACTCACATTCCTTATCTCATTAACAAAAATTCCTAAGACCTTAAAGTTCCTTAACATGTATCCCTCTAAGTTTGTAACACTGAAATTTTGTATCTGAGCAAACAGTGTGCATGAGGAATATTAAAATCTAAGGTAGACAAATGCTCTGGCCCTTAGTTTTTACATTTGCAGAATGTAAACAAAATGTGCTATATTGATCGTTGAGGCAATTAAAAGCATGAATTAAAAGAATTTATTTCAAAATACAATAAAAACTATAAAATAGAGAAGCTTAAGCTTCTATTATCAGCATTCCAATTCTAATTTAACCAACAATGGTTTTAGAAATACCTTCTGAACCAGTTTTATGAGGAATTCAGAGCATAATTATCTATCTGAATTCCCATTGTCCCCAACCTACTATATTACAACACAACAAAAACGTGTGAGAAGTTCAGACACCATATTAACATGTTATTCTCATGGCAGGTACAAGATTTTCTAGTTCAAAACACTAAGACACGTAATGATTACCTGTGGTTCAAAACCCATGTCAAACATTCTGTCTGCTTCGTCTAAAACAACATATGTTACTCTTCGAAGATTTGTGACCCGACCTAAGATGAGGAAAAAAAATAAAGACAAAACGAAAACTAAAAATCAGTCACAATTCATTTTATGACCACCAAGAACTTTAAAAAACTGTAAAGGGAACTAAAATGCCTGACTTAACCAGAGGGGTAAGTTAGGTATCTTTAAAGAGTGAACAGAAATTTTGGTCTACAAGATCTTAATCTAATGGCAAATACTTTCTGACAATGGGTATATGAGGCCCTTTATTTTGTCAAACTCGTCTCTTGCATACCATCATAGGGCCTGAAGGACCTGTAAAATTCAGAAAACAGCCCTCTCCAAAACACATCATAAAACTAAGACTGAGATGAAGCATCGAGCCACATCAGCCATTATCTGACAGCATCACCTAGAAAAAAACATATTAGAGATTACAGCGTATGTGTGGAAAGCAAGTTCCAGTGCTAACTATTTTAGACGCAGAAAACCTCCTTTTAATATTACTTTATAAACTACTTTCATATAGTTAGAAGCTTCTACTGGGCATATCAAAATATTAATGAGAAGCTATTCAACATCATTAAGTAACTGAATTATTAAACAAAAACTTCAAATACCAAATGTATTGCATACATACATTTTTCTACACAAAGATATCATAAGTTCAATGTTATTAAATGCTCCCAATGGTTTAAACAGATGCAAGTGGTTTCTTAGGCAGTGGAAAACTAAAAACATACACAGGAAAGTTTTTCTAAAGGATTAACACAAGCCTTTCTATCAAGTGATGAATCAATCACCTGGCAAAAACATGTATAAAATAGTTATTAAATATAAACCAAAAGGACAGATAAGGGAAAAAGGTAAAATTAATCAAGATGAATTTCAGGAGACTTAATCAATGCAGCATTGAGAAAAAACAAGGGATTATTTCATCAGCATTCAACCCAAAACTTTCTGTAGGCTGTACAAGCACAATGATTTATCAAACAATTTCGTTGTCACTTCGTCAACATCATATAGAATTAGAATTAAGTGTATACAGAAATTCAAGCCGAATGCTACAAGAAACATGCATTACTCACAGTTTTTAATACTTTATTATGTATATATTGAACACTGCAATGGAAACCTTTGAAAGCATTTTCTTCAAAAAATAAGAAATGAGCCAAAGTAAATGCTCTCCAATATTTAAGTACTCCATACTAACATTTGCAGCCCCCATTAGTTTTGCAAGGTTGGGAACAGCATTAAATTACCTACCTTGGATGGCTTAAGTCTCGGAAGCCCAGTTCTATAAATCTCGAAGGGCCTTTCTCCACAGAAGTTAAATAATGTCAACAGTTTAGTAACAGTTTTGATAGGGAATAATTTAACAAAGCACAACATAAGAGCTAAAAAACATGCAATATTTACAAAAGATAAAATTTCTTGAAGCTGCAATACCTTAATTTATCCAGTATTGTAATAAAACATTAGCTTCTGTGGAGGAAAAAGTCTGAAGTTTAGAATAATAAAAATAAAAAAAAGATAGCCCCCCCCCAACCCCATTAAAAGCAAAGCTAGACCAAAATTTGATTAAGAATCCATGTTAAGAACCAAAAACATCATATGGAGTTAGTTTCAAAAAAAAATTCAAAGTTAAATTGCAGTAATATTATGAATGCTTGCAACAGTTAGCTGGTTGCAATGTAAATTTTAAGATATTACAGCTTTAAGAAGAAATATAAAAAAAAATGGTGGTTTCTTGTATCTGCTTTGATTTAACAAAAATGTATAGAATTCAAAAACGAGAAATGAGAACAACAAAAAATATCCCTGACTTACCACTGTTAGCTGCTAACATGTCAATCATTCGACCAGGTGTGCAAACAATAATTTCAGCACCTCTTTTCAGCTCAGCAATCTAATAAAAAAGATGAAATTTTAGTCTACTTATCACTAATACTTATTTAAACAGATTTGAAAATAATGTCCAGGGTCACCATACAGCTCCATAAGGTAACACAGTGAAGTCTGATTAGAAGACTCCAAAGCTTCCTGCTTAATTCTTTGGAATGCTGGAGCACGACAAAGGAAAAGGAAGCAGCAACATGACGACAAGGTATTGTAACTTTGAACTCAATGAAAACCAGAGAATTTTACCAATTTTAATTTCACATGATCCCTTAAAAGAAAGGAACATTAGAAAGCAGTAATTAAAGCAATTATATACACCAATGTTTTTCAAGTCGAAAATTGTTTCCATTAGAGAATCATGAGTATCCACAACCAGTATTCTCATTTTCTAATTTTATTTACCTATTCACTTGTTATGTTTTTTTTAATTAGATTTGATTTTTTTTGTTGTTTCTTTTGTTTTTTGAGAGACGGAGTGAGTGAGGAGCAAAGAGGGAGAGAGAGACAGAGAATCCCACAAGGAGCAGAGAGAAAGGGAAAGAGAGAGGGAGAGAGAGAATCCCTCTGAGCTGACAGTGCGGAGCCCAAAGGGGGCTCGAGCTCACCGATACAGGGCTCGAACTCACGAACTGAGAAATCTTGACCTGAGCCGAAGTCTGGTGCTTTACCAAGTGAGTCACCCAGGTGCCCCTATTTTTTATTTTTTACAGATTTATTTATTTTGAGAAAGAAAAAGTGTGGGCAGGGGGAGGGGCAGAGAGAGAAATCCCTGTGCGGTCAGCACAGAGCACGATGTGGGGCTCAAACCCATGAACCCTGAGATCATGACCTGAGCAGAAACCAAGAGTCAGACACTTAACCGACTGGGCTACCCAGGTGCCTCAACAATCAGTATTTTTAAAATGAAATAGAATGGAAAAACCAGAATTTGTTAGAGATCAGTAAACTTTCATTTCACTTCTATATAAATATAACATGCATGCATGTCTAAAGTTATTTTTTGTAAATGTTATTTCTTACAATAAAATGTCATCAGAACAACTGAGGCAAGATAAGCTGAGAAAACATAAAGCATTTAACAACAGCAAATATTCCTTAAAAAGGAATGTGGTTAAATAAATTGAGATAATGCCACTTAATTTATTGCATTTTTCTAGTATCAGAAGACATATTCGTTATCAAAGCCTAAGAAGTCTTTTAAGAAAAAAAGTCGACTTTAACATTGTACAACATGACCTTTCCAAACCTTATTTGATCACACAACCTGGTTTTTTTCCTTCCTCTAGTTAAAGCAAAATTATCTAATAACCATCATTTTTAAGAAGACATTTGGAAAAATGTCAAAGTAAAGAGAGTAAATGAAATGATGTTTAAATAACTCTTGCTGCAGGGCGCCTGGGTGGCTCAGTTGGTTGAAGCATCTAACTTCTGCTCAAGTCATAATCTCAAGGTTTGTGAGTTTGAGTCCTGCATCAGGCTCTGTGCTGATAGCTCAGAGCCTGGAGCCTGCTTTGTATTCGGTGTCTCCCTCTCTCTCTGTCCCTCCCCTGCTCATGCTATGTCTCTCTCTCTCTCTCAAAAATATATAAACATTAAAAAAAAATTTTTTAATAAATAAATAACTCTTGCCAAAAACATTTAAAGATACCAGTGAGACAGGTATTAATGCAAAACAGTCATCACCACCTTTTAAAGATGTCACATGAATTAGAGCCAGTTGGGAAATCAGACGACCTGGTTCTGGGACAAATTAAGTCTTATTAGCCTAAACACTTTGATCAACTTACTTAACCTTTCTCGCCATTTCTTTATCTATAAAATGGAAAAAATATCTGCCTTCCTTGAGCAGAGAAAGACAAAGAGGAATATCAGGAAAGCCAAGGTATAAAAATGACTGAAAATCTTAAAATATAAGATTAACATAATTCATCCTCACTATTATTTTTAAACCTCATCTTTTTTAAGATGAAAAAAAATTTTTTTAATGTTTATTTATTTTTGAGACAGAGAGAGACAGAGCATGAACGGGGGAGGGTCAGAGACAGAGGGAGACACAGAATCTGAAACAGGCTCCAGGCTCTGAGCTGTCAGCACAGAGCCCAAGCAGGGCTCGAACTCATGGACTGCAAGATCATGACCTGAGCCAAAGTCGGACGCTTAACCGACTGAGCCACCCAGGTGCCCCAGTGGCTAAGATTTTAAAAGCAATCATTATACAAATCACTAAAACAAATCACTTTTAGATCATTAAATAATTTAAGAATGGGAACACTGAAAGAAAAAAAATGGAAAAACTGAATGCTCCTTTTATAGTTACCTGCTCACTGATTCCTGTTCCTCCATAAACACAGACCACTCTAAGTCCCAGGGTCTTTGAAAACTTCTTACATTCTTTAGTAATTTGTAAAGCCAGTTCTCGAGTTGGAGTCATGATGACAGCTGAAAAGATAAATATGTCAAAAGCCTAACCACCAAAATTCTTGAAAGGCTATCCTGTACCGTGTTATATTTAACCTCTGAAATAATGTTCAGGTTTCTTAGTATAATTTTTTGTTTTTGTTTTCATTTGTTTTATGCACCTCTGAAACCCTCTTTCAAAAGGTTTGTAATAGTAGAGATTGTGGCGATTGCTAATTTTAAGTAGATTTTAAGAACATGCTACAGAAAGATAAATGAGAGTTAAATGTCTCACTCAAACATCAGGAAAATACTGGGGTGAAAAGAACGCAAATCATTCTCAACTGCAAATCACAGAACAAAGATAATCAAGCGACTCACTGTGCTGCAGAGCCATACCGAGGCTTCCGGAAACAACCTTGGTGTGAAGGGCACAGAAAAAGTAGGAATATATTGTGCCCCGTTTCCAAGAGAGGAGCTGAGCAAATTTTCAAAACCCTACTCACACTTGCAAAACAGATCTCTGCCAAATGAATGAACAAATGAACCTGAAGACCTAATCCCGAAGGAGATGATGGCACTATATATATAGCCTTTTAAGGCGAAAAACAAAAAATGGAAAATATATTTCCTTACAATCTTATATGTTGAGTTTATAGATCCACTGACACTCACTAAGCACAAACCTCAATATAAATAAACAGATAGATGCACGAGGAGTCTACCTGCCGAGTCAGAGTTTAAAAATTGAGCTGTGCCAGGAGAGGCTGTTTTTGTACTTCTGAGGTGTCACTCCAGAGCTCTGAAGATTCTCACTCCACCTGCTGGTAAGGGGAAATCAGCCCCAAAGTGCCAAATTTATAAAGGAAATGTACATAAAGACATCTTTATTGTTATAACAGAACATTATAAAATATCAGGTCTTTCTGATTAACTGACAACAAAGTTGTTACCTGAATAAATAGTTTAATGAAAGGAATTGTACCTATTGGCCCCTCTCCTTCTTCTAATGACCTCTGATCCATGATGTGTCTAAACATGGGCAACAGAAAAGCAATGGTCTTTCCGCTTCCTGTCTTGGCAATACCAATCAAATCTCGTCCAGACATTATAGCAGGAATCGCCTGGGTCTGGATTGGCGTGGGTTTTTCATAGCCATGCCTTAAAAAGCAAACCAAAGAAAGACAAGGTAAGAACTGGCATCTGTGGGTCTCTCCAAGTCCCATAGTAAGGTTTTCCAAAACGCAGAATAGCTGTACAACGAATATTATTTGCCAAAAGGGAATGAAGGACTGAGGCATTCTACATCATGAATGAGCATTGAAAATATTATGTTAAGTGAAAACTGAATCACAAAAGACTATGTTAGTACGATCCCACTTATAGGAAACGTCCAGAAGAGACAAATCTGTAGACACAGTAAATTAGTGGATGCCTAGGAGAAAGAAGGGAGAAGAATGACTACTAAGGGATACAGGTCTCTTTTTGGGATAATGAATATGTTCTAAAATTTAATTATGGTGATGACTGCCTAACTCCATAAATATACTAAAAATCATTGAACTGTACAAAGAGTAAGGTTTATGGTATGTAAATTATATCTGAAAACACTCAGCTGTTTAAGAAAAAAACAGTAAATTTTTCTATGAGAGTAAAAATGTAACCAATGGAATTAATTGGATAAAAGAGCCATTCTGAATAGGAAGACACTGAAAAATGTAGAGAATCACTAACTACTCACTTTTTGAGAGAATTTAGGATCTTCATAGAAATTCCACACTGGACCCAAGATTTAATTGGTTTGGGGCAGCCTTTTCCCTTGACAGTAATGCCTTCCATTTCCAATCGAAAAACATTTACCTCTACAAAACAAAATCCAGATTAAAAGCTATTAAATATTGTTTCATTAATGCCTTCTACTTTTCAATCAAGCATGGTAAAACTAAGAATCTTCAATTCTTGGGGCACCTGGGTGGCTCAGTCAGTTAAGCATCAAACTCTTGATTTCACCTCAGGTCATGATCTCACAGTTCATGAGTTCGAGCCCCGCACTGGGCTCTGTGTACTGACGGTCCAGAGCCTGCTTGGAATTCTCTCTCCCTCTCTCTCTCTGCCCCTCCTGCATACTCTCTCTCTCAAAATAAATAAAGAAACCTAAAAAAAAAAATCTTCAGGGGCACCTGGGTGGCTCAGTCAATTAAGTGTCCAACTTCACCTCAGGTCATGGTCTCACGGCTTGTGAGTTCGAGCCCCACATTAGGCTTTGTGTTGACAGATCAGAGCCTAGAGCCTGCTTCAGATTCTGTGAATGCCCTCTCCCTCTGCCCCTCCCCTACTCAAGCTCTGTCTCTCTCTCAAAAATAAGTAACATAAAAAACGAAAAGAAAAGGGCACCTGGGTAGCTCAGTCGGTTAAGCATCTGACTTCAGCACAGGTCATGATCTCATGATCTCACTGTTCATGGGTTCGAACCCTGCATTGAGCTCTGTGCTGACAGCTCAGAAGCTGGAGCCTGCTTCAGATTCTGTGTCTCCCTCTCTCTCTGCCCTTCCCCTGCTCACACTCTGTCTCTCAAAATTGAAAAAAATGTTGAAAAAGTAAAGGAGAAAAGTTTTCAAAAAAATCTTTTTTTTGTACTACTAAAGATAATTCCACACAAAATCTATAGGACACTTAATACAATTACTGCTGTGACCTAATAGGGGATTAAAAGAAATACCCCGTTTCTATAATCTGTCTTTTATTATGTCTTACACTGAAACATCAATAAAAGAACAATGATTGACAGGTAATACAAACACTTGTTCTCCAAGCAAGAGTTGCCTAGATTATCCTTATTCTACCAATAATTAAACAGATTCACACTGGTTCCTAACCCTCAAATCCCAGAAAGGGAAAGGCTAACAATACTTTATTTGCTAACTTCACATGAAGACTATTCTCAACCCAAAAAATCTCAACTACATGACCCAAACTAATTTTTGCTCATTTTTAAAAATACTTCCAAAGCTACACTGATTCCTCACTGCTCTGAATCTTTGCAGATGAAGTTCACACTCACTAGAATGACTTCTTGCCTTCTTGTTTCTTCTCACTTCTCCAGGTAAGCCATGAAAACTCCTCCTACTCATGCACCAACTTACAACCTACCCACATTCCTCCTAGGCAAAGCGAAGCATATCCTCCTCTGTTCAATAACCAATAAATGAGTAAAAGAATTTTACCCTCTTGAGACATTTTTGCTAATTCTGGAACTTCAACATAAAAGTTTTTTCTGAATGGTTCATATTCAATTTTTCCATGATCCACTGGTTCTAGAAGCTTTCTCTGTTTTGTCTGGTAGCCTGTAAGGGCCGTCTGAAGATCAACTTCTTCCTCCTCTGAAGAATACTATAATTAAAAAAATAATAATAAGGAAAAAGCTAAATCCTTTATTATTTTCTCCTTACGGAAAACACTATTCCTAGCTTTTAAAATCCTCCTCTCCTAGAAAATATTCTTTGGCTTTTACTTTTTCACATTCTGAATTTTTCAACTTAGTTTCTTTTTTCTTTGTCCTTACAGAAAGTTATAATGACAATATAAAGCTAAAATAACAAAACAATTCTAATAAGGCTTTAAAGAAGTTTTGATATAGTTCTCTCTACACAAATCTTTACAATGCATGTTAAAAGAAGAAATTTAATTCATTCTGTCACTTTATTTCTTCTCTTGCCTTATATGTCTGAGGTCAGTGATGAGGGGCAAAGGGGAAATCAACAAGTGGGCATGCAGAAAAAAGTCAAAGATATGAAAATGTTCTACAGACTGGATATTCAGCAACAGCACTGTTGAGAAAAGCAAGAACTCCTCCTAACAGTAGTTTCTAGAACTAAAGAGCACATCTCCACCAAATAAACACTTCTAGGATAGTATAATGAACAAAGTCAAAATTAACAAAGAATTACCTCCATGGCATCCTGGTCATTCTCCATTAGCTCACCTTTCTTCTTATCAGAATCTACCACTGCTTTTTTGGTTGTCACTACAGTGACAACTTTTGTGACTGTTGGCCCAGACTTCTAAAATAAAAAAGGAATATAAAGTATGTTATAAAATTGAGAAGAAATTGTATGCAAATGAAGCACAATGATAACTGTCACAATTTATAATTCAAATGACAAAAGGAGTCTGCTTTCTCCTAATGAATTTGTTTAAATTTTAAAATGTAACATTAACTGGATTATACGATATAAAGTTTACTATATATTTTATATAATACTGTATAATGTAATTTTATATCATTTTACGTAATATATAATGTTATAGAACATATAAAAATGTAATATAATTCACTTAAAAAAACTTCTAAATGGTACTTTTTACTCATTGGACAAGCCAGACACTGTTGAAAGAGCTTAGGATAAATCAATAAAGCAGGTAAAGGTCACTACCATTAGAGAGCTCTCATTTTACAAGAGAGAAACAATAAACACAGTAAAAACTAAATCAGATAATTTGCCAGAAGACAACAAATGCTATTAAAAAGAAGAAAAATACACTGGTAAAGGGGATCAGATATATGAAAGCTGAAAGTGCCAATGAAGTCTGGAGAGGACCTAATGAGAAGTCAGCATAAGGAAAGACACTAAATACAGATGATGGCAGTAAGAGCAACTTTTTGAAAGAACGCTTACAGCTAAAATTCCCTAGTATCTGTGGGACTGAGAAAAAGCACTAGCATTTCTGAGAGAGGGGAGGAATCAAATTTATACACTCAGGCAAGTCAGTCGTAGGTCAATGTGACAAGAATTCGTTATCCAATTAGGAATACTGGAAAAATCTTTAAAAAATAAGAGAAAATGGTATACCTTTTCATTCCCTCCACCACCCTTCACACTTCGCATATTAAACTTTTTTACTTCCTCTTTCACTTCTTCCATGTAAGCATCTAATGGATCTAACTCCTCACCCTCCATTTCATTTCCTTCCTTTTCAGCTTCTGCAGGATCATCTTCATCATCTAAAAGAGCAGAATCACTCTTTTGTACATATGTTTCAAAAGGAAATACTTCATAATCAGAATGCCTCTCACCGTGACCTCTTCCCTCACACCCTCCTTTCCAACCAACCCAGGGACGAAGCAGTTCAAATACTCAAACTTAACAAGTTATTACACTTAGCAAGCATGCATCAATTTTACATAATGATATAAATCACATGATACATTGAAAAGAGACAGGACTAAAAACTTTCTGTTAAATAGTACATTTCTTTCAATTACCTTTTTTTAAAATCACAAAAAAAAAATCGCACATTTTCAATTCAAGATAATCTTTTTTTTCACATATCAAAGATATCATCACCCCTTAAAAATACATTCTCTTCATCTATTTAAACCACTGTGTGAAACTTTCATAGAAGATAAAAATTCACCAGAATTTTCACGGAAAAATAGAGCAAAACTCCATTTCCCTATAAAATTTCACACTCTTCTACTTCACTAAAATCTAAAAGTAAAAATCATATACGCCAGGGAAATAGTTCCCTTGTAAGTTATGAAAAATCAGGAGGGACCTGAAAACATGCCTTTAACTTACTTTCATTACTAATATTCTTATTTGTAATAAAAAAATTAAAGAGCTATTTACTGACTGTGCCCATAAGAACTCAACTCTCCACTCTCAAGTAAAACCAGTGAGGGGCGCCTGGGTGGCTCAGTAAGTTAAGCGTCTGACTTTGGCTCACGGTTTGAGTTCGAGCCCTGTGTCAGGCTCTGTGCTGACCGCTGAGATTGGAGCCTGCTTCGGACTCTGTCTCCCCCTCTCTCTCTGACTGTCCCCCACTCACACTCTGTCTCTCTCTCTCTCTCTCTCAAAAATAAACATTAAAAAAAATTTTTTTAATAAAAAAACAAAAATGAGGTAAAATCAGTGATCCTTACTGAACACTATCCTACACTTTACATTTTAACATAAATATTATTAGAGAGATTTAATATCTCAATATGAACCCAGCAATTCCACTCCTAGGTATATTAACTAAAAAACTAAAAGCAGGGATTCAAATGTATATTTGCATACCAATACTTGCAGCAGCTTTATTCACAACAGTCAAAAGGTGTAAACAACCTACATATCCAATAGACCAATAGGTAAACAAAACTCAGTATACACATACAATGGAATATCATTCAGCCATAAAAAAGGAATGAAATTGTGACACATGCTACAACATGGAAGAACCTTAAGGACATTATGTTGAGTCAAATAAGCCAGACACAAAAGGGCAAAGACCGTACGACTGCATTTATGTGAGGTACTTACAAAAGGCAAATTCATAGAATAGATATTTTGGGGGATAAGTAGGTGGAGGGTAGGGCAGGATGGGGAATTAATCTTTGTGGGCACAGAGTTTCTGTTTGGGATGATGAAAACATTCTGGAAATGGCTGGTGATGATAGATGATACACAACACCATGAATGTACTTAATGCCATGGAATTGTACATTTAAAAAAAGGTTAAAATGGTACGTTTTTCCACAAGAGAAAAAATGCCTAAAAATTTCCACTATGAAGTATTATTCATATTTCTAGAATATTCTACATGAATTGTTATATAGACTACTAGTGTACCAAATGAATATACCATCATCATCTTCTAAACTCCATTTTTTCCCTTGTTTCATCTCTTCAATTTCCTTTTTTAGTTCCCCTATGTTTTCCATGGCCTTTTTACGTTGCTCCTCTCGCCATTTTTCTACTCGTTCTTTTCGCTTCCTCATTTCTTCTTCCAGCTTATTCTGATCAAAGTTCTTGGGGGGGGGGGGGGGGACAAGAGAGACAGTGAGAGAAGGAAACAAAGATTAACAACTTTATTTCAGCAATATTCCAAATAACTTTTTCAAAGTATAAGAAAGGAAAAGGAAAAACATGTATTTACAAACTCCTTAGTTTAGAAAAGATTTAGATCACACATCTTTTAAACATATCCACAAATACACCAGCAAAATGAATTCATAACAAAAAGCATCTTCAACTAAGAAAGCAGACAGACTTCAAAAACCATAATCTAATCTCTTTTTCATTACAGCAAAATACACACAGGAATTCACTTTCTTCCTCAACTAGAAACTAGATAAATAAACACGCAAAATTCCCTAGTTGTCAGTTATTGTCAACTTCAAATCCTCTAAACTCCTCTTAAACTGCCACCATGAAAAAGAAATTTTCTATTAGAAATTAATGAGTAAGGGAAAGCTATGTACCAACATGATTAAAAAGCTTTGGTCATAGGGGGCACCTGGGTGACTCAGTTGGTTAAGTGTCCAACTCCTAATTTTGGCTCAGGTCATGATTTCACAGGTTCAAGAGATCCAGCCATGCATCAGGCTCCATGCTGACAATGCAGAGAGTGTTTGGGATTCTCTACTCATTCTCTCTCTATGCCCCTCTGCCCACCCCACAAAAGAAACAAAAAACATTAAAAATATATTTAAAAACAAAAAAACAACCAGCTTTTGTGTTTAGCCTTTATGTTTAAGTTTCCTAGAAACAGCCTTTGTAAAGGCTTTATCCAGGGACACCTGGGTGGCTCAGTCAGTTAAACGACCAACTCTTGATTTCACCTCAGGTCATGGTATGGCAGTTGTGAGTTCAAGCCCCATATCAGGCTCTATACTGAAACTCAGGACCTGGAGCCTGCTTTGGATTCTGTTTCTCCCTTTCTCTATGCCCCTTCCTTGTTCGTGCTCTCTCTAGCTCTCAAAAATAAACATTTAAAAATGAATAAATAAATAATTTTTTTAAAGTTCAAAATACATAGCAATAAAAAAAACAACAATCTGTGATTACAGAAACAAGCTTGATATTATACAATTATTTGTTAGTAAACATACACCAGCATCTTTTTCTTTTTCATCTTCCTTGTCATCTTTGTCTTTTTTCTTCTCTTTAGAACTTTCCCCACTATCTGTTTTCTCTTTGGACCTAGACCTACAAAAAAAAGAAAAAAAGAAACATCATCTATTTGTATTCAGAAACATTCACATTTAAAAATTTTTTTTTTAATTTTTTATAATTTTTATTTTTGAGAGAAACAGAGACAGAGTGTGAGCAGGGGAGGGTCAGAAAGATAGGAAGACACAGAATCTAAAGCAGGCTCCACGTGCTGAGCTGTCAGCACAAAGCCCGATGCGGGGCTTGAACTGACAAACTGCAACATCATGACCTGAGCTGAAGTGGGACGCTCAACCGAACTGAGCCACCCACACACCCCTTAAAATATTTGTAAAGACCTGCATTTTACTTTTTTTTTTAAAGTTTATTTATTTATTTTGAGAGAGACAGAGGCAGCATGAGTGTGGGAGGAGCAGAGAGAGAGGAAGAGAGAATCCCAAGCAGGATCCACACCGACAGCATGGAGCCTGATGCAGGGCTCAAACCCACGAACCGAACCCACGAGATCATGACCTCAGCTGAAATCAAGAGTCAGATGCTTAAATGACTGAGCCACCCAGGTGCCCCGACCTGCATTTTACATTTAACTTCTGAGAGTCAATTTCACTTTCATATTACGTTAATAAACATCCTGGAAATATAATGAAAACTTAATCCTATAAGTAGCAACAAATAACATTAATTATTAAATATTTGGCAATTTGCCCAAGAAAAAGTGGACATATCACATAAAAATAATTACAAAATTTAAATAGGAGGTAAAATTTGACACACAAAGAAATATACCAAAACATTAATATTCTACAAGATAATTTGGTATGCAATAATGTTTAAAACCCCAATAGACGTGCATTTTCCCCTATGTATGATATCTTATAATGAATAAAATTTCTTATTTTAATGCAATCATTTCAGTCTACTTTTACACCCCTTATAATTGGTGCTTTTAAAAGTACATTAGAGGGGCGCCTGGGTGGCTCAGTCTGTTAAGCGGCCGACTTTGACTCAGGTCATGATTTCATGGTCAGTGAGTTCGAGCCCCGCGTCGGGCTCTGTGCTGACAGCTCAGGGCCTGGAGCCTGTTTCAGATTCTGTGTCTCCCTCTCTCTGACCCTCCCCTGTTCATGCTGTCTCTCTCTGTCTCAAAAATAAATAAACGTTAAAAAAAAAAAAAGTAAAAAAAAAGTACATTAGAGGGGCAGCTGGGTGGCTCAGTCAGTTGAGCATTCAACTTTGCCTAAGGTCATGATCTCACAGTTTGTGCGCGTCGGGCTCTGTGCTATCAGCACAGAGCCTGGAGCCTGCTTTGGATTCTGTGTCCCCCTCTCTCTCTGCTCCTCCCCCATTCATGTTCTGTCTCTCTGTCTCTCAAAAATAATAAAAATTAAAAAAAAAAAAGATTGTTTATGCCATTGCATTTCTAATTTTTCAATCAGTTTGTCAAATACTTTTCTATCCATGTATGCTAAGAACCAGAAAAGACCCTAAGTAGCAACAACAATCTTCAAAAAGAAAACCAAAGCAGGAGGCATCACAGTCCTGGACTTTAGGCTGTATTAGAAAGCTGTAATCATCAAGACAGTATGGTACTGGCACAAAAACAGACCCTCAGATCAATGGAACAGAATAGAGAACCCAGAAATGGACCCACAAATGTATGGCCAACTCATCTTTCACAAAGCAGGAAAGAATATCCAATGGAATAAAGACAGTCTCTTCAGCAAATGGTGCTGGGAAAACTGGACAGCGACATGCAGAAAAATGAACCTGGACCACTTTCTTACACCATACACGAAAATAAACTCAAAATGGATGAAAGACCTAAATGTAAGGCAGGAAGCCATCAAAATCCTCGAGGAGAAAGCAGGCAAAAACCTCTTTGACCTCGGCCTCAGCAACTTCTTACTCAACACATCTCTGGAGGCAAGGGAAACAAAAGCAAACATGAACTATTGGGACCTCATCAAAATAAAAAGCTCCTACACCACAAAGGAAACAATCAGCAAAACGAAAAGGCAACTGACGGAATGGGAAAAGATATTTGCAAACAACATTATTAGATAAAGGGTTAGTATCCAAACTCCGTAAAGAACTTCTCAAACTCAACACCCAAAAAACAAATAATCGAGTGAAGAAACGGGCAAAAGACATGAATAGACACTTCTCCAAAGAAGACATCCAGATGGCTAACCGACATGTGAAAAAATGCTCAACATCACTCATCATTAGGGAAATACAAATCAAAACCACAATGAGATACCACCTCACACCTGTCAGAATGGCTAACATCAACAACTCAGGCAACAACAGATGTTGGCGAGGATGAGGAGAAAGAGGATCTCTTTGCATTGTTGGTGGCAATGCAAGCTGATGCAGCCACTCTGGAAAACAGTATGGAGTTTCCTCAAAAAATTAAAATTAGAACTACCCTACAACCTAGCAATTGCACTACTAGGTATGTATCCAAGATACAGGTATGCTGTTTCGAAGGGGCACATGTACCCCAATGTTTATAGCAGCACTATCGACAATAGCCAAAGTATGGAAAGAGCCCAAATGTCCATGGATGGATGAATGGATAAAGAAGATGTGGTATATCTATACAATGGAGTATTACTCGGCAACAAAAAGAATGACACCTTGCCATTTGCAACTACGTGGATGGAACTAGAGGGTATTATGCTAAACGAAATTAGAGAAAGACAACTATCATATGACTTCACTCATATGAGGACTCTAGATGAACATAAGGGGCAAAAACATAAGAGACTCTTAAATATGGAGAACAAACAAAAGGTTACTAGAGGGGCTATGGGAGAGGGGATGGGCTAAATGGGTAAGGGGCATTAAGGAATCTACTCCTAAAAGCATTGTTGCACTACATGCTAATGTGGATGTAAACTAAAAAAATAAAGATTTTTTTAAAAATTTTAAGAAAACACAAAAAACACTTCTCTGAATCTACTTAAATAACTAAGAATTTTCACTTTGGCTCTTACTAATATAAAGTATTACAATGATACATTTTCTAACGTTAAACTAATCTTCCATTTCTAGAATAAATCCAACTAAGTCATAATTATTTTTTTTACATATGGTTGGATTTGATATAATATTTATGTTTAGAATGAGTATAGCCTATAATTTTCTCACACTGCCCTTGTCAGGTTTTAATATCTACATTCTTCTCAATACACAAAATGAATCGAGAAATGTTTCTTCTTTCTTAAGTCTCTGTTCATCAAAAGTATCATTGCAGAGTGAAAAGACAAACTACAGAGTAAGAGAATATATTTGCCATTCATAAAAATGACAGTAAACAACCATCCAGGATATTTAAAAATAACAACAAAAACTTCCTATGAATCAATTTTTAAAGAAACAACCCAACAGGAAAATAAGCAAAAAGATTTTTAACATACTTCAGAAAAGAAGAAATTCGAATGACAAGCAAACATATGAAAAGATGTTCAACCTCACTGGTAGAGAAATACAAATTAAAACCACAATGATATTGGTATAACATATCTAACCAGTTAGCAAAAATTAGAAGGACTGACAATACCAAATACTAGGAAGGGTACGAGACAACACAATTATCATAATGTTTGTGGGAGTATAATTAGTATAACCCCTCTGGAAAGCATTTGGGATCACCTAGTAAAAATGAAGGTATGTTAATTCTTTTTTTTTTTTTTTTGAAGCTATGTTAATTCTATGGCCATGTAATTCATTTATATATACAGACTAGGGAAACTCATGCACATGTACACTAGGAAACATACATACAAATATTCACAGGGCACCTGGGTGGTTCAGTCAGTTGAGCATCTAACTTCGGCTCAGGTCATGACCTCACAGTCCACAAGTTCGAGCCCCAGATCGGGCTCTGTGCTGACAGCTTAGAGCCTGGAGCCTGCTTCAGATTCCTTCTGTGTCTCCCTCTCTCTCCACCCCTCCCTCACTTGCTCTCTTTCTCTCTCTCTCTCCCCAAAATAAATGTAATAAACTTTAAAAAAAAACATTCACAAGCACCTAAAAGTTAAAACAACACGTACCTCAGTAAAATGGATATATAGTGGTATATTTATGCCGCAGAATAGTATTCAGCAATGAAAACGACCTACTGTTATATGTAACACAGATGAGTCTCAAACAATCACCAACACAGATACAAAAGAATATGTGATTCATTCAGGTAAAGTTAAAAAAACATACAAATCTAAACTATTCTTTTTCCAGATGCAAACACAGATGATAAATAAATAGAAAGAAGTTACTAGTACAAAAGTCAGGAATGGTTTTATCTAGGGTAGTAAAGAGCTAGGTTAGAGAACAGACATGGATGGCTTCTGGAGATACTGACAATGTTGTATTTCTAAACCTTAGTGGTGTTTACATGAGTATTGCTTTATAATTACTTAATAAACTGCATATTTATACTTCATTCACTTTTCTGAATTTATATTTTAACTTAAAATAGTCCTAATGGACATTATTATATGGACCTCAGTAAAATAAAACTAACAAAATTAATGACAGGAAAAAAATCCTCACGACTAATATGAAGAAGGTACAGAAAACAGACACAAATTCATGTATTGACTATCCTTTGACACCACTTTTACAAACAGGAAAAGAATGAACCATTGACAAGAGAAATATAAAGAATAAACATAAATGACACAGATAAAAAAGTAAACATATTATGTCTAAAAGACATAACCAATAACTCAAAATTGAATGGTACTGGCATGTTAAGGAAACATGTATATTTAACTTAACACAAGCAAAGTTCACACCCATCCTGAACAGCAATTCAGTAATACATGTCATGATTTAAAAACTGTCAAATGGGATGCTTGGGTGGCTCAGTCAGTTAACCATCTGACTCTTGATTTCAGCTCAGGTCACAATCTCAAGGTTCATGAGTTTGAGCCCCATATCAGGTCCTGAGCTGTTAGCACAGAGCCTGCTTAAGATTCTCTCTCTCCCACTCTCTCTTCCCCCCCTTCTGCTCCCGCTCTCTCTCTCTCAAAAATAAACGTTAAAAAAAAAGTTATCTGTCAAATCAATGTTAAAAATGTTAAAAACATACCTCAAAAGAAAACCAGAGTTCCTAGGAAGAGGTTTATATAATATATTCCTAACTATTAAAAGTAGATATTAAAGAGAACAATGTATTGAGTGTTAAAACCAATCGAATCTAGTATTTTCCAATAATTTACAAGCTTTACAACCTATTAAAATTCAACCAACAGTTCATCATAGCAGCCAAAATCAGTGGGAAAAAAAAAAAAAAGAAAGAGAGAAAAGGAATAGTGAAAAGTCAGTTCCCAACCTGCAAGACAGATACAGTCCAATGATAACATTACCTATTCTCAGCTTTCTTGCTTTTATTGCCAGGACTTGAGGATCTGGATCGCCGGCCTCGGCTTCTACTCCTGGAGCGTCTCCTGTCTCGACTTCGAGATCTTCTTCGCTCTCGACTTCGATCTCTCTCTCTACTTCTGGAACGCCTGAAAAGATACTTTCCATTCATTCTATGACCAATTAGAGATTCTTTCAGATAATGTTTCTGTGCCATGTTGAAAGAGCTTCTTAATTATTACCATTACTAAAGCCTGAGATTTCAATTAACCATCAAATCAGATATAAATAGGGAACAATTGGGGCACCTAGGTGGTTCAGTTGGTTTAGCGTCTGCCTCTTGGTTTTGGCTCAGGTCATGATCTCACAGTTGGTGAGTTCAAGCCACACATCAGATTCTGCACTGACAGTGTGGAGCGTGCTTAGGATTCTCTCTCCCTCTCTCTCTGCCCCTCCCCAGCTCTCTCTTTCTCTCTCTCAAAATAAATAAATTTTAAAAATAGATAGATAGATAGGGAACAAGTAGGGCGCCTAGGTAGCTCAGTTTGTTAAGGGTCTGACTCTTGGTTTGGGCTCAGGTCATGATATCTGGATTAATGAGTTCAAGTCCCTCAATGGACTCTGCACTGACAGCATGACAGCATGGAGCCTGCATTCAATTCTTTCTCCCTTCCCCTCCCCTGCTGGTTCTCTCTCTCAAAATAAATAAATAAACTTTAGTAAATAAACAGGGAACAAGTAAAGCCAATTCTTAAAAATGGTCAACAAAAAACTGATACTAATTCCAAAATGATATTTGTTGAAAAACATAGCAAATCTGTCATAATAGCTTTTTGAAATCTACGGCCTATAGTAGAAAATCTAAAACCCAAAATCAGCCAAAACCTAAGTATAATGATAGGCACAATGGGGCTATGGGAAGATCACAGACATGAAGAGTAGGAAACAAAAATTTCTATTCTAGAGCTGGCAGTCACATGACATATGGCAGATCAACTCTGTGGCTCAGTTTCCTTATCTATATGATATGGAGACTTTACTTACATAATCTCAAAATCCTTCTTGCTCTAAAACCTCATGATTCTTTTTTTTATTTTAAGTTTATTTATTTTTGAAAGAGCAAGAAAAAAAAGCACAAGTCAGGGAGGGGCAGAGAGAGAGGGAGACAGAGGATCCGAAGCAGGCTCGGCGCTGACAGCAGAGAGCCCTATGCAGGGTTCAAACTCATGAAGTGTGAAATCATGACCCGAGCCAAAGTTGGACGCTTAACTGACGGAGCCACCCAGGTGTCCCTAAAACCTCATGATTCACTCTCAAAAGTTAAAGACATTATCTTAAGTAATCAATTTCACTTAACACATACTTGACTGAATTATATGAAACTGTTCCTGGGACCACATAATACAAAACTGAAGAAATTGCACTATATGCATTCTAAAAGATGAATATTCTCCCTGAGTACCTTTGCTAGTTCTCCTTCTAATGTTTGGAAAAAAATAGGGTTTTTTTTCTGTGATTAGTTCATAACACCTATACAACCCTGTCTTCTTTCCTATTTTAATAAAAAACTTATCAGAAATTTTTTTTGGTGTGGAGAAGATTTTTATTTAAAGACAATGTCTTTCACCTCTTAGGAAGGTTATAGCTGCTTGATTCGTGCCTAAGAAAATGCAAGCACGTAAAATAAAAATTAGGGTGTTCTTTCGTTTAAATCTAAAATGGTTTTTAAGGGGCACCTGGGTGGCTCAGTCGGTTGAGCGTCCGACTTCGGCTCAGGTCACGATCTCGCGGTCCGTGAGTTCGAGCCCCGCATCAGGCTCTGTGCTGACTGCTCAGAGCCTGAAGCCTGTTTCAGATTCTGTGTCTCCCTCTCTCTCTGACCCTCCCCCATTCGTGCTCTGTCTCTCTCTGTCTCAAAAATAAATAAACGTTAAAAAAAAAAAATTTTTTTTAATAAAAATAAAAAAAAATAAAAAATAAAATGGTTTTTAAAAATTGTGTCAAACGGGAGCACCTGGATGGCTCAGTCAGTAGAGCAATCAACTCATGATTTTGGGTAAGTTTGAGCCCCACAATGGGTGTAGGGATTACTTAAAAATACAAATCCTTAAAATTTTTTTTTTTTAAAGTGACAAACAGCAAGTAGGGCTTGGGTAGCTCTGTCCTTTTTCCTTCTCCTATCAGCTTTAGTGGCTGCTCTGAACATAGTGGTCAGCGTTCTTGGGACAGAATTAGAACAGAACCCCCTTGACAGCATATTACCTTATCTTTTACTGGCTTTTAAAACCTCCCTCAGGGGGCTCTGAAGGTTCTCTTTGGTTTGGTTTTGGTTTTGGTTTTTAAGTAGGCTCCACACCCAACATAAGGGTAAAACTCATAAACCAGCAATCAAGAATTGTATGCTCTACCCACTAATCCCAGCTGGGCACTGCCCACCCTTTCTTAATTTTTATTTATTTGGTTCTCTTTGGATTACAGGAAATAGAGCCAAACGTTTCCAAACTTAAAATACTGTTTGAAAGTCTTTGTTCCAGGCAAATCACTTCTTGACCTAATCAAACAAGCTGGAGTTAAAACAGAGTGCCTATAAAGGGGCCGCTAAAATCCAGTCCAAGTCACACTTTTAAAGAAGCTGAATTTAGCTGACAGAGACCAATTTATCGTGAATCTTTAAATTCTTACCTCAGGCGCTTCCGGTCTCTTGACCGAGATCTTCTTTTATCCCTGCTACGAGACCTCTCTCTCCTTCTATCTCTATCTCGGCTTCTAGACCGCCTGTCATCTCCACGTTTACTTCTTTTGTCAGGTGAGCGACTTCTAGATCGACTTCCAGAGCGCCCCCTTGATGCTGACCGCTTCCGATAATGGCTAGAAAGTAAGGTCAAGATTAAGTTTAGGAAACACAGTTAGCTTGTATGATATTTTATTTAATCACATTTTCCCAATATATCTCAGCACACAAATTAAACAATGAAAGGACTTTGTTTTTTTTTAATTTTTTTAACGTTTATTTATTTTTGACAGAGAGAGAGAAAGACAGAGCATGAGTGGGGGAGGGGCAGAGAAAGAGGGAGACACAGAATCCAAAGCCGGTTCCAGGCTCCGAGCTGTCAGCAAAGAGCCCGACGTGGGGCTCGAACTCACAGACCACGAGATCATGATGTGAGCCAAAGTCGGACGCTCAACCGACTGAGCCACCCAGGCGCCCCAACAATGAAAGGACTTTATACACATAAACTCTTTTTTTTTAAGTTTATTTATTTAAGTAATCTCCACAACCAACGTGGGGCTTGAAATCACAACCCTGAGATCAAGAATCACATGCTCTTCTCACTGAGCCAGCCAGGAACCCCTACAATTCTTAAAATCAGAGGGAAGTAATGATTCCTTCATTTATAGTCCATGTAGAGAGGGGAAAAAAAACTATCTTAAAAGGGAAACAAGGACAGTAAAAAGAACAGATCAAACTCCTGCCTCTGGGTCCAAAGCAACTTGCATTCTGGTAAAAAAAAAAAAAAAGGATGACCAGTTAAGTAAAGAAAAAAATAAACAATACATCACCATCACGTGGTGCTAAGGAGAAAAACATATTAGAGTAGATGAAAGAGAGGATGGGAGGTAGGAGGTTTGCTATTTTACAGTAGGTGACTAGAGAAAAATGTGCTAAGAGACATTTCAGAAGTTTGAGAAAAGTAAAAAGAACCGTGTAGATATATCGGGGAGAAACTTTTCAGGCACCACAAGTGCAAAGACCCTGAAGACAAAGTTTGACTGGTGTGTCCAAGGAACAGCAAGGAAGGCAGATGTGGCTAGGGCTGAATGACCAAGAAAGAGTACCATGAAATGAGGTCAGAGATACCATAGCGCAGCCAAACATGCACAGATTTGTAGAGCCTTATAGATCTGAGTAAGTTGAGGTTACTGGAAAATTTTAAGCACAGGAGCAACGTTACATCAGTTTTTAAAGCATTAGTCTGGAGGTACCTGGGTGGCTCAGTTGGCTAAGCATCCGACTCTTGATTTCAGCTCAGGTCATGACTTCATGATTCCTGGGTTAGAGCCCCACATCAGGCTCTGCACCAATAGCACGGAGACTGCTTAGGATGCTCTCTCCCTCTCTCTCTGCCCCTCCCCAACGAATGCATATGTGCATGCCCTCTCAAAATAAATAAACTTAAAAAAAAAAAAAATTTGGCTGCTGGGGGGAGAACAAACTGAAGGAAGCCAAGTGCAGAAGCAAGGAAAACAGGTAGAATGCTATAGCAATCACCCAAGTAAGAGAGTAGTGGCATGGATCAGAATGTCAGGTTCAGAGTTGCCATAGGAAGGGTCAAAATGTAGATATCACGGAGCTAGAGCTGATTGTATTTAAGGACTAATTCAATGTCAAGTGGGACAGCAAGGGAGAAGTCACGAGTGTTGCTGAGATACTTGCGCAGACCAAGCAGAAAGACAAAGTTGCTGCGTACTAAGATAGGAAGCTTGAGAAGTAGATGTGGGGGGAGAGTGGGAAATCAGGATATTAGGCATTCACATGGAGATGTACAGGAGGTAGTTGAAAATATGAGTCCAGGGTTCACCAAGGGAGTCATCAGTGTACAAAGGCTACCTAAAGCGATAAACGTGGATAAGATGGCTAGGGAATGAGTATACCTCATTATCCTTTAAGCACGTGAAATTAAATGTGTAGAAACCCAAGCTTATTTTTTAATGTTTATTTATTTTTGAGAGAGACAGACAGATAGACAGCATGAGCAGGGGATGCTCAGAGAGAGAGGGAGACACAAAATCGTAAGTAGGCTCCAGGCTCTGAGCTGTCAGCACAGAGCCTGATGCAGGGCTCGAACCCACAGACCATGAGATCATCATGACCTGAGCTGAAGTTGGACGCTTAACTGACTGAGCCACCCAGGTGCCCCTAGAAACTCAAACTTACTGCCTTTCCCTCCCCAAACCATTTGTCATCCCAACTTTCAGTCAGTAGGCTCAAAGTATCAATTATCTTCAATATCTCATTCTACACAACCAATAAAACACCAAATATCACCAATTTCACCTCTGTGATTCTTTTCAATTTTATCACCTCCTCAGAGTTCTGTCATGACTCCATATCAAAGTTATGTAGTTAGGGCATTTTAGAAGACCTTTAGAAATCTTCTTGCTTCTACCCTCTTTTCCCTTAAATCTGTTTTACTCATTGCTGCTAAGGTAATCTTCATAAAGCAGAATTCTGACATTATAAACATACACACTCATTTCTTAAAATCTTCAAAGGCTCTCAATTAAAATCTTAACTTCGAAACTAAATCTACAATCCACCCACATTCTGGACCCAACTCCATTTCAGAACCTACCTCCTACCACTTTTCTTCAACCTTTCATGACACCTTCACATGCAGGCAAACTGGGCTCTTCACTTATTTCTCTAACACCTTGATCTTCCCATCTCTGAACCTTTCATCAGTCCCTAAACTAACCTAGAAAACAAGCCAGGGAAGAAGGCTAAAGGGCTGGAAGAGACTTAATTGTGAAGGGCCCTGAAGGCGGGCTGAAGAGTGTGACTTCATCTTGAAAGAACCAAAACAGACAAAAAGAGAGGAATGACATAATCTTTATTTAAGAAGTGTCACTCTGGCTGCAGTGTGAGGAATCTATTAGAAGGGCAAGATCACAGGAAAATAATCAATTTGAGGCAAGTGTAGCAGTCTGAGCACTAAATAATTAGGTCTGAATTAAGTCATAGAGAGCAGGAATGGAGAGAGGATATAGAATCGTATTGGGTTGAGACAGTTAAGAGAGAAAAATGAATCAAATAAGTACACTTGCAGGTTTCTGCTCTGGGTAGCCAAATGAACAGCCAATGCCTTCAAGAAGATTTAAAAGACGCCCCAGGAATTTTGTGCAGATGTAGAAATATTCTTTATCTTTATCCGGGTGATGTTTCCACAGTTTATGGATTTGCTAAATTTCAGCTCTACCCTTAAGCTTTGTCTATTTCCCTGAATGTTAATTATATGTCAATAAACTATTAAGGGTCAACTGGGTGGCTCAGTCAGTTAAGCCTCCAACTTCAGTTCAGGTCATCATCTCACAGTTCATGAGTTCCAGCCACGCAGTTGGGCTCTGTGCTGACAGTTCAGAGCCTGGAGCCTGCTTTGAGTTCTGTGTCTCCCTCCCTCTAGGCCCCTCCCCCACTTGCACTCTGTCTCTCAAAAAATGAAAAAACATTAAACAATTTTAACAAAAAATAAACTATTATTTATATCCCAGATAAAAAGGATCTTTTAGTAACTGCTAAATACAAAGCAAATAAATACTCATCGCTGAGATCAAAACCTCAAGGTCCCAAACCAGGTAACAATCTAAAGTTTTGAAGAGATATCCTAATTCTAGTAAGACCTCCCAATGCACAGCTTTAAAAGGACAGAAAACACGTAACAAAGAAATATGAAATCTATCTGCAAAACAAATCTCCATGCAACAATTACTGTAGCCCACTAAAAGCCTAGTCATGTACAATGTTGTAGGTGATGTAAAAATATTGGTCTCCACGCTCCTTTCAACTGACTTGGGAAAATACCACACAAAGAACTAAAATAGGCAGCAACAGGCGCCAAGCAAACGTGGCAAATGCGAACTGCAAGAAATTCAACTGGGATCACTGCTGCCAGAGCGATCACGGTGGGCTCCATGGAAATGGCGGGATGTGGTGCCCAATCACTGACGCCCTGGAGGGGTGGTCCCACTCCAGGGGCTGGAACCGGCGAAGGCAGTGCTGGGAACCCCGTGGCCGTCACCGCCCCAAATACAGCCACTCCCTCGGCCGGGGTCCCCCAGCCCCTCTAGTGGCCGAGGTCAGCGCTGGCCGCACGTGGGGCCGCCCGGGGTCAGGCCTGGCCCCGCTGGCACCTCAACTCCCGCCTCTTTCCCCCACTTCAAGGAAACCGCCCGCCCGCTCGCCCTCTCAGCGCGCCGCCTCACCGTGACTCCCGGCCCATGCTGCCGGCCGCGGGAAAAGCGGCACCCTTCGGGACAATGCGCAGGGTAACCGGACAAAAGAAGAGGCCGCGCCGCCCTCAGCTAGCCGAGCGAGGAGCAGCACTAAGAGACAGCGGCAGCTCCAGCGGTGGCAGCCATCCGAGAGCAGCCAACGAAAACAGGACGTGCTGGCGCCGGTGGCAGAGAGAAGGGAAAAGCGGGCCGGAAGCTGCTATCTATCCACAGCGACTCCTTTCGGCTGGAGGCCGCACAACGCCGGCCGCGCCGCAAGACGCGTCTTTTGCCGGGTTTTCCCTGCAAGCCTCGGAAAGTTCCTGAGGTAAAGAAAGGCTCCTTGGCTTTGCAGGCCCTGGGAGGGTCTTTCCTGCAAGGGCCACCGACACGCCATAGGCATCCCCCAGTTGTCCCAGGACTTGTACTGCCGTCCCCCTTAACCTGCGCTAAGTGATGGTACAAACATCTCCATTCACAGATTCATTTATACATTCATTTGTATGTATTGTTATGCGTGCTGTATGTCCTAGATCCGAGGAGCTTACAATATAGTGGATACAGACATAACTAAAACCACAAGTAGATATAAGAAAGAGATTACAGCAAAGGAGAGGGGTTCAAAAAGAGATCCCTGAAGATGTGACCTTTGAAGTAAGATGTGAAGACTGAGGAGTTAAGTTGGCGGAGAAGAGGATGAGAGCTAAAAATCTATTTGTAAGATTATAGTGGTTCTCAATATCTTCTGAGCTTGGAAGTTTTAAAAAAATACATGAATGGGGCACCTGGCTGGCTCACTGGGTGGAGCATGTGGCTCTTGATCTCCAGGTTGTGAGTTGGAGCCCATATTGGGCATAGAGATTACTTACAAATAAAATCTTAAAAAAAAAAAAAAATACATGGATGCATGAATACCATACCTAAATTCTGATTTAATTGGTCTGGAGTGCTTCTTGTGCATTTTTGAGCTTCTTTAGTGATTCTGAAGCACGCTCAAGGTTGAGAATGACTCACCTAGCATAAGCACTGTTTTAGCAGAAAGCTGTAATGCTAAAGTTGGAGAGAGGCTCTTATAGTTTACGTGCCTCTTTACTTTTCTACTTTCTTATACCTAAGGATGACAGAAAAATTCTAGATTTTGACTGTGGCTGTTGACGCATGGATGTATACATTTGTCAAAACTCATTGAACTGTAAACCTTATTTTTTATTTTATTTTGAAGTTTATTTATTTTGAGAGAGACAGAGACAGTGCCAGTGCAGGAGGAGCAGAAAGAGACAGAGAATCCCAAGCAGGCTCCACACTGCCAGTTCAGAGCCCAACAGGGGACTCAGTCTCACAAACCTGAGATCATGACTTGAGCCAAAATCAAGAGTCAGGTGCTTAACCGACTGAGCCACCCAGCCACCCTTATTTTATTTTAATTTATTTTTAAGAGAGAGCGCACACAGGGAAGGGCAGAGAGAGGAAGACAGAGGATCTGAAGCAGGCTCCACATTGACAGCAGAGAGCTTGATGTGGGGCTCCAAGTCATGAACTGTGAGATCAGAAGCAGACACGACCGACTGAGCCACCCAAGCACCCCGGAACTGTAAACTTTAAACTTGCATATTTAGGTGCACCTGGGTGGCTCAGTCCATTAAGCATCCGACTCTTGGTTTCAGCAGGTATTCCAGCCACTCTACATTGCTTGTATGTGGGTAACAAGTGTGGGTTTCAGTCTAGGAAAAACAGAAAACCACTAGTGACTTAAACATGGAAACCCTGAGAAGGGGTCAGATCCTGGATGTATTTGAGGCAGCTCTCCAAACACTAACTGATAAAGTGGACGTGAACTGTGAGGGAAAGGAAGGCATAAAGAGGACTCTCAGGAGGTGCCTAGGTGGCTCAGCCGGTTAAGTGTCCAACTCTTGACACCGGCTCAGGTCATGATCTCACACTTGGATGGAGTCCCATGATGGGCTCTGCACGAACATGGAACCTGCTTGGGATTCTCTCCTCCCCTCCTCTCTCAAAATAAAAATTAAAAAAAAAAGAGGACTCTCGGGTTTTGAACAGAACTACTGTGGGTCGTGGTGAACTTATAGAAACAAGAAAGGCATGAAAGCAGATTTGGCAGGGGAAGGAGAGGAAATCAGTGGATCTGCTACAGTAACATGTTGTTGGAGATGCCTACTAGACATCCAGGAGGTAATGGCCACATTAGGGGATACATGAGTGTAGAGTTCAAGGGAGAAATAGAGGTTGTCTGAGAGATAGGGGTCATAAGCATTTAATAATGGGGTATTTGAAGCCATGAAACTGGATGAGGCCATGCAGAAGTTAATGTTACAGCTGGAACAGATTTTTTAAATCATATACTTGAATTTCTTGATTTTAAGTGAGAAAACGGAGACTCAGGAAACAAACTTAATCCTAGGTCACTAATCTTTTTGGAATCTAAACTGGAACCAGAACCCATGCATCTGATACCCAGCCCAGAACTCTTTTCAAGATAATGCATTTCTAAATCCCCTTTAAGAGAATATAATCATGTGACAATTCTGATGGCCTTTTTAAGTTCACAATATGTTTACGTTAAGTTCAAAGCAATTCTATGTCCCAGAAAAAATTCTTTTAACTATTAGGACAGGTAAAAGAAGTAATTATAGTCCAGTATGTCTCCAATACATCACTTTTAACAAAATGCCCTGGCTTCCCAAACAGATTTTGATTCTAAGTTCATTTTTTTAAGTATCCTAAGTAATAGTTTTAAGTAATCTCTACACCCAACATGGGGTTTGAACTCACAACCCCAAGACCATGAGTCACATGTTCCTCTGACTGAGCCAGCCAGGCACACCTAATTAACCAGCTCTAAGTGTCTCATAACCTTCTTATTGTTTTTAGGACCAATGGTGGTGACACACATCCATTTATACAACTAATCTGGTCGAAGATGTCACTTTTCCATCTAGTTTTTACTCATATACATTTCGAGTCCTTGAAATTTCTGAAGTAAAAAATTCTTCATGATTCCCAACACTAAGAAACTACCATTTCTGTTTGACACTACTCAACAAACTTAAGCAAATAGTAAGGCAGATGCCAACTGGCTGAATAAAAAAAATGGCACTAACAGACACAGACATCTTATAGCCAACTCTTCCCTCTGAAATAAATTTGATAATGATCTATAATTATTAAAGCTTGGCATGTGTCAACCGACTGAAAGAGGCTTTTTTTTTTTTTTTTTTTAAAGACACAAAAGAAGTTAACACGTACAATTGAAGACCACTAGTGTCTTCCTAGGGATTGGGAGGAAGATGACAAATCCGAGGATGCTTTTTAATCTTCTTGATTCTAGATTCGTTATGGAATCAGGAAGAACATGTACTCATCATCTTATCCTAAGTCAGGGGATACACTTAAATTACTATACTTATTCTCTATTATTCTAGTTCAAAGTAAAATGACAAAAAATGAAGACTTTGGGAGTAATGAAAAAAAAAAGGTGTATTTTTTAGCGGTGCCTGAGTCAGAGGGGCGTGCAACTCTTGATCTTGAAGTCATGAGCTCAAGCCCCACACTGGATATAGTGATTACTTAAATAAATAAAACTTAAAAAAAAAAAAAAGATATATATGCTTTTAATTAATATATATCCTTTCACAAGGATTAATCAAATAGACCATACAAAAATCTTTAAGGTAATGTGATAACAAGCAAAATTAACACCTAATGTTTTATAACCTTCCAAATATGACAGTTACCAAGTTAGTTAAAAGGGTATCTATGACAGTGGGTTGCATACCACAGTCAATTTTCAAATTTCATTTTTATACATACTAATCATGCTGTTCTAGTTTGCTTTAAAACCTTAGTTGTAGAAAATGAAAACTCAAAAGTGAAAATTTCCAATTCTGAGTTTGGTAATAAAAAAATTTTCATAAATAAAAATTAAAATAAATATCCTCATAAATACCTTCTAAGTTCACATGTATGTTAATCACTTCATCTATTACTCCATATTTAGGCTGAAGTAAAAATTAAGATACTCAACAAGATAAAATTGGCTACCTTATTCAGCTCTTATAAGTTAAAACGTGCAGACTTAACATTAGACAATTCAGTTTCTTTCATTTTATTTTTAAGACAGCTCCATTTCTCAGGACAGAACAACACAAATACAAGTCGCAGCCTTTGGGGCTGGCTGAGACCGTGTGCATCTGCTCTCCTAAAAGCAGTAGCTCAGCTCCCAAAAGAGGAATTACAAATCTTAGAAGTTAGGGAAAGGTACAGACTAGGGATTCTAATCAAACAAGAAAAGTCAATTAGTGACCATGGTAGTATATTCTTCACATCAGTATTAATACAAACTCAACACTTTTAAATCAGGGAACCTGCCATTCCATTACTAATCAAATGATTTTACAACCCTATAAAGTAAAAGAATGACATAAAGGTGTAAACTGATTTGCCTCTTTTAGAGACACTGCAATATAGATGAGAAGTTGCTTTTTTATAAGCTTCTCCTTCTGTGTTCTCCAAGCTTCATGGTACTTCAGAGCCCCAGTAATTGAGGAGTTCATGACAAAAGATAAAAGTGAAAAAGTAGACACAGAGATCTGTGAAAACTTCTCCCATTTTACTATAGGTATCCATCGATCGATTTATCACTTCAGCAGGAATTCCAGATAATAGAAGTGCAGCTGTTAGTACTGTTGTCTTTATCTTCTTTTCACCCTGTACACAGAAAGACTTAAATAAATCTTACAGCTTTCAGAAGACTACTTAAGCTCTATACATACATGATCAGTGCTGCTATTTTCACCGAAATGATTCAAAACTATTACTGAAGTTTCAATACATCAATCAGTAATATATCAACCAACATTTACTAAGCATATAATGTGTAAAGCATATAATGCCTATCGCTAGGCAATAATGGGAAAGACACCATTCATGCTATCAAAAGTGAAAAAAAAAAGCCTTAGAGGCAAGGCAAAAATAACAATTTAAGATATATACAACCGCACAAGACAAAAACAGGAAAAACATTACTACACAGGACATAAATAACTGCTAAATGAATGGCATGGATAATGTATAGCATAGTGGCTCAAAGAAGATAGAAATTAGTCCACGGTTATATGCATAAAGAAAGCACAGTGAAGATCTTATTTCAAAAGGAAGTAGAATTGGAAATTGAAAACAGGCCTTCAAGAATGAGCAAGATTTAGCTGGATAAAAATGAGAGGAGAAATCTCATTGTAAGGTAAGTCTCACGACAACAAAAGCCTGAAAAGTGACAGCCACACTAAAGGACAGAGTTATTCGTGACAGAATCATCACAACATTCTGTAGAGCCCTATCTGCCTTGCAAAGGAATTCACACTTGTTACGCATGCAGTAGGATATCATGGAACATGTATCCCCTGATAAAATTTTCTCATCTAATTTTTAGATTTAAGGCTGAATTTTTTTTTTAAAGAGTACTATTATCTTTTTTTTTTAATCTTAATTTTTGAGAGAGGAGAGAGAGAGAGAGAGAGAGGTCAGGGGAGGAGCAGAGAGAGAGGGAGACATAGAATTCGAAGCAGACTCCAGGCTCTGCACTGTCAGCACAAAGGCCAATGCAGGGCTCCAACTCACAAACCATGATATCATGACATGAGCTGAAGTCGATGCTTAACCGACTGAGCCACCCAGGCGACCCAAGGCTGAATTTTTATTTATCAATTTGGTTATCAACAAACCCAGTCACATGATTAAAAAACTTTTTAAATATAAAAAGCAAAGGTTACCCAAGAGAAAATAGAGCCTATGTCTACAAAAGGATTCAAAGAAATTGTCAGCTGCTTTAGACATAATAACCAAAAATTGGAAACAAGATGACCATCAAGAGGAGATGAGATCAACAAATGCACACAGTCATACAATGGAATATTACTAAGAAAAAAAAAGGGGGTATGGATGGCCTGATACACTCAAAAACATGGATGAAACTCAATATTATGCAGGATAAAAGAAGCCTTGCACAAAAAAGTATGTACAAGAATGATTCCACATATATGAAATACTAAAACAGGAGCAGCGGGCTGGCTCTTGATCGCGGGGTTTTGAGTTTGAGCCCCACGCTGGGTATAGAGATTACTTAAAAATAAAATACTTAGGGGCACCTGGGTGGCTCAGTCGGTTAAGCATCCGACTCTTGATCTCAGGGCAGGTCATGATCTCCTACTTCATAAGCTGGAGCCTCACAAAAGGCTCTGCACTGATGAGGCAGAGCCTGCTTGGGATTCTGTGTCTCTCTTCTCTCTGCCCCTTCCCCACTTGTGCGTACTCTCTCTCTCAAAATAAATAAACAAAAAAAAATTTTTTTAATAAATGAAATCTTAAAAAAAAAAGGAAAGAAAGAAGTACTAAAATAGGCAAAAACTAATCTATGGTGGGAAAAAAACAATCAGACCCTCCGGTTGTAAGGGGCTGAAAGCTGACTGAAAAGGGACACAGTGGAAATTCCTAACAGTCATGTTCTAAACCTTTAAAGGATTTGGGATACACAGGCTGACAAAACTCACTAAAGATTTGAGCATTTTACTGTATGAAAATTTTACCTTAATGAAAACAAGAATAACCATAAACAACCACTGAATTGTAGTTAATGACACCTGACCAGAACATGTAGGGGTAAAGCATATTGATGTCAACATCTACAACATACTTTGAAACTCATCAAGGAAAAAAAAAAGATGCACTGAAAATGGATAAATTGCATAAATCATGATAATATAACAAAATGTTACTTGTAGAATTTAGGTAATAAGGAGAAATGGGCGCTCACTGTACAATTCTTTAAACATTTCTGTCTGTTTAAAAACTGTTCCAGGGGCGCCTAGATGGCTCAGTCGGTTGAGCATCTGACTTCGGCTCAGGTCATGATCTCACAGCTTGTGAGTTCAAGCCTGGCATTGGGCCCTGTGCTGACAGCTCAGAGCCCGGAACCTGCTTCAGATTCTGTGTCTCCCTCTCTCTCTGCCCCAAACCACTGACATTCTGTCTCTGTCTCTCTCAAAAATAAACATTAAAAAAAGAATTTTTTCTTAAGTGTTCCTACAAGGGGCACCTGGCTGGCTCAGTCGGTAGAGCATGTTATTCTGGATCTCGGGGTTGTAAATTCAAGCCCCATGCTGGGTGTAGAGGTTACTTAAAAATAAAATCTCTAAAAAAAAAAAAAAGGTACCTGGGTGGCTCAGTTGGTTAAGCTCTTGGTTTTAGCACACATCATGATCTCATGGTTTGTGGCTTTGGCCCTGTGACAGGCTCTGCGCTGGCAGCATGGAGCTTGCTTGGGATTTTCTGTCTCCCTCTCTCTCTGCCCTTCCCCCACTCACTTCTGTTCACATGCACTCTCTCTCTCTCAAAAATAAGTGATAAACATGTAAAAAAAAGGAAAGAAGGAAGGAAGGAAGGAAGGAAGGAAGGAAGGAAGGAAGGAAGGAAGGAAGGAAGGAAGGAAGAGAGGGAAAGAAAATAAAATGAAACAAAGGGGTACCTGGCTGGCTCAGCTGCTAATGCATGTGACTCTAGATCTCAGGGTGGTAAGTTCAACCCCATGTAGGTGTGGAGATTACTTAAAAAAATTGTTTTTTATCTTAAAAAGAAAAGTTACAGGGGCACCTGGGTGGCTCAGTTGGTTAAGTGTCCAACTCTTGATTTCAGGATCTCATGGTTTATGAGATCGAGCCTGGAGTCGGGCTCTGCACTGACAGCTTGGAACTGCTTGGGATTCTCTTTCTCTCCCTCTCTCAAAATAAATACGCTTAAAAAAAAAAAAAAAAGACACATCCATAAAAAAATGTTTTGTTTAGAGAAAAGTACAAAGTATACAGTAATCTCCCTTCCTTTTCTCTCCCCCATTTACCTAGTAACCCCCACACATTCCTATCACAAATAACTGCTGTTAATAGTTTCATGTAATATTTTTCCAGAGTTTATGGGATTCCTGGCTGGCTCAGATTGTGCGAATCTTGTTATCAGGGTTGTAGGTTTGAGCCCTATGTTGGGTATAGAGATTACTTAAAACTAAAATCTTAAAAAAAAAAAAATCACAAAACTTCCAGTTTCTTCACACATACACAAACAAAATCAAATATATATTATCCTCCTTTTTATGAAAAAAGCAATATACTATAGATCCTATGCTGCATTTTGTTTTCTTCTTAGTATCTCTTGGCGAGCTTACTATTATCTATACATCAGAGCTTCATCATTCTGAATGGATATGCCATAATTTAGTGAGTCATTTTATTTTTTTTTAATATTTAAAACATTTTTGGGGTGCTTGGGTGGTTCAGTCGGTTGAGCGACCGACTTCAGCTCAGGTCATGATCTCACAGTTTGTGAGTTCAAGCCCCGTGTCGGGCTCTGTGCTGACAACTCAGAGCCTGGAGCCTGCTTGGGATTCTGTGCCTCCCTCTCTCTCCGCCCCTCCCCCACTCATGTTCTGTCTCTCAGAAATAAACATTAAAAAAAATTTTTTTTTTTAAAGAACATTTTTATTTTAAGTAGACGCCACACCCAACATGAGGCTCAAACTCTCGGCCCAGAGATTAAGAGTCATATACTCTATTGACAGAGCCAGCCAGGTGCCCCTAATAGGTCATTTATTAGTAGACATCTTCGTTGTTTCCAAACTTTGCTATTGTAAAACTATAATCAGTGTTTAAAGAATTAATTTCTAAACAGACACTTTAATTAATTACTTTTCTTGGGGGGGCGAGGTCAAAAAATATACATCTATATAATCAAAAAAACTAAATAAATTTTAAAGTAAAATAAAATTACATTTCTTTCTTCTCTCTCTTACTTTATATATATGGCCTATTTGACTCTTCATAAATATAAATGTTTCAAACCCCATTCAAAATACACATGAGGGGGTGCCTAGGTGGCTCAGTTGGTTAAGCTACCAACTTCCGCTCAGGGCATGATCTCGCATTTCATTGAGTTCCAGCCCCAAGTCAGGCTCTGTACTGACAGCTCAGAGCCTGGAGTCTGCTTTGGATTCTGTGTGTGTCTCTCTCTCTCCCCCCCTCCCCCACTCATGCTCTGTCTCCCTCTCTCTCTCAAAAAATAAACACAAATAAATAATAATAACAAATAACTAAGCAAATGACCAAGTACCTGTTTTTCAGTAAAAAACTCATACAAAACTCAATCACATAAGTGAGGTTATTTTCTCCACCATTCAAGTCCCATAAAACTGTGTATACATTTGTAAGTAAGCCAACTAGGTAAACACGAACACTCTACATGATTCTGTAATGCAGTTTTGGCCAAATATTTCTTGAAAATACCAGGCCCTTGACATTAAGATAAACAGCACTGCTGTTAAGCATCTAGAAAGGAGCACAGTAAGATAAATGGCCCCTCTTAAAATTAATTTCCTTTATTACAGACAATGCATCACTACATTCACTAAGTAATTAAATTCAATACTTTCTTAGACAAGTACTATTCAAATTCTGTAGTTAAGTTTTTCCACCAGTCTATGGTAGATCGACATATTTGTAAAATATGATAAAAATGTTATGGCAATTTCAAATTGCTAACAAGTTTCTAATCACTCCCTCCTGAACTTAACTCATTATAAATAGAAATGAAAGTTTTAAGATCAGCATTGGTGGGACAATGACACTCTTAGTAACACTGATTCAGACCATGAGTATGACTAATTTTTTTTAAGCTCTTAGAATTATCTAATCATTAATCGGTCTAAACACATCACCCCAATTTAGAAAAAATTTTAATTTACCTTAGGAAAGTATTTGTATAGTCCCATGTACGCAAGTTGTAAAGTAAGAAACGGAGCAAATATGGACTGTGAAGACAGAAGATAAAGTTATGTATTTCCAACATTATCATTCAAATCACAACAAATCAAGCTAAACTAACAGCAGCTGTAAAATTCCAAGCAAAAACATGGTAAAAAAAAAAAAAAAAACCAACAACTTAATTTTAGTGGCTGAGAGCAGTCTTGTTTCTGCAGAAGGGTGAAAAAACTAAAAGGACTAGATTTCCTTATTATAAAACTTATAATTAAGTTTATAAATAAGTTTATAATTAGCTTATAATTAAGTCCTTATTTAAAAACATGCTTCTCAAGTCACATTATTTTGATGTCCCCCAAAATGTCTTCTCTCACAAAAATTTACTCTTTAAATGATTTAGAGTATTCAATGGTGATAGATGTGTAACACATTATGCAGTAACATCTCTCTCACCGAGAAGTAACTAACTGACAATTTCAAAGCACACATAAAGGCCCAGTACTCAAAAGATAACATGCATTCCCAGACTCTGGGGCAAGAAGTTGACTTATTAACTCTATCTCTGGCATCCAAATGACAAGCTTTTCTTGTTATAGATAAAATGGCATGGTTTTCTTGCTTCTCACACAATATAATCAGAAAGATCAAAACAATAATTAATTTACATTTATTCCTAAACGTAAAAATATTATGGAGTGAACGAGCAAACAAACATCACCAGATGGAAGTACTTAGAAATAGCAGCTGAAAATCTCATAGCAAAAAAACCCCAGAAAACCAAAAAAACCTCACACAAAAATGAGGCATAAAAATAGGACCTAACTTTCAAATCATAAAAACACAGAGCCCTCTCGATAAGAGAAAGCAGCTACACATCTCACTAAATGCTGAAAGCTAGGACAATTTAACATCAGAAAAAAGTCTGTACAACAGATTCTCACTTAAGAAAAAATGCATAAAACTGATTTTAAGAAAGGTTTTTGCCGAGTAACCTAAACTTTCATAATCTGAAAAATTTGCTTATGTACCTGGTACCTGGTAGATATTCTTTAAATGTCTAGTGAATGGAAATACTTCGAAGAGCAAGACACTAAACTATGAGCTATGGCTTTCTTCAATTCTCCCGGCACGTTCTGGTAAAATAAAGACGAACTGCCATTATGATGATACTACCACATTATAAAATGCTGAGGTGCTTTCTGAACGACAGGAAAATTATGTGGTTCAGGATTATATTAAATTAAAGCTCCTGTTCAGGACCACAGCAACTGCATTTTAAGGTTTCAAATTATTTGAAAAGTGGTAATTAATCTATAGTACATGTAGATACTTTACCCTTTGGCTTTGGAAAGCAACTGCCCAGCTGTCACTTAGCGATGTGACCTTGGGCAAATGACTTAACCCCTGAGGCTTCATTCCTTCATCTATAAAACACAGAGTCCAATGATACCTAGTTGAGGAGGATGAGGTTAAATGAATTAATACATGTAAAGCACTTAGAATGCTGCCTAGAATACAGAAAGAGTTAAGCAATTATTACTGGGCTCTGTATTTAACCAGGACATTTCATCTATATCTAGGTGAACAGCAGTTTATACTATATCCCCAAACAGCCACATGAATCTGGTAAACAGTAATATTGGCAATCAGTCCCACAGATTAATAGTCCTCATCACATAACCAATTTGCATTTTCCATTATGTTTCTTACCAAGTACTTGCAAACAAAAGCTCTGACTCCAAAGGCAAGAAGAGCACATCCCACCAATCTAAATATTCGAAAAGAGTCAAATTCTTCTGCTGTATTTCCATCTTCTTGATTGGGTTTCTCACTAATCAGCTGTTTCCGTAGCTTCATTGCTTCTTCAAATCTGGAGAGGTACTGTTCAAGGCCATGGCGAGAACCCCTCTGGACAGTGTCTGCTGTCAGGTCCCCTCTGTTCCGCTGCCGGAGCTCAAGGTTTACATCATTACTGCACTCAGGTGGTTTAATGAAAGAGTCCAATCTGTCTCCCAGCTGAGTCCCCTTTACCTCGGCCACATCACTTTGCTGGTCAGTAGTTCCTGTACCAACAGAATCGCCCAGCACTACTCGCTTTGAAACTGAAGGGATGGTGAGAGAGTTCAGTTTGTCACTGTCCTGCTTTGATTTTGTTTGACCTTCTTCTTCTGAGAAGAGAAATTTAGAAGCCTTATGTAGTGTATACTGGCAAACACCTTTCACGTTAAGATTAAAAAATATGCTGCTACTGGTAGAACTCTGCAGTCTCTGAATCTAAATACTGGTTCCGCATGAAAAAATAAACTAGTTCCTTCCTCTACACGCTCAAAATACATCACTCCAGAAGAGTTTTCCTGCAAAGGACATAATCCAAATTTGGGGAGTAGAAGACTAGCAGACAAATTGGGAAAGATGGTCATGGATGGAGCAAGCCAAAAAGACCAGGTTTTCATGGATAATGTATCCCAGAAGTATGACTGCACTGCCTGCTCTAGCCTATCTGGTTAAAAATATAAAATGATTAAAGCTCTTTAAAACCTGTATTTTAATATTACAATTCTGAATCCAGAGTCCTGTCAGCATAGGGTGTGGCATATCCTACAGCTACTGTTTACGTAATCCTCCCACTGTAGTGCTGGAGCCATTAGTAGGTACTTAAGCAGTTTTAGGATGCTTTTCCGGTTTAAATACAAAATAAAGCCTTTAGTGACAGAATGTTCAAAGCAAAAGAACAAAATACAGAATGTACCTCGAGAAGGATAACAAATACATGTCTTGGGAAAGAATAAATACCCTGCTTTTAATTATTAAAGGGAGAAATGTGTTTTCTAGCTGCTGTTCTAGATGAATTTGAAAAAGCGCTTCTTACCTTTCCTACTAGTTCTGGCTGCAAACCTGTGAACTATCTAAAAGTTCAGAGCTGTCTATCTAAAGCCCCACAGAAATCACAAAGATTTAAGTAGCTTGCGAACAGTGACTAAGCGTCAATTACTACAGGCACTGAATGGAAACTTGGAGAACACTAGCTCATATTAAGCGTTCCATAAATAATCACATGAAAAAAATTTTTTAGGAACTCATTGTACATGCATTCGGGGAGAAATGAGGAACTCTCTTTAGGGTTAAATGCAGTTCCTGACATCAATCTCAGCACACTAAGAGAGAAGACCTCTGGTGGGCACGGCCCACTTGTTAGGGTACAGAGAATGGTCGCTCCAAATTTATTCTCCTGTTGTTGAAAGCCTGCAGATGACAGTGTTGAGGGCACTGAACACAGACACTACGATATGACCGTAAGGGTCCTAGATCCACGTAGGAAGGACTAGGGGGGCAGTTCAGTAAGCACAAGCTCCCCTGTGCCGACAGAATAACAGCGAAAAGCAAAAAAAGGAAGATAGATACTAGGGAAGGCACTAGAAGGGAAAGCATCTGGAACGGAAAGAAAGCCAAGTATTCTTCCTGAAGGGCACAAGAGAGCAATGTAACCGGGGCGGAAAATGTGCGCCCTTCAAAAGAGGGGAGGGCGTGGGGAAAGAAGGGGAACAAGGGGCTGTCTAGCGTACCTGGGCAGAGGGCACCATGCCATAGGGCTCAGGAGCCAAGGTTTCACAACCTGGGGCGGGAACAGGGAAAATCTGAGAGCGAAACCTACGGAAAACTGAAGACAGGTACTAGAAACGTCCAGAGATTAAGAAGTGAGAACTTGAGACATCACCTAAAAAGCAGGGACAGAGGGGAGGTCAGAGAGCAGAGGTTTGTCAAAAAGATCAGCGGGGCGTTGGAGGGAAAGCAAGAACGATCCTCAAGACTCAAAAAGGTGGGCGGGAGCTGAAGGGAGATGGGAGGTTCTCACCTGCGCCACTCCCGGGCCTGTGAAAGCCCATGATCCGGTTGATGCGCTGTTCCGAGTTCATAAGCAGCTTCCTCCGCCGCAGCTCGGCCCGACGCTGGGAAGCCGACAGGCCTGAGCCCGCTGGAGCCCCCGGCCGGTCCCCGCTATCTGTCGCTACGGTCACAGGCTCCATCTTCCCCTCCATAGGTAGGGAAGGATGAAGGTGGTGCTGCAGGTAGCAGAGGCAGCGCAGAGACTTCAGGCCAGGCCGCAGGGCGCGAGCCGCCCCCCTCCCCGCCTCCCCCGCCTCCCCCGCCTCCCCCGCCGTAGGCCCGCCCCTCCAGAACGCCAAGCCGGAGAGGCTGGCTAAGCATGCGCGCCACCCGACCGGACAAAGCGCGAGTCTCACGCCGCCATTTTGAATGAGGGCAGAGTGGGCCAACCTAGTTCCTCCTGCCTGTTTTAATTATCAATGTTCCTCTCCTCCGTCGACAGGGTTCTCTGCTCTTCACGAGGACATGAAGAAAAGCGAACCCCCAAACTAACGAGAGGTAAAGGAATACAGATGAGGCCCAGACGTAGCTCTGGCTTGTGCCCAAAAGCAAAATGGAGGTTGCTGCGGCAGGCACTTGTTTCCAATGACCTTCTGCGACCTCGCTTATAGATTACGGAAATACGTAACTCGAGGAGCGACGCTTTGGGGAGAGTTGCTTTTAGGTTTTGTTTTTGTGGCTGAGACTTTCTCCGTAATGGTCTTTTTTCCCCAAGTATATACCTGTCGTGTTCCAGGCCTTGTTCACATCTTCCTTCAAGGCTTGCCTAGTGATGCTTGTCCTGCCCATTCTGTTTAAATTGCCACCCTTCTCAACACTCCGTAACGTTCTCCTTATTGTTTTTTCTTAACACTCGTAACCGATTCGCAAGATAAATGTACTTTATGTCTGTTTCTCACCAGCTAGAATGTAGGCTCCAGCATTGTATATTGTTCGCAACTGCAACTCCTGGAACAATGTGAGCGCTCAACGGGGCCCACTTACCTTAAAGCAGTGTTGAGGTCCACAATAGTATTAGGAGCCTGAGAAAATGTTTTTGTTTTTTGTTTTTGTTTTTTTTTTTAATATATGAAATTTATTGTCAAATTGGTTTCCATACAACACCCAGTGCTCATCCCAAAAGGTGCCCTCCTCAATACCCATCACCCACCCTGTCCTCCCTCCCACCCCTCATCAACCCTCAGTTTGTTCTCAGTTTTTAACAGTCTCTTATGCTTTGGCTCTCTCCCACTCTAACCTCTTTTTTTTTTTTTTCCTTCCCCTCCCCCATGGGTTCCTGTTAAGTTTCTCAGGATCCACATAAGAGTGAAACCATATGGTATCTGTCTTTCTCTGTATGGCTTATTTCACTTAGCATCGACAATGTTTTAATTTTAATTTATTTTAAAGTCAGAAGAAAAGCATAATAATTAATACATAATAATCTGACCTGGATTATAGTCATCCTTTGCTAACACAGTCCTAAAATACGATTTAATAATGCCTGTATGGAGGAAGGAGCCCATGAAAGAAAAGTGTGTAGGGCATACAAAAGTCATAACGCAGCCCTGCATTTGGTATGCAGCTGTTAATCATAAAGATAAAGCGAATGAGTAAAAGAACGAAGGAATCGAATCATCCGTCAACGCTTGCTGAGGAGGCCTTGTGGCCGATTCACACCTGAGGCTCCAGAGGGTGAGGCTATCTAGTGGGTCCCCTGCAATGAAACCAGAATGAATCAAACTCGTAGTCAAAATTAGGAAGCAGGTGAAATCCTCCCTAAACAGAAAGTAATGAAATACTGTATTTAACCATTAGTCACCTGACTCTCTTCCAAACAGATAAGAAGTTTAAGAAAAAAAGTGTAAAAAAAAAAAATCTAACAATTTATCTTTTGGATTCAATAACCTGAGGAGCTGAGGTATAAACACGGATTTTGGGGTGTTTGGGCAGCTGAGTGGGTTAAGCACGGGACTCTCTTGGTTTTTGTTTGCTTGTTTGTTTTTTGAGAGAGAGAGAGCAAGCACTCAAGCCGGGCAGATAAGAGAAAGAAGGAGACAGAAACTGGAAACTGAAGCAGATTCCAGGCTCTTGAACTGTCAGCAGAGAGCCCAACACAGGGCTCAAACTCAGGAAGCACAAAATCATGACCCGAGCCAAAGTTCTAGGCTTAACCAACTGAGCCACCCAGGTGCCCTAGGACTCTTGCTTTCAGCTCTAGTTGTGATCTCATGGTTCTGCAGATTGAACCCCCTCCTTGGGCTCTGTGCTCACTTCGCAAAGCCTGCTTGGGATTCTCTCTGTCCCTCTCTGCCCCTCCCCTGCTGGCATCCATGCTCTCTTTCTCTCTCAAAATAAATAAACATTTGTTTGTTTGTTTGTTTGTTTGTTTGTTTGTTTAGAAATAGGGGTGCCTGGGTGGCTTAGTCAGTTGAGCATCTGACTTCAGCTCAGGTCATGATCTTGCAGTTCAAGAGTTCAAGCCTCACATTGGGCTCAGTGCTGTCAGCGTAGAACCTGCTTCAGATCCTCTGCTCACCCCCTCTCTTCGCCCCTCCCCCACTCACACTCTCTCAAAAATAAATAAACATTAAAAAATAAAAATATAAATAAATGCGGATGTTCTCCCTTGATGGAATGAAAGCTAAGTCCCAAGGACATGCCCTGGTTAATAATTATAAAGCATTAGAAACGGTTCCCCTGCCTTTGTGTACAGACCTATATCTGAGTCCCCAATAGTGTCTTTAAAAAATTCTAAAACCGAAGTAATTGTTAAGTATAATAAATGTGCAGAACTTAATGAAGTATAGTTCTGATAAATTGAAACCAAATACAATTCTAGGATAAACAATATTTTTTTCACTTAAGAAGGCCTATAGAAAGCCAAATAAAAAATTTGTCTCCTTAGATGCATGATGGCCCCTTTAGTTAGATAAGAGTTAGAAATGTGAAGATTTTATGTCACGTACTTTCTCATTCCTGAGGAACCATTTATCTATGGGTTTCTGCAGTTTATTAAACTTCCTAGTACTTGTCAGTGGTATAAGTGATTCTTTGACAAATGATGTGCGTACTTAAGATTTTTTTTAATTTATTTATTCTTGAGACAGAGAGAGAGTGGGGGAAGGGCAGAGAGCAAGGGAGACAGAATGCCAAGAAGGCTCCTTGCTGTCAGTGCAGAGCCTGACATGGAGGTTGAACTCAGGAATGCAGAGATCATGACCCGAGCTGAAATCAAAAGTCAGAAACAGGGTACCTAGATGGCTCAGTGCCTGGGTGGCTCAGCCAGTTAAGCTTCTGACTTCAGCTCGGGTCATGATCTCATGCCTCATGAGTTCAAGCCCCACATTGGGCTCTCTGCTGTCAGGGCAGAGCCCCTTTGGATCCTTCTTCCTCTCTCTGCCCCTCCTATTTCATGCCCTCTCTCTCAGAAATGAATTTAAAAAATGTTAAAAAAAAAAAAAAGAGTGGGACACTTAACTGACTGAGCCACCCAGGTGCCTCACATACTTAAGATTCTTATATTAATTTCTATCTCCCTCACTATGGACTTTACAAGGGCAAATCCATTCTTTAAAACTTTGCCATTTTGGGCACTTTGGGTGACTGGGTTAAGCGTCTGCCTTGATTTTTTTCAGTGTTTGTGGATTGCAGCCCCATGTCGGGCTCTGTGCTGACAGCAAAGAGCCTGCTTGGGACTCTGTCTCTCCCTCTCTCTGCCCCTCCTCCCACAATACATAAATTAACTTTAAAAAACTTACCACTTTGCCACAAATCTAGCACTGACAGCACTAGATTACACTTACGTGAATAGTTGCAGAAATTTTTCTTTTAGAGGAAGTGTCAAAAGAAGGCATTTTTAAAAAAATTTTTTAATCTTTATTTATTTTTGAGAGAGAGTGTGTGTGTGTGTGTCTGTGTGTGTGTGACCGGGGGAGGAACAGAGAGGGAGACACAGAATCTGAAGCAGGCTCCAGGCTCTGAGCTGTCAGCACAGAGCCCGGTGTGGGGCTCAAACTCAAGAACCGAAAGTTCATGACCTGAGCTGAAGTCAGATGCTTAACCGACAGAGCCACCCAAGTGCCCCAAAACATGGCATTTTCAATGAGTCTTATGTATAATTTTTATTTGATGCTAGAAGCATTGTTTAGGCAGGCTACTAATAATACTTGATTGATAAAATGTAGATACACAGCTGAAAAGATTGAGTCATAAGTGATAAAACTGGAATTCAGTTTCCGGGGGATAAATTTAGGCAGTAAGTTGATCCTTGGACTCCTCTCCACTCCACACAGAAATAACAGCTAAAAATGTCAAGGGAGAAAAACAAATAACTAGACTCAAAAACAAGAGAAACAGCAGACCAAAACGCAGCATTGCAGAGCTAACATTGGGCCTGTTGGGCAGCAGGTCCATAAGCAGGCAACAGTAGCACATTCTATGGGCTAAAAAGCACTGGAAGTTCTCCACATAACAAACACATAGGGACAAATAGGACTCACTGCTTGAGGTAAGCTTTCCCTCCAAAAATTATTCAAAATATCATTTGCTATTGACCCACATAGCCTTGAACTTGAGCTTTTAAGTTCAGCAGAAGAGAGGACAACTAGTCTTCCCACTGCTGGTGGGCGATAGCCCCAAATCATTGCAGGACACTACCATGACCCCTAGTCTTGGGGAAGGGGCCAGAAAATTCAACTAAAAAACCCCTTAGATGGGCAGGAAGGGATGGAGAACTTGGACAGAGATAAGCTAAAACAAAAACAAAAATTCTCCCACTCCAGTAACCTACAAACTCAAATTCTAACAAACATGAATAAATACTACATTTAAATTCTGCCAGCCAGGGGCACCTGGGTGGCTCAGTCAGTTACATGTCCAACTCGATCTTGGCTCAGATCACGATCTCAAAATTTGAAGGTCTGAGCCCCATGTTGGGCTCTGTGCTGATAGTGCAGAACCTTTTTCGGATTATCTCTCTCTCTTTTTGCTCCTCCTCTGCTCTCTCTCCCTCTCTCTCAAAATACATGAATTAATGAAAAAAAATAAATTCTGCCAACCAAATAAAAAATTGGAATTTGTGGGGGGTGAGGGTATAGGTGAAATAGGTGATGGGGACAAGGAGTACACTTGTTGAGGGGCACCTGGCTGGCTCAGTCGGAAGAACATGCGACTCTCGATCTTGGGGTCTTGAGATGAAGCTCCACACTGGGGGTAGAGATTACTTAAAAAAATACTAATAAAAAAATACTTTTTTTAAAAAAAAGGAGAAAGAGGAGGAGAAAGAGGAGGAGAAAGAGGAGGAGGAGGAGAAGAGGAAGAGGAGGAAAAGGAGGGCACTTGTGATGAGCACTGGGTGATGTATGTAATTGTTGAATCACTGTATGGTGCACCTGAAACTAATATTATACTGTATGTTAAATAACTGGAATTAAAACTTAAAAAATTGCGAATTTCCCCAGAAAGAATTTTATAGAACAGTCTGAATACATTACTGAGCAAAAACAGGAAGAAACCAACCAAAACCAGACGGGTATTAAAAAAATTAATCTTAGAAATGAAAAATACAGGTATGCAGATATAATATTCATGAGATGAGATGAAAAGTCCAACCTGGACATAGTCAAAAGAGGAATTAGTGAAAAGATACATCTCGTATGAATTCTGAAGTAAAAAAGAATAGAGAAAATGACAAGCATATTTTTAAAAGAAAATAGCTTTATATGTCAATCATACCTCAATTAAAGAAATAATTTTCCATAAATCAAGATATACAAAGATTTTCAAATTAAAATGTGCTCTGAAAAATTAGCAAGATAAACAATACACTCAGAGTCGCCAAACTGAGGAATATTAAGGATAAAAGAAAAATCATGAAAGCTAACATTATCTTCAAAGTAACAATTAGATTGACAGTAGGCATCTTACTGATAACCAAAGGATCCAGAAGTCAATGGAGTAGTACTTGAAACCTGTCAAGAATTAAAAAAAAAAAAAACACAACACCAACTTTAAATCTATGAAGAGTGAGCATCAAGAATTAAGTTTATGACCACTCTATAATTTCTTTTTTAGTTTTTATTTATTTTTGAGAGAGACAGAGACAGAGCAAGCAGGGTAGGGGCAGAAATAGAGTGGGACACAGAATTTGAAACAGGCTCCAGGCTCTCACGACCTGAGCTGAGATTGGTCACTTAACCAACTGAGACACCCAGGTGCCCCTGGTTTATGACCACTGTAACACCAGATTAGATTCAAACCACTTTCAGCCATAGCCTTCCAATGACTTGGGTGTACAACATAACACAATTCAGTAACTGGCAAGTTATCCATATCCCTTTAAATGATGAGTCACTATATATAAGCTTTTTCAATAACTTTATTGAATAGCCAAATTGATAAGTTAGCACATTTCAAACGATTATTTGCATGGGTTACAAATGACTTTTTTTTTTTACAGGAATAAAACAGTGAAAATTACAAACTGTAAAAAGGAAGACAAATCTTGTCTCTAATGTTTAAGAGATGCAAGATTTAACACAGCACATTGAAGATCAATACATATGTGAATTTGAGAACAAGAATTTAATGTTACAATATTATACACTACTTTACAAAATTAAAATTTCTATAGAAGGATTTTATTTGAAATAGTTAACAAAATCTTGAAATCACATTTGATGGTCCCTTAGATAATAGCTGTTATGCATCTTTAATTAGAAGAAATAAATCTTTAATTCTAATTATTGTAAAACAGTCTGTTAGACTCAATACATTACATTAAATTAAAACAATGAAATATATGCAAACTAAAATGGTACAGCTTGAGCGAATATTAGTATGTCACGTACAGAAATGTTATTTTAAAAATCCTAGAAATTAGAAAAATAGAGTACTTTTTGTGGTAGAATTGCCATGCTCAGATTTAAATACCAAGATTGCCCTTGTCTGTTACTTTAGTAGTTGTAGATCTGTAGAAAATTCAAGGATCTTTCATAATTTACAACTACAATAAAAAAAATATGGCATAGTGTAAATATTAGTTGCTTTACATCAAAAAGTAATACAAGATGAGATAGCAGGTACTGCTCTACTGCCAAAAAAAAAAAAAAAAATCAAACACATTCAGTACAGCAAAAAATAATTGCTTAATATCAATATCTCCAAAAGGCTCATTCATTCCCTCATTATCCAGAGAACAAATATTGTGAATCTTAACTAAAGTTATGTTTTTATGACCTGCCTATTATAAAATCATTCTGGATTGTACATATTACACACTATCTAAAATAATTTTGAAAGTAAAATTTAAAAAGTAAATTTGTGAAATATACTAACAAAGCATGTGGCAATAACAAGTCATACCCACTTAGGGATGAAGTGAGGCACAAGGAAGATTACTGTCCCTAGAAGCACTAACTTTTCCCTCTGGACGATTCTTCACTACTCTTAAGAAAGGACCTACAAATATCAACATTTACAATTCACATTAAGAAGAGAATTTTAGTTATTTTAAGAAACATCAGTGCACAAGGATGACTCTGTTTCTTGAAAAGAGGGGAAAATATAAATTTATCATAATTTGCTACAACATGAAACTTGCTTCCTAATACATGAAGCAGTTTTTAAGAAAATTTCCAGTTCAATGTACCACTTGCATATTGAAGATAAACCTTAATACTGCTTAAGGGAGAGGATATTTTTATAAAACCCAATTACTCTGATCCAGCAGGCAAGCCGTAGTATATACTCTAATGGGGACCTGCTTCTTCCCTATCCCTTTAACTGAGTTAAAGTCAGCTCATACTGATGTAAACCTGAAAGTTACTATTTCATTGGTGATCATGAGACCAAGATTGTAAACACATTTTTCTAACCCATTAAAACAAAGAAACAAAAATCTTTTCATCAAGTATTACACATGAAGAACTTTTACTTTAAGAGGTTCATACAAGACAAGGTGAATCAGTGAAAAATGGGCCAAATCTTTTAAAGACATCCTATCACAGCACTTTAAATATACAAATGTATAATTTACCTATTTGTAAACAAAATTCACTTAATGGTTTTGACTATAATATTTCTCTGGCTCAATCAAAAAAGCAGTCTCTTGAGCATGTTGAGAAATCAAGTTTCTACCATAACTTCAATGTAGTGAATTTGTGTAATCTTAATATCCACCAAATCAAACAGCAGCATTCATGCTTTTAATAAGTTTTAATATCCAAGAATAAATATCTTGCGAGCGGCTTCCAATTTAATTAAACTCCTTAGAAAAATGTTACTTAAGCATTTGAGACAGAATTTTTAAAAACCTTTAATTTCTTTTAATTCATCATTTCACCAATATAACACTTCTATTATACATCAGAGCAGAAATGTACCAAACAAAGCCTACTTAAAGGATCAAGACAACCAAAGTTTCTCATCTCCCTATTATCATTGTCAGTTTCAGTGTATTTATGAAGACAGCTGATTCTTTTCACTGCAGAATAGGATAGTGTGTCCACCCAAGTCTTCTGCAGTCAAATCGGAAAACCACTTAATTATAGATTTCACTTCAAAGTGACTTTGTTCTTCAAGCATAGAGAATACTGACAGATTTTAAAGCCTGACTGTATTATTTCATATTTTTTTTCTCAAACTAGACTGGAGTTAGTTCACTCTAGTTTCAGTTAACATGATGATCCTTTTTCTTCCTTTAAAAAAAAAAAAACAGGTGTGGGGATGGGTTCTAGTTCTATGTAGTATTTACTTCTGAAAAATTTTTTTGATGTTAAAAAGATCATTATCAATGGATTTATAATGTCCCTGCAACACTTAGTCTTGTGAAGTTTTAAATGTAGCAGCCAAAATTTCAGGAAAAAATGAGAAAAATGTATTTGAAACACAGAAGTCTTTATTTTACAAAATTTACTTTACCTCTGCAATATTGTCTCATCTTATTTCAATCCACAACAACTCAAACATTATTGGCAGCAAAGGAAAAAAGTATCCAATCAAATATACGTAGATATATTTTGATTTGAAAAATACAGTATTTCAGAGTTGCATGTTTGATTCTCTGCTGTGGTCCTTTATTTGCTATAGTTGGTTGAAATCACAGTGAGAACATATAATCATCACATTAGTCCACAAACCTAATAGAAAAGGAAGGTATTACACATTCTCAGGTGTTCGGCATTATCATGAATTTCCTTAAAAATAAGTCAAATATCTTCATTTGTTCATTTATTTACTTGTTGTTGTATATGCAAGAGGAATTCATAATATGATAATGCAGATTCTGTTCTGTCTTCTACCATGTTTTGAAGGAAGTTTGCTTTCATTGGACTCTCATCCCTTAGGAATAAAAGACAAAAATATATACATTAGATAAAATGTAATAGTAAATAAAATAAACAGTGGATTTGTCGTGAGGCTTTTAACACACCTTTTTAAAAAATATATTTATTTTAAAGAGTGAGAGCACGAGTGGGGGAGGGGCAGAGAGCCCAATGTGGGGCTCGAACTCACGAGCCTGAGCTCAGGATTCAGGTCCTGAGATCGTGACCTGAGCTGAAGTCAGACACTTAACCAACTTAACCAACTGAAACACCCAGGTGCCTCTTAACATACTTTTTACTAGTAACTGGATATAAAGCATAATTTAGTAATATTTATTGAAAATTCTTTTTCTTTTCTAAAGGGTTTGCGTAAGCAATAGGTCACATTTAACTATGATTCAAGACAGGTCCTTGCAAAGCTAAACACATTGTTTCACTATTAGTAAATGAAAAATTCAACTTACCTTATCACATAAAGTATGGGGAAAAATGGTCTCTGCTCTCTAAGCCAAGAGATGAATGCTATTATTCTGGCAGATTCTGGTGTATCAAGCTCCGGAAGGTCTGTCTATTAAACAAAAATCAGCAATATACAGTTTACTTGAGTCATATATCTAATGCATCTCAAAGTTTATCATGTAAATGAATCACCTGTGCTGAACTGCACATATTGATTTAGGAAGTCTCAGGGAAGGGGTCTGGGAGTGTGTATACCACAATTTTCTAGTAGGAGCTAGGCAAACTTTTTTTTTTCTTTTTTGTATTTTCATTTATTTTTTTTAAATTTACATCCAAGCGAGTTAGCATATAGTGCAACAATGATTTCAGGAGTAGATTCCTTAATGCCCCTTATCCATTTAGCCCATCTCCCCTCCTACAACCCCTCCAGTAGCCCTCTGTTTGTTCTCCATATTTAAGAATCTTTTATGTTTTGTCCCCCTCCCTGTTTTTATATTATTTTTGCTTCCCTTCCCTTATGTTCATCTGTTTTGTCTCTTAAAAGTCCTCATATGAGTGAAGTCATATGATACTTGTCTTTCTCCAAATGGCTAATTTCGCTTAGCATAATACCCTCTAGTTCCATCCACGTAGTTGCAAATGGCAAGATGTCATTCTTTTTGTTGCCGAGTAATACTCCATTGTATAGATATACCACATCTTCTTTATCCATTCATCCATCCATGGACATTTGGGCTCTTTCCATACTTTGGCTACTGTCGATAGTGCTGCTATAAACATTGGGGTGCATGTGCCCCTTCGAAACAGCATACCTGTATCTCTTGGATACATACCTAGTAGTGCAATTGCTAGGTTGTAGGGTAGTTCTAATTTTAATTTTTTGAGGAAACTCCATACTGTTTTCCAGAGTGGCTGCATCAGCTTGCATTGCCACCAACAATGCAAAGAGATCCTCTTTCTCCTCATCCTCGCCAACATCTGTTGTTGCCTGAGTTGTTGATGTTAGCCATTCTGACAGGTGTGAGGTGGTATCTCATTGTGGTTTTGATTTGTATTTCCCTAATGATGAGTGATGTTGAGCATTTTTTCACGTGTTGGTTGGCCATCTGGATGTCTTCTTTGGAGAAGTGTCTATTCATGTCTTTTGCCCGTTTCTTCACTCGATTATTTGTTTTTTGGGTGTTGAGTTTGAGAAGTTCTTTACGGAGTTTGGATACTAACCCTTTATCTAATAATGTTGTTTGCAAGTATCTTTTCCCATTCCGTCGGTTGCCTTTTCGTTTTGCTGATTGTTTCCTTTGTGGTGTAGGAGCTTTTTATTTTGATGAGGTCCCAATAGTTCATGTTTGCTTTTGTTTCCCTTGCCTCCAGAGATGTGTTGAGTAAGAAGTTGCTGAGGCCGAGGTCAAAGAGGTTTTTGCCTGCTTTCTCCTCGAGGATTTTGATGGCTTCCTGCCTTACATTTAGGTCTTTCATCCATTTTGAGTTTATTTTCGTGTATGGTGTAAGAAAGTGGTCCAGGTTCATTTTTCTGCATGTCGCTGTCCAGTTTTCCCAGCACCATTTGCTGAAGAGACTGTCTTTATTCCATTGGATATTCTTTCCTGCTTTGTCAAAGATGAGCCATACGTTTGTGGGTCCATTTCTGGGTTCTCTATTCTGTTCCATTGATCTGAGGGTCTGTTTTTGTGCCAGTACCATACTGTCTTGATGATTACAGCTTTCTAATACAGCTCGAAGTCCGGGATTGTGATGCTTCCTGCTTTGGTTTTCTTTTCGAAGCTTGTTTTCGCTATTTGGGGTCTTTTCTGGTTCCGCAAACTTTTTTTAATGTTTGTTTATTTTTTGAGAGAGAGAGACAGAGTCTAAACTGGGGAGGGGCAGAGAGAGAGGTACACACAGAATCCGAAGCAGGCTCCAGGTTCTGAGCTGTCAGCACAGAGTCTGATGTGGGGCTTTAACTCACAAACCGTGAGATCATGACCTGAGCTGAATTGGATGTTTGACTGAGCACCCAGGCTCCCCTAGGGGTACACAAACTTCTTAAAGGGTCAGACAATAAATACTTTTGGCTTGCAGGTCATTTGGTCTCTTTTGCAATACACAACCCTACCAATGTTCCACTAAGTAGCCACAGACCATACATAAGTCAATGGACATAGCTATGTTCCAGTAAAACAAAAACAGGTGGCAGGCCCTCTTCGGCACACTTTATTGAGTCCTGATCCAGAAGAACATCCTACCTCCTCTCTTCATTTTATTATGGCATCTAGAATTAATTGATTCATTCAGGAGTTATTACAAACATGAAAATTTCTTTTTTTGTCAATGTTTTTTCTTTTTTTTTTAATTGTGCCACCCAGGTGCCCCAATTTCTTATCTCATTACCTAAAATGCCTAGTCAACCAGAGCAGTAGTTTTAAAGCCTGAAAGCTAGAGCTTATCCCAGCATTAATTCTGAGAGATATTATCTTTTATTTTTTTTAATGTTTATTTATTTTTGGGAGAGAGCGCAACAGGGGAGGGGCAGAGAGAAAGGGGGGCAGAGGATTTGAAGCAGGCTCCGTGCTATCAGCACAGAACCCAATGTGGCGCTCAAATTCTCAAACCTCAAGATCTTGACCTGAGCCAACGTCAGACACTTAACTGACTGAGCCACCTAGGCGCCCCAGATAGGTCTTTTAAATACATGAATCTCCCGATGACTTCTGTGAATGGAGTTAAACCCATAAATATGAAAAAGCACTGACATAAAATACATATTCCAAAGTTGGGACAAACAGATAGTAGGGTCTGAAAAATATGACACTAAATAATACCATGTTATAATTAATTCTAACTTTAAAACTGAAACTTATCCAAATGCTTTATAGTTTAACAAATGCTTTCTCATGGATCATTTCAGTTACTCCTCCATAGGCAACAATATTCTTACTTTACGGATAAGGCTGTTAGTGACTTGCCAAGGTGACAGAGCTATTGACAGAGTTTATTGTTATTTTCTTCAATAGTAAATATTAATCCAACTGACACTGATCACAAGTTATTTGCTTGTGTGGCAATTAGATCAGTTCTTACTCTAAAGCAGCAGTTAAAAGGACCTTGTCATCAATGAAATCACTTGCCAAAAACACAAAAACTACAACATTAACACTAATTCTAGAAAACTATTTCTTTTTTTGGGGGGGGGCATTAACTAAATTCATTACTTTCTTCCTAAAATAGTCTATTGTCATAGACACATAAGAACAACTAAGTCATTGATGCAAAATAACCCAAAGAATGCCTTTAAAACATAAAATGACTATTTTATGTTCCCAGTTAGAAGGGAAACATAATCTGTGGCAGCATTTTATTTTCTGGAAAAACTTTGATTTAAAATGGGATGTTCATGATTTTGCCACATTTGAAATGCCCTTTAAGTCTACTATAATCACTCTAATAAATTCTTACCATAGTTTGTGGAATTAATGCATAGTTTTGAACTCCTAGAACTCGGCTGAGAAAATTGTGTCCACAATTTTTTCCAACCCAAAGCATCAATACCTGGGGACAGGAAGAAAATTATTTTGAGATGTGCATTTAACAGTCTGCTGCTGACTCACCTTTACCACTGAGTATATTTTTGTGTGTTTTTGTTTTTTTTTTAAGTTTATTTATATATTTTGAGAGCAAGAGAGCATGAGCAGGGGAGGGACAGAGAGAGAGGGAGACAGAGAATCCTAAGCAGACTCGGTAGTCAGCACAGAGCCAGATGTGGGGCTGGAACTCAGGGAACTGTGAGATCATGACCTGAGCTAAAACCAAGCGTTGGAGGCTCAACCGACTGAGCCACCCAGGCACTCCTAGCACTGAGTATGATTTAAAAGATCAAAATAATAAATATGTTTAGTGAAATTGTACTGACTTCAAATGAACTAATAATAATCAGTTTTAAGCATGATGAGACATTTTATGCTTGGCATGAAAAGAGGCTATGAAGGGAGAATGTGGCTCACACAAAAATAGAGATTAAATAGCATATAATCTGCCCCAAAAAAGAAGATATTATAGGGAATGAATGTGTACTAGTACATGGAGGGAATGATCCAGATCAGTCAGACTAACTCACAGAGCCTGCATCCATGAGGAAAGCTCCATCCCTGCTGAGCTTCTCCACGGAAAGCTGAAGAATAGGCGGCTGAGGTATGGTGCGATCATTGATGTTGAGTGCTCCCTGAGAAATTAGACAGAAAGTTAAAGCTTTTATTTTTTATTATTTAAAAGACTATTTTTTTAACATTTATTTATTTTTGAAAGAGAGAGAGAGAGAGAGAGAGAGAGAACGAGCAGAAGAGGGGCAGAGAAAGAGACACAGAATCCCAAACAGGCTCCAGGCTCTGAGCTGGCAGCACAGAGCCCCATACGGGGCTTGAACTCTAGAGCCATGAGATCATGACCTGAGCCGAAGTCGGATGCTTAACCAAATGAGCACCCCAGGTGCCCCCAAAAGTTAAAGCTTTTACTAGATACTAATTGAGAACAAAATACCTCAATAATTAGACAACAGCTAACAGACAAGATGGGTTCCTTCATGTCAAAGGAGAATAGATAAAATTTTATTTTGTTTTATTAAAGTTTATTTATTTTGAGGGAGAGCGAGCACACAAAACCAAGAATCAGACACTTAACCGAATGAGCCACCCAAGCATCCCAGAAAAGCTAAAATTTTTATCAGGCCAAATGATCATTGAGGAACAAAACCAGTCAACACAGCCTGAGTTGACAAGCCCACATAAAATTCAGGAAAATTTGCTGACCCTGCCACAAATCTTATCACACCCTCCAGCAGCTGCCATATCCTGAAGCTGCTACCAGAAACACTAAATTGTATCCTGCTTGTCAACCTGCTCCTGAAGTCGCAGTTTGGGACCTCAGTCTGACCAACTCCTAATAAGAACCCAGAACTTGCAGTTTCTGCCTACGTAACCCTGAGCTGAAATCCTTCCTCCTTCAGAATGTACTTCTGTTTGGAAGGCTGCATCTCCTGGTTTGTAAAGTGTTTAACACTAAAGCTTTCCCTGGCCTCTAACCAAACCTTTGAATTCCAAGAATTTTTGTTGACATGGTAATATGGAGTCACAATTAAAATTTTAATTCCAATGTTAATTCCAAGACTTTGAAACTTACTTAGGTAAATCAGTTATTCGTATTTAAATATAAAGAAGATGAAGAAATATTTATCACTTATCTAAAAAAACCCCATTGTGAATTCCAATAAAACCAAATTAACTTCTGATTTTAACTATTATAAAATACAATAAATGCAACTAATATCTATGTATAATTAGTTAATAATAATGGCTGATTGTGTGGCTTAAGTCATGTGTACATAATGAGGGAGGATTAAAAGCCCAATGCAAATGATATCTTAATAGTTCTTTTCAGTTTGACATATCTTTTATTTATTAAGGCCAGAAATGGAAGTTTCTCATTTCCAAAAGACATACTGTTATCTGAAAACACAAACACACCTTTAAATATTCATAACTTAATTTTTGACCCAAAAATTTTTAACCATTTAATCTAGGTACTTGATTAAACCTTAGAAGCAGGAAGTAAATAAAATACTGACCTACCAAGAGGTATTTCCCCTCTAGCCATGAGGCTTTAATTCTAACAGGGACTATTAACCACATTACCTTAAGACTTCTTGCCTTAGGGCATGTGAAAAGCAGGAGAAAGACCATGCACTGCCTCAATATAGCTATTTAGAAATTTCTAGAGGTTTTCAAATATGAAAGAAAAAAATAATCTTGACTTTTTTCTGGTGGGAAAGAAAAGAAGCTATCAGTGGCTCTGTTTTCTAGTCTTCTAAGTAAAGGCCCATATGAAAGAATGAGGCAATGCAAAGACTCCTCAAATTTCATATGCAATTTGTCCTTTATATATGCAAGATCGTAAATTCTTTAAGCTTTGAAAGGTTTTTAGCCAAAATATTGCTTCCTATACACACACCCACACACATATATATATACATATATATATACATATACATATATATACATATATATATGTGTGTGTGTACATATATATATCCTAACTTGATCACAATTTTAGAAAGAAAGATTATGATTTGATATTTTCATGCATCTGACTTTAACTCAGGTAAATAATAATATCTCAGTGGGAACTTCAAAAGAAAGAAAGGGGAAAAAAAAGGACAAATAATGTTACAACTTAAATATTTTTTAAATCAATAATATTGCTGCACTGAACACTGACCTGAGGTTTTCAGATATAATTTCGCCCTCAGGACACTCCCTTCAGATCAATTTGTTTAAATAAGTAAATCAGACAGGCTCTACATTTAGGAGATTCGCTTTAGAGATTTGTCTTTTTTTTTTTTTTTAATTTTTAATGTTTATTTATTTTTGAGAGATAGAGCGGGAGGTTGGAGAGGGGGGAGGGGGAGACAGCGAACAGAGAGAGAGGGAGACACAGACACAGAATCTGAAGCACGCTCCAGGCTTCAAGCTGTCAGCACAGAGCCCGACATGGGACTCGAAGTAAGGAACTGCAAGATCCTGACCTGAGCTGAAGTCTGACACTTAACCGACTTGAGCCACCCTGATGCCCCTTTACAGATTTGTCTTAAACAAACTTAAGGAAATTTATTACTTCAATATCTTAAATAATAATTTAGTAAGAAAAGAGATACTATCTCATGAGCTTCCCCAAACCAAAATTTCCTTACAAAGACTTAGCGAAGGAATAAAAACTTTCCTCATTTCTACAATGGACTCAATATAATTAGGCTTAAAAACTTTCCTCATTTCTACAATGGACTCAATATAATTAGGCTTATAAACCTCCAAGAAAAAGCCACTAAAAAAGTAATCAATCTTACCTCATCTGAAAGATTGTCAACTCTATACAAACTGGGATGAGTTGTGAGCATAAGGTAGACCAATGGCTGATTTTTCACTTGACACATGGCAAAAATGCGTTCATCTAGACGTGCGTTTGTCCCAGTCTGAAACGATTTCTATAACAAAAAACCACCCCCCATCCAAAAAATGGGTATTTAATAACAAATATAAACAAAGCTTTCCAACTCAGATGTTAAAAGAGCATCCTCAGACAGAATTAGCAAATTTACTGTTAATTATTCTTTTAAAAGTATCTTTTAAGAAGTCGCACAAATCTATTAAATTGTGGTTATAGCCCCACCTGGAAGAAATTAATTACCTGACCATGGCAAAGTCACTGGATCTCTTTGTTTCCTAATCAGTGAAATGGATCTAAACACTCTACCATAGAATGATGGTGACATAAAAATCTAAATAATACCATGAGAAGGGTAAGGTTATATTGCAGATGAAAAAATGAAAACACAAATGAAGGACCAAAGACCTGTGTTTTATAAATGCTGGGTGATGACTAATGGTGGTTAACTATCCTTGTTTCTCCTTCAGTTATATAAACAACACAATAAAGCTTACAAATCAATTAGGAAAAATAATAATACAATAATGCAAATGAGGACAGTTACTTAGCAAAATAAAGTTAATAAGTAAGGAGTTTTAACTGTTTTTTGTTTTTGTTTTTTCCCACAGGTGATTTTATTAAAGCACAGGGACATGATCCGTGAGCAGGAAGAACTGGTGAGTTGTAACTGGTTCTTATTGTAGTGAATTGTAATTGATCTATTAGCTTCATAGAGAATACTAAAAGTTTTGAGGTAAAGTTTTAAGCATTCCTGGGGTACCTGGCTGACTCAGTCAGTAGGAGCATGCAACTCTTGATCTCAGGATTCTAATTTCAAGTCCCAAATTGGGTGTAGCCATTACTTAAAAAAATAAAATGTTTAAAAAAAAAAAAAGGTTTTAAGCATTCCTATTGATGGAAAGTAGTAGAAAGAGGCAGAGAGCTAGGAGCAATGAGATTATGCCATAAAACAAGTGTACTAACTATAAACAAAGGAAGCTGAAGATCAGAAAGGCTCTTAAGGCTTTTTGTTGTTGTTGTTGTTTAAGTAATCTCTACACCCAAAGTGTGTCTTCAACTCACAACCCCAAGATCAAGAGTCACATGCTCTACTGATTGAGCCAGCCTAGGCACTCCAAGGCTCTTAAGATTTTTTAAAGTAAGCTCTGTGCCCACTGTGGGGCTCAAATCCATGAGACCAAGAGTTGCATACTCCGCCAACTAAGCCAGCCAGGCGCCTCAAGATTTTTTAAATTAGTATGTTGATAGTCACTAAGAAAGAAAAAAGAATATTATGGGAAATGGAAGAAGGAAATTTCATTTATTGATTCAATAACTACTGAGAGCCTGTTATGTACTAAGAACTGTTGTTCTAAGTGCTGAAACAAAGTGGTAAACTTTTCAAAAAAGATAAATATCCCTGTCCTTATAACTAAAAAATCCTACTAAGAGAAAAGTAAATAATAAATAAGCAAAATACTGATATGTCAGTGTTAAATGCTTTAGAGGAAAAATAAGGGAGGGAAGACAGATAAAGAATGTAGGTTAGAATGGTAACAGTGTTGCACACTAAATGGGGAGGTAAGGGAAGGCAGGCCTCAGCGAAAGGACAGCATTAAGGAAAGACCTGAAGAGGGAAAAGCTCAGATTTTTAAATGTTAAAATTTAAGTATTTATGTAATTTCTATGTATTTAGATTATATTCAGAAGTAGAAATGCACAATTTGAGTTAAAGAAACTAGAAGCTGATCCAAAAGCCATCCTATTAGGTTAAGTGGGTTACCCTTCTCACCTAAGAAGAGATGACATACACCAGAAAGGTAGATCCTGGAGTTCAGAAAAGTATACAAATTGACAAGATCCAGAGTAGTTTTGATCAGTTTTGAAATCTAGGATGTAACCCTGAGTGATTTATTAACATGAGCTTTTTAATAAAACTTACAAGGGAAAGTTACAGTAAGTACATAAGCTTGGACATTGGATTTTGTACCCTGGAAAAATAAGTCTCCTCCACCAGCCCAGAGTTTCCTTTCTTTTTTGGAGAGGGGGGCAGGGGGAGCCAGTGGTATGGGTAAAGGGCAGGCAGGGGAGATCATTAAATAACAATATCAAATGAAAAACTCTACAGGACCATAGAAGGAAAGGCAACTGCTAGAGAGATAACATTTGAGCTCAAACACAGTAAGAGGAAAGTGCAATGCAGCCCATGGCACAGGCATGAGAAGGCATAGCTAAGATTTAGTAGTATGTGGCTGAGATACTGTAGGGAGCAGGAAAAAGCCAAAAGAAGAGTTTCATGTGTGACTTCTTGCTCTAGCAATAAAAGATTGTTTTGGAAAACTGATCATTACTTACATCACTTACATCTTTGATAACTTAAGTGAATACCTTGTGAACATCTCTTACAAATAAGGCACACGCTTTAAATCAGTATTTTTAAACTTTTTTGGGTTACAAATTTTTTCAAGGTTCCAATAAAAGCCAGGATCCCTGTGCTTAGAAAACTTAACTGGCTTAAAGTTATACATACAATGTTTAGTGGTTCACAGGATAAAAACTTGGGCTAATGACATTATTGTGTTAGTTTCTGGGTTTAACTCTCTTACCTGTTTAAGGAGAGCCAACACAAAGAGTGGGAAAAGCCGCAAAGAAAAAGGAACCATGAGTCCAGGCTGCTGGTTACTTAGGACTGAAGAACGATAAGCTGAAAGAGAGTCTATGACGGCATTCACTAGGGCATCCCGAGCATCACTCAGACTGGCAGTCACAGACCTGTCAACAGCTAACAGATGGAAAGCAGGAAGAAACAAGAGAGAAGATAGAAGTTTAGCTATCCCACTTCTATCCCACTGTTACAGATAGAAGAGATGTATTTTTTTTTATTATACATATTCCCTCTCCAATGTATCACATACACAAGGAGACAAGCATAGCAGCTCAAAGCACATCGTCTGAAGAGTCAAATCAAAGTTGGCTGAAATGCTTCTCTATTTCCTAACTGTAAGACAATATGGCAAGGAATCTAACCTTCATGAGTATGTTTCCTTACCTGTAAAATGGCAAAACTGTTCTTTGTTCAATCTAAGATGTTATTTTGAAATATTCTTTCTAAGTAAGTTCTACTCCCAATGTGGGGCTTGAACTCATAACCTGGAGATCAAGGGTTACAAACTCAACCAAGTGAGCCACCCAGGTACCCCAAATGTAAGATGTTATTAGTAGTAATCCACCATTTTATTTACATACTACAGAAAAAGAAAAAAGTCTGCAACTAAAGCACATGCTTTCTTCACAGAGAATTTTACCCTATATTTATTGCAAGAGCTCTTGGCTACTTAGATGCTTCTCATCACCTGTCATGCCACTCTGTTTACATGCATTTCAGCATACTGGAAAAAAAATTTTTTCCCCTGAAGAAAAATTTAAACACTAAAAGCACATAATTGTTTTAGAGAGTTCTTAAACTACAACTAAACTAAATTCATGGGGCACCTGGGTGGCTCAGTCAGTTAAATGTCCGACTTCGGCTTAGGTCATGATCTCACGGCTGTGAGTTTGAGCCCTGCATCAGGCTCTGTGCTGACATCTTGAAGTATGCTTCAGATTCTGGGCCTCCCTCTCTCTCTCTCTGCCCCTCCCCTGCTCATGTTCTGGCGCTCTCTCTCTCTCTCTCTCTCTCTCTCTCTCTCTCTCAAAAATAAACATAAAAAAAGTTAAGGGGCATGTGGGTGGCTCAGTTGGTTAAGCGTCCAACTTCAGCTCAAGTCATGATCTTGTGGTCCCTGTGTCTGAAACCTGCATGAGGTTCTGTGCTGTTAGCTTGGGGCCTGGAGCCTGCTTTGGATTCTGTGTTTCCCTTTTTCTCTGCCCTTCCCCTACTTACACTCTGTCTCTCTCAAAATTAAGTAAATAAACATTAAAAAATAATAAAAATTTTAATTAACTAACTAACTAACTAAATTTATGTTGGGGCACCTGGGTGGATCAGTCGGTTAAGCATTTGACTCTTGATTTCGGCTTATGTCATGATCTCACGGTTCTTAAGATTGAGCCCTGCGTGGGGCTCTGTGCTGATGGCATGGAGCCTGCTTGGGATCTTCTCTTTCCCTCTCTCTCTCTGCCCCTACTCCTTGAGCTCTCTCTCCCTCAAAATAAATAAGCTTAGGGGCGCCTGGGTGGCGCAGTCGGTTAAGCGTCTGACTTCAGCCAGGTCACGATCTCACGGTCCGTGAGTTCGAGCCCAGCGTCAGGCTCTGGGCTGATGGCTCGGAGCCTGCAGCCTGTTTCTGATTCTGTGTCTCCCTCTCTCTCTGCCCCTCCCCCGTTCATGCTCTGTCTCTCTCTGTCCCAAAAATAAATAAATAAAAAATAAATAAATAAATAAAATAAATAAGCTTAAAAAAAAAAAACAAACCTCAATTCATGTGATATCAAAAATACAATCAATACTGGGGTGTCTGGGTGGCTCAATTGGTTAAGCGTCCAACTTTGGCTCAGATCATGATCTCACGGTTCGTGGGTTCAAGCCCCACATCGGGCTCTGCCCTGACAGCAGAGAGCCTGCTTGGGATTCTTTCTCTACCTCTCTCTCTCTCTCTGCCCCTCCCCACTCCTGGCCTCTCTCCCTCTCTCTCAAAAATAAACATTAAAAAAAATACAATCAATAAAGTGATGTTATTAACTGCTATAATCAAATTTGTATATAGCCAAGAAAGAATAAAGACCACTGTCACCTGATCAACAGTTAACTCTTAAGACTTCAATTGAAGACATCCTGATTTTAAAGATTTTGATAAAATCTTTATCAAATGTGAAAAAAATTATAAAAAAATTTTTTTTAATTTATAAAATGTGAAAAAATGTTCATAATGCTATCAACCAAATTTAGTAACAAAACCAATACTTTTTGTGAAGCAAACCATTGTGCAGATTTTTTCAAACCTACAAATACCACCTAATATATAGTTCTTGCTGATGATAATAAAGATAATATTGATCATACTGTTACTAAAAAGTATTAGTTGAACAAAATATAAAGGCAATGACCCTCAAATTTCTTAGGTCACAATCTTTAACTTTCTTTTTTTTAAATTTTTTTTTTTTAACGTTTATTTATTTTTGAGACAGAGAGAGACAGAGCATGAACGGGGGAGGGGCAGAGAGGGAGGGAGACACAGAATCGGAAGCAGGCTCCAGGCTCCGTGCCATCAGCCCAGAACCTGACGCGGGGCTCGAACTCATGGACCGCGAGATCATGACCTGAGCTGAAGTCGGACGCCCAACCGAATGAGCCACCCAGGCGCCCCCACAATCTTTAACTTTCAACAGCATATGAGACTAACTAAAATGGGTTTGGCCTTCATCAGGCTTCATTAAAGAAAAAATTTGCTGGGGCACCTGGGTGGCTCAATCAGTTAAGCATCCAATTCTTGATTTTGGCTCAGGTCATGATCTCACGGTTCATGAGCTAGAGCCGTAGGATGGGCTCCTTGATAATGGTGCGGAGCCTGCTTGGGATTCTCTCTCCCTCTCTCTCTCTGCCCTTCCCTTGCTCATGCGTGCTCTCTCTCTCTCTCTCAAAATAAACTTAAAAAAAAAAAAAAAAAGAATTTACCAATAGGAAATAAAAAAAAAAAAAGTAATCACCCTTATCATAGGCAGATTTGAGTTTGAAGTAAATGGACCGAACGACATCTTTCCTCAAGGAGAAAAAAAAAGCAAAAACAACAACAAAAAATCAAGGAGGCAACTAAACTATGTCTGAGACAGAAGTAAAGAACTGAAGGTATGAATAAATAAATTCTAGCTCAGGTGATCTGGCCAAGAATGCAAACTTATGTGTGAAAAGTAAACTGGTTTTCAATCTCAAATTCCATGACTCCAAGAATAATGATCTTTACATAACTTCACTGTCTCTTGCAATCCAAGTTACAGACCTCACAAGAAAGCTACTAACCTTTAGTATTGAACATTTAGTAAAATATGGTTATTTAAATTCACCACAGGCAGATTATAAAACAGGAAGCAGTTTAGTAGTTGCCTAAAGCTGGTGAGGGATAAAAAGAGGAAGTGGGCAGTTACTGCTGATAGGCATGAGGTTCTTTTTGGGATGATAAAAATGTTCTAAAATTAGATTGAGGTGATGGCCACACAATTCAGTAAATATATCATAGATAACAGAGTTGCAGACTTAAAATAGGTTAAGTGATATGGCACATAAATTATATCTTAATAAAGCTGCTTAAATAAAGGAAAAAAAAAGTTCCTTCCATTCAAGTAGTTACTTAGGAGGCATACACAGAATCCAAAACACTGAAACCTTTAAAGTTAAGTATTTTTTTTTTTAATGTTTATTTTTTTTTAAGAGAGAGACAAAGAGCGTGAGCAGGGAAGGGGCAGAAAGAGAGGGAGGCACAGAATCCCAAGCAGGCTCCAGACTCTAAGTTGTCAGCACAGAGCCTGATGCAGGCCTTGAAGTCACTAGGCAGGAGATCATGACCTGAGCCGAAGTCAGACACTTAACTGACTGAGCCACACAGATGCCCCTTAAAGCTAATTATTTCAAGAAAAATAAGGGGTGCCTGGGTGGCTTAGTCGGTTCAGCATCTGACTGCTGATTTTGACTCAAGTCATGACCCCAGGGTCATGAGATGAGCGCTGCACAGGGCTCCCTGCTGAGTGTGGGGCCTGCTTGGGATTCTCTCTCTCTCCCTCTGTCACTCTCCACCACTTACGCTCACTCTCTCTAAAAGTAAATTTAAGAAAAAAATTTAAAGCAAAATAAAACTCTCCAGATTTTTCTAATGTTATTATTTGTGAAATATTTACAATAGGTGATAACAATTCTTACCCATATTGGCCAATAACCCTGCAATTGCTTGAACATCAGCTCCAAGAAAGACTTCATTCAGAGTTGAAACTACAGGCAAACACAAAGTATGAACACGAATTCTTCTTTCACCTTTGGGGAAAACATATAAATGACAGTAAGGGACAACTTATATTTAAAAACTTGTATACAAGTCTCTTGGAAAAATCATTTCTTTTCAATTTAGAACCAAAAAGATTATTTAATAAACAGAAATAGTTTCAAAGCCTTAATGAGTAAAAACTCATTAACTTTTATTTCTTTCATTTTTTGACTATAAAATTCTTTTTGTTCAAGTTATTACTGAAAAGGAATCATAAATTATGGTAACATGTTCGCTTCTTAAAAATTTCTTTTCTAAACCTTTTGGTTACTTTCTTTCTTTTTTCTTTTTTTTTTTAAGTTTATTTATTTATTTTGAGAGAGAGAGCACAAGTGGGGAAGGGGCAGAGAGAGAGAGAGAGAGAGACAGAGAGAGAATCCCAAGCAGGTTCCTCTCTGCCAGTGCAGAGCCCACTTCAGATTCTCTGTCCCCCCCTTCATTTTCGCTCATGCTCTCTCTCTCTCCCAAAAATAAACTTAAAAAACACTACCTTCCACATGTATTCTAGAGTCTGTTTTGATATTTAAAGTCTAGAGAATTCTTATACTTTCCTCTTTAACCACAGAAAAAAATTTAAAAGAAATCGACTAATATATTTTTTTTGGTAATTATTACCCACAATAATAAAAATAAATACAGAAATAAAAATGAAAACCTTTTGGGAAGCATCAAATATCAAGCTAATTTTTAAAAATTTTCTAATCAGCAAGATCTGGAACACTAAAGTAAAAGAACAAATAAAAAAACTATCCATATTACAAAAAATGTAATATCCATATTACAGCCTATATGGATACATGAAGACCAATGAACAGGTACATATAAGGAGCTCATACAAATTACTTTTAGAAAGAAGAACTATCTGCAATAAAGGGTAACGCTGTTTAGATTTTCTATTCTAGACCAGAATAATGATAATAATGACAGCCAAAAGAAAACATATAATCTTTACCCTATCATATCAGCAACAATAACTAAACACACACACCACACACACACACACACACACAAAGGCTAAAATGAAAAGGGCACTTGGTAAGACCAGAGATTGGTAACATCTTTCTGAAAAGCAACGTGGAAATACCAAGATTTTTTCTAAACAGTAAGCCTCACACTAAGTAGACTCTCAATAAATATCTGTTAAATATGATTGGTTAAGGAAAATAAATATGACACATCTTGGCTTTACCAAGGATAGCAACAAAGCTCTTAAGATCAGAAATACATTCTTTTGGTTTAAGAGAAATGAGTACCTCCAAAAGTAAGGGAGATTATTCTAAGCCAATGAATACGTGACCAAATTTTAAAAATTTCCCTTTGCTGCAACACATTGTATTTATAGTTAACAATACTGGATTGTAGACCTAAAAATTTCTTAAAACATAGATCTCATGTTATATGTCTTTGCCACAAAAACAACAACAACAATCCACACCTCCCCCCCCCCCCAAAAACACCCCACCTTACCTTTGCTGGATGTATACAAGAGTGCAGACTGAAAGGAAACCAACTGAGTGTCAGTAAGACTCTCTTCCACTGACATCTGTACTGCATACCCAGCATCTGGGTTTACATTAGGCAAAGACAGTAAGTCTGTTGACCGAACAAAGAAGTTCCCATGGAAGGTATGAATGGAAAGACCTAGAAGAGAAAACTTTATCAAAATCGTTTATATATTTTCATTTTATCCCTGTCACTTATCACACTGGCAGAGAGTAAATCTAAAGGTTTAGATGTGATACTGTGATTTATGATAAGAATATATACTTGATCTTCACCCATTTCTGGCAGAGAGCTCCTAAACTCTTAGAATTTCCTAAGTGACGAGAGTCACAAAGGTGTCTCTTGCTATGTTGATGGAGTGACTTTTGGCAAGAACCTAGGTAACCTAAGGATGGGGGCTGGTTACCAGAGGACCCAACCATGTGATTAGAAGGCTGGAACTTTCAGTTCAACCCCTACCCCACCAACATCCTTCAGGGAGGGGAGAGGACCTAGAGGATGATACAGTCACCAACCGCCAATAATCTAAGCAATCATGACTATGTAAATAAGTCTTCATAAAAACTCAAAAGGATGGGGTCCTTCGGAGAGCATCTGGATTGGTGCACACATGGAGATCTGGGAGGAGTGGAGCACTCAGAGAGAACATGGAAGCTGCAGAAGCTCCATGCCCTTTGCCTTCTCCATACCTTGCCCTGCACATCTCTTCCATTTGGCTGTTCCTGAGTTATATCCTTTTATAAAAAACCAGCAATCAAGTAAATAAAATGTTTCTCTGAGTTCTGTAAGCTGCTCTGTAGCAAATAAATTGAACCCAAAGAGAGGGTTTTAGGAACCTCCAATCTATAGCCAGCCAATCAGAGCACAAAAATAAACAGAAACCCAAAGAAGCTACTGTGGTAACTAACTGGTTATGAGTGACACTAATACCTGAGTTGTTTGAAGATGTGTCAGCCTTATACAAGTGTTATTTGATACTTTACTTAAGATGTTACATATGTTTTATTACCAGTTGTTTCACTCAATCATTTTTTCTTTTTATTACAATGATAATAGAGAACTCCATTTGGCAAATGGTTTGACCAACAGATTTCAACATCTATCTAGTGGACAGGTTGTGGATCCTTATCTTTTGATATCTTTTTGGCTACATATTTCATATAATCTTTCCACTGCAAAAAAAAAAAAAAAAGATTGAGTCCAGGGTGACTCAGTCAGTTAAGCATCTGACTCTGGTTCAGGTCATGATCAGGCTCTGTGCTGACAGCTCAGAGCCTGGAACCCAGTTTGGTTTCTGTGTTTCTCTCTCTCTCTGCACCTCCCCCACTCACACTCTGTCTCTCTTTCTCAAAAATAAATAAACATTAAAAAAAATAAGTTAAAAAAATGATTGCTTCACACCTCTTAAAGAACAGCATTATTTTAAAATTTGAATGAAAGATTAGAACCAGGTTGATAATGTGAAGGAATAAAATATCTGGAATTATTTCCCATTTTCCTAAGAGAATAGTTATTATCATTTAGCAGCCACAGGCATTTATCCTGAAAAATACACTGGATTAAAGCATTCTGAAACTTTCAGACTATTTCCAAAGCAACACTGAGGCAAGGTTAGTAGCAGTGCAGATAGAGAAGAGCACAAATAAAAAGATCTCCTACTTGTAAGATCAATGGTGGGGATGGTGGCACAATAATGAAAATGTACTTCAAAACAAAACAACAAAAAAAGAAAATGTACTTAATGCCATTCAACTGTATACTTTTAAATGGTTAAATAAAAAATTTTGTTATGAATAATTACTGTAATTAAAAAAATAATTGTTTTATTAAAAAAAACACCTTTCACTACTACTACTTCTGTTCAAGACATGGAATAAAAATCCATGCCTATTTTTGGTGGGGCGGGGGGGAGAGGAGGGATATGATTTTTTAAAATTAGATATAATTCACATACCATAAAAATTACACATAGGGGTGCCTGGATGGCTTAGTTGGTTAAACCTCTAACTTCAGCTCATGTCATGATCTCACGGTTTGTGAGTTCGAGCCCCACCTTGGGCTCTGTGCTAACAGCTCAGAGCCTGGAGCATGTTTCAGATTCTGTGTCTCCCTCTCTCTCTGCCCCTCTCCTACTCACAATCTCTCCCTCTCTCCCTCCATCCCTCCCTCCCTCCCTCTCTCTCTCTCTCAAAAACAAACACTAAAAAATTTATAAAAATTACACATAAAGTGTACAATTCAGTGGCTTTTGGTATATTCAGAAGAGTCCCCGTTTTATAATGTTTCTTCTCCATTCTTTTTTTTTTCACCTAGGCTCCACATCCAATGTTGGCTTGAATTCACAACCCTGAGATCAAGAGTCCCATGGTCTACCGACTGAACAAGCAAGGCACTCCTTATCTATTATTAACTGCATATTCCATCAGTGTAAGTAAAATACCTTAGAAGAGCAAACATGAAATAAGACTAGCTGAAAATGTGTATTTACTGGTATCAAAAGCAACGTTTCTATGCATATGTTAAAAAATAAAAGTCCCACCTTTCGTGCACCGAATCCTCATGACTGCCTCAAAGCCAATTTTTCGAGTGAGGTATCTCTGTAGTTCCTTCTGTAATTTCTGTACTTGTACTGGGTTCTGCTGATGGTGGTAAGACGGATAGTAATAGACACTACCTGCTGAATACCGAGAAATACAACCTGGAAGAGAACACACACTTTTAAAAAATCCTGCCATTAAGTGCTGACTGCACCAAAAAAACTACTGGTATTTGAATCAATTCTTCCTTAGCCTCCCAAAGTATTATCAGAAAAGAAAATTTCATTCTTTTAAATAGTATAAAAAAGTCTCTATTATAAATATTTAGAGTAGAAGACCAAAAGGTTTATAGTAGACTGATTAACTCTCCCAAAGGAATAAAAATCCCTTCACTTTGTCCTCTATTTGGAATATTATCATATAAATACCATTTTCACATTCATTTGAAAAAAAATAGTCATGAGGAAGAACTTACCCAGAGAAGCCAAATCAGAATACTGTCCACTAAGAAGGAATAAGTCAACGGCTACCTGCTGACCAGAACAATCCAAGGCTAATTTCTTAAAGAAGTCAGTGGATGGTGTCAAGTGAATTTCCTATTAATAATAAGTTATATAAAGAAAAATTTTAAATTAAATTGTCATAAAATTTTTATGTTTTTTAAAACTTTATTTATTCATTTATTTTGAAAGGGAGAGCTCAAGGGAGCAGGGGAGGGGCAGAGAGAGAGGGACAGAGAATTCCAAGCAGGCTGCACAAGGTCAGCACAGAACCCAATGTGGGGCTTGAACCCACGCACAAACTGTGAGATCATGACCTAAGCTGAAATCAAGAGTAGGACACTTAACTGAATGAGCCACTCAGGTGCCTCTAAATTGTCATAAAATTTTAAAATCTGTCTGTATATACCAAGATGTTAACAGGTAGCCTTGGGGGGTAGTCTAAAAAAATCCTTTATTTTTGTAATATTTTTTCACTTTTTCAGTAAAAAAATATGTACTGCTTAACTATTTTCTACTTTGTTTCACCTTTATTTTTTATCTTTTGAGAGAGAGCAAGTAAGCGAGAGAAAGTGAGCTGGGGAGGGGCAGAAAGAGAGGGAGAGAGAAGATGGAAGTGGGCTCTGTGCTGATAACGGAGAGCCCAACGCAGAGCTCGAACTCATAAACTATGAGATCATGACAGAGCTGAAGTCAGAAGCTTAACTGAGCCACCCAGGTGCCCCTATTTTGTTTTACTTTTAAAAAGAAGTATACCTATTATGCTAATTTCGGTAATCGATTTAACGTTTACTATGCTGGAAACTGTTCTAAACAATTCATGTGTATTATCCATTCAGCCTTTTGAACTACTATAAGAAGCAGGTAACTACCATTATTTTCACTTTATAAATAAACATAAGGAAAGAGAAGGGCAAAGAAATTAACTACTCAAGTTCATACATCTAAAAAGCAAAATTTAGGGAGACAGACTCCAGGACTGACACCATAATTGTAGCACATGGCAACTCTCATCATCTTTTGAAAAATACTCATCTCAAATTAAGTTTATACATACAAGGTGTTAAAAGCAATTCTATGGCAGTCAGTATACCAAACTATGACTACGTTTTAGTGTTTATCCATGTTCTACTTTGTCCCTAGAAGGGACATTCCTTAGCTGCCAGACTTTCTCATCAAAGGCAGGCTGCATTGTGAGTAGCATGCCAAATATCCAACAGTAAAGTAAGAGTCAATCAGGTAGAAAATGTAATAAAATAGAAATTATGACATAAAAGAGAAATGCTTTATCTATTTCCTTATACTCCCTACTCTCCACAACTGAAAAGTAAATGAGAAACAAGCTTTGTGGTCAAAGGGACAGAGCAGAACACCACCATGTACAGTAACATACATGTGATGACACCCTCACCTTAGCAGAAGACCTTTGGTTGGGCTCCTCTCGCGGTCTCAGGGCTCCCACTCCAAGAGTAGGAAGTTGTGTTTGAAAGACAGACATTCGACCACCAGTTGGGGACATCAGCTTAAAGGCAGCCTGAAGTGCAGGACCCAAGGCACTCTGCGTTTCCAGGGTCTTGGTGAACATTTGTGGCAAAGTTTTCAGTAAATCTTGAACAAGCTTGTAAAATAAAGCAAGAAAACTCAAAGGTGTTACAAGTAAAATTTTTTTTCACAAAAAATCAGTAACTAATACAGTAGACAAGACACCGAGTTGTGATGATGGTCAGATAATCTACAGACAGTACAGTAAACAATGAAGTTGGTCAAATGACAAGAAAGCCATTTTAAGTCAACATTATAAATTGGCAAGCAAGACAAATCAAAATTGGGGCCTTACAGTTCTTGCACATGCAGTAGTCCAGCAAGACTATAAGTCCAAAATGTATCCAAAAGAACCATCACAGGTTAGAGATTTGTTTTATTTTAATGCCATGAAACATGGCCTTCTCAATCACCTCTACACACATTATTCTTTTCAGTTCCAAAGCAAGTTTAACTCTTCCCTACTGAAAAGTCTAAGATAGCCAGTAAATTTGCCAACTAGTAATACCACTACAAAAGAAAAACAAAATGAAAAACAACTACCTATTCAGGTTTATTGTACAAATAAGGAGAGTCAAAGGGAAAAAATGTACTTCACACTATGGTGAAGTCACTGTTGCCAACAGCTAAGACCATAGACTTGCTAGTTAAAATGTTACCCCTACGGCATATATGCATGTACAGGGTAGACAACATCCCCCCTTCAGACACATTCTGTTCACCTCTCACTGTATTATGTCATGGCAATTTCCAGGCAGGTAATAAGTTTCTTCTGAACTGACCCCAATGACACTCTGTGAATCAGAAAAGCAAAGGGCACTGAAAGCAGCCTAGCTAAAGTGCTTCTATGTAGTGACCAGAAGCTTATCTGAGCAACCCTCCCAATTTCCCAAATGGCTGGCAAGGCAGGTTTCCTTCAGGTTTTCCTCCTTTATGCAATAGGCTTATCTTCTACCCTATTACAAGCATCTTGCTATATTAGACTTAAAAGCCATCAGTTCAAGGGTAAACTCAAGAGCTGTTCATCTGATGAATTTTAACTAACAGCAAATATAAAATGTTACACGTCTTAAAAATACCTCAGAAACAAACAAAACTTTACTTAAAGTTCATTTTGAAAATATAATCCTTCAATATTATAATTAAGTATGTCAGATAGGAAAATGTGCCTTACCTCTTTACTTTCATTTAAATTTACTAATAAGTTCTCTGGCATAGGTATAAAAACATCTGAAAAATAAATAAATATTTCTTTTAAACAAAACTTAATTGTTAAAGATGTTCCAAATACTTAACACTGATACAATTAACTGCCCCCATATTTAAAGAAAAGCCACCTTCTCTACTATTACATATACAGCAGTGTCTACCCATGTTCAAAAAGCCACCAAAGTAGCATTTATTTAGGTATTTACTGCAACTTATCTGTTACCATGTATAAGGTAAATAGCCTCCTAGAAAATATTAGATCATATTAGATCATATTAGAAAATATTGATCTATAAGCACTCAGTAAGGGTTTGCAGAAGTGCTCTGCTTCTTAGGTTAAAGACACAGTTTAGAATGCTACTTTACATTCTTGCTTAGACCTAGAAGCCAGCATTCTTATCATTAAAAAAAAAAAAAATGTTGAATAAGATGACATACAAGAAAGCTGTCTTTACAAAGAAGTCACATAGCCCACCAACTGCTCTGTCATTCAAAAAGGAGATACTCTCATAAATGAGGCCCCCACCAGTGCCTATACTTCTGAAACTACAAAATCAATTACATCAGAAGATAGGCTAACTGACCACATCAGATGAGCTCCTCAGGATTCAAATTTATTGTTACTTATGAATTAAATTCTCTTCCTTAAAAAGGGAGCAAATGGGGAAGGGAAATGTCGGTGGTGGTGACGGATTATGAGAAGTCTCACTTTCTACATTTTGGTACTGTTTGTGATTTTTTAAAAAAAGGCTCATTACAACCTTTGTAAAAAGTAATACCAAAAAAATAATGTGAAACATTATTTACTTGACCTGTCACATAAAAATTCTGTTTAGATTTCTTCGTTTTTCTTTAGAACTAGAAAACGTTCAATACAAATTTTACAGAGATACAATTCACAAAACATGGGGGCGCCTGGGTGGCTCAGTTGGTTGAGTGTGCAACTTTGGCTCAGGTCATGATCTCACAGTTCGTGAGTTTGAGCCCCGCGTCGGGCTCTGTGCTGACAGCTCAGAGCCTGGAGCCTTCTTCAGATTCTGTGTCTGCCTCTCTCTGCCCCTCCCCCACTTGCACTATGTCTCTCTCTGCCTCTCAAAAATAAAGAAACGTAATATAAAAAAAAAAACAACAATTCATAAAACATAGAATTCACCCTCGTAGAAGATACAATTCAGTAATTTTTTAATATGTTCACAAAATTACACAACCATCACCAGTAATTCCGGATCCTTCCCATCATCCCGAAAAGAAATGCCACATGACTTAGCCGCCATTCTTCATGACCCTGACAACTCTCACAGCACTAGGCAGCTGCCAGTCTGTCTCTGGATTTGTGTACGCTGGACACATCGTACTAACAAAGTCACACTATGAGGTCCTTTGTGACTGGCTTCTTACACAACAAAATGTTTTCAAGGCTCACCCATGTGGTAGCATCTATCAGTACTTTATTCTCTTTCATTGACAAATATTTCATTGTATAGATACATTTTTTTGTTTACACATTCATCAACTAATGGATATTAGGGTTGTTTCTACTTTTTTGGCTATGTTGCTATGAACATTCACAGGCACAGTCTTAATTTTCTTGAGTATATAAATATTGAGTAGAATTGCTGGATCATATGGTAACTCTATGTTTAACTTCTGGAGGAAGTGACAGACTGTTTTCTGTAGTGGCTGCAACATTTTCCGTTCCAAACAGCAGTATATGAGAGTTGTAATTTCTCCACTTTCTTGAAAATACTTTGTTACTGTCTTTTTTTAAATCCCTGCTATGTGACATACAGCAAGGGACATTCCATCTATCAGCTTATGTATAAAATTGAGAGGCTGGACCACATCACTGAATTCACAATTTGGCCCATCATCAGAATCACCTGTTCAGCGAACAATGCAGTAAGTATCTGGGTAAACAGGTTAGGAAATAAAGCTGATTTTTTGTGAGATTTAAAATAACCAAGACAGAAGGGAGCTCTCCTCAAGTACTACCTTTTAAAGATGTACAGTGAATCCTCACTATTCATGGATTCTATATTTGCCAATTTGCCTACTCGGTAAAATTTATTTGTAACCACAAAACCAATACTCATGATGCTTCTATGGACATTCATAGACATGCTGACAGCAGCAAAAAAAAAAATTGAGTTCTGAATATCCTAGTCAGTGTAAGGTAGCATTTCATTGTGGTTTTCATTTGTATTTCCCTGATAATTTAGGATATGGAGCATCTTTTCAAGTGCTTATTGGCCATTGAACACTGTGTATTGAATAGAGACAGGTCTATTCCAATATTTTGCTCACTTTTTAATCAAGATGTCCTTTTCAGGTTAAGTTGTAGGGCTTCTTTACATAATCTCGATATAAATTCCTAATCAGACATATGATTTGCAAATATTTTCTCATATTGTGGACAGTCTTTTCACTTTCTTGATGGTATCCTTTGAAACACGAAGTTTCTGAAGAAATCAAATTTATCCTTTTCTCTCTTTTTTCAAACTAATCTCTACATCCAATGTGAGGCTCAAACTCATGACCCTGAGATCAAGAGTTGAATGCTCTACCGACTGAGCCAGCCAGCCTATTTTTTCTATTTTTTCTATTTTTCTATTTTTTGTTGTTTGTGCTTTTGGTGTTATACCTAGGAAATCAACCAATCCAAGGTCACAAAGATTTACTTCTGTTTTCTTCTATTTTAATCTCATACTCAAAGGGCGCCTAGGTGGCCCAGTCAGTTAAGCATCTGACTTCTGCTCAGGTCATGATCTCACAGTTCATGAGTTCAAGTCCCACATCGGGCTCTGTGCTGACAGCACAGAGCGTGGAGCCTGCTTCAGATTCTGTGTCTCCCTCTCTGTCTGCTCCTCCCCGCTCATGCCCTCTGTCTCTCAAAAATAAATAAACATTAAAAAAAAAATTTAATCTCACACTCCAGTCTATGAGTTTTGAGTTAATTTTTCTTAACTGTGGTTATGAAATATACACAATATATGGGGTCAAGAGTCACATGCCCTACCAAGTGAGCCGGCCAGGCATCCCTCACCTTAACCATTTTTAAGTGTACATACATTCGCAATGTTGTATAGCCATTACCATTATGTATTTTCAGACTGTTTACATCATCGCAAACTCTGTACTCACTAAATAGTAACTCCTTAACCCCTGGTAACCTGTACTCTACTTTCTATCTCCATGAATGTGCCTATTCTCAGTATCTCATATAAGCAGAATCATACGATCCTTGTGCTTTTGCACCTAACTTACTTTACTTCGCATGTTTTCAAAGTTCATCCGTGTTATAGCATGCAACAGAATTTCATTCTTGAGTATATGTATATACCACACTGTTTATCCATTCATCTGTTGATGGATACTTGAATTGTTTACATATTTGGCTACTGTGAATAATGTTGCTATGAACCTTGGTATGAGTATTGGTTTGAGCCTGCTTTCAATTATTTTAGGTATATACTGGGAGTAGAACTGCTACATCATAATGACAACTATGTGTTTAACTTTTTTGAGGAATTGCCAAACTGTTTTCCATAGCACTGTACCATTTTACATTCCCATCAGTAATGCATGACAGTTCCAGGGTTTCCACATCTTTGTCAAAACTTATCATGTCCTATTTTTTTGATAATAGCCACTGTAATGGATGTGAAATTGTATCTCACTGTGGTTGTGATTCGTGTTTCTTTTTTTTTTCTTTTGGTTTTGAGAGGTTTGTTTGTTTATTTATTTAATTTTACTTGGTTAACACAGTGCGATATTGGTTTTAGGAGAATTTATTGACTTGTCACTTTACATACAACACCTAGTGCTCATCACAACAGGTGCCCTCCTCAGTATCCATCACCCACCTAGCCAATCACCCACCCACTTCCCTCTGTCAACCCATAGTTTGTTCTCTATCATTAAGAGTCTCTTATGGTTTGTCTCCCTCTCTTCTCTTCCCCCCATTCCCGTATGTTCATCTGTTTTGTTTCTAAATTCCCACGAGTGAAATCATAAGGTATTTGTCTTTCTCTGATTTATTTTGCTTAGCATCACACATTCTAGCTCCATTCACGTCATTGCAAATGGAAAGATTTCATTCTTTTTGATGGATAATAATATTCCACTGTATATACATTGCACATCTTCCTTATCCATTTAGCAGTCAATGGACATTTGGGCTCTCTGTAGTTTGGCTATTGCTGAGAAGCATATCTCTAATGACTAATGATGTTGAGCATTTTTCTTTTCATGTGCTTATTGACCATTCATGTATCTTCTTTGGGGAAATGTCCATTTAAGTCCTTTGCCCATTTTTGAATTGTGCCATTTTTTTTAATCATTGAGTTGAGGAGTTCTTTACATGTTCTAGATATTGATCCTGCATCATTCATACGATCTGCATATATTTTTGCCAATTTTGTGAGTCCTCTTTTCACTCTTTTGAAAATGTTCTTTGATGTACAAAAGGTCTTAGTGTTCATGAAGTTCAATTTATTTTTTGTTACCTCTACTTTTGATGTATACCCAGGTAATCGCTGCCAAACCCAATGTTATAAAGATTTTCCTCTGTTTTCTTTTAAGAGTTTTATAGTTTTAGCCCTTGAGTTTAGATCTTTGATCCATTTTTTTTTATATGTTTTAAGTAAGGGTCCAACTTCATTCTTTTGCATGCTCATTTTCCTCCGAATCATTTGTTGAAAAGACAGTTTTTTCCCTATTGAATGGCCTTGGTTTCCATGTCAAAAATCAATTCACCATATATGTGAGGGTTTATTCCTGGGCCCTCTATTCTATTCCATTACTCTTATATGTCTATTCTCAAATACTTTTTGAATGAACGAACGAATGAATGAATGAGGGAAAAAGAAACCTACATTTAATCTGAGTTTGAACATTAACTTGTTTTTGTTGCCTTGTCCAGAATTCACTTTACCTCTATTACTGTTTCCTCTTCTGTGAATAAGGGATTACACTGAAGGACTCTTACAATTCCAACAAGCTTATCATTTTATACTCCAGGTCTTTTCCCTCAATATAATAGAGTCATATCGTATACACTCTATAACATGATATTTCTCAAACTGAAAATTCCTAAGACATTTCAATAATTTAAAGTGTATAATATATACCTTCAATATCTGAAACTATTAGCATCTGAGGTTGAGAGAGACCTTCTTGAAGACTGTAGAAGTGGATTGTACTATCAAACGTAATGAAGCCAATTTTTGTCCTAGTATTGCCAGGAAGCCTATAAACAAATTCAGAAGAGGATTTCATCAAGTTTTCCCATATAAATAAATAAATATATATATTTATTATATATATATATATATATATATATATATATATATATATATATATATATATATATATATAATATCTGTGAAGAGTTAACATGCAAATAACTACTTTGGTATTATGGGAAGTGTCCCAACATAAATGTTCAACCCATTCAATGTTTAATTAGCATGAAAACATACCCTGCACAAAGTGAAAACACTGCAGAAGCCAAACAATCAACAAAACCAAGCAATAATAAAGCAATCCAAAACTCATTACACCTATATGAAGTTAAATAAGTCACACAGGAAATGGCAGATAAAAAATACTTGAAAGTGTATACAAAACTTTTCATGTTCCTGTAGTGAAAACTTTGTAGATGATTTTAATTTATCAAAAATAATTTTAAAAAATTACCATAAATGGTAATTCCAAAATATAAATTAAGTACTGCACTTCTTTTAAAAGTTTACCCAAGGACTCTTGGGTGGCTCAGCTGGTTAAGCGTCCGACTTTGGCTCAGGTCATGATCTCACAGCTATGAGTTCAAGCCCCATGTCAGGCTCTGGGCTGACAGCTCAGAGCCTGGACCCTGCTTCATATTCTGTGTCTCCCTCTCTGCCTCTCCCCCACTTGCACTCTGTCTGTCTCTCTCTCTCAAAAATAATAAAAACACTAAAAAAAGTTTTTAAAGGTTACCCAAATCTCTTCTTATGTTGTTTGTCTTAAGAAGAGCAGTAAGGAGCACCTCACTGGCTCAGTCTGTTGAGTGTCTGACTTCAGCTAAGGTCATGATCTCACGGTTCTTGAGTTCAAGCCCTGCATCGGGCTTTCTGCTGTAGGCACTGAGCCCACTTCAGATTCTCTATCCCCTACTCTCTCTGTCCCTCCCCTGTTCACTCTCTCTCAAAAGTAAATAAACCTTAAAAAAAAAAAAAAAGAGCAACAGGAGGATTTGTCTTAAAGAACTTAAATGTGTTGACCTATAGTTTCTTAAGGAGAGGGACAAACTAGTTTTCATTCTTGTTGCTCATGCTTAGATGAGTCAGTGGAGTTTCACATCAACAGACAATCCCCATATACAATCTAAATTAAAAATATAAATACTGGGTACACTGGGTGGCTCAGTCAGTTAAGCATTCAACTCTCGATTTCGGCTCCAGTCATGATCCCAGGGTCATGGGATCAGGCCCCACATGGGGCTCTGGGCTGACAGCCAAGAGCGTGCTTGAGATTCTCTCGCTCCTTCTCTGTGTGCCCCTTCTGCACATGCTCCTGCACACACTCTCTCTCTCAAAACAAGTAAATAAACTTAAAAAAAAAAAAAATGCCAGAAAGAACAAGGAGGCTCCTTTCACCAAGGTGAAGGACTTAGAAGTCCACTTCTGATATGATTTGATACTTCACATTCTTCCACACAACACAAGAGCACTATGTTTCATTACACTGAAAAGTCATACTAGCTTTTATGGGTTACACTAAGTATCTAAGGAACCATTTAACATACAGATATTTTAAGAGACTTAAGACATAGGATAATGAAATGCCACTTGTACACACTGTTTGTATTCTTATTTCAACAAACTTACAGTAAAAAGACATTTCTGAGACAACCAAAACTAGAACCAGGATTAAATCATATTATGGAACTATTGCTAATTTTGTGTAGTGTAATACTTGAATCTTAGGGTTAAAAATAATTCTAAGTACTTATAGTTAAAAGGATATGCTGACTATGGTTTGAGTAAAAATACTCAAGGGGAAAAAAGTGTTTATGTATGGGAGGAATTAGATGAAGCAAGAACAGATGAATGCTAAAAATATTGAAGGTGAGGGATAAGTACCTGGAAGTTCACTACATTCTTTCTATTTACTACATGTTTGAAATTTTTTCATTTAAAAAAAGTAAGGGGCACCTGGGTGGCTCAGTCGGTTGAGGGTTTGACTTCAGCTCAGGTGGTGATCTCATGATTCGTGGGTTTCAGCCACACACCAGGCTTGCTGCTGTCAGCACAGAACCAGCTTTGGGTCCTCTGTCCCCTCTCTCTCTCCCCCTCCCCCACTCACACTCTCTCTCAAAATGAATAAATATTTTTTTTTAAGTTAAAATAAATTTATGTTTCTCAGAGAAAGTGAGATCTAAAGTTAACGAATCAATTTTATGGAGTTTTAGAACACAATTATATAGCATTTTTTCTATTTTGACACTACTTATTCATTTTGCTAGTTTCAAATTTAAGATGAATTAAGATACTTACAAATCCAGATTGTCTAACAAACTCTGGCAAACTGTATTCAAGTATCCAGTTTCAACGGCATTGTGAGATACATCAAACACAAAGAGATACACTGGAGGTTGAGGTGGTCGTAACTGAAGAAAAGAAAGATCTCAATAAATCATTTCAAAGGATTAAATCTAAACTTATCATCTGTCTGGCCCACTTACAGCAAAACAACAAACATTATCTATAGATTAAGACAATTATAAACAATAATGGATTGAGAAAACAATACAAAAATAACAAGAATTTTAAAAACAGGCAAAACTTTATTTTTTTGAGACACATACTTATAAAACACAAAATGAAGATGTGATTGCCCTTAGAAGAGTTTTTCTCTAGGACAGGAAGAAAAGAAAATGTGATCAGAAGGCATTCTGGGAGTACTGGCAATGCTCAATTCTGACTTGGGTGGTACTAACACAGGTGTTTATTATTTGGTAAACTACACACTTATGTTTTACAGACTTTTCCATATGTACACAATATTTCACAATATAGGGAAATTATAGCTGTGACTTGATTTCTCAAGTTAGCCTGAGCTGGTTCCTTAACCAATGCATTTCAGCTAAAATCCATAAAAAAGTACAACTATATTTTAAAATTCCAAATTTAGGGGTGCCTGAGTGGCACAGTTGGTTAAACATCTGACTCTTGATTTCAGCTCAGGTCATGATCTCACAGTGAGATCAAGCACCGCTTGAAATTCTCTCTCTCCCTCTCTCTGTGCCCCTCTCCTGCTCGTGTGTGCCATCTCTCAAAAATAAACAAACATTTAAAATAGAATAGAATAAAATAAAAAATTCCAAAGTTAAAGATTTGTTTTCAATTCACTAAAAAGCATCAAAAAACCACAATGAGAACTGGGCATGTGGTATACTAACTTTTATATTCTTATGCACAGATCACTTGCCAAATCCATACCATCTCTCACCTACGAGATAAGTGACGAAGGAACAAAACATCTACAATAAGCAAGTTTACAAATTTAAAGGAAGCCACTTTTGTAAAACCTGGGAGACAAAAGAGCCCTAGGGAGGGCAATTCAAAAGAACAGAGGCTTCTGATTTTTTGGCTTGAATTCAACAGACACAGCTACACTACAGAAAACTATTACCATTTATTTTTTATTTCTTAATTTTTTTAATGTTTACTTTATTTTTGAGAGAGAGAGCATGAGCTAAATAATATTCCCTTTATTTAGAGAAAATTATGGCATGGTGAAATAGTAACCCAATCAAAGCCATGGATTTTTATGCAAGCTCTCCCACTTACTTAAATGATATTTAGCAAGTCACTTAACCGAAGTTTGTTTTCCTACCTTACAGACAGGAACAACATTCACCTAGCTTATTTCAGACTGTTTGTGATGATCAAAAATACCTAAGTGCTGGGGCGCCTGGGTGGCTCAGTTGGTTAAGCGACCGACTTCGGCTCAGGCCATGATCTCGTGGTTTGTGAATTCGGGCCCCGCATCGGGCTCTACGCTGACAGCTCAGAGCCTGGAGCCTGCTTCGGATTCTGTGTCTCCCCCTCTCTCTACCCCTCCCCTGCTCACACTCTGTGTCTCTCTGTCTCTCAATAATAAATAAACGTTAAAAAAATTTTTTTAAATGTGTAAGTGCTAAGGCGCCTGGATGGCTGAGTCCACTGGACGTCCAACTACGGCTCAGGTCATGATCTCACTGTTCGTGGGTTCGAGCCCTGCTTCAGGCTCTGTGCTGACAGCTCAGAGCCTGGAGCCAGCTTCAGATTCTGTTTCCCTCTCTTTCTGCCCCTCCCCTGCTAGCACTCTGCCTCTTTCAAAAATAAATAAAACACTAAAGAAATTGTTTTTAAATGTAAGTATTCTGTAAAATGTAAAGTGCTAATTTAACGTTGGGCATAATTATTATTTTAAAAATGCAAGACTTTAGATATTCATACAAATGTATAATAGTACTTGCAAAAGAGTGTTTATCATGGCATTATTAGGAAAAAGTTGGAAGTGACTTAAAAGTAAACACGATCCCAATATTATATTGTAAATTTCTGGATTGATGCACAAGAAATATAAGTGAAACTTTACACTTTTACTTTTCAAATTTACCCCTGTATACTTAACTACATTTATAATGAACAAGTATAACATATAAAATTTAAAAGCATACAATTTTGGTAAAAGATGACACAGTGTTTTATTTAAAATCTAGTACTAAGTAATATACTATATAAAAACATATTATTTATATAATTTTATACAATAACATATAAAAAATGAAAGCAGGGTTGGGAATGCAAACTGGTGCAGCCACTCTGGAAAACAATATGGAGGTTCCTCAAAAAACTAAAAATAGAACTACTCTACGACCCAGCAATTGCACTACTAGGCATTTACCCAAGGGATACAGGTGTGCTGTTTCGAAGTGACACATGCACCACAATGTTTACAGCAGCACTATCGACAATAGCCAAAGTATGTAAAGAGCCCCAAATGTCCATCGATGGATGAATGGATAAAGAAGATGTGGTATGTATATGTGTGTGTGTGTGTGTGTGTGTGTGTATACATATATAATATACATAGTGTATATATATTATATATATAATATAATAGAGAATATATATATATATATATATACATATAGTAGAGTATTACTTGGCAATCAAAAAGAATGAAATCTTGCCATTTGCAACTATATAGATGGAACTGGAGGATATTATGCTAAGTGAAATTAGTCAGAGAAAGACAAAAATCATGACTTCACTCATATGAGGACTTTAAGAGACAAAACAGATGAACATAAGGGAAACAAAACCAATATAAAAAGAGGGAGGGGGACAAAACAGAAGAGACTCATAAATACAGAGAGGGGCGCCTGGGTGGCTCACTCGGTTAAGTATCCGACTTTGGCTCAGGTCATGATCTCACGGTTCGTGAGTTCAAGCCCCACGTCAGGCTCTGTGCTGACAGCTCAGAGCCTGGAGCCTGTTTCAGATTGTGTCTCCCTCTCTCTCTGACCCTCCCCTGTTCATGCTGTTTCTCCCTGTCTCAAAAATAAATAAACGTTAAAAAAAAATTTTTTTTTTAAAATACAGAGAACAGGGGCGCCTGGGTGGCTCAGTCAGTTAAGCGGCCGACTTCACCTCAGGTCATGATCTCGCGCTCCGTGAGTTCGAGCCCCACGTCGGGCTCTGTGCTGACAGCTCAGAGCCTGGAGCCTGTTTCAGATTCTGTGTCTCCCTCTCTCTGACCCTCCCCCGTTCATGCTCTGTCTCTCTCTGTCTCAAAAATAAATAAATGTTAAAAAAAATTTTTTTTAAATAAAAAATAAAAAAAATAAATAAAATAAAATAAAATAAAATAAAATACAGAGAACAAACTGAGGGTTACTGGAGGGGTTGTGGGGGGGGATGGGCTAAATGGGTAAGAGGCACTAAGGAATCTACTCTTGAGATCATTGTTGCACTAGATGCTAACTAATTTGGATATAAATTTTAAAAAATAAAAAATAAAATTAAAAAAAAAAAACCTGCAAAGTTAAAAAAAAAAAATGAAAGCGGGGTGCCTGGGCGGCTCAGTTGGTTAAGCGTCCTACTCTTGGTTTTGGCTCAGGTCATGATCTCATGGTTTGTGAGATCAAGCCCCACGTTGGGCTCTGCACTGACAGTGTGGAGTCTGCTTGGGATTCTCTCTCCTTCTCTCTCTGTCCCTCCCACCGTGTGCGCAATAGCTTTCTCTCTCTCAAAAAATAAGAAAAGAAGGAAGCAAGCAAGCAAGCAAGCTAGCTTACCATGTATTCTGAAGGAGCCATAAACTCAATAGTAGCATTCTGAACTTCAGGTCTTCTGTGAGGTTCTCCATAGACTCTGGTCAAAGGGTTGTACATGAATTCTTCAGGAACTATGTAAGTTAACAACATACAATGATACAACTGAAAGGATTAAGGTCAATTTATCTGGTATTTAGCAGTTTTCTTATTTTGAAGATTTATAAATAAGCCAATATGGACTAAAAATTAAAGGATAAATACACTTTGTTTTTGAGTTCTATTCAAGTTTCCCCCATACTTAATAGTACTAAGTATGATTTTACAGCTACTATCACTGTGATTTTTCTTTTCCTACCTTCTAATTTACACTTTGTCTCAATTCTCACTAAAGCTGCTTTCCTAAAACAGCTTAAAAGAATGATAAAAATTCAATGAATACTAATTATTTTCTTACATGTGAGACAAAATCTTGTGTTAAATTTCATAACCATACGCGAATATTAACACTGACATGAAATGTACAGCCTCTGGCTGCCCCATAGCTTTCAGCTGCCCCTTGAAAACTATGGCACAAATACCTGAGAGGCTAAAGCTAAATGAAGGCTAACAGTTCGGTCACTTCCATTAATTAATGAGGCCTTTATGGAACATCAGTTGCCTATACACTAGAGCTCAAAGAATATTTTCTAAATTATCACTGCACCTGTCTTCCCATTAACTGTTTAGAAACTCAAATTCCTACATATGTTAAAGGGTAAGCCATAGTTCATGAAATGGTCTGGGCTGCAAACTAAAGTAACTTCTACCTTTATTATAATTTTATTTCACATAATGAAGCCCATATACATAAGATTTTAAAGACATACTAAACACTATAAATACATTTTCTGAATTATTAGAGAATAAAAATAACGTTCTTACACTATCCTCCCTTTACTCTTAAATAATATAAACAATAAAAATGGTTTTAAAAAATCTCTTAAATTCTCCATTTGCCAATACTTAATGAAATTTCCTTCCAGAGACCTAATTTTCTTTTTTTTACTTTTAATTTTTTTTTTTTTTTTTTTTTTTTTTTTGAGTAAGCTCTATGCCAACATGGGGCTTGTACTCATGACCCTGAGATCAAGAGTCACATGCTCTACTGACTGAGCCAGCCAGGTACACCAGAGACCTAATTTTCAATGTGGATAGCAGCATACCCTTTTTCTTCTCTAATCCTAATAAAATGTTACTGGTTAGATGAAATTCCTTAAATATAAACTGTTAACAGCTTCTGAAAGAGATCTCCTCTTCCTCAATTACTGAAAAAACTACATTCAACTAACCTTCTAGCACTGCCCACTTCCCTCCTTATTGCAGTGAATGAAGCTAATGGCAGCTATTCTGTGGACTTATTTCTTTCACCCTAGAGAAAAGGCATGGGACAGTTTCTAAATAAAAATATTTCTTAAATTATAGGCTTAAATAATACCATGAAATATGCCATTTATTATATACCCAATATAATAAATGTAAAAAAAGGTATCAGAATATTATCACACTTTTTGTTCAAAAAGTATACAATTTTTTATATAGAAGTATAAATGCACAGAAAAAAGTTAATGGAAGTTATCTCTGAGTGGAAGGATTACAGGTAAGTAAGAAAGGGTTTGGGGCTGTGTTTTTGTTTTTTTTTTTAACTTTACATTTGTCTTATTGGCTTTCCCTACAATGCAAGGAGAAATTTGAAAAAGTTTCAAAAAAAAAAAAAAAAAAAAAACCAGAACATACCATCATTGACTCGGTAACATAAGTTACACTTCCATCTCCTTTGATCAAGAAAGCTGACGAAAGGGTTGATGTACGTCCTGCATGAGCGGCATCTCACAATTGTACTGGAGGTAACCACAGGCAATTGCTAGAAAAACAAAACAAATTTTTTAAAGGGAGTGATCATTACGTCTAAAGGCCAAACATTAATCCATACCTTCCAGGTAACTTCTGGAATACTATAATTTTGGAGAAAAAAACAAAGGTAAAAAGAAGTGTTCAAACTGCCACACAAAAAAATTATATGTAGATGAAATGTACTAATTTTAAAAACTACTGGTTTGTTTCAGCAGCATTCTCATTAAATTCTGCCTTTAACAAGTATTTATTTTGGGGTGTCTGGATGGCTCAGTCAGTTAAGCATCCAACTCCAGCTCAGGTCATAATGTCGCAGCTGGTGAGTTTAAGCCCCACGTCAGGCTCCGTGCTGACAGCTCAGAGCCTGAAGTCTGGAGCCTGCATCAGATTCTGTGTCTCCCGTTCTCCCTCTACCCCTCCCCTGCTTGCTCTCTGTCTCTCTCTCTCTCAAAAATATATAAACATTAAAAAAATTTTTAAGTATTTATTTTCTCATTAGGTATTTATATTATAAATCAAACATAGTAAATATCCAGTGTATTTTTCACATGGATGGTAAAGTAAGGATCAACATTCTAAGATCAATGACATGACCAAGGAAATTATTAGGATTTCTTCATATTACATTAAGAGGCTTACCAAGTTCTCATAAAATTACCGTGACAAAGTAAGGTAAGAGTAAATTATATTTAAATACTCAAACTCTCCAATTATGCTCCTACTTAAAGTTTATCCTACATATTAAAAGTTCTAAAGCCTGAATATAAGTTCGTTTTGGGAAAGTTACTTCACTTATGTATTAATCCTCTGAAAAACGTCAAGGTCCATATGTCAAGGTCTCAGAGCCTTAGGATAAAAGTGGACATCTTCTTTGTTTTTCCCTTTTAGCAGAGGGAACAGCTTCCTCAAGGAACAAATTTACTCCCAGAATGGCAGAACTGGAAGACTGGGTAAAGTATTTTAAATGGGCAAATAATTTACAACTTTTTAAAATAGCATGGTTGATTTATTTATTTTCTTTTAGTACTTCTATTTAGTCCCTCTTGAATTTTTTTAAAATTCAACTTATTTTACCTCATTTTCAAGTGTTTGGTAATAAAAGTGCTGGTTGAATTACAAATAAAAGAACTTGTCAGTGGTCAAATTCCTAAAGATAGCTCAAATAAATTCTACGAGTGATTCTTGCATTACTGTAGAAAATTCTTCACCATCAAGTTAATTTCCCATAAAACATTTACTTTCACTAGTGAAACATACCACTAGGTCTTTGAAAGGATGAAGCAGCAGTCCCAAAGGAAGTTTGGCTTTATTCAATAAGGCCTGAGTCTGAGGAATGCTAGTCAGCGTGCATCGAAATAACCTGTATCAAAGTAAAAATCATGTGTCAGTTGTTGTTATGATTATTTTTGGAGGAAAAAAGAAAACTCCAAAAGGTACATTTAACACTGGATCAAATTACAAAGAACACTTCAATAGGTCCTCTCAAATGTTGTCCCATTTAAATATTTAAGTCCTATTCAGAAAGAGAGGGTAGAAAATTACAACTATTATATAACTAAAATAAAGTCTCTTTTTGGCTTGGCTTGTGCATAAGACAGTTCAGACTAACAGATGACTTATTTTCCTTTATATAAATCTATATTACACTGGAATTACAAGGTGATGACCCAAATATGCAAATGCAAACTTAAATTTATTACTGAAAAGACCTGTTTTGTTGAACGTTCTAAAAAGACTATTTAAAAATAACAAAATTTGGGGCGCCTGGGTGGCTCAGTTGGTTAAGCCTCTGACTTCAGCTCGGGTCATGATCTCGCGGTTCGTGAGTTCGAGCCCCGCATTGGGCTCTGTGCTCATAGCTCAGAGCCTGGAGCCTGCTTCGGATTCTGTGTCTCCCTCTCTCTCTGCCCCTCCCCCACTTGTGCTCTGTCTCTCTGTCTCTCAAACGTGAATAAATGTAAAAAAAAAAAAAAAAATTCGTGGGGTGCCTGGGTGGCTCAGTCGATTACACGTCTAACTTCCGCTCAGGTCGTGATCTCACAGTCTGTGGATTTGAGCCCAGAACCAGGCTCTGTGCTGACAACTCAGGGCCTGGAGCCTGCTTTGGATTCTGTGTCTCCCTCTCTCTCTGCCCCTCCCGTGTGTGTGCACGCATGCACTCTCTTACTCTCTCTCAAAAACACATTAAAAAAATTTTTTTAATATGACAAAATACGGCAGCTCTTTCTGTCCATGGGTCCTGGACCCAGGCTTTAATAAAAACACCTTAAATAAGAAAATAATAGAAATAACAAAATTCAATTTATCAGAAAGTTGTTACCATATACATTTAAACTAATGATCCATTTGAAGGGAGAAAAGAGTATCATAATTCTGTTTGCTATACAAAATAATTTAAGATGAGAGCAAATGAAGGATTATGTAGAATCAAATCCCCATACTTTGGACTTGTTCACCACAATGATAATGAGTATCAGAGTCCCAGTAGAGCAGATAAGAGCAGTAATCAGCTTGTAAGTTACAACTCTATTTCTTGAGTTAGAACATTTCAGATATCAATTAAAGTAAGCAATTTCCTAAGGTTTTTTCTGTATGCAAAACTATTTTCAAAAATTAACATTTATACAATGTTTATAATACATGAAACTCCAAAAAAATCTTAAACTTCTAGAATAAATGTCATATTTAGTAAGAAATGCTATCTGAAGCCTTACTCTGGGTTACAATTGAGTTTCTGGATATCTTCATGCAAATTTGGAACAGGAGGCTGCAAAGGTGTTGATGGAAGCATGTTTCTTTCTTGAAGAAGATTGATAACTCTTAGCCCTTCTGGATGGAGACTTAATCCACTCATGCTTGTAGTTAAATGATTAGCACCTAAGGGAGTCTAAAGATAATATAATTTCAAAGTAAACAGCCTTTATAATATCTTCAGTTGAAAACAGAAGTGTATAAGGACTTGGTTACTTAATTTCACTCTAAATAACAAAACTATAATCTAGATTTCCTGGTCAATATTTTGGTTCTGGAAATATATAATATAACATGAGTCTTATGAAATATCCATTATTCCAACTGGTTAAAAAATTCATTACACCTTCCTAAAACTTTTTTATGTCTACACAATTTAAATCAAAAGATGGAAACATGGTAAAAACAAAAACAAAAGCAAAAACAAAACACCAAAAAGTTTACCTGATTAAAGCCCTGTGGCCCACTTGGGTAATTTAAGGAAGAAGGTGGCATTGCAGTTGTACTAGGTGGTGCTGTGTTCTGATAACCAGGTGGTAAGGAGGGATATGAATACCCAACACTTCGGTTCATTGTGGGATTCTTATTAGTATGCTGTGGTGTTGCTAGAAACAAGGTAACTTTTAAGTTCTGTTTTATATTCCAGAATACTTTAAATACACACATTCACCCACTGAATTATAACTCTAAAATCCATTGGGTAATTTAATACTTTCATCCATCAATTTTGCAAAGTAAGACAAATAAACATTGCTAACAAACACTGCTAACAAAGCAACTGCAATGATTAAAATCAAGTTAATGTAGACTATATAAGCTTGGTATGATTAATTCCATATCATTTCCAAAACTTTATATTCAGACTAAAATTCTAATTCAAAGCAATTTCAATGAAAAGATATTAAATGTTAAACTGGTTAAATACATTTGAGTAGATCTAATTGATACAAATACTCTATAGCTGTAACATAATAATAAAGCCCACGATCCCAATTCTGAAAGGAAAAAAAAACTAACAAAAAATCTAAAGGTATGGAGACCAAAAATGCTAACATGAGGTACTGTTGTGTGACATGATTATCAAATTTTCTCCACTGTTTCCTATAATGAACACATACTAAAACAAAAAAAAAACAAAGCAAAGGAAAACAAAACAAAAACAACTTTCATAGCATCTCACCTGAAAAGCCACCGCCTTCAATTTCATCATAACTATTGTGAACCACCATAGATCCATTATTGGTATTTGGTGTAATACCTAAAAAAGGAAGTTTATTAATAATATTCAAACTAGAACAATCATTACAATTTCTGAAAAATTTGGGCTGGTATCTGAAATTTAAGGTAACTTTCCAAATACTTTAATCCACAGCCCAGGAAAAATGTCAAATGTTGAAATAAAAATTTCATATAATGCAAGTTTTTAAATATACAGAACACATCTAAGTTTCAAATACTTTTATGAACTTCTAAAATGAATGGTCCTTTGTGCACGTTATAAAATTATATACTATCTGAGATTTCAGAAGTCAAGAGCAGCATTAAAAACCTCTAAAGAGCAGTACACACTGAAAAAAAAATCACCCAAATCAATACTATTTAAAGAAAATTTAAATTATGAGGATAAAAAACCTTTTTTTTCAAAGTATGGAACAAAATGGAATCTAGAATTAATTTCAAGGTGACATAAATTAAAGAATGAATGCTTTAGTCTAGAGAACAATCACTAAAATAAAATAAAAATCTTAGTTTGTCCCTCCCTGCCCCCCAGTTTAAAGACTTAAAAGATAAATGCCAGGGACATCTGCTTATGAAGAATTAAAATCTATTTCTAGGTGCCTCTGCTATTTATGAACTCTAACTCAGGTATAGAAGAAGCTAAAATTAATGAATAGTATCAACCTCTAGCTTGTAAGTACAAAGGTGCTAACTTTAATAATCATTTTAACACCAGATAGGTAAGTTTAATAGTTTCAATAAAATTAGTTAACTTCTTTCCAGTTCTGAAGGCCACCATGAGTTTAGCCATGAGTTGATACTAAAAACCTTGGGAAAAGTGTAAAAATAAACAAAAACATTGGGCATATTTTTAGTTGGTTAAAATTTTAAATATTTATTGTAGCTCAATTTTAAAAGTTATAATGAGGCAAACAGTGGGACATTATCATTTTGTTACTCATTGTTAACACCATTCTTTTCAAAATATTCACAGGTCAGTCTTTTCCCTACCTATAGTAATAAAAAAGGAAATGCTACAAGAAAAAACAAAAATAATAACATTAATTGTATTCAGTAGTCGGGTATAGTCAACAATTATTCCCCTCTTCTTGTTTTCCCATTTCCACATGTTGCTATTAATGGTTAGGTTATTGCTAAAATCAATTTTCTTACTTGCCAAAATATATTGTTTAAACTAATACCTGAAAACAATGCTTTAAAACACTTTATTATTTATATAAAACTTCAAAATGCTTGCATATTTTACTTTTTATTTAGGTTCATAAATATTTGTTAATACTTAATAGCAGAAATCAAAATACTGCTTCCATGGAAAAGAGCCAATATATTAAAAGAATCATTCTAACACCATGCCCAGAAAAGTGAAAGTTCTCTTCTCGCCTTCCTCTTCCAAAAGGCACCTAACTTTTTAGCCATGATTATTAAAATCTGCATGGCAACAAAAAAGTTAACAGCAGTGGTTCTCAAATGCTAGGCAACAGCCCAGCACAGGGTAGTAGAATTCTAAGGAGCCCTTTTTAAACCCTAAATTCCTGAAGGCCGTCCCTAACCAAAACAACTAGATTTTCTGGAAAAAATATTATCTGAATGCACAGAATTCAAAAAAAATTCACCCTTCCAACCTAAGTCAAAACTTTAGGACTTGACTTGGTTTGCCTTGCTTACCTTCTTGGTTGACAGCTGAATTAAATGAGGGCTGGGGTACACCTCTATGTGATGATTTCTGAGGAGTGAGCACCCTCAATGGAGGTGGTCCTCCAGTTGGAGGGGGCCCAAGAGGAGCTCCTGGTTGAAAAGTGGTAGGCAGAGGTGGATTCACTAAGGGGGGTGCAGAACCTACAGAAATATTGTTTTTTCACAAGTCACTTACATACTTAAGAAAAAGGGCAAAACAGCCTTTTACCAAATTTGAGTAACTTCTAAATTTACATTTTAATTAAAATCAGTACCAAATTACCAGAAACAGGTTACCTGCTCAGGCTTATGAATTCTTAATTTATATGCATGCTTTACACATTTCCAAGTCTCTTTCACATGCTTCTTAATTTATCAATTATTAAAGTAGTATAAATATAAAATAAGCATCAAATCACTTCAATGCCCTGTTTAACTTTTTATAACCTGGTCATAGAGCTTCAACAAGGTCATGTCAAACATTCTGATAGAAATTAACATGAATAAAATTTTATTAATAACCTATTAATATAGGCCATTCAGTTAATTCAATTAGGTTGACAGCTTTCTAAAACTATAAACTATTGTGGTTATTCTAAATTCTGCAAGTTTTATTTCATTTTGCTTCATTTTAATTGGGCCATAACCTTTCAGAATGGGATTACAAATTTGTACCTTGTTCAATGTTTAGCTAATAATAATAAAAAGTAGTTTGCTTTTGGGGCACCTGGGTGGCTCAGTCAGTTGAGCGTCTGACTGACTCTTGATTCTGGCTAAGGTAATGATCTCACAGTTCAATCTGATCGAGTCCCACACTGACAGCATGGAGACTGCTTAGGATTCTCTCTTTCCTTCTCTCTAACTCTTCTCTGCTCTTTCTCTCCCTCTCTCTCTCAAAATAAATATATATTTTTTAAAAAGTAGTTTAGTTTCAATGATGGTTGAAATATACTGTATTAAGAACATTCCCTAGGCTTAAAAATCAGGAAACGATACAAAGTTTATGTATATGCTTTATAAAACACTAATATCCAAGAGGTTTAAAAGTACTCATCAAACTAGGGCCACCTGGGTGCCTCAGTCGGTTAAGTGTCCAGCTTCAGCTCAGGTCATGATCTCACAGTTTGTGAGTTCCAGCCCCATGTCAGGCTCTGTGCTGACAGCTCAGAGCCTGAAGCCTGCTTCGGATTCTGTGTCTCCCTCTCACTCTGTCCCTCACCCATCCAGGTTCTGTCTCTCTCTGTCTCAAAAATAAATAAAAAAATTAAAAAAAAGAAAAAAGTACTCATCAAACAAAACTAAGAATAACATGGTATTTGTTCTTGTATCTCCTTGTATCTCCCTGCCTTGATTTTACCAGTTTTCTATCAGGACAGTAAGTTTTGATAAGGGTAAAAACACTGTCAGTTACTTTTGGGGAAACTCTTCTCCATGATATCAAAAGTTCCATGGGGCGCCTGGGTGGCTCAGTTGGTTAAGCGTCCAACTTCGGCTCAGGTCATGATCTCGCGGTCCGTGAGTTCGAGCCCCGGGTCAGGCTCTGTTGTTGACAGCTCAGAGCCTGGAGCCTGTTTCTGATTCTGTGTTTCCCTCTCTCTCTGACCCTTCCCTGTTCATGTTCTGTCTCTCTCTGTCTCAAAAATAAATAAACGTTAAAAAAAATTTTGTTTTTAAAGTTTCAAAACTCATACCACCTGTTCATTCAAGTCAAGAACATTGTTCCCACCTGCTCATTTACCAGAGGAGGAACAAAGTCTACAAAGAAGATGAAATATGGCTGGTAAGAATATGATTTAATTTTTTCATTCTAGGACTTTTTTTAATCCTCTGAATTTGTAAGTGAAATAGGTAAAAATTTTTGCTAATATTCTACCTGTATTTTGTAAAACCTTGTATTTTTTAACGAGAATAAAGATACCCAGATATGAAAATTTTCTTTGTATTCTTTTTTTTTTTTTAATTATTTTGAACATGTATTCATTTTTGAGAAACAGAGACAGAGAGAGAGCACAAGCAGGGAAGGGGCAGAGAGAGAGAGAAAGACACAGAATCTGAAGCAGGCTCCAGGCTCTCAGCTGTCAGCACAGAGCCCAATGAGGGGCTTGAACCCACAAATGTGAGATCATGACCTGAGCCAAAGTCAGACACTTAACTGATTGAGCCACCCAGGCGCCCCCAGATATGAAAATTTTCAATGGTTCTTCAATATTGTTCAAATCTTCAGAGCCAAATGAAAAATGATCGTATTATTGAACCTTGTAGCCCCAACAAGATGAATCAGTGCCCTGCTGACAAGGGAAGACAAAGATTACTGCCATATAACTCTCTTATCAAAGCAACAGTGACACATATCCAAGGCAATACAGACAAGTCAAAGGAACAAAAGGACAAGGTACACTACCAACTCAGCATGAGCAAGAATGTATGATATATCCGACCACAAAGAGGTAACAAACTAATGTTTAACAAAATACTAGTAACCATAGAGATTTTTCATACCTTTAAGGAAAAAAATTGAAACCACAATATGCTACATTTCATAAAACAGATATTTTGTCAAGCTGAATAATTTTTTAAAGATTTTAAGTAATCTCTAAACCCAATATGGGGCTCAAACTCAGAAACCTGAGATAAGAGTTGCATACTCCGCTGATTGAGCCAGCCAGGCGCCCTTCAAACTGAATAATTATTTTTTTCTTTTAAAGTTTATTTATTTATTTTGACACTGGGGAGGGGAGAGGGAGACAGAACCCCAAGCAGGCCCCACACTGTGAGCACAAAGCCTAATGTGGTGCTTGAATCCACAAACCATGAGATCATGATCTGACCCGAAACCAAGGGTCAGACGCTCAAATGACTGAGCTATCCAGGTGCCTGACAAACTGAATAATTCTTATTTGTAACACTAATAGCTAGAGTTTTAAAACCTGCCCTTTGAGATCCCTAAAGTTAATGTAAGGATGTTAAAACATAGCCTATTAGAAAAAAAAAAAGTCAGAGAAATTTAATATGTGGACTAGAAACAATATAACCTAGACAGAGTCTTGAGATCAGATAATCAGGCACCTATTGCCAATGATGTGTTGAAAAAACAAAGGTAAAAAATGAGGAATTTTTTAGAAATATCTTAAAAAAAAAGAGTAGTAATACATTTAAGGTTAATATTCTTAGTTTATATATCCTTCTTTCATTTTATATATATATTTATTTATTTTTATGTTTGTTTATTTATTATTACTGATTTTTTTAAGTTTATTTATTTTTGAGAGACAGAGAGAGACAGAGCATGAGCATGGGAGGAGGAGAGCGAGAGGGAGACAAAGAATCTCAGCACAGAGTCCAACACGGGGCTCGAACTCACGAGCCGTGAGATCATGACCTGAGCTAAAGCCAGATTATTAACCAAACTGAGCCACCCTGGCACCCCATAAAGTTTATTTATTATTTTGTAAGAAAGAGAGCACATGGGAACAGGGAACATGGGCAGAGAGAACAGGGAACATGGGCAGAGAGAGAGAGAATTTCAAGCAGGCTCTAAGTTATCAGTGCAGAGCCCCATGCGGGGTTCGAATTCATGAACTGTAAGATCATGACCTGAGCCAAAATCAGAAGTCAGACATTTAACTGACTGAGCCACTCAGACACCCCATTTTCCTTCTCTTATATGGGAACCTTCATAAGTTTTGACACTTGCTTATGTCTCTTTCACCACATCTGTGGTGTAGCCCTCTACCTGAGGACTTCTGCTGTAGACAAAAAAATTTCAGATTATTGATGATGTCCTTTTTAATGAAAAGCTACACGTACTCTTAAATAGTTATCTTTTTTTTAATTTTTAAAAATGTATTTATTAATTTTGAGAGCAAGAGTGCAAGTGGGGAAGGGGCAAAGAGAGGAGAGAGAACCCCAAGTCGGCTCCACACAGTCAGTACAGAGCCTGACAGGGGGCTCAAACTCATGATCGGCAAGATCATGACCGGAGCCAAAGTCAGAAGGTTAACCGACTGAGCCACCCAGGTGCCCCTTTAACAGATTTTAAATAATATCTCTTCCCAAACTATTTTCTTGTGGCTTTGGGCAAAGTATGCAAGCCTCACATTTCTTATCTGTAAAAGAGACTGTGTGAAGATTAAATAAGATACCACATATAAAAGTTTGGTAAAGTGCTGGAAAATAATATTCAATAAATGTTTTTAGAATTATCAATAATAAGGTGAAAATTCATTAATTTCAAGTGACTGACCCTCACTTATGGTGCCAAATGAGTAAGAATAAAAGCAACCAGAAAGATTTGAGTTTTAACAGCAGATCAGATTTCTACAAAGAAACTAATTTTCTAGAAGCAGCTTTAACCTTGATAGGCCAAAATGCAAAATGAGTTCATTGGGGCTGATGACTGACGAGAGGCTAAGAAAAATATTTCCAGGAGCCTGATGAAGTGTATGTAGTATACAGACCCAGAAATACATATACAAGGTAATTACTGATATCCCTATCAAAAATCCAGCTGTTTTTTTGCAAAAATTGACAAGCTAATACTAAAACTCTTATGGAAATGCCAAGGGACGCAGAACAGCCAAAACAGTCTTAAAAAAAAAAAAAAGTTAGAGGAGTTATACCTGCCAAATTCAAGGCTTACTATAAAACTACAGTAATCAAATTGATACTGGTATAAAGACAGACATAGATCAACAGAATAGAAATCAGAGTCTGGAAATAAATCTTTACATTTATGATCAATTGATTTTCAATAAGGGGGCCAACAACATTCATTGGAAGAAACAACATTCCTTCCATCAAATAGACCTGGGTTAAATGCAAACCCAGAGGCACAAGAATGAAGTTGAATCCCTACCTAACACCATACACAAAAATTAACTCCCAAATCGATCAAAGACCTAAATATAAGGACTAAAACTATAAAACTTTTACAAGAAAACATAGATATAAATCTCTGCCCACTGTTTTCTAAAACTGCAGTTCTGCTCAATAACACTCCTCACTAGAAAAGCTACTGTCTGTTCTCACCTACCCCTACAGGATACTACAGTTTCTGGGGACCAAAACTATCTAAGCTACAACAAAAAGATAATCCAAGCTTCTTCAGATCAAGACCAAAGACACATCAGAGGGATTGAGCTTCCTACACTACAAGATGGAACCCAGTTAATAAAAGTAATGGCAATGGAGTGCCTGGGTGGCTCAGTCAGTTAAGTGTCCGACTTTGGCTCAGGTTCTGATCTCACGGCTCGTGAGTTTCAAGTCCCACATTGGGCTCTGTGCTGACAGCTCAGAGCCTGGAGCCTGCTTCAAGCTCTGGGTCTCCCTCCCTCCCTCTCTCTGCCCCTTCCCTGCTCACACTCTGTCTCTCTCTCTCTCAAAAATAAATAAAAACATTAAAAAAAAAGTAATGGCAAGTCCTTAAGGAAGTGGCTCTGTATGCATATCTGATTCCCTGAATATCATGGCTGAAAGAAACACAGAGCATACTTTCAAAGGAAGGAAGCAAATCCATGATTTTAAGTTAACTCAAAGTTTAGAAAAGTAATTTCTTTAAAGATTAACAATGATTTAAAAAACCAATAGTTCTCCATATGGTTTCAGGGCTTGAAATGTTAATTAAAACATCTAAACAGGGGCGCCTGGATGGCGCAGTCGATTAAGCGTCCGACTTCAGCCAGGTCACGATCTCGCGGTCCGTGAGTTCGAGCCCCGCGTCAGGCTCTGGGCTGATGGCTCAGAGCCTGGAGCCTGTTTCCGATTCTGTGTTTCCCTCTCTCTCTGCCCCTCCCCTGTTCATGCTCTGTCTCTCTCTGTCCCAAAAATAAATAAACGTTGAAAAAAAAATTAAAAAACAAAACAAAACATCTAAACAAGCAAAATTTTCCCATTTCTACATATGAAGCACTCCTATTAAGAACTTTACCTGATTTTATGAAGCTGTTTTGAAGTGAAGGATCCCCAGAAGAAACATATTGATGAGTTGTCAAATTTGTATTCCCAGACAGAGATTGGGATGATGCACGAGGACAATGGTCTGTCTGGTTTCCTGTGGATGGATAGTTATATTGCCAATTTGAAGGTGGTTGTACACTGGCTCCAGGAAGAAAGCTACCAGAAGGCATTGATGTAGTAGCAGCTGCGTTCTGAGAAGTAGGTAGTGGCATTCGGGGAACAGAACCACTGTGGAGTGAAGTTGTCACTGGATTAGAAGCCACAAGTGGTCTATAAAGAGTCTGCCCAGGTCCCTGATAATTACTTAAGGGAGAAACAGTCTGAGAACCACCATAGTTAGACTGTCCAGAGATGGGATTCAGAGTCTTTGCTGGTATTAGATGAGGGTAGGATCCTGGAAGCTGAGAATTATATCCTTGGCTCACTGATACTTGTGAAGACATCAGTGTATTTTGGACAGGACCTTCCAATAAGAAGAGAAAAAAATTAGTCTTGCAAACAAAGCAATAAAAATACTTCTAAAAATACAGTGCAACATGTGGTACTTGTACAATTCAACAATAAAAAGACATATAACTCAATTAAAAATGAGCAAAGGATTTAGACATTCAAATATATTTCTAAAGAGATATACAAATGGCCAGTAAGTACATGCAAAAAACACTCAACATTATTAGTCACTAGCGAAATAGAAATCAAAACCACAACAGGATGGCACTGACACCAAGTAAGATGACTAAAATGAAAAGACAGTAAACATTTTAGTGTTAACAAGAATGCAGAGAAACTGGAAGCCTCATACATTGCTAGTGGAAGTGTAAAATGGTGCAACTACAGCAGAAAACATTTTGGCAGTTCCTCAAAGTATTAAACAGTTAATGTATAACCCAGCAATTCCACTCCTACCCTGCATAAAAACTCATACACAAATGTTCATAACACCATTATTCACAATTGCCAAAAAGTGGAAACAACCCAAATGTTCAGCAACTGATGAACAGATAAACAAAAGGGGTGTATCTATACAATGGAATATTATTTGACCATAAAAGGAATGAAATATTGATGACATTTTTTAACACAGATAAACCTTGAAAACATTAGCTAAGTGAAAGATGCTGGTCACAAAAGGGCATACGTACAATGTATGATTCATTTACATGAAATGTCCGGAATAGGAGAATTCACAGACACAGAGACAGATTTGCAGTTCCCCTGGCTGGGTGGAGGAGGGAATGGGGAATAACTGCTAATGGGAATAAAGTTTCTTTTGAGAATTATAAAATATATTATAAAACTGATAGTACTGATGGAAGCAAAACTCTGTGAATACACTAAAAACCATTGAACTGTACACTTTAAAGCTGTTATATTAAAAAAAAATCCTGAGAATTATTTCTCCTACCCAGGAATAAACTGTTATTTCTATCCCTAAAATTAGACAACAAAAGGAAATATGAAAGTTGGCTGCCATGCTGCTTTTCTGCCTCAGCTGTGGGAATGGGATGATCACGGAGGAGGGACAGCGCTGCTAGCACTTTGCCTGCAACACCTGCTGCTACATGTGCAACATCACTCACAAGGTAACAAATCCGAAGTTACTGAGTTCGAGCTCTGTGCTGATAGCACGGGAGCCTGTTTGGGTTTCTCCCTTTCTCTCTCTCTCTCTGCCCCTCCTTTGCTCACCTGCTCTCTCTCTCAAAATAAAGAAATAAACTTAAAAAAAATTTTAAGTTTAAAAAAGAATATTAAGAGAAAAAGGAAGTTATAAAAAAAAGGTAAGATACCTTCTTATAAACCTTTTTATTATGAAAATTTTCAAACACACAAAAATGTAAGACCCTTTATGCAGATTCCTACACATACAAAATAAAATGACTAGAATCACATTTGATGTACGTATTAGTTTTAGATAGCTTGATATTGTTATGATATAAAGTTTTTCCATTTACAAACATGGTATATCTCTACATTTATTCAAACATGTATCTTCCAACTATATTTCATGCTTTTTTCATAAAGATGTTGTAACTTATTTAAACTAAACCTAGTTAGGGGCACCTGGGTGGTTCAGTTGGTTAAGCATTGGACTCTTGATTTCAGCTCAGTCATGATCTCACTGTCATGAGATCGAGCCCTGCATCACCTCCACACTGAGCATGGAGCCTGCTTAAGATTCTCTCTCTCTCCCTCTGTCCCTCCCCCATGTGCACACGCATGCACTCTATCTCCACTCCCAAAAAAAGAGGAAAAAAAAAGAAACTGAATTTAGCTAATTTGCTACTAAATATTTTTTACCTCGTAAATAGTTATGATAGAATATTTAATTTTATTTCTTATTAGTTAAAATGCTATTGATTTTTCAAAGTACCATAAACACCCAATTATAAAGTGAGATTTTTCCTTAAAACTTATTTCTCAAAACAGAAGTCATCTTATATGAGTCTCTACAAAGGTTCTCATTGTACAAAAATGTTTTATACTAGTGGATTAATACTATTTATCAAACTGTGAGTAGCAATATATTAAATGACTTATAAAATCAATGAGTTACAAACTATCCTTTTTGTCATCAAACAGAAGACATTAGTTAAGAATGGCAAATATAGGGGCGCCTGGGTGGCTTAGTCAGTTGAGCATCTGACTCTTGGTTTCGGCTCGGGTCATGATCTCACAGTTTCATGAGTTCAGACCCCGTATCAAGCTCTGTGCTGGCAGCTGGGAGCCTGCTGGAATTCTCCCTTTCCCTTTCCCTCTCTCTCTGTCTCTGCCCCACTCACGCTGTCTCTGTCTCCCTCAAAATAAATAAATAAATAAAAAAGAATGGCAAACATCACAGTACATTACATGTAATTAAAGACAAATATTGTGGTTTAATTTACATATATATATATATATATATATATATATATATGGTCACTATTTAAAATGTATTTTTTTATTGTAGATCACAGTTAAAGTCTGAAAAGCACTTGACCAACTGATACTTTTGCAGCAACGCTTATCCCTCTATAATTTATTCCCTGCACATCGTATTACCTTTTTAAAACATGGATCGTATCAACTTCCCTGCTCAAAACTTCCAAAGTCCTTATCTTAGCTTGTTGGACCCTCTATGTCCCTGGCTTCCTTTCTGGTCTCATCTCCTATTTCCTTTTTTAAAAAATACTGGACATTGATTTTATTTTAATAAAACACTGCCAGGATAATACATATGTTCTTTCTGATCTGGAAGTAAAGTATCCTGTATCCCTTTGATTCTGTTTGTTTCTTACTTGCTCTCTAAGCAAATTTTAACATAAAGTTCAATTTTTCTGTAAGGTTAGGTTTAACGTAAAGTATGTCAACTCAGACAAGAAAGGCTTGAGCCACAGACAAGTGGCTTGAGCCACAGATTCACTACATCCATATTTGTTATGTTAATCAAGTATGATTCTTCTCTCATTAAGGCCCTTCCACTCCCAAATTGATTTTACTATTAGTTAATAATATTTGTTTATCTATATAGGCCAAGGAGTCTTTTTATCTGATATCTCTAACTCAAAAGAGGTGGCTATGCATGTTGTTCTTAACAACTTGGAGCAGATTAGCGGTTGCAAACATATGCCTTTACAATTCTACCTTGTAACAGTTTACCATACAATATAAAATGGCTTAATTAATAATTTTCAGTAAAGACTGAAAGTTCCTCTTTAAATATGCATTTACAATGAAAATCCTCATCTTTGAGTCTAATAAATGCATATGGTAAAGTCACTCCGTCAGCTGACTTCAATTAACACATTTAATAGCCAAAGACCATTAGTCTCAAAATGATAAATATTTTAAATAAATAAACAAACAAATAAACTGTACATATGCAGAGCACCCGGCTGGCTCAGTCAGTAGAGCATGTGACTCTTGATCTCAGGATCGTGAGTTTGTGTTCCACACTGGGCACAGAGATTACTTTAAAAATAAATAAATAAACTGTGCATATGTGTTTTATATAAAGTGTAAGTGTGTTTCACAATAAGCATTTTAAAATCAAAAAGTGCATTAAAGGGGTGCCTGGGTGACTCAGTTGGTTGAGCATCCAACACTTGATTTTGGCTCGGCTCATGATCCAAGGGTCATGTGATCAAGCCCCTCATTGAGCTCCATGCTGAGCAGGGAGCTTGCTTGAGATTCTCTCTCTCTCTCTCTCTCTCTCTCTCTCTCTCTGCTCCTCTCACCCACTCATGCTGTCTTTCTAAAATAAACAAAAAAAGCCTTTAAAAAAAGTGCATTAAAGATTTTAAATAAAATGATTTCTTAAGTATAGAAGGAAAAAATGAATGTTTCTAATACATAGTATTTAAATTTTTTCCTTACATATATTTTTTTAATGTTTATTTATGAGAGTGCGCATGCACATGTATGCAAGAGTGGGGGAGGGGCAGAGAGAGAGGGAGATAGAGGATCAGAGTCCCAATATGGGGCTTGAATCCACGAACCATGAAATCACGACCTGAGCCAAAGTCAGATGCTGAACAGGTTGAGCCACCCAGGTGCCCCTCCTTACATATACAGTAAAACCATAATTTAATTCATTCCAGAAACATGCTTGTAATCCAAAGCACTTGTATATCAAAGCAAATTTCCTCATAAGAAATCATGGAAACTCACATGAATCGTTCCACAACCCAAAAATATTCACATAAAAATGATTACAATACTGTAATATGATACAAAATAATAAATTCAAAATATAAAGAAAAATAAACAAATTAACCTGCACTTACCTTTGAAAACCTTCGTGGCTGGTGTGAGGGAGACAAGAGAGAGGAGGAGGGTTATTGTGTAGGACGACTTTCACTATCACTAATGGAATCACTGCTGTCTACTGGTAATTCAATGTAATCTTTTTCATTTCGTGCAACTTTAACAAGGAACCTATCCAATGACATTTGCCTTTGCCTCCTTTTGAAAATTTTATGGAAATGTGACATTGCATCAATGACCATCCACTCCCACAGCAAGAGAGATAGAGAGGGGGAACCACTGGCTCAGTTGTGATCATGTGACATTTGGTGTCTTGTACCACTAGTATTGCAAGACATCACTCGTTTATCAAGTTACAATTTATCAGAAATGTTTGCTCATCTTGTGGAACGCTCGCTCACAGAACAAGTTACTCGCAATCCAAGGTTTTACTGTATATCTTTTAAATACAAAGTTTAAAGATGCATATGTTAATAAAATAAAACACCAAATACCACAAATAGTCATTTGTTTATTTCATACATACCCCTAGAATTTCAGACTTCAAAGTGAGTTGAAGAAAAATGAAGAGGGGAAAGTTTTCTCATTGGGAAAATGGAGAATTGCCTTTTCGGAGGATCACTTTATATTTAAGCATATATATAACATTTCATACCATAGGATACCAAATAGATTAAATTTTATTGTCAAAATATCATCTTAACTTCTTTGAACATAAAACTAAATCTGTCACCCTGCACAGTGTGGCACCATTCTGACTCAAATATGTGATTTGGTTCCCTTTTACTTAACTGCTAAATTACAAGGTAGGGGATTTAGGAGATCAGAAAATCCAAAACCATCACAATCATAGTCATCTTTCCAAATAAGAAAACAAAACAAAAGAAACAAAAACACTGGGACCAGAAGGAACAGTTAAACCAATCCATTTAGTCCTGGCTCTTATCAGGGGCACTGTCTCCAATAAGAACATTTCTGGTTAATTTCTGGACCTTTCTATTTACATTTAGGGTTTTTGTTTTGTTTTTTTACTGATCTCTATCTTAAGACCCCAAAGAAAGCAACAGATTTATAAATGTGCGTATGCCATGGTAATCCAATGGAAAAGTACTTAATGTATTCAAATGGTGACCTTTTAGGCCTGGAATCATTTTAAGATAAGACAAAAAAAAATTGGCCATAGGGGAAAGGCCACTGTTCAATGGTACCACCAATGAGAAGTCACCAATGGGAAAGCTAAATATATTCATGAAAAGCAGCTAAATATGTTACTTATCTGATTATTTACACAGGTTTTAAAAGGTTTCATTTTCCTGAATTTTATCCCCTCAATGTTTATAGAACCCATTTATATAGCCATCTTGAATGCTTCTTGAACAGCACATGAGGTAAGGGAAGAGTGAAAAGTATAAATAAGCAACTTATCTCTGGCTGATCTCTGAAACATCAAAACAGAGAAATATGTTGTGGGAGATTAACTAGTTTGATTTCTAAGAATACTATGCTTATATATACATGATTTATCAAACACTAATAAATGAATTACAGAATGTACATATTCCATTTTAAAAATATTTACTTACTTACGTATTTAATTATTTACTTACTTACTTACTTATGTAATCTCTACACCCAACGTGGGGCTGGAACTCATGATCCTGAGATCAAGAGTCACATGTTCTCCAGACTGAGCCAGCCCCTCCTTTTTAACTATTTATTTTAGGGGGCACCTGAGTGGCTCAGTTCAGCTGAATGTCTGACTCTTGATTTCATCTCTGTTCATGATCCCAGGGTCCTGGGATCAAGTCCCACATTGGGCTCCACACTGAGCATAGAGCCTGCTTAGGATTCTCTCTCTCTCTGCCTGCCTCTCCCCCACCTCAAATAATTAAATAAATAAAAGTTATTTATTTTAGAACGTGCATATTCCAAAGGACTCTCAAGATTCTGGTACCCTGAAAAACTTCGGGCTAAGAGCAGCAAAGTAACCTGTCCCAAATCACACCAAAAGTCCACACAGTTCACTGAAGCCCTAGTCATTTTCTATATAGTCTAACTCCAGTGTAGTGCATATTCAATCTCTAAGATATAAAAAACTATCTAAAAAAATGCTATAACTCCTATACAATCAACTTCCTGATAGTACAAGGTCACTCTATATGAAATGTATATGGAAAGAGGCATTATAAAGTAGTAATTAAGAGCACAAACTGGGAAAAAATGTCCAAGAGTAAATTCTGGCCTTGACTTTTACTAAGTGTCCTTGAGCAAGATATTTATTTAACCTTTCTACACTTACTTTCCTCATCTATAAAACAGGAAGAGTAAAAGCAGCTAAATTATAGCATTCATGTGTATAGTAGGAAGAAAAATGACCCCCCAAATATGTCTATATCATAATCCCTAGGATGTGTAAATAGGTTACATGCCAAAAAACAATTTAAGATAGGAGACCGAATTAAGGTTGCTAAGCAGCGGCTGGGTGGCTCAGCTGGTGAAGCATCAGACTCTGGGTTTTACCTCAGGTCATCACGATCTCATGGTTCATGAGTTTGAACCCGGCATCCGGCTCTATGCTGACAGTGTGGAGACTGCTTGGGGTTCTCTCTCTCTCTCCCTCCCTCTCTGTCCCCCCCCCCGCTCATGTGCTCCCCGTATCTCTCTCAAAATAAATAAATAAACTTTAAAGAAAAGAATTAAGGCTGCTAATCAAGTGACCTTGAGATAGGAAGATTATTCTAGACTATTTGGGTGGCCCCAATGTAATCACAAGGGTGAAAGAGGAAGGCAGGAGTCAAGGTCAGAATGATACTATATGGAGAAAGACTTGACAGGGCATCAGTGGCTTTAAAGATGGTAGGGGGCATGAGTCAAGGATCAAGGACAGCCTCCAGAAGTTGGAAAAGACAAAACATTTTCTGATAAGGAATGCAGCCCTGATGTACTACTTCAGGTTTCTGACCTTCACAACTATGACAATTTTGTGTTGTTTTAAGCCACCAAATTTGTGGTAATGTTACAGCAACAATAAAATTTAATACGATGTAAGAATGAGATTTCTATGAAACATTTATGATGTTTCTCATACAATTAGTATAAAATAAATGCTTGCTCTTTGCATTTAAGAAACGTGTATTTGTGTCCTTAATGCTGCAGCACTCACCTTAAGTCTGTTACCAATAAACCAAATAGTTTCATCTAAACTAATCTTGTTTTTCTAGTCTTTCATTTAAAGACTGATGCTATACTTAGGCTAATTATTCATTTTATGTCAAATGGTTAACAATATTCTATTAATTCTCTCATTGAAAAGACATATTTTACCAAATATCTTTGGAGGAAACAAAGGTAAGGTCCACTCCAACCCTGCCCTCAAGTAGCTCACCATCCACATTGGAAGACAAAGAACCAGGCAAGGGCAACAGAAAATGATGTGATAGTGGCAACTTCAGGACACTATGAGAGCACAAGGAAGCAGCACTTGGACTAAAATGAAGGCAGAAAGGTAACAAAGATGGTTTCCTGAGGAAGACAAGTTTCAGCTAAGATCTTTTTTTTTTTAATTTTTTTTAACATTTAGTTATTATTGAGAGACAGAGAGAGAGCATGAGCATGAGAGGAGCACAGAGGAGACATAGAATACAAAGCAGGCTCCAGGCTCTGAGCTGTCAGCACAGAACCCGATGCAGGGCTTGAACTCACAAACTGCGAGATCATGACCTGAGTCTTAGTCGGACGCTTAACCAACTGAGCCACCCAGGCGCCCCTCAGCTAAGATCTTAAGAGATCATCGACGTTAGTTCCAGGAAAAGGAGTGCCAAGAGTGTTTCCAGAGGGACTCCTGGGTGGCTCAGTAGGTTAAGTATCCAACTTTGACTCAGGTCATGATCTCATGGTTCATGAGTTTGAGCCCTATGTCAGGCTCTGTGCTGACACTGCAGAGCCTGCTAAGGATTCTTTCTCTCTCCCTCTCCCTGCCCCTCTCGTGCACTCCTCCCCGCCCCCCGCCTTCTCAATAATTAATCAACTAAGTAAATAAATAAATAAAATAATTTTTAGAAAATAGTGTTTCCAGAAAAGGGAGCAACATGTGTAACAGCCTGTGGTCATGAAAGGGCATTGTGAAAGAAGTTCAGTCTGCCAGAACAAAAGTCAAGTGACTGAGTCAAATGTCTAAAGTGAAACAGGAGTTTAAACTACACCCTCAAAGAGTTTGGATTTGAGCCTAAAGGCAATGGGGAGCTTTGGAAAGGCTACCAGTGGGACAGTACAAATTTGCACATAAAAGAACCTCTTGGAGATTAGAGGAGAAATAAGAGATTGAAAGGAGTCTACAGCTGTAGTCCAGGCAAGAAATGATTGACTAAACAGCAGCAGTGGGAATACAGAGATGTTTGACTCAATAAAAACATTTGTAAAAAGTTAATTCATAAGCACATTGTGGGTCATGCGAATAGAAACAGACATCTCACAGCCTAGTCTTATCACAAGATTTCATGGCCCACTTCATATTTTTATTTACTGTTTTATCATCGGCTAATGTTGAAAGGCCTTTAAGGCAAGTAAAAGCCATGCATCATCAAAATGCACAAAATAAAGGGGGCCTGGGTGGCTCAGTTAGAAGAGCATGTGACTTTTGATCTTGCGGTCGTGAGTTCAAGCCCGGCTCTGGGCCTAGAGCTTACTTAAAAGGATTTAAGCCAGTTAAGCATCTGACTTCGACTCAGGTCATGATCTCACGGGTTAGTGAGTTCAAGTCCTGCATCGAGTGAGCTCCTGCCCACTTAAGGTGAGCCCCACTTCTCTTTCTGCCTCTCATGAGATTCTCTCTCCATCCATGCTCACTTGTGCCCTCTCCTCAATTAAAAAAAAAAAAGGATTTTAATATTTTAATTCTGAAGTCATTAATAAACTAAGTAACCCATCAAAATAATAGATTAGGGATTATGAATGGGTCCAGAACACCCCACTGTGGCATACAAGTTATTTTGAGCAGAGGGCATGAGTTGCTGAAATCTTTTTTTTAATGTTTTTACAAATTTTTTTTAATATTTGTTTTAGTTTTCAGAGAAAGAGCACAAGTGGGGGAGGGGCACAGAGAGAAGGAGACACAGAATCCAAAGCAGACTCCAGGCTCTATAGTGTCAGCACAAAACATGACACGGGGCTTAAACCCACAAACTCCGAAATCATGACCTGAAGTCAGATGCTCAACCGAGTTACCCAGGTGCCCCAATGTTTGCTTATTTTTGAGAAAGACAGAATATGAATGAGGAAGGGGCAGAGAGAGAGGGAGACAGAGATTCTGAACTGGGCTCTGTGCTGACAGCAGAGAGCCGGACTCAAGACTGGAACCTGCCGCGAGATCATGACCTGAGCCGAAGGTGGATGTTTAACCGAGTGAGCCACCCAGGCGCCCCTTCCTGAAATCTCTTATTCACCTAAATGCAGAGTCTCCCAAAAGAACTCCAAAGAATTCAATTATCATAAATCTCCAATCCAGGAACAACCAGAAATGATGGACTCTTATCACGTGATGAGAAGTCTCCACACCACACCTAAACATGCATTGTCACAGAACTACCAAATTTCCCATGTATTCTACTAAGGTCCCATTTATCTTTCCTAAAATCATTTGTTTTCCCGTAAATACCCTTCTCTCTCTCCCCTTCCCCTATTAAGATGATACATAAGTCCTAAAGTCTATTTATTTGCCTCCTTGAGTCACATTTTTGTAAACTCTCATGATACATATGAAAATTATCTCTTCTCTTGTTGATCTGTCTCTCGCCACTTTAATTCACAGGCCCCCAAACACCAAAACTAACAGGGTAGAAAGAAAATTCTTCCGCACTGACAAGTGAAAATAAATCTCATCTTTAAAAAGAAAAAACAGGGGTGCCTGGGTGGCTCAGTCAGTTAAGCGTCTGACTTCAGCTCAGGTCATGATCTCATGGTTTGTGGGTTAGAACCGTGCATGGGGCTCTGGGCTCACAGCTCAAAGCCCGGACCTTGCTTCGGATTGTGTCTCCCTCTCTCTCTGCCCCTTCCCCACTCATGCTCTCTCTCTCTCAAAAATAAATAAACCTTAAAAACATTAAAAAACAAAAAGTAAATGAAAGAGAAGAAAAAGAGAAAAACAGTGACTATGATAATCATGTAAATGATGTTCCAACATGTTCAAAATAAAAACAATCCAATCAATTTTGGCTTCAGTCAAACATAACCCATCACATTACTTAATGTTTTAACTTTGAACTGTACTGCTTTTGTAGATGTTTTTATTTTAATTTGTTTAGGTTTTACACTGCACTCCAGCTATTAACATATGAAATTTATGGCTAGTTTTGTGTTTGCATATACATTTTATAAAAAATAATTTAACATTGGGGTTGCAAAGTAATATTTAATACCTGTACATTACTTAAGTTTTAAAAAACTGAAGAAATAGAACTGATAGGATTTGACGTGGAACTGAATATGTGAACTGATGTGAACTGAAAAGGGGAAGCAATCAAGGTTAACTCTCCAGATTCTAACCTGAACAACTCAGTGGATGATAGTGCCATTCACTGGATAGAAGGAGAAGAAAAGAATTGGAGAAGGCAGAGAATAGCAAAAGGAAGAGGGGCTGGAAAATTAAACATACTTGCTGAGAATGCAAGCTGATGCAGCCACTCTGGAAAACAATATGGAGGTTCCTCAAAAAATTAAAAATAGAACTACCCTATGACCCAGCAATTGCACTACTAGGTATTTATCCAAGGGATACAGGTGTGCTGTTTCGAAGGGACACACGCACCCCAATGTTTATAGCAGCACTACCAACAATAGCCAAAGTATGGAAAGAACCCCAAATGTCCACTGGTGGCTGAACGGATAAAGAAGATGTGGTATATCTATACAATGGGGTATTACTCGGCAATAAAAAGGAATGAAATCTTGCCATTTGCGACTACGTGACTGGAACTGGAGGGTATTATGCTAAGTGAAATTAGTCAGAGAAAGACAAATGTCATATGACTTCACTCATATGAGCACTTTCAAGGACAAAACAAGTGAACACAAGGAAAGGGAAACAAAAATAATATAAAAACAGGGAGGGGGACAAAGCATAAGAGACACTTAAATATGGAGAACAAACAGAGGGTTACTGGAGGGGGTTGGGATGGGGGATGGGCTAAATGGGTAAGGGACATAATCCATGAAATCCATGAAATCATTGTTGCACTATATGCTAACTAATTTGGATATAAATTTAAAAAAAATAAAATTAAAAAAAATAATAATAAATAAATAAAAACATACTTTCAGTTGGTACCAAGAAATCCAAGTACAGAGGTACAACAGAAAGACAGCTATTTGCAGCCAAAGAGATGGGTTTCAGCTTATGATATAACTTTGGTAATCACTGGCATACGCATAACATTTGATACCATGGGAATTAATGATATCCAGAGAGTATATATAGAGTAGGGAAAGAAGAAACCCCGCCACAGAAATTATGTGAAATAATATTTATTATTTTCTTGAAGACTTTAAGTTCATTTACTTACTTTTTTAGCATAATCTCTACACTGAAAGTAGGGCTCAAACTCAAAACTCTGAGATCAAAAGTCACATGCTGTACTGAGTCACCCAGGCACCCTTATTGTTATATATTTTTAAAAAGCAAGAAAGAAAAAGAAGAGAACCAGGCCAGAACCCTGAGGAACACCAACATTTAAGAAAGAGAAGAGGGGCACCTGAGTGGTTCAGGTGGTTAGGCATCTGACTCCTGATTTTAGCTCAGATCATGCTCTCATGGTTCTTGAGATGAGCCCCTCAACAACTCGCTGACAGCATGGAGCCTACTTTGCATTCTCTCTCCTCTCTCTCTGCCCCTCCCCACCCACACGTGTGCTTTCTCTCTCTCAAAATATGTAAACTTAAAAAATTAAAAAAAAAAAAAAGAGAGAGACCGAAGGAAAAGGCAATCAAAAAAGGTGGAAATATTGAGAATATTACTGTTAAAAAAGTAGCAAACAAACCAGAAGGGTCTGAAATGAAAACAAGTAGTGGTAAAGGTTATCAGTTGCTGCTTGAAAAATACAATGAGAGTTGAAAAGACATTTTTTGTACTTAGTAACCAGAAAGTCCTTTGTGGCCTTGTTTAGGGTTGTTTTGGGATGTGTGTGGAAGTAGAAGCCAAATTCAGAGAGGGTAAATAGGCAAAGAACCAAACAAGAGATTAAAACAAAAGCAGATGAGGGGCGCCTGGGTGGCTCAGTCGGTTAAGCATCCAGCTTCAGCTCAGGTCATGATCTTGCAGTCCATGGGTTCGAGCCCCACGTCAGGCCCTGTGCTGACAGCTTGGAGCCTGAAGCCTGCTTCAGATTCTGTGTCTCCTCTCTCTGTCCCTCCCCCACTCAGGCTCTGTCTCTATCTCAAAAATAAATAAAAACATTAAAAAAAAAAAGTACTCATCAAACAAAACTAAGAATAACATGGTATTTGTTCTTGTATCTCCCAGTATCTCCCTGCCTTGATTTTACCAGTTTTCTATCAGGACACTAAGTTTTGATAAATGTAAAAACACTGTCAGTTACTTTTGGGGAAATTCTTCTCCATGATATCAAAAGTTCCATGGGGTGCCTGGGTGGCTCAGTTGGTTAAGCATCCAACTTCGGCTCAGGTTATGATCTCACGGTCCGTTGAGTTCGAGCCCCGTGTCGGGCTCTGTGGTGACAGATCAGAGCCTGAAGCCTGTTTTGGATTCTGTGTTTCCCTCTCTCTCTGTCCCTCCCCCACTCATGCTCTGTCTCTCTCACTCTCAAAAATGAATAAATGTTAAAAAAAAAAAAAAAGAATAAAATAAAAGCAAATGACCACTTCTCAATTACCCAAACAGCGGCTTCAGAATCAAAGTGATCATAGGTTCCACCTTTATAGATTCCTAGTGTACTCAATGGGATCCCAGAATCTGCATTAGTAAAAATTCCATGTAGTCATGGTTCTCAGGTACTTCAGAATGAAACTTTATAAAGTTTAAAAACCACTGATTTGAAAAATTATTGATACATGATTATTCGTGAAATCTAGCATGCAAAAACTCAGATACTTCTGCATACTATCCCAATGAATGCTAAGCAAATTATAATTTTAAAAGTTTCTTCAAGAAAGCCTACTCAACAGTCACAAAAGCACACTGAATAAACTACCCCTTTCATGCAAATTTAATAGTAAAAGGAAGAGATGTAGTCTGGCATGGTTTCCCCTCAAATTTCAGGTAAGAAAAAGACTTATGATCTTTGTATTCTTAAGCAATTCATTCATTAATCCATTCAGTAAATACATATGGAGCTAATATTTACCAAGGACAGTTTATACTTTCCATCTATCATACATGAATCCAACTTAATTACCAATTCAAATTATTTCATGTAAGTATAAAAAAAAGAGAAAAGTAACCAAGTATTCAAAAATATCACATTTTAGCGGGGCCTGAATAGCTCAGTCAATTGAGCGTCCAGCTCCTGATTTCAGCTCAGGTCATGATCCCAGGGTCGTGGGATTGAACCCTGCCTTGGGCTCTGTACTGAGCATGGAGCCTTAAGATTCTCATTCTCTCTCCCTCTCTCTCTGTGTCCCGCTCCGGCACTCACTCTCACCTGCATCTCTAAAATTACAAAAAAGAGGGGGTGTCTGAGTGGCTCAGTTGGTTAAGCGTCTGACTTCGGCTCAGGTCATGATCTCATGGTTCGTGGGTTCAAGCCCCGCATTGGGCTCTGTGCTGATAGCTTTGGATTCTGTGTCTCCCTCTCTCTCTGCCCCTCCCCCACTCACACTGTCTCTCTCTTGCTCACTCTCTCTCTATGTTAAAAAAAAAAAATTAGGGGCGCCTGGGTGGCGCAGTCGGTTAAGCCTCCGACTTCAGCCAGGTCACGATCTCGCGGTCCGTGAGTTCGAGCCCTGCGTCAGGCTCTGGGCTGATGGCTCAGAGCCTGGAGCCTGTTTCCGATTCTGTGTCTCCCTCTCTCTCTGCCCCTCCCCCGTTCATGCTCTGTCTCTCTCTGTCACAAAAATAAACGTTGAAAAAAAAATTAAAAAAAAAATTAAAAAAAAATAAAACTAAATTTTAAAAATCATTTAAAGAATCACATTTTAGATAGCAATACATTTCTTAAACCTTGAAAAGTTCCTTTTTTGTGTGTATGTGGTTTTTTTTTTTAGACTATATTTATCTATTTTGAGAAAGAGAGTGCACAAGCAGGGGGAGGAACAGAGAAAGAGGGAGAGAGAATCACAAGCAGTCTCGGCCCTGTCAGCACAGAGTTTGATGCAAGGCTTGAACTCACGAATAGTGATATCACGACCTGAGCCATAATCAAGAGTCAAATGCTTAACTAAATGAGCCACCCAGGTGTCCCAGGTGTATATGCTTTTAAATACAACAGGTTTGAAGGGCAAATTAAGTACTGGGAAAATTTTTTTGATTCATCACGTCACCCCACACATCAAAATATATTCTGATCACTTAAAGAGCTGACTAACTGAAACTACAAGTGCAACAAATGGATGCCACTGAATGAATACAACTTGTGGGTCAGTCACTAAAAATAAGGGCTTTAAGGAAACAATGGAAAGAGAAAAGCAAATGCAAGGAATTTAAGCGGGGGGAGGCTCAATTTCAAGATCTAGAAGACATTTATGAAATGTGATGCTGAAATCGTCAAAGAAATTGACTATATACTAACAAAAGTAAGGGTCAGGTCATATATTAATTATAATCCAAAAGAAAATAAACTAGGTGGAAGGTTTAAAAAATATCAGCAAATACTTACTACAATTATATGCATCCACCTACACAAAGAAATACAAGAAAATGTTCTGATCCTTGATTGAGAATCTAATTCAAGATGCTAGGTCCTGGGATTCAGAGATAACAAACCAGATAAACTCAGTAACAGTGTTTAAATGAGACCTCCTAGGTTTGAAGCTAGGATCCACAATTTATTATCTGTGTGACTTTGAACTAGTTCCTTGCCCACTCATTACAGTTTCCTCCTCAGTACATAACAGTTCTTACTCCATAGGGCTGTTGTGAGGATTAAATGAGATGATGCAGATAATGCAACCTAGCACTGGGCATGGAGTAAGTAAACAATAAATGTTAATTCTTATGGTTACAATTGTCTTTCAGGAACTTCCAGTCCATCAGCAGAGACAAACAAGAAGCTGAACACCTTAAGTTTTCATAGACATATACAAAGACTTTATGGAAGCCCAAAGTTACTGCCCCCCCACTGAAAACATGAAAGGGCCACAACAATCATTGCTACAGACCACATACCAATTTTATTCATAGCATAGTTTAATCATGACTAAAGACTTCTTATATCAAGTACACAGGCATAAACATGGTTTACATCATTGTGAAACTAAAAAACATCTACATTTCCATCATGCCTACAATAGAGATAGGAGCACAAGTCTTAGCATTTAAATTGATGACCAAACAATACCAGCCCGCCCCAGCAAAATTCTATTATTTTAACTGCTAATGTTGTAAAAAAAAAAAAAAAATCCATGGAAAAATTCACCAGAAAAGGAGTTGGAATTAAGCTCTAATCTTATACTAAGTGAATACGGATTTAGTGACTTAAATTGCAAAATACCCAATTCTAAAACTTTCATTCAATAAAACTGGTTAATTTCTAATATGCTAGACACCATGTGGAGAGCTAGAGAAAGGATGATGTGCAAAAGCAGATAAATATCCTTGTTATCACAGGATTTACAATCTAGCAGGCAGACACATGTTATTTTATAAAATAACAATACAACAGGAAAATCTGGTTGGGACAGAGAAGGGCAAATATCCTTCTCACCTTTAATCTAGATGGGAAAAAGTGATTATTACATAAATATTGCAACACATAAAATTAATAAAACTGCATAAAATTAATAAAACTTGCTTGCCTTAGCAAGCTGACCCAAATAGTCAATTAAACTGCTAATTAAAAGTGGGAGTCAGGGGCGCCTAAGTGCATGGTCAGTTAAGCGTTGGACTCTCGGTATTGGCTCAGGTCGTGATCTCACAGTTTGTGAGTTAGAGCCCCACATCCGGTTTCAAGCTGACAGTGCAGAGCCTGCTTGGGATTCTCTCCCCCATCTCTCTCCTCTTCCCCAGCTTGCACGCGTGCGCACGCACTCTCTAAATAAATAAATAAATAAACAAATAAATAAATAAATAAACAAACTAACTAACTAACTAAAAAAAAAAGTGGGGGTGCCTGGGTGGCTCAGTCGGTTGAGCGTCCATGATCTCACAGTTCCTGAGTTTGAGCTCCACATAGGGCTTGCTGCTGTCAGCATGGAGCCTGCTTTGAATCCTGTCTACCCCCGTACCCCCCGCACCTCCCCAGCTAGTGCTGTCTCTCTCAAAAATAAACATTAAAAACAAAAAAAGTAGGAGTCATGAGGAGCACCAGTCTGCCTTAGTCCATGGAGTATGTAACCCCTGATCTCAGGGTTGTGAGTTCAAGCCTCACACCGGATACAGACATTACTTAAAAAAAAAAAAAAAAAAAATCTTTTTAAAAATTTTTTTAATGTTTATTTTTGAGAGAGACAGAGACAGACACAAAGACAGAGACAGAGACAGAGACAGAGCATGGGTGGAGGAGGGGCAGACAGAGAGAGGGAGACACAGAATCTGAAGCAGGCTCCAGGCTCTGAGCTGTCAGCATAGAGCCTGAAACAGGGCTCGAACCCACGAAATGCAAGTTCATGACCTGGACCAAAGTTGGACACTTAACCGACTGAGCCACCCAGGTGCCCCCAAAAATATTATCTTAAAAAAAAAAAAGGTGGGAGGCATGATTTGCCTTTAGTCTTATTACATACTAATGAGATGAAGATATGCCAGTTCAAATAGTCTTACAGTTTCACTGTCAATTTTTGCAAAGGAAATATGTGTACACAAATCTATACAGGCTCAGAAAAACCTGTCTAGACAACCTTTAGATTGTAATGCCATGTAATAATCCACTACAGAAAAAAAATGTCTTGTGTGTGAGGAATTATGTAATATAATGACACCATAGGGGTGCCTGCATGGCTCGGTCAGTTAAACATCTGACTCTTGATTTTGGCTCAGGTCACGATCCCACAGTTATGGGATCAAGCCCCAGGCAGGGCTCTATGCTGAGTGTGGGGCCTGCTTAAGATTCTCTCTCTCCCCCTGCCCCTCTCCCCCAAGTTTAAACTCTCTAAAATAAAAAAAAAATAATAATAATGGGGCACCTGGGTGGCTCAGTCAGTTAAGCATCTGACTTCGGCTTAGGTCATGATCTCACAGCTCGTGGGTTTGAGCCCCACACCAGGCTCTGTGCTGACAGATCAGCTTCAAATTCTGTGTCGCAGTCTCTCTCTGCTCCTCCCCTACTAGCACTCTGTCACACTCTCTCTTTCAAAAATGAACATTTAAAAAAAAAATTTAACAAAAAAATAATGACACTATAAAATATGATACAAAGTTACAGAAAAATGAAAAACTATTCAGTCTTTTGACTATCTAAAAAATATCTGAATATTCAACTGAACTGTAATATGTAATTTAAGAAAGCTACCTTAGGAGGTACAGGCTCCCATCTATGGAATAAGCTATGGTGATCAAAGGTACAGCATAGAAAATACAGTCAGTGGTGTTGTAATAGGGTTGTATGGTGAGAGATGGTAGCTATACTGGTGGCGAGAGCAGCCTAAGACATAGAAAAGTCCAATCAGAATGTTGCACACCTCAAACTAATGTAACATTATGTGTCAACCATGGTTTTAAAAAGTTACATTAAATCTAAAGCATAAAAATATTCAAAAGAAGGGCGCCTGGGTGGCTCAGTCGGTTGGGCGGCCAACTTCGGCTCAGGTCATGATCTCACGGTCCGTGAGTTCGAGCCCCGTGACAGGCTCTGTGCTGACACCTCAGAGCCTGGAGCCTGTTTCAGATTCTGTGTTTCCCTCTCTCTGACCCTCTCCCATTCATGCTCTGTCTCTCTCTGTCTCAAAAAATAAATAAACATTAAAAAAATATATATATATATTCAAAAGAATATTTAAGCACCAATAACTGCCTTGAAAGAGTTAACCAATAAAATTAGATTCCAGCACTGAACTTTTTTCTTTCACCTTCTAGAGAAAAGCCTTCTCCAATTCTCTATCACATCCCTACTGACTTTATTATTAGTGGGATGAACAAAGAAACCCAATACAGGTCATTAGCCACTTTACTAGAATAATTCTACAAAAAAATTTTAGAAATGGAGATTATAAAGACTTTCGAAATTGTATCTTTAAAAAGTGTATGTATTTGCAGTCCTATGATTTCCTTTCCTAAGTGAATCCCTATTGGTCCTGGGCAACCTGTGTAGAGGGACTGTTTTCTTATTCTCTTTTACAGTCCCAAGGACAGAACTTAAGAGATGTGTAACAAATGTCCGTGGATAGGAATAAATCATCATAGTGACAACATCTTTTATACTACACATTGCAGTGGCTAAATTCCTTTAATGTTTCAAAATTACCACAATTATCACAATTACATATAAACTTACACGCATATTTGCAGGATTTGCCATTTAAAACTCATGTAAAATTGCAATTTATGGATTGTAAGAAAAAGCCACAGCCACAGGACATTTTGCTTGTTTTTTTTTTTTTTTTACCTTAAAGTGAAAGTCTTAAAATGATTTCATCCCCACCGTAAATGTTACTAAGTAGCCTAGAATAAAACGTAGTTTACTTAATCTGTTACCACAAATATGAGAAAGAACAATTCATTCAACTTAACACCATTACAGTACTTATTCCTGCTTCTGCCTACAAACCTGCCTACTCATAGACATTTTTAAAAGTCTTTTAGAGCCTTCTTTGTAAAGAAAACAGTAGTCTTCTCTAAACATAATGTAAATTAGCTAATATAATCACTGGCTATTTTCCAGAACTTCACAACAATCTTAGTTTCCAATGAGCAATTTATTTTAGTTTTATTCTATTAGTTTTCTTTCCACAAGTCAAAGATTTATAAGTAAATCAATAATTTGGCAAAATCAGATGTTGGCAAAAAAATCTTTCTTTCTCTACTATAATTATAGTAAGCTTAGCAAATCACAATGTAGGACAATGTAAAGAATCTCAGAAGAAGCATAAAACTATACAACTCTCACACCAAATGACAAATTGTAGTGCCACATTGTACGCTGTGGAAGGGAGGTTCAGAGGTGTATCTAACCACTTTTTTCAAGTGAGGTAAAGACCTCTGTAAATCAAACAAGAGATTTAATATTTCGTTCCTCCAAAACTGGAAAACTGAACACGTGGCCTAGGTACAATTTGGGTAAAATTTTGGAAGAGATGAGCAGGCCTTAAAAGAGGACTCCCAAGGGGTGCCTGGGTGGCTCAGTCGGTTAAGCGTCCGACTTCGGCTCAGGTCATGATCTCACGGTTGATGAGTTCGAACCCCACGTCGGGCTCTGTGCTGACAGCTCAGAGCCCGGAGCCTGCTTCGGATTCTGTGTCTCCTTCTCTCTCTGCCCCTCCCCTGCTCATGCTCTCTTTCTGTCTCAAAAATAAATAAAAACATTAATAGAGAGAGAGAGAGAGAGAGAGGGGAATCCCAAAAACACCATCATTCATTCATCTCCTCCAATTCCGACTAAGACCCCCTCCCCACTGTAGGCACTGCGGAACTGAAAATAATCAGTCCCCGATCTCTGCTCTCTGGAAGACAGGGTGAAGTGGCACGGAGGAAGAAAGCACATAAACAGGCACTATGAGTCTTGTATGCGAGTTCTGAGGTATGCATCGAATCTGTATTTTTCATCTATGTATACCCAGGGTGTTACATACAGCAAGTGGTCATTAATTGTTCAGGAACGAATGAATAAACATGAAACATCAACAAGAGCCCCGGGTTGCGGCTGCATATTCACCGCCGTCTCCTTGGCCTAGCCGCCAACCATCACCCGCTCATTCCCCCGGCCGGGAGGTTACCCTCTCCTCCGGTTGCCACAGGCAGCTGCAGTAACCAAAGGTCAGCTTGAACTCGGACCCAGGCTGCGCCAGCCGCCCGCCCCAGGGCTGTACTTACCGTTGGTGTAGAGAGACCCCGAGGCCGAGGCGGCCCCGTTCTGGGCCTGGAGGCCGGCTGGGGCGCCGCCGGAGATCGGTATCCCCGGCTGGGACATGACGACGGTGCGTATCGGGGTTGGAAGGGGCTGGTCGGGGTCTGCGACAGCGCCAAACCAAAGAGGTGAAAGACCACTGCTGGAAGCGGAGGGAAGGCGCTAACGACTCGACTGTAGCGAGGAGGAGAAAGGGCGGTGCATCAAGTGTTTAGGTACAGCACGGCATTCTTCCCAGCCCGCCAGCGGCCACGGCTTGGCCTGGGAGCTGAGGCTTGTGAGTCAGACCGGAGAAGCCGAGAACACCCGGCTGGAAGGCGGCAGCCTAACGAGAAGAAGCCCCGGCCGGAAGTGGCTGTCAGCCGGGAGCCGCGCAGGCGCAATAGGGACACGTGGCACTTCCGGCTCCGGGCTCACAGCTGCTGCTGATGTCGGTGCGCAGTCTTCTCCCCTCGGGGCTTCCCAGAAGCCACCTGACAGCTCCGGGTGTCCCAGCCCGAAGTACCGTGCTAGACTTCGCCAGCCACGTCACTGAGTCTCACCGTCGGCCGGAAGTGGCGTGTGTCACCTCTACGGAAATCCCCGCCGTGGTAAACGTCATCTCGCCCGCAGTGCCGGGATCTGAGAGCAGTCAGGGCTTCAGTAGCTGCTTTCCAGGGGTAGGACTGACACTGCCTCTCCTCTTGCTTTTGTGAAAATTACCAGAGACGACAGACGTCAAAGTCCTCTGTTGAGACAATACCTCTGGTAGCCGAACCGACTAATATTCATTGCAGTATTTCATTTCACATTTAATCATCATATTACAGGTGTAAATTTAAAGGAGTGGTTTTTTTTTAAGGGAGTAGCTAATTATGTACGCGTGTTAAAAATGTAATCAAATCGGTAGCAGGGGTAGCTGAGTGGGCTCAGGTCATGATCTCGCTGTCCTGAAATGGAGCCTGTAGGGGCCTCTGCACTGACAGTGTGGAGCCTGTTTGGGTTTCTCTCTTTCCCTTTCTCTCTGCCTCTCCCCCTGCTCTCGCTCGCTCGCGCTTTCTCTCTCTCTCAAAATAAAAAAAATAAAAAGATTTGTGTCCTTTAAAAAAAAAGTATAATCAGGGCGACTGGGTGGCTTGGCTCAAGTCATCATCATATGCTGGTTTATGAGTTGCAGCGCTGCATCAGGCTCTGTGCTGACAGCTCAGAGCCTGGAGCCTGCTTCAGTTTCTGTCTCCCTCTCTCTCTGCCCCTCCCCCGCTCACGCTCTGTCTCTTTCTCTCTCTCTCAAAAATAAACTTTAAAAAAGTGTAATCAAATCAAGGAGGAAGCCTTTGTTTTTTGACTAGAGGACACCAACTAATTTTAATTTTGAAACTCACTGATTCATAGCAGAGTCATGCGAAAGTTCATTAACAGCACATTTAAATGGCAGTTTTATTTCCTCTTCTAGGAGTTTACAGTAAGGTAAAACATTCAAACTCCCTTTTGGGGCAAATAGACTTTTTTTGTTTTTTTTAACTTTTGAGGCCAAAGGAAGGTAGAAACCAGAGTGACTGGGTAATACAGTTAATTGATGATCTTGGTAATCATTTTAGCTGCCTTCATTCTAGTTAGATTTTTCCTGCTCTGAGCTGATGATAAAGCTCTTCTTTAAATTATAGATTTGTACTGTTGATTAAAATGTCATGCCAAGGGTTTTGCAATCCGTGAAGGGAGAAGTACATATTATTTAATTCATTTAATATCAAATGCCTGCTCTGAAATACACTTACGTTGTATAATGTTAAATTACATACAAAATAAGCAAGAGTTAAACCACTGTGTCAGGCCTGGAAAGTAAACCGTAAGAATTCAAATAATAAAGAGTTAAATTTTATCCTAACCCTGTTTTTATCATTTGCCTCAGTACCTTGCTAAAAATGTTATTTGCTGTGTGTGAAATTAAACAAGATACAAACAAGTACAAAGATTTCTTTCGGATGAAGATGAAACTTTTGGTCAAACTTTATTGCTTTGTCTTCAAAGGGACAAATGCTTAGACCTGGTCTCAAACTTGCAGTAGTTTGAGCCTGGTGGCTCAGTTGCTTAAGTGTCCAACTTCAGCTCAGGTCATGATCTCAGGGTTCGTGAGTTTGAGCTGCACATCAGGCCCTGTGCTGACAGCCTGGAGCCTGCCTCAGATTCTGTGCCTCCCTCTCTGCCCCTACACCATTCTGCTCCCCTCTCTGCCCCCCTGACATTCTGCCCCCCCCTCAAAAATAAACATTTAAAAAAACACTTGCAGTAGTTTAATTTTTTTCTTTTTTTTTTAATGCAACTTCTTAAATGGTTTATTGACCTTGGCACAGGAGTTTGATTTGGTTAAATCAAGCTTTCTTTGGACTTTGTTCTGTTTAAGCAATATCTTTGTGTTCAGAGGGGGGGGAAACGGTAGAGAGGATTAACCATTTTAAGACATAAATCATGGCTGGTTAAATCAGGTTAAACGCACATAATATGTTAGTGCGTTTTCTAAAATTTGTTCCACCTGTGTTGTTATTCTACAAAAAACTGGTTAAGTCTTTCAAATGTTTTTTACATGTTCAATGTAGTCAATTTTAAAATACTGAGAAGAAAAGCAACATTTGTCATCCGCCTACCCTCAGGGACAATAGGAAGTTAAGTTTAAGGAATTGAGGTAAGAGAGCATAACTTAAAAGGTTAAGTATCTTATGAAGTATCATCCACACATTGTCAGATCATTCTCTGACTTTTTTTTTCTCTCTCTGACTTCTTAAAGCGTAGGTACATAAACATGAAGCAAAAATTATTAGTGCTATTACTAGTTGTTAAGGTTATTGTTTTTATTTTGTTTTGGTCAACTACCTGTACCTACCCTACAGTACTGTATGTTTTTCTTTTTTTTTTTTTAACGTTTATTTATTTTTGAGACAGAGAGAGACAGAGCATGAACAGGGGAGGGGCAGAGAGAGAGGGAGACACAGAATCCGAAACAGGCTCCAGGCTCTGAGCGGTCAGCACAGAGCCCGACGCGGGGCTCGAACTCACGGACCGTGAGATCATGACCTGAGCCGAAGTCAGACGCTTAACCGACCAAGCCATCCAGGCGCCCCACTGTATGTTTTTCTAAACTGATGTCAGTAACATATTCTACCTCTTTATCCTTGTTTTCCAGAACAACAGGACCCTTCTGCCACGTATATACCATCCATATGTATATGAATCAGATTTTCTGCACATAATTTTCAAAGCCTTCAACCCTACTTTAGATTATAAACAAAAAAATAAGTGACACTAAAGAGTCTCAGCAAGGAGACAGCACTATACAAAGAATATTCCATTAAAGTTGATTATTTATTTAGACCCAAAAGAGGTAGACAGCATTCCTAATAAAATTTGCAAGCATGCAGAAGTGGACTCCAGCTCACACACTAGGGCCCCTTTGCCTGCCTGCTCATCACTGTTGAATTGTCAGCTGATAAATAGGAACAATTCTGTTTACTTTTCAGAATAGGGAGAATTCTTTTAGGTCCTTTAATTATTTAAAAATTGGTCCTATTTCAAACAAACAAAAAATGGTTTCAATTACAAACAACAGGTTTGTTCTGAAACTCTCTTGTGACTCCATTTTAAGAACAGTTCCTTTAGCCTCATTTGCCTATGACAGGACATCTGTTTGTATCTAAAGTCAGTAGCTCTGAAGCTACATCACAAGAACACTCATCTCATCCTACACCAAGCCAGCAAATCACATTGATTTCTTTGAAAACTTTTCATCTTTATGTGGTTCTTGCCATTCTCACTGCCCACAGATCAATTTTCATCATCTTGCACTGGAACTATTAGGATAGCTTTTCCAGTTTCCCTCCCTGCAATCCATCCTACATGTTGAATTGAGCTCCTCAATACTGATTCTGTCTTTATTTTCCTGTACCCCAACACCTGTAATGCTCCCTGTGCCTGTTCCATCAAGTTTCTCTGCATAGCTTTTCTCATCTTGCACTCAGTAAAATCCAAAGTCCGACTCAGCCTTCAGGGTCTCACATGACCTGGCCCTGCTAACTCTGTCTTCTTCCACATCCTCTCTCACTCACTCCATTGCAAACACCCTTGCTATTTCTCTAGCTACTCGAGCACAAGCCTTCCTTTTATACTTATTTCCATTACTTCGGGTGGTCTTGCCCAAGATACACATTGTGGCTCAACCTCTCACCCTTTCAGCCTTTATTCAAATGTTACCTTATTGTTCAGCCCTTCTCTGAGCACCTCAGCATACCCTTCCTGCTCACTCTATCCCACCCTACTTTTTTTTTTTTCATTGCACTTCTCCTCAGTGTTAAATACTTGGGTCTATGTTTGTCTTTGTTCAGTGGAATAAAATTCTGTACATATCCTGCCCATTCTAACGTAATTTTGATTTCATATCTGTCTTCTTATTTAGAGTGTCAGAGGGACCAAAGACTGTGTCCTTTTCACCTCTGTATTCTCAGCACTTCGCTTGGGGCCTCACCCTAAACAGGTGTCCGTTAAATGCTTTTGAATGAATAAATTTAAAGTGTCATTTTTTCCCATCTTATGACTGTTTTGCCCCTCATTAATTCACTACAAGTAATGTGGTACCTAAACCACATTACTAGCACTTGTTTATAAATTATGTGGTCTTTAATTCTTTTAAGTTATAACTTAAATTCTTAAATTCTTTTTTAAAGAATATTTTTAAGTTCATTTATTTTGAGAGAGAAAGAGAGAACAAGCAGGGGAGAGGCAGAGAGAGAGAGAGAGAGAGAGAGAGAGAGAGAGAATCCCAAGCAAGCTCCACACTGTCATCACGGAGTTCAATGTGGGCTTGAACTCATGAACTGCGAGATCATGACCTGAGCCGAGACCAAGAGTATGACTGTTAACTGACTGAGCCACTTAGGTACCCCTAATTCTTTGAGGTTCTTAACTATTATACTACATTGTGCCCCATCTAATACAGTCTTAATAGTATAACTGGTCAGGCCCCATCTTCCCAGGCAACACTGGAAGTACAACATCAAATCCCAATTTGTTTTCCTTTTCTAACTCCAAATACATCCCTCTGTCCCTACACCCTCTACAATACCTGCACACCACAGTATCAGAGATCTGAAATGCAACTTGCCCTCTAAAACCGATCTTTTCATCATACTTTTTGCTAAATGACCTCACCAGCTCCTTCATTCATTGCTTAATTAATTCATTCAACAAATATTGATTAAATGTCTTCCATATGCCAGGCACTTTCTAAGCACCAAGCAAAAACAGAACAGGACAGACAAGATCTCTTCCTACTGTAAATTTTACAATGGAGGAAACAGAAAGGAAAAATTTATATAAATATATGTTTTTAAGAGTACAATTTGGTGAGTGCTATTGAGGTATCGATACTCAGAGAATAACAAGTAGAAGCCTGATTTGGATAGGAGGTGACATTTAAGATGTGATCTAAAGGATGAGAAATCTAGCTATGCAAAGAGAAAATGGGAAGAAGAAGGGCTCTGGCAAAAGGGAAGAGCACCTACAAAAGCACAGAGGCAGGAATGAGCTTGCTGTGGTGAGCAAGGCAGAATGGCAAGAGACAAGATTAGAGGAGTAGAAGGGGCCAGAGCCACAAGCAACTTATAAGGCATTGTAAGGAATTTATTGGCTTTGGGAAGCAGTTGAAGAATTGTAAACAGGGGAGTAATTTGATCCAATTCATGCTTTCAAAAGAATGCATTAAAAAGAAAATCCAGGGCACCTGGCTGGCTCAGTTGGTGGGATATTGACTCTTGATCTGGAGGTGGTGAATTTGAGCCCCACATTGGACCTAAAGATTACTTTAAAAAAATCCAGGGGTGCCTGGGTGGCTCAGTTAAGCATCTCACTTTGATTTCGGCTCAGGTCATGATCTCAGGATTTATGAGACGGAGCCCCACATCGGGCTCTGAGCTGAGCATGAAGACTGCTTGGGATTCTCTCTCTCTCCTTCTCTTTCTGCCCCTCCCCTGCACATACACACATACTCTCCCTCTCTCTCTCTGAAATAAGTAAATATTTAAAAGTTAAAAAAAAATCCAACAGCTGTGATGATAATTGATTTCAGGGAAAAGAATGTAGTTTTTGCAGTAAATCAGGCCAGGGATGCTGGCTATCTCAGTGAGGTAGTTATAGAGGAAAGAGAAGTAATCTATGTTAAAATTTTGGACTTTCGTATCTCCGCACTTTTTGCTACTAACATGCAATCAATACCGAAATCTTATAGGTTCCAACCTTTACAGATTCTCACACACAATTCCCTATTTCTCTGTTCCCACTGACCAACCCAGGCTTTTGTTACCTTTTACCCCCATGATTGTAGCAATCTCATTACTGATCTCAGTTTTCAGTCAACCCATTCCAATACAACACACACACTACTGCCAGAGCAAACTTTCAACAACAGCTCTGACCATGTTCCTTCTGTACTCAAAACCCTCAAAAGGCTCTATAGTTTGGGAGCCAAGGTCCCCAATAGTCCAGCCCAAATCTACCCAGTCAGATCAAAATACTTGCCTGATGCTTTTCCCATTTGTCTTCCTTTTTGTATGTTATTCTCTCTCATATCATCTCTTCTGGATATTAATCCCCATTTTATATATACATGAACTTTATTGGCTAGTGATGTTAGAAGCTAGAGGTTGTGCTCTTTTATACTCTATTATACTCTATTAAAAATGCATCCATTGGGGTGCCTGGGTGGCTCAGTCGGTTGAGTGTCCAGTCTTGGTTTCAGCTCAGGTCATGATCTCACTGTCATGAGATGGAGCCCTGTGGGGGCTCTGCACTGACAGTGTGGAGCCTGATTGGGATTCTCCCTTTCCCTCCATCTGTGCCCCTCCCCCACTCACGCTGTCTCTCTCAAAATAAACAAACTTTAAAAATGTTTTTTAATTAAAAAAAATAAAGTTGTCAATTATCCTACCAGAAAAAAAAGAAAAGATTGGGGCACCTAGGTGGCTCAGTCAATTGAGCATCCAACTTCGGCTCAGGTCATGATCTCACTGTTCGTGGATTCAAGCTTCACGTCGGGCTCTGTGCTGACAGCTCAGAGCCTGGGGCCTGCTTCAGATTCTGTGTCTCCCTCTCTTTCTGCCCCTCCACCACTCATTCTCTGTCTCTCTCTATCTCAGAAATAAAACATTAAAAGAAAGAAAGAAAGAAAGAAAGAAAGAAAGAAAGAAAGAAAGAGAGAGAGAGAGAGAGAGAGAAAGAAAGAAAGAAAGAAAGAAAGAAAGAAAGAAAGAAAGAAAGAAAGGAAGGAAGGAAGGAAGGAAGGAAGAAAGAAAGAAAGAAAGAAAATTTATTCTGGAATAGCAGAGACTTTCATTTCCAGACACAACCTGGGGCTTTGCAAGTCTAGAGAACAAAGGAGGACCCCTCTATAGAGAAGAATGGCAAAGCTGGGAGGTGGCTGTTATAAACAAAAAGCCCATTGGAATAAACTGGGAGTTCTAACTGTAGTGGCTTTTCATTGGCTGAGTTGTGACAGTCTCTCATTGGCTGGACTATTGCTGAACAAAGAAAAATTCTTCCCTCCTCCAGCTGTGGTAGTAAAATATATGCTTTTTCCCATTGGGAATGCAAGGTAAGTCTCTTCCTGCAACTGAGGAAAAGTGGTAGGGTATGAGAGCCCTCCCTTCTGGCCTCCTGATTCCATTTTAAATGGGGTTTCCTTTTCTTAATTTTCACAAATCAAACTGAATTCAAGAGTAGATAAGTGGAAAGGAGAGTAGACTGGAACAACAGGTTTCTCCTGCTCACATCAATGGACTTTAGGGAAAATTTTCAATCTCTTGAGGATAAAAATGTACCTAGAATCCTTCATGTTATGAATGAATCTCTAACTCATACGAATTGAGTACCTATTGTATGCCAGGCCCTGAAAATAGGTTCAAGAGAGGAAAAGGCAGATATGAGGAAAAGCTCAGGAAGCTTACAGAATGTCTGTTGGGGAGACTTTTCAAAAATAATCATACATATTTACTTGTACAATTATAAGGTAACTTGAATGTAAGGCGAATTGTACAGTTGCTGGGGAAATCTGTTAAGAGAGAGATTAACCAAGTCTGTGAGGGAGGTTCTGACCAGAGAGGGCTAAAGATTGTAAATAACGCAGCTAGGTGGGAAGGAGAAGTTTGGACAATTTGTTCTGACAGAAGAAATGACAAATATGAAGGAAAAACACATGGGCTGAGCCATTTCCTGAGGCTGTATCAGAAAGGGGGACATCCAGTTATAGATTTTGTTGGGAATTTATCGAATAACCCATTCTTTAACCACCATCTCCTGTTCCCCTCTCCTAGAATCCTGGCTCAAGAGCAATCTTGAGAGCATCACACTTCCATTCAAGGCACGCAAGTGTTTTTATTTAAATATATTTAAGGGTGGTAACGTTAACCCATTAGTGAAGAACAGAGTCAAGACAGTCTTACTTAAAGCTCAATACCTAGCATCTAGCACATTATCTGGTACATAATAAGCTTTGTAAATTACTTGTCAATTCAAGAAACTCGTGTACTTTTTTTTTTTTAATGTTTATTTTTGAGACAAAGAGAGCGCCCCCGCGAGAGCAGGGGAGGAGCAGAGAGAGAGAGAGAGGAGACAGAGAACCCCAAACTGGCTCCGAGCAGTCAGCGCACAGCGCGGGCTCCAACTCACAAACTGTGAGATCGGGACTTGAGCCACCCAGGCGCCCCTAAACAGGTATACTTTAAAAAGGTACTTTAAGGGGCACCTGGGTGGCTCAGTCGGTTGAGCATCCGACTTCGGCTCAGGTCATGATCTCACAGTTCGTGGGTTTGAGCCCCGCATCAGGCTCTGTGCTGACCGCTTGCTCAGAGCCTGGAGCCCGCTTCAGATTCTGTGTCTCCTTCTCTCTCTGCCCCTCCCCCGCTCACGCTTTGTCTCACTCTGTTTCTCAAAAATAAATAAATGTAAAAAAATTAAAAAAAAAAGATTTATATAAAAAAATAAAAAAGGTACTTTAAAAGTCTATTTTTGAAAAACGATTGTCATGGATAATTTTCCAAAGCTAGAGACTCGCGTTTCTTTCTCTGCCTGGACCCTCAGGCCTCTGAAGCTCTTTCGGGCGGTAGTGGGGAGACCAGGTTGCGGAAAGGCTGGCCCCAACCACCAGGCTCGCTCAGCGTGGGGACTGGCGGCGGAACCGCGCGAAGGCGGAACTTTGGACGGGTGGAACTGCGGTCCTGCGGACCGTCGGGAGTGAAACACCCCCCGGCCCGGAAGGACCTGACGCGAGCTGGGACCTCGGCAGCCATCGCGCTTTGCAGTTCGAACTAGGAGGGTGTGGAATCAACGCCAAGCGAGGAATTGCGATCTCTCTAGTAGCAGGTGAGTGGCGGTCTCTTCTCCCGGTAGAACCGATAGGCGGCTGGCCGCTGTGGACCCTGGGGAAAGCGCACTTTTCGGGCCTGGGCCCACTAGGGCCCTTGCTTGTGGCCAGGCAAGAAAGGGGGTGCCTGTTTTCCTCTCCGGAATCTGCCGGCACTGAAGCGGAGAGGTTCCTTTGCTGCTCCGCAGGGGCCGCCCTGATGGTCCGCTGCACAGCACACCTGCTGCTGTCAAACGGTGCGTTATTTCAGGAAAGAACGAGGGGACTCTGCCGTAGGCAAGCCCTTCTTTCCCCTCCGCCTCGGTGTCCTCATCTGGTAAGGTGAAGGCTGCAGGGATCACTGACAGCTCAAAACCCTGTGACGTCGTGTGTTTTCAGTTCTCCCAATTCGTGTGGGGGCAAAGTGAAATTCCTTACTAGTGCAAGTTAACGTTTGTTCATAGTCCAAGTCCCAGTTGCGTGGGGGGAAAGATACACAGTTGGGTGAAAACTGTAATGATTTATAGATTGTTCCAAGATTTTCCAACTTAGAAATTTGTTTTGACAACAGCTAAAACCGTGACCTCTTTGGCTGAAAGAACCAAACTCATTAGGAACGTAAGGTATTTGGTACATTGGGCAAAACGAGGTGAAGGAATACTTTTAACTTTATAAATTAAACCTAATATTATTTGCATATTCATCTATCAAACTCACTATTACCACGTGTCCTACTCTGAAGAATATCCTATGTTCACTGTTAAAATACCGGTTAAGAGTATGCCGCCTTGAAGCAAATGAAAGAGAAAGAAACATTTACTGACTTTCCTATGAATGTGGCGCTAGCCACAACAATCACTAAGGAAGGTAATGGTATTATCTCTGGTTTACAGATGAGGAATAAAGGAAGATTTACAATTTGTTAAAAATTAGTGGTGCTGGTATGTCAAAGCAAACTGTGTATCTAATACTGCTTTAATGATTTACATTCATCACCAAAATACTTTGAACTTTAAAAACTAAGCTTATAGTTCATTGGCATTTCCTGAGTTTGCAGAAAAGGAATGTTTTGCTTTTATTTTAGAACTGTTAGACAAGCATTGTTAGTAATTAGGAGGATTAGCATTTCAAAAAAACTACGCTTTAACTATCTTTCCTTTCACTTCAAGCAGGAATTGAGACAAAAGACTAGGCTATCAGAAATGAAAATCACTGCCACAGTATTTGAAACTTATAAATCAGAATTCTGTAGTAATGAGTCATTATTTCTTCACCCTTTTCTTTAAGCATACTTGGCTGATACTTTAATGATTTCTCTGCAGAACATTACTAAGCAAATACCTTTAAAATAATGCTGTTGAAAAAATTTTCTTGTATTTAGCTTTTAGAACAGTTTCAGTTAAAAGTATTTTAAGAGGGTGCCTGGCTGGCTCAGTCGGTGGGGCATGCGACTCTTGATCTTGGAGTGGTGAGTTCAAGCCCCATGTTGGGCCTAGAGCTTTCTTTAAAAAAAGGATTTTAAGGACTGAATTTGTCACTAGTATCAATTTTTACTTTCTCAATTCAGTATAGGCAAGTTCAGTACTCAGACTCACAAACTTTATTTGTAATACAGTGTTCTTTACCCCTTTTAGCACTTAAAAAAAAAATCCTTTTCATATTTGATACAGGTTTAACCTTTCAGTGAGTGTCATTTTTCCCTAAAGGAGACTTGAGTTTATACTTATTGTTGATTACATGAATGAAAAAGCCTAATTCCATTATTATGATTGCTATGCATTTAATCCTAAATTTTTTTGAGTTTTCTATTTATATCACTGTTTTCAAAACTTTAAAGGCTATGGAAAGAAAATCTAACAGTTTTAGGGGAAAGTATTTATAGGGCAACATTGTCTTGAAACATTCAATATTGTTCCTGTCCATCCTTAATAATGCACAGGGCCTTTCTGAAATTCTTTTTTTTTTTTTTAATTTTTTTTTCAACGTTTTATTTATTTTTGGGACAGAGAGAGACAGAGCATGAACGGGGGAGGGGCAGAGAGAGAGGAAGACACAGAATCTGAAACAGGCTCCAAGGTCTGAGCTGTCAGCACAGAACCCGACGCGGGGCTCGAACTCACGGACCGCGAGATCGTGACCTGGCTGAAGTCGGACGCTTAACCGACTGCGCCACCCAGGCGCCCCTGAAATTCTTTAAAACATAGTCAAGCAGAGTTTGGCCTTCTTTATATTTCTGCTACTATCTGAATTCAAAAGAGAAGGGTGCATAATTCCTAAATCAGCTTACAGATAGTTTACTGATCTTAAAGAATTTGTACATGTTTTCATCATAAACCCGATGGAGTTGGGTAGAAATTTATGATTAATTTTTTTCTAGTAAATATCTTTACCTAGAATTGGAGGAAATTATTCTAGTACCTTTTCTGGTTACTGTCAGTGATGTTGTTGTTAATATTTAAAGTAAAATCAGGGGCACCTGGGTGGCTCAGTCAGTTAAACGACCGACTTTGGCTCAGGTCATGATCTCGCAGTCCGTGAGTTCGAGCCCCGCGTCGGGTTCTGTGCTGACAGCTCAGAGCCTGGAGCCTGTTTCAGATTCTGTGTCTTCCTCTCTCTGACCCTCCCCTGTTCATGCTCTGTCTCTCCCTGTCTCAAAAATAAATAAAACATTAAAAAAAATAATAAAATTAAAAAAAAACCTAAAATCAGTCATTAAAAATATTAAAACTTGGGGACCTAGGCTCAGTCAGTTGAGCCTCTGACTCCTGGTTTGGCTCAGGTCATGATCTCAGAGTTAGTGAGTTCAAGCCTCTCATGGGGACACTGTCCATGCGGATCCCTCTTGGGATTCTCTCTGCCTCTTCCTCTATGCTCCCCCTCCCCTCCAATAAATAAATAAACTTAAAAAAAAACTGTTGGGGTGCCTGAGTGGCTCAGTCAAGTGAATGCCCAACTTGGGCTCAGGTCATGATCTCCCAGTTCGTGGGTTTGAGCCCCACACTGGGCTCTGCACTGACAGTTCCAACAGTGGGGAAGAGCCTGCTTGGGATTCTCTCTCCTTCTTTCTCTATGCTCTTCTCCCATTAGTGTGCACTTGCTCACTTGCACTCTCTCAAAATAAACTTTATAAAAATAAAAATTAATGAATTAAAACTTTTTCAAAGTTTGCACTTTGAAAGGGTACTTGGCTGGCTCGGTTGGTAGAAAATGTTTATCTCAGGGTTGTGAGTTTGAGCCCCATGCTGGTGTAGATTACTTAAAAAAAATAAAATCTTTAAAAAGTTTGCGATTTGAATTTCAATTAATTTAGTCTGAATGAGTTAATACTACCTTATATTGTGTAGTTTTCAAAATGTTTTTTGGGTACATTATCATAATTAATCATTCTTAAAACTCTTTGAGGCAGATGGCATTCCTGTTATATATAAGAAGAAACTGGAGCTCAGAAAGATTGGCTTTCCCAGAATGAAATAATAGTATTTCAGAAGATGCATATTAAATCCAGATTTTTTAAATTCTAAGATAGGTACTCACTCTAACCATAGCTCTACCATCCTTTGCTTCCCAAAGTTATTAATGTATTATCTCTATAATCCTACGCTGGTGTTATAGTTGTCTTTTTAGACTACAGGAGCTTTCATTTTTATTCTTTATTTTTAAAAAACTAGCTTTATTGAAAGACCATTCACATACCATAAAATTTATCCTCTTAAAGTATGCAATTCAATGTTTTTAGTATATTCACAAGGTTATGTGACCATCACTTTATTCCAGAACATTTTCGTCACCCAAAAAGAAACCCAGTACCTATTAGCAGTCACTCCCAGTTTCCCCTTACCTCCCCTGTCTGACAACCACTAACCTGTTCTGAGAACTTACATGTTTAGGATGTTTCATATAAATGGAATCATCCATATACGTTTAATGGGACAAGGCTTAAGAAGTTATTTGTAACCTTGAGGTTCTGCTTCATTACACTCTTTGTACTGATTTTTATGTTACTGGAGTAGATCACTTTTCTAATCTGCACAGGCCTCTTTCCTGTTTGTTGTTCATGCAATAAATAAATCTGCTGACGTGTATATGTTTCCTTATTCTTGACCTTTGCTCTTCACATGTCTTAATAGTGTGTTCGTGGTGTTGTGTAACCTGTTCTCTGGGCTCAGGTATCTGTGGCTAAATAACTTGTATTCTTAGTTGGGCATTTTTACTTCTACTTTAAAATGACTGACTCTTAGCCTGTTTTAAAGTTCTTAGAAACCCACGACTTTATGCAAATATAAATATCTCATTATCTTCTAAAGCAGAGTTTCCCCATATATGTTATTAAATTATTTCTCTAGGGACAAATTTTACAATAGCAAATTTGGACCATCCTTATTGAAAAAATCGTTTTTCCCTCAAGGTTTACCTCATTCTCCTCTGCCCCCACCCCCCCCATCAATCTCAGAGGTCTCACCTCACAACAGTCATCTTGGGTGAGCTGCCCCCCCCCTTTTTTTTTTTTTTTTAGTAATCTCTACACCCATTGTGGGGCTTGAACTCAGGACCGCGAGATAAAGAGTCCTATGCTCTATGGACTGAGTCAGCCAGGCTCCCCTTCAGTGAGGGCTTTGTCACTTGATTCACAGGCTTGCTCTCTAGAGCCGTTCTTCTAGGTGATTGTGCAGTCATTGTGGACTGTAGACCATATAGCTCCAGCCTGGCTTCTCACAGCTTCCACTCAGTTCTTCGCTCAGGCTTTTCAGCTGTCTATGCCAGAGCCAGGCCTTGGAACTTAACCACCACGCAGACCTGATCCTCATGAGTTTTTGAACCTTGAGCTCTCCTCCACTTTGCTGACATAATTCTGGTCCACCTTTCACTTGTCTCATACTATGACTATGTCTACATTTGCTTTTCAACCAGATATTTTCCCCCATTCTCTCTTTTCTGTGAGAAGCCTGCCTTTGCTCCCCTACTTTATCCCCATATATTAGTTGCCTTTATACCTTTAGCCACTCAGCCTGAACTTTTGATCACACCACTTCAGCCTCTCACTAGTACTCTCAAATTCCAGTTCCCCTTGTCTTTTTTCACTTCTAAGCCCTATTCATTCTGTGTTCTCTAAAGCTGACACTCACTGCGAAGGGAGGGTGGCAGGGAGAGGGGAAAATTAGAAATCCCTGCAGATGGGCAGTGCTGTGAATGTTTTTCAGCCCCAGCCAAGCACTTGGCTCTTGTTAGCAGTCTTTTAATTTGATCTTTTCCCCACAGTAGGTAGCTGTCTATTCTAATCCTCACTCTGCTCCTCAGAAAATTCTCTATCAGACTTCCTCACTTTTGGATTCAGATTCCTGCTACTTCCAGTGTACATTTTCTGGCCCTCCTTACTTCTACTCTTAGAGGAGGAGATGCACTCTCATCCCTGGCTCCTCTTGAGACTTTGCCCCTTTTGGTTAATTCCTTCCTTCTCTTTTTCTTTTATCTTTAATTTCTCCCTTTCTGCTAGCTCCTTCTTATCAACATACTCGAGCCTTACCCTCCTTAAGGCTTAAGAAGAAAGAAGACTTCTTAAGAAGAAACTCCCATTTCCCTCATTCCATTTCAGACTCTTTGAAAGAGGAATCTTTCCTTACTCCCTCCACCTATTGACCCTCTATCCAATTTGCCTCTCAGTAATAACAGCAACCAGGTATTAAGTACTTATTTTGTGTATTTTATCTCATTTGATCTTTACAACACTCAGAGATTTTGCAGAAGGAACTTGTCACACAGGTCATGACTCTAGAGACCAGCTCTGGTGCTTTAAGTACTGGCCACAGGCTCTCCTGTGTTTTTGTTCCATGCAGGCTCCTCATGCTCTCAGCATTTGTCTCCTTGCCACAAAGCAAGCTGTGACATCTCTGCAGCTGGACTTCTTGGGGCTAACTTCTTTCCACTTGTGCCATCACCTCTTCTAATTCTTCTCCCCTTACTGGGTTCTGTCAGTTCTTCCACCCCCATCTGTCCCTTAAAGTCCATCTCAAGTGAAAACTCATTTCTTCTGTAGCATTTGGCTCATGCTTAAGGCAGGAGATCTTTAGGCAGAGCTGGTGGGGGAAATTCTGATGTTGGGAAGGAGAATGAGCAGAAGTTTTAAGATGATTAAGTTCAGGTCACCAGCAGTGAGTGGGAAGTGGTTTACTTTGGTTCAGGGAAAGCTATAAATGGAGGATATGTATTAAGCTTGTAAAGGTGGCCAGAAGGTTTATAGTCGAAGTTCTGGAATACTGGACTAGGAGTTTGAATCATTTTTCATCTCACAGACCTCCAATGGCTCTCTATCCACAGGTATAGGGTGACCATATAAATTTCACACCTCATCAGGATGCTTTTGAGAATGAAAGGACACACTATAGATAATTATACCGAGATAACTTTGCTGAGACTGTCCCCAGCAAACGAGGAGTTATAGTCACCCTGACTATGCAACAAGTCAAGTCTAAGATGACATTTTCATAAAGCCACTCTGGAGGGCATGTACAGATTGGTACAGACAAAATATGAGGTTAAGATGGTAGTTCGGGAATGTGATTTAAGGTTCATCACAAAGTAGCTCCTGTAGGAATCAAAAGAATGCTGAGACTACAGAAATTGATAGAGCTGGGAAATAAGCAACTGGATGGGGGATGAGAGGGAGAGAGAGGAATTACATGTCAGAGTCGTAAGGTAGAGTGATTCAAAAAATGGTACATAATCATTTAAACAAATATAAACCTTTAAAATTTTGTTACAAAGCTACTGCAATGTAGGAGAAAGGGCGTGGACCTGGAAGTCAGTAAGACCCAGGTTTGGTACTTAGATGTGCCAATCATTAAGACTTGAGTTTTAGCTATTGCAACTTCAGTTTCTTCTTCTGTAAAGTGGGGACAATAATGTATTTATTCTGGGATGCCTGGCTGGCTCACTTTGGTAGGGCATGTGACTCTTGATCTCAGGGTTGAGTTCAAGCCCCACGCTGGGCACAGAGCTTAAAAAAAAAAAAAAACCAGTATTGGGGCGCCTGGGTGGTTCAGTTGGTTAAGTGTCAGACGTCAGCTCAGGTCATGATCTCATAGTTTGTGAGTTCGAGCCCCGGATTGGGTTCTGTGCTGACAGCTCAGAGCCTGGAGCCTGCTTTGGATTCTGTGTCTCCTTCTCTTTCTGCCCTTCCCCTGCTCACTTGCTCTCTCTCCCCCAAAAGTAAGTAGGCATTTAAAAACAAACAGTATTTATTTTGAAAGGTTGTTGGGGTGCTTAGTGGTCACATAAAGTGCCCGGTATGTTAGGTCATATAAGTAGAAGAAATAATAGTAACAGCAGCTAACATTGAATGCTTAACTCTGTGCTATATACTTTGTGTGTAGTAATTGATTTAATCTTCACAACCATCTCAGATAGCTAGTATTACCCCCATTTTACAGGTAAGGATATTCAAGTAACTTGGCTAAGGTAAATGGTAAGTGGTAAAGTCCTGGCTCCATAGCTTCTGTTTTTAACCTCTTGACAAATCATAGTGCTCATAGGGATAACTGCTATTTTTTGTTTGCTTTGCTTTATTAAATTGAAAGACCGAGTAAGTATTGTTTCTTATGTCCGTATGTTATAGTAGCAAACATGGAAGACCAAATGCCTAAATTTAGTCTCATATTTCTTTCTCATTCTGACTCCTGCCTCCCTTGTTAGCATCTGTTGAGTGACTCAGTTTGTGGCCCCCTAACCAGTCACATCATCTCACAGTACCTAACTTTTTGCTGTTCCCACTTAGTTTCACACCACTGCACATAGTATAGCCCTCATAACCACTTAGCAAACTCTTATTTAATCTTCAAGATTCAGGCTGAACATCACCCAAGAAACCTTTACTTACCTACAACTTGTGGCCGTTGTAGAAGTGTGCAAGGAAGACTGGTTTTCTCTTTTCTTATACAGAATACAAAGTATATTTGTGAGGGTACCATACCCTTTCCTGTTGTATTGCTTATTTTTATTCTGATTTTATGTTGTTATGATCATTAATCCCCTCATAGCTTATGATTTACAATATGGGCATTTTTTTTCTTTGTGTTTATATAAGTCTTGAAATTCTATAGGGTAAGTTGTTACCATCCTAGGTAATATCCTATTCAGTTTTAACTTTTTTCAGTTAAATTACATTTGTATAGCTAACCTACCTCTCTAGACTATAACCTTTTCAAGAGAAGAAGCCATATTTATCATTAGTATTTGTATCCCCTATGGTGCCTAGCTCAGGGCCTTGGACATAATATGAATTTAGTAATCATTATTGAATTAAAATATCTCAGTAAACCATTGCTTTGATTCTTTACAGTGAAAATTATGATATATCTTACTTAAAAATCTTCAGAAAAGATAAACCACTTGTATATATTTTTTGTGACTACAAGTTTCAATTTCTGCATAACCTAGAATAATAATAGAACAAGATGTAATTTTCAGCTTCAGTAAAATAAGAACTTGTAACAATGGATTCTTGTGTGTATATATAAGTTGCTCTTCTAGTTTTTATTCTTGTGATACTGACACATGAAACTTCGTTATTTGTGAGTCACTCTCAGTCAGGAATGGACTGGTTTCAAGAGCAAAATTCTTCTCTTGCTAGTTCAAGTAAGGAACTGAAAGAGAGGAGAGGCTATTGCCTGGATCCAGGGAATCCCCTAGTAAATACTGGTAGGCCACCTATAAACTGGAGGTAGGTTGACTCTCACTCTCAAGGCAATGTAATCTCTTAAACACCTTATCCTCAAGGAATTCTGAGTTTGGTGGGCCCGTCTGGGTCACAGTTGGCAGCCCACTGGACTGAGAGGTGGTTAAAGAAAGCAGTGCTGTGTGTCACACTTTGTCTAAAGAACGTCAAAAATAGCAGAATCCTTCAAATTGTTCGGACTTGGCCCAAATTTTGGGCCTGGATTTTGTTTACCTCTAGAAAATGAACTTTGTTGATCTGAAAGTATACTTTTGTATACTCTTTCATTTCTCAAGAGGTTTTTTTCCCCCTCTTCTTTCCATATTAACTTTATTAGTTACCAAGAACATGTCAAAGAAATTCTAAATTGAACTATACTCTGTATTTTCTACTGTGATTTAAAAAAATGTTTTTTAACATTCGGTAATACGATTAAAATTTGAAAAATGCACTAAGATTACAAGCCCAGAAATCGACCACCTGATATCATTTGCTACAAAAGACCAAAAGTAATGGAAAAGGGGGTTTTACTCCACATAGGTATAATCAGACTTGAAAACTTACTTCATTATCATAAATTTCCTTTCCTCTCTTTCTCCTTGCTTTTTCTTCCTCCACTCCAAGGTTTTGGTAAGTATTTCATAGGCCATATATACCTTAACTTACTCTTGAATATAGATTATTTCCAAAAATTTTCTTACATAACACTTTGATGCACATCTTGATACATAAAGATTGTCTATATTTAGGACATTTTCTAAAAGTAGAATTCTTGGGTCTAACAAGAATGGTATAACATACAGATTACTGCCAAATTAGTCGTTAAAAAGATTTGTAACAATTTATACTGCCACTAACTGCATCTTTTACCACATCTTTTCTAGTTCCAGCTATTACAGTTCATTTTCAGGTTTGCCACTGTGGTTGGTAAAGAATGGTCTCTAGTTCATATTTCTATTTTAATTAAAAAATTTTTTTGTTGTTTTTTAAAAATAGAGGCCTTTTTTCCCCTTTCTTTTTAAAGTAAGCTCTACACCCAGTATGGGGCTTGAACTCATAACCCCGAGATCAAGAGTCGCATGTTCTACCAACTGAGCCCCACTAGTTTGTATTTAATAGCATTTTGTGTTTTATGCATCAGTAGGTATCTGATTAGATCACCTTGGATAAGAATAGCTAACTCTTGGGGCACCTGGGTGGCTCCGTCAGATAAGTGTCTAACTTTGGCTCAGATTACGGTTAGTGAGTTTGAGCCCTGCATTAGGCTCTCTGCTGTCAGCACAGAGCTCGCTTCAGATCCTCTGTCCCCCTCTTTCTCTGCCCCTTCCCCACTTGTGCGTTCACTCTTACATACTCTCTCTCAAATAAACATTAAAAAAAGGGGGGGAGCACCTGGGTGGCTCAGTCACTTGAGCCTCCAACTTCGGCTCAGGTCATTATCTTGCGGTTCTGTGAGTTCGAGCCCCACATCGGGCTCTCCGCTGTCTGCATGAGCCCGTTTTGGATCTTCTATCTCCCTCTCTCTGCCTTTCACCTACTGTGCACTCTCTTTCTCAAAAATAAATAAACAACAACAAAAAAGAATGGTTAAACTCTTTATAGGAAGGTTGTTATAGGATTGTTTACTCAGAGTTCATGTTTAATGTTGTTGGTGTTTAATGTCAACTACTGAATTCAAAACACTTTCTTTTCCAGACTCTATAAGGATTTGGATATGTCCTTCATATTTGACTGGATTTACAGTGGTTTCAGCAGTGTGCTACAGTTTTTAGGTAATGTTGGCCCTTTGTTCTCTATTGTTATCCCATTTAATCCTACTTAAATAAAAGTGCTTATTTGTCTAGAGCCTCTTTATGTATAATCCACTAGTTGTGAATGTGAAATTTGAAATCATACAAATGTGTTCAAATTACTCATTGTATATCTCTTATAAATTATGTAATCTTGGGCAAATTACTTTCTTTACCTTAGCCTTAGTCTCCTTATCTGTAAATTAACAGTAATTCCTACCTCTTTTAAGGTTGTTGATAGGTATATTATTTACAGGAGTAGCTACCTGTGATTAGCCAGTTTACCTAAAAAGTTTCTGAGTGCTTTAGATACTTTATCTCATTTAATCCTCACAGAAACTCACTGCATTATTTTTGTTATAAATTTATGTTCCATCAAGTGCCTTGTAAATGGCAGCATAAAATCTGCTAAATGAGACTTGTATACCCAGCAATTCTGACTAGTGATTTTCCTCTCTTTATAGATATTAAAGAGGAAAAATCATAGCATCTCATTCTCTTACTGACATTCTTAACTTCTCACGTTTTCCAGTGAAAAAAGCTTTTGATTGACTTTTATGTTACCATGTATACAACTTTATTATTGTAGTAATTAATGAAGATGTTCTGATCTCCTGTTTTCAAATCTTACCCTAAGTTTAGTCTCCATGTAATCATCATCTTGAACTGGCACAAAGAGAAGCATTTCATGTAATTACAGAGTTGTCAACGTAACTCCTAACTGGCCACAACTGTACTTATGAATTGTTATCTCCTATATAAATATTTTTTCTTCCACAAACATAATCTTAACCAAGGAAATAAATTTTGTTTGGAAAATACACATCTTGTTTGATACTATATATTAAAAGGATAAAAATTTAAGATCAAATTTTATCAGTCTTTTTATTTCTTATATGGACCTCAATATTTGCAAATTTTTAAAAACCAGTTTTCTTTTTTTTTTAATTTTTATTTATTTACTTTTGAGAGAGAAAGAGAGCATGAGTCGGGGAGAAGCAGAGAGAGGGGGAGAGAGAGGATCCCAAGCAGGCTTCTCACTGTCAGCACAGAGCTCAATGTGGGGCTCAAACTCACAAACCATGAGACCATGACCTGAGCCAAAATCAAGAGTCGGTCACTTAACTGACTAAACCACCCAGGTGCTCCTTTTTTGTCCTTTTTAAAATAAAATCCCTCACATTATCTTATACTGTCACTCTACTACAGGTCAAATATCAGATCTTTCCATACTACCTCCTCAAGAATTCTTACATATTTTTATCAGACTGAAATATTTTGTTACATATGTACAAAAACTGGGTCAGAAATAAATGTTTTCAACTTCATTATACTGGGATAACCTGGGTTGTGACAAGTATCTATGTCTCAGTTGATAGAAAAATGATTTAATGCGGAACTACATTGTAAAGGCAAAATAGATTGACTCATAAGCAGGAGCAAGAGGTTAATGGGGCTAACAGTAGGAGGTAGTGTAGAGAAATGGAAATGAACCAAAGCTTTTGCATCAAAGATGGGTTCTATCTCAGATCTGACCTCAGCATTTGAGCAAGTTAACTTTGAGCCTTTGTTCCCCTCTGTAAGAAAGAGAATAATGTGTACTTCAAAGAGTTATTTTGAAGATTAAATGAAGTAATGTATAATGCTTAACAGTGCTTATCACAAAATAAGGATTTAGTCCAATCCACTTTCAAGATTAAAGTTTAAATGTCCTAGGTGTTCCCTTTTGGATTCTTACCCAGTGCACTGTTACTACTTAAAAGGTAGGAAAGATTGTGATTGCACTGATTAGAAACCACCTGTGTAGAAACGTTTTAAGAAATAGAAGTGTTTAAAAAATTATTAGTCACAGTACATGATTAAATGAGAAATATAGTATCTCAGCTCAAATAAATATGGAAGACAATCTTCCCCTTAGGATCAGAACTGTTGGGCACTGAGCGATCAAAACATTAGGACTTCAAACAATTTACTTTTTAAGCATCAATGTGGAGAAAGAGTTAGGTATTATTTTGGCGTGGACTTATTAAAAAATGAGTAACCTGAATTAGCATTGCCTAATGTCTTCAAAAGTTCATTTTTTTGATTGAGTAAACATATTTTTGAGTTGCTACTATGTCCCCTGTCCTCATGTAATTCCATAGGTGTTAGACAATTAAATATGGAAAATAAAATTCATTATTGCTACATACCTATAAGAGTGTCCAAAATCTGGACAATGACAACACCAAATGCTGGTGAGGATGTGGAGCAGCAAGAACTTTCATTCACTGCTTGGAATGCAAAATGGTACAGCCACTTTGGAGGACAATTTGGTGGTTTCTTACAAACCTAGACATACTCTTACCATACAATCCAACACTTGTGCTCCTTGACATTTACCCAAAGGAGCTGAAAACTTAGGGCCACATACGAACCTGCACAAAGATTTTATAGCAGCTTCATTTATAATTGCCAAAACTTAGAAGGAACCAAAATATCCTTCAGTAGATGAATGGATAAATAAACTGGTTTATCCAGATAATGGAATACTACTAAGCACTGCGGAATTTTGCTTAATGGAATACTACTAAGCTCAAAGAAATGATCTATCAAGGCATGAAAAGACATGGAGGAACTTTAAATGCATATTACTAACTGAAAGTCGTCAATCTCAATTGACTGTATGATTACAATTATGTGTCATATGCAACTATATGACATTCTGGAAAGGCAAAAATACAGAGAATAAAAAGATCAATGGTTGCTGGGCAGGGCGGGTAGGGTGGATGAATAGGCAGAGCATATAGGATTTTTAGGGCAGTGAAAATACTTTGTATATTATAATCATGGATATATGTCCTTATATGTTTGTCAAAATACAGAATATACTCTACTAAGAGTAAGCCCTAAGGAAACTCTGGGTGACTATGATCGATCAATGTAGGTTCACTGTTGGTTAAAAATGTAACATTTTCGTGAGTGATGTTAATAATAGGAGAGGCTATATATATGTGTGGGGACAGGGAGTATATTGGAAATCTCTGTACCATCCTGTCAGTTTTGATGTGAACCTAAAACTGAAAAAAAGCCTTTAGAAAAAAAAACTCAATATGGAATTTCTCAACAAATGCCAATCTATAAACTGGTCAATGCCCTCTTTTTTCTATTACTTCATCTATCAGTACTTGGTTGATACATTTAAAAAATTATGTGCTTGGTTTTTTTTTTTGTTGTTGCTTTAGTTTTATGCAATCCTATGAATAGTTCAACCTTATTGTCTCAGGGAAATTTGACAATGACCTAAACTTTCTATTGCAAGAACTCACTATGATTTTTATTGTCAAAACTACTTAATTTATTTTCATCCATGGATATCTCTTTAATTTCCCTTTTTGTCTCGTTTCATAAGTACATGATCTCAAGCATTTTTTGTTTCTCTAGTAGTGGACATAGATATTTATTCCTAAATTGTCAAGGGAATCAGCATTTTGGCACTGCAGATAAGTTTGGATAATACACATTCATTGATTGGGACAAAGTTTAGGTTTAAAATGATCTGAATTTGCAAATCATGATAGATTTAAAATAGCTCTTCAAAACTGAAATTAGACTAGAAATCCAACTTTATTCAAGCAAATTTATAAAATCTTACAAGTTCAAAAGGTTAATAGGTGTTTCTTTATAAAACATCTAGAGTAATTAGGGAAAGTATCCAAATAACTAAACTGTAAATAATTATATTTATATTATACTTTTATTTGAAGTCATTTTACTTGAATAATCTGTCAGATAGCACTTTGACTAATCATAGGTCTTATTACTCTGCAGGATTATATAAGAAAACTGGTAAATTGGTATTTCTTGGATTGGATAATGCAGGAAAAACAACATTGCTACACATGCTAAAAGATGACAGACTTGGACAGCATGTCCCGACGTTACATCCCAGTAAGTATATTCCCCCATGCAACAAACTACTTTATTAAGTGATAATAATTCATAGGCACTAACCAAAAGTTTTTTGGGTTTTGGTGGATAATTGTGATCAGGTGATTTGACCTATTAAAATAATACAGTAAATAATAGCTGACCCACTCCCAGGGTGTATATTTAGATCTTGAAATAATACTCCTATCTTCTTATCAGTTTGTACACCCTTCTCCAAATAGAGGAATTAAGGTTACTTTCTCGGGGATTATAACATGATTGAGGTCTATCCAACCAGATACTGCTTAGGCTATAAATAGTCACCATTACCTTGTTTATTTATTTATTTTGAGTAGGCTTCATGCCCATTGCAGAGCCCAGCATGGGGCTTGAACTGAGGACCGTGAGATTAAGAGTCAGACACTTAACTGACTGAGTCACCCAGGCGCCCCCACCATTACCTTGTCTAGATAACCTAATTTCTTTCACATTTTAAAACTACTATTTTAATCCTTTTTCAGTGTGGACAGATTATAGTCATATTATACTTTGTTAGTTACTCTCAACTTATTAACCAGTTATTTTTCTAATCTGAGAAACCTCAACAGTATCTAATATAAAGACCATAGAATTATTCCAAAAAACAGGGCACATATTGATACATTTATACAAAGTTTTAAAACAGTTTAAAAAAATAATTTACTGTGGTTTCTTTAAGACAGACTACCCTGAAAGACATTAACAATGATTCTGTAAATCACTTAATACATACCATCCTTTATATAATACATACTATCCTTTATATAAAGTAAACATTAAAGTGACAAAATTATTAGAACATATGCCTTATAAATATCTGTGACCTTGCTTTTACTGTTGAAAAGTCTATGAATCAAGTCGACATAGAGTAAAATGAATTTTAATAGTTTTTTTGAGTGGCTGGGTGGCTCAGTTGGTTAATAGTCCAACTCTTGGTTTTAGCTCAGGTCATGATCTCACATTTCATGAGATCAAGCCCTGCACTGGGCTCTGCACTCTCCGTGTGGAGCCTGCTTGGGATTCTCTCTCTCTCCCTCTCTCACTGCCTCTCCCTGCTCACTTTGACTCACTCACTATCAAAATAAATATACTTAAAAAAATAAAAATAAAAGGGATGCCTATGTGGCTCAGTCAGTTAAGCGTCCAACTTTGGCTCAGGTCATGATCTCAGAGTTTGTGAGTTCAAGACTCACATCAGGCTCTATGCTGACACCTTGGAGCCTGGAGCCTGCTTCAGATTTTGTGTCTACCTCTCTCTCTGCCCCTCCCCCACTCATGCTTTGTCTCTCAAAAATGAATAAATGTTAAAAAATTTTTTAATAAAAATGAGAATAGAATTGAGAACAGGGCCAAAAAGTGGATAATATGATAGTTATTTAATTCAGTAAATATTCAGAGAACAAGGACAGAGAACAATGACAAAAAGTACCATTTTATCGATGAAATTGATAGTGAAGTTGGAAAAGGAAAACTTCATAAAATGTTGTTATATTGGGAAAAGAGTGGGGCTAAGATCTTATTTTTAAGTTATCTCTATACCCAATGTGGGGCTCAGACATACAGTGTACGCTCTACTGACTGAACCAGCCAGGTGCCCCCATTTTTAAATTTTTTGATATTGCTCTCATTTATTCAACAAATATTTGAGTACCTACTTTATGTCACACATTATTCTAAGTACCAGGACTAGAAGCAGTGGCACAAAATAGTTGCCATCTCAACTTTCCTACAGCTCACATTCATTTTATCTTACATTTTGCATTAATCAAAAGCATATGTGAAAAGGTAACATGTATCTACCCTATGATCTGACAGTTCCATTGCTAAGTGTGTATCAAGGAGAAATGAAAACATATTTTTACCAAAGTCTTTGTACAACAGTGTTTATGCCAGCATTATTTGTAATATCCCCCAACTGCCCCCAACAGCTCAAATAGCCATAAAAAGAAAAAAAAAAAGAAAAAAAAAGGATAAACAGTGAAATTCTATTCAATAAGAAAGAGGAATAAACTGTTACATATGGTGCATATTCTGCATGGAAGAAACTGGTCACAAAAAGTTACATACGTTATGGTATCATTTATATGAAATTGTAGAATAGGCACAACAAACCTGTGGTGCTGGAATTATTGCTTCTGGGAGTGGACATTGACTGGGAAGGGGAAGACTTCCTGGGATATTAAGAGTTTTCTGTGTCTTAATTAAACTGGGACTTTTTATAAAGTAGAGAGTCTATTAAGGATTGTAACCATAAAGGTGATTTCCCAGCTACATCCAAGCATTATATTTTCCTTGTGGAAAGAAACACACTTTGAACACAAACTGTATTGATTATTCATTCACTTAGGAGTCTACATAAATACTTTTTTAACAAGAAAGTACCCTGGGGCTTCAGCAGGTGTAATGAAGAGTTAAAATTACACTGAGCCTTTCATTATGATCGTAGGGACTTCTGCTTTTGGTTCTGATGGAGTAAGAGTGTCTGGCATTACCCTCCCACTGTAAGCAGCTAGAAAACTGGACAAAAATATATACAAGTGTTTTCAGAACTGGACAATATCTAGCAGAGGACTATGGTTCCTGAGAGATGGAAAACCTTTCTGTATCCAAGCTTTATCACAGAGATCCTTTTCAGACCATGGTGCAGGGAGAGGAAACCCAAACAAAACACAGTAGTCTTGCTGAGTTGAGACAGAGACCAGAATATGGGGATGCTGAGGTGATGAGAATTTGCTTGGCATAGTACCAGAGGAAGGAGCTCTGCAGAGAAAGAACTCCAGCAATGTTTGTGGCTAAATACCAATCTGTGTGCACAGGGTAAAACTCCTCATGGCCAGTCACAGAAAAATTTCTGGAGAAAGAATAACTGTAGCAGGGCTGTTAACCAAATAATTCTCAGAGCTCATATGGGGCCAGGAATCACTCATGTTCCCACCAGCCAGAAGGCAGAAACCTGGTTGAATACACAGGGCATTCCAAAAGAGACTTCAGAAGAATCATACCTTAGTAATGGGGCTGAAGTAGCTGTAAAGTAAAGACTACTTTAACCTAACAAAACTTAAAAAGTGATCTGCAAGCAGTTTTCCTGCCAGAATAAAGTTCACATTGCTTCAAAAAAATACAACAATGTCTAGCATCCAATAAAAAATTGCTAGACATGCAAAGAAGTAGGAAAGTGAGATCCACAACCAAGAGAAAAATTAATCAGTAGAGACAGACCCAGAAGTGACTAAGATGATGGAATTAACAGGTAAGGATGTTGAAACAGCTGCAAAGAATGTGCTTAAGGATTTAAGGAAAATGTGAACAGAATGAGGAAAGAAATGGAAGATATAAGACAGAACCAAGTGGAACTTGTAGAAATGAAAACTTAATACCTGAAATGAAATTTTTACTAGACAAGGCTAATAGTAAATTAGTGCCAGTACTGCAGAAGGAAAGACTTGTGAACTTAAGTCAACACAAAACAAACTATGTAAAATGAAGCACAGAGAGAAAAATGAAAAGAAAATGAACACTCAGTGACTTGTGGGACAATACCAAGCAGTCTAGCAAACTTACACTTGAAGTCCCAGAAGAAGGGAGAGAACAGAAAACAGTTTGAAGAAATAATGGTGAGAATGTTTATTAAAGTTGTGTTTATCATTAAAGACTGTAACTTGCATAATATGAGAGCTACAAGGGAAAATTATTTCCCTGGTAGCATCTAAAATGAATTACAGGAAAAATTATTAGGTTGAAACAGTTACTTGAATTCACAGCAAATAATTATCTGAATAGTTAATATTTTCACCAGGAAAAATAGAGAAGGAAAAAACAAAAGTGTTGGATTTGTGGTGGGTAGTGAATACTAGATTATTACCATTACTTGTATTAAACTGTCAATATAAATTGGAGTATATCTAATTACAACAAATTCTTTTTTTTTTTTAATGTTTATTTTGAGAGAGATAAAGAGAATACAAGTTGAGGAGGAACAGAGAAAGGCTGGGAGAGAGAAATCCCAAGCAGGCTCAGCACAGAGCCTAATGTGGGGCTCAAGCCACAAACCGTGAGACCATGACCTGAGCTGAAATCGAGACATTTAACTGACTGAGCCACCAAGGCGCCCCAACAAATTCTTTATCAATTCCTAAATGTTTGATTTGAGCTTATTTGCAGTTAAAATAAACCAAAGTAGCAATATATACCATGAATGGAATCTGATTTTCTTGTAACAATATTTTGTATTATTATTTAGCTTCAGAAGAACTAACCATTGCTGGCATGACCTTTACAACTTTTGATCTGGGTGGACATGTTCAAGGTAAGATTCTATGACTCTTATAAATAGCTTTATTTTATTTTAACATAATAAAAATGTAGCCATTATTTTCCTGTGCATGAAATCTCATTCTAGTCAAGAAAGGCCAGAGTAGACTTAAAATTTAAAAATTATTATCCCCAGATAAGCTTTAAAGCAAAGTGTGATTTTTATGATACCCCTGGTCAATTTAAATCTGAATTGCTTTTGGTGTAAAGTGTGTAAGCAAAATTGAGGTTCTGTTCTCTGTTCCAATCCATATCTCACTGATGGTCACAATTACATTATGATGATGTTACTGCTATGCATTAAAAACTTGCAATGGCTGACCTACAAATAAAACCAAACTCCTTGACCTGGCATTGAGGATCTCTGCAATCTGATCCCACTTTATTTTTTGTCTTTATTTTCCACTGTTCCCTTTCCTATTCTCTGTACTCTAACCAAACCAAACCCCTTGGTGTTCTCCCACCTTTGTGTTTTTAATTCATGCCACCCCCATCTGCACATGAGTAACCCACCTTCAGGGCCCAGTGTAATTGTGGCTACTGCCCCTGAGAAGCCACTCTCACCTATGAGTGCTCTCAACTGTACTTCTGTGGTGTTTAGTGCATCTGTGTAAACGTCTGCAAGTTTGGAAAAGACTGTGTTGTCTCTTCTACTAAATTTTCTGGAACTAGAATCCGTTTTTTATGTCCCTCAAAAGACATGGCAGTACCCAGCACATGGTAATTCATAAATAATGAATATTACAAAGTTTGTGGGCATTGTAAAAACCTCTTATGACAAACAGTTGAAAAGATTTTAAGAGGTTGTGGCTAGTGAATGCACATTTGGAGACATAATAATTGTTTGAAATATATATGAAGTACTTTCCAGAATATAATGGTTAGAGAAAATTGGAACCTAAGGGAGTTTGTCTGAGACTTAATGTCTGTATTGTTTTTAAGATATGTCATAAAACTGAAGTCAGAAAAAAGTTGCTTACCCATAAGGCACCCCTAAAACTTTCCTTTAAAAACCGTCATGGAAAATATTACCTGAATGGTTTCGTTGACTTTAGTTAATTTCTGTTACACAGTTAGCTTTTGTTTTAACAAATCTGTACCCAGTACTGACTTCCTTCTGTCACTGACTACAAATTTATCAGTGGCCAAAAAAAACTGATAAACTAGAAATGTCAAAAAATGAATACCGCATATAAAAAATAGCAGTCATCCAATGAACTTAATGTGCATCATTGTCCATTGGTAGCAAATATTAATTCCACTTCTAACATGGGAAAATTGGGACAGAGTGAAGTATTTGACTTGCTCACATCAAGGAAAGCCTTTCTTGTTCTTCTGGAAAGATTTAGCAACACCAGGTTAAAGATTAACTTGAGTGAAGTAGTAGCATCTAAGGGATAATTACACTTGAAATCTTGTTGGACTCTTCCATCAAACCATCTGCTAGGTTTGACCAGCAAATAAAATCTAACTCCTGATTGTTTTTGTTAGCTCGAAGAGTGTGGAAAAACTACCTTCCTGCTATCAATGGCATTGTATTTCTGGTGGATTGTGCAGACCATGAAAGGCTGTTAGAATCAAAAGAAGAACTTGATGTAAGTTAACTAAAACTAAACATAGTTGAATCATTCTGGTAAGCTTGAGGAAATAGGTTGGAGATCTAAGTATCAGAGTGCAGCTTTTGTGCAGCCTCTGATATAACTCCTGGCAGTTTGTGGAGCTCAGTGATTATTCTGCTAGGAATGCAGAGACAGTAGCTTAGAATAATTGTAGCTATGGAGGAAGTGCTAACACAGACTTTCTTCCCGAAGACCTAAGCTCACTCTGTGCAGCGTGCCTTGTATTTTATTTCATGTCTGCAACATACCTGGAGTGGTTTGGTCTTGAGTCCCTGATCATCCTAGGATGCCATTTTCTTCGGGAGTTGTCTGGAACCTGGAAATGGTATAACATACTATCTTTGTTACCACTTCCAGGAGTGAGCAGGTCACGTGTAGCCACTTCTCTCCTCTCCCAGGACAGCTGCTTTGTAAAGTGATTCAGAACAGCAGGGAGGGCCAGGGCTAGATCTGGGACCACAGAGAAAGAAATTGTATGATTTGACCTGACCATGTATCTTCCTATAGCAGGCAAGTAAATAATTGTTCATGTGGAAAAGTCCAGGTAGGTTCTGTGGTCATGGAACAGGGTCAGGGAATTCCTGACTACTTACTTTGTGCCAGGCACGTGTATATTAACTCATTTAATTCTCAAATCAACTCCATAAGGTAGGTGCTACTATTCTAAATTCTCTTTGAACTTCAATGAGGCTTATTTATCCAAGATCTCACAATTCATAAGCAGCAGAACTAGAATTGAAACCAGTTCTGCCCACCTTCAAGGTGTTCATTTTAGTACCTTAGTGATTCAGAGTGAGTAGAGTTGAGCATTTACAGAAGGAACTTTAGGGAAACAGAAGAATTGAGCTAATGGTTTCATTGAGCTCACTTTATTTTTATTTTTTATTTTTTAAGATTTTATTTTTTTTTAAGTAATTTCCACACCCAAGGTGTGGCTCGAACTCAAAATCCCGAGATCAAGAGTCACATGCTCTACTGACTGAGCCAGCCAGTCGCCTCTGAGCTCACTCAAATGTGGGAAAAGTTTGCCAAAGATAGTTTGCAAAACTGACATGATTATGATAGAGTATGAGTCTTTGATACTCATTTGGGGTCTTGTCATAATGAGCCTTTTAGATGGTTTCATATCAACATCTTGTCTTTCATTTTTTGTTTTATTTCAGTCACTGATGACAGATGAAACCATTGCTAATGTGCCTATATTGATTCTTGGGAATAAGATTGACAGACCTGAAGCCATCAGTGAAGAGAGGTTGCGAGAGATGTTTGGTTTATATGGTCAGACAACAGGAAAGGTAAATAAAATAATTTTTTTGGACAAGTGTGACTATTTCATTTGACAGTATAAGTGTCTTTTAATTTAATGTTTTATTTATTTTTATCTTCTGAAATACCGTATTCCAATACTAGTGCTAATAGTAATCATGGTTATTATTAGCCCAACTGGTGGTCTGCCTTTTTGTTGTTGTTGTCGGGTATAATTGACCTGTAACATTAGTTTCAAGTGTACAACCAAATGTCTTTTTAAATTTTTTTTTTTCCCTTAAAAACTGTCCTTTCTACATTTCGGTCTTTTTTAATGTCCTCATGGGTTATATTTCTACCACTGAATGAAACCTTTTCTTGGTGATAAACATATCAAAGCTCATGCTTATGGGAAACTAAATTAAAGCTTCCAGAGTTTTATTCATCATAGATTTTCAGAATTAGCCACTAAAGAATGTACTTGAACGTTTAAGCATTCTGGTCGTGTATTTAGGCCCTGAGTTCATCAGAGATAAAAATAAAATGTAAAGTTGAACACAGGAGTGTTTGGGGGATTTTGTAAACATAATACTTTATAATAAGCTTCAAGACACATTATTTTTGCATGCATTTCTACTAGTATTTATTTGGGGGAGGGACCTTAGTATTGGAAAATCTGAGTTCACAAGATTTCCTTGGTTATATTTATTCTTTCAGAGTAGAGACATACTATAGTCTTTGGAAGGAGACTCCTATGTTAGGGTAGACTTTGGTCTGTTTTCTGTGTCTTCTTTTCAGTAAGTCAACTCCCCATTTTTAGGAGATGGCCTTGTTTAGTCATAAACGTACTCAGAAAATGTTTGTCTTTAATATTAGCGAAGCCAGGTTGGGTCATTTTTTTTTTCAAGTCAAAGATTATTTTCATTCTTGTGTGCCTCACAAGCTCACCTCTTCCCCACTGAGAAGAGAGAGGTTTCCTGTGTGTCTAGGGGACTTGTATGCCCAACACCCATGGCTTAGCACAGTCACCCTTTGTTCTAAGATGTATAAGCTGCAATTCTGCTGTAAAGTGGAGCTTTTATTTCCTAAAGGAGTCATCCATCATAATGTCTGTCTTCCCTTCTAGGGCAGCGTATCACTGAAAGAACTGAATGCCCGACCCTTAGAAGTTTTCATGTGCAGCGTGCTGAAAAGGCAAGGTTACGGCGAAGGTTTCCGCTGGATGGCACAGTACATTGATTAACAACAACCTGCATCAGTTCCAGGTCTCACCATTCAGGCCTACTCAGAGATTTGATCACTCAACATGCATAACTTGAATTCAATAGACTTTTGTTGGTTAGAAAACAGATGTTTTTTAGATTAATATTATATTATATCAACTTAATTTGAGTGCAGATTTAAAACTAATTCAATGTAAGTTTGAATATCACAATGTTAGCTTTCTAATTCCATAAAAATAATTAGTTTTTACAGTTTATAATCTGACATTACCCCCAGCGCCATTTGTAAAGAACAACTTTCCAGCAGTACATTTGAAGCACTTTTTAACAACGTGAAATTACAAATGTAAACCATATTTAAAAGCTCATCATGTTAAATTTTTATGTACTATTTTGGAACTAGTTTTTAAATTTTAGATTATATGCCCACCTATCTTAAGTGTACAGTTAATAATTAGCTTATTGATGATTGCATGATGCCTTACAGTTTTCAATATTTTTTCTTATGCAAACGTCATGCAATAAAACAAACCCTAATGTTTGGCATCTTTGTTGGGCAGATGTTTCATTTTAATGTGTCGTAGAGCAACATCATACGTATGAGGAGGGTGTGGGGAAAGGAGAAGGCTTCAGAATTTTTAGAATAATGTTTAAGTCCCTAGAGGCTTTTGCGTTTACCAGGAGACCAGTTGTGTTCAGTTGCAAATTATACCACATTTATCTCTGAATCATGTGTATTTTTAACAGTAATGCTACCGTTAGTAGTGCTGATGGGGTCCATGTCCTTGTTGCTGTGGGATCGGCCTTCTGAAGAAAAGCACATCTTTTGGTACAACACAAGGTTAATCTGGGGTATGATAGGTTCTAAAGCTCCATTCTAGTCTAATTCTGAAGCGTTCCAAACTTATTGGTGCCTAGTTTGTTAATTTGTGCCTTTTGACCAAAAGTAGTGACAGGCACCAGGCTCCCCACGTTTAGAGGTACTCCCCACTACCTTTTACATAATGGTACTCCCAGGGTGGGGGACAAGCAGGATCTTTGTGCCTAGTTTCAGTGTGGAGGCCTGTTATGTGTAAGGAAAAAGAAAGCCTCTTCCGCTTCAGTTGTCAGAGATGGGTGAGGATTCTGGTCCTATCTATAGCTCTTCTGCATTGTTTGGCACATTTTATTTCTTGGTAGAAATAAATGAATACTTGTATTTCATTTTCTTTTTTCTTAATTGTTCTCAGCTCTTTATAGTACAAAGGCTTTTTTTTTTTTAACTAATTTTATTATTTTTTAATTTACATCCAAATTAGTTAGCATATAGTGCAACATTGATTTCAGGAGTAGATCCTTAATGCCCCTTACCCATTTAGCCCATCCCCCCTCCCACAAAGGCTTTTTTGAAATTTTTTTTTTTAATGTTTTATTTTTGACAGAGAAAGAGCATGAGCGGGGGAGGGTCAGAGAGAGAGGGAGACACAGACTCTGAGGCAGGCTCCAGGCTCTGAGCCGTCAGCACAGAGCCCAGCGCGGGGCTCAAACTCACAGACCGCGAGATCCTGACCTGAGCCGAAGTCGGACGCTCAACCGACTGAGCCACCCAGGCGCCCCAAGGTTTTTGTTCTAGGTGTAATGCCTGTGGTGTGATAGTGTCTGCAAGCCTGATAGACTTACTAACAAAATTTTAGTTTTTTAAATCACTTCAATTTTCTAAGAAACTGAAGGGGTTTTTGTTTCCCATGTCAGAGATTCTCATAATTACTCAAATAAGCTGAAAGTGCCAAATATGTATTTTTAAAGACTCTCAAACTTAAGATAGTTCTTTCTTGGTTGTAAACTAAGATTTATAGTGTATGTAACCAATTCCTTTGAGAATAGATTGCTCCACTTCCATCAAGAATAATTTTAATATCAGAATTAGTGTTTTCTGTAGCTGTTTTCCAAACCATGTATTAGAGTCCTTTCTGTCATCAGTGAGGTAAGATACGAGGTAGATAGATAAGGATTGATGAATATGACTGGAAGGAATTACCAGTAGCCAAACCAATAAGGTCATTCATTTCACATTTGGTTTTAGTAATTTGGCTCTTCTATTTCACTTTAAGCTTCCTTCCAAATGAAAAATACGAGCTTCCTCCCTGCTTAGAATCCTCAGTGGCACCGTGGGACAAGTACAAAATGATGTATCAACCTCCTGGCTTATTTTGCCACCTGTGCTTAAAGTACTTCTAGGGGCGCCTGGCTGGCTCATTCAGTAGAGCATGTGACTCTTGACCTCGGGGTTGTGGGTTCAAGCCCCGTGTTGGGTATAGAGCTTACTTAAATAAAGTACTCATTTCAAGTGTCCTGACTAAACAGAACTAGGCCTTATTAAAGGTACCTGCCTCTCATTTTTGGTATCTGTCTTCAGCACCAACAAGGACACACCTTTTCTTCAACTATTTCCTTATGTTGTGATATTGAAAAGTCAGTTACCTGTATCATAAACTGGTATAAAGGAGAAAGCTTACTAGTTTGTCTAAAGAGGAAAAATGCTTTCTGGTACCAAATATCTTGCTCCAGAGTTCTCATTCTAGTTCTAACACTGGGATCAAAGAAACAAAGTCACTTTGTGGACCACAGCTAAACTGTGGATATTTTTCCAGTGATGTAAGATTCTTACAGTCTGAACATCCAGAAATGACGTTGCACTTAACAGCACCTGGCTTTCCCGCAGCTCCAGAGAGATGGGCCTGCAGAGTCCCCAAGCCATTGGGCTTACCATCTTGCTCTTCCAGCTCCTCAGAGTCCATACACTGAGTCACTGCTCCCCTTGAAGAGCAGCAAATTAAGAGAATGGCAAAAAACAGTAGAAGCACACGGGGGAAACATACTGTGTATGTGTCTGTGCAAGTAGGTCCACCTGCAAAGTATTCTGGGGATAAATGGTAGCATTGGGTACATAGGTTAATTTTGTACCTTACACTGTAAGGTGTGAAATGTAGTTGTTAACACTGCTGTATACAAGACTGGATTCCATATATATCAGGCACTGCTCAAAAGAGGTCTTAAAATCTTAAGTCTAAAACTCTAAAAGACTAAGTCTCAGCCCACTTTTTCATTTTTAATGAAATTCTTAACCCCATGCCTGTTTCAGGGACTGCTGTTAATTCTGCTTTCGGATAATTTTTTAAATTGATTCCAGTTTGTCTTTATCTCAGTTAATTTTTAGAATGGAGATCACAGCATTTTTAAAAATTGGGGCAAGACATTTTGTAAAGTATATGAAAAAATACTCTTCACCATTGGCTTGGTTGACCCAGTATGTTTGAGTGCCAAAGATGTATGAATTCAGATATTGCCTACATAGATGTCAATTTTAGTTTTGTGTGCCTATGTATATGTACAAATTTAATGTTGTTTACAATGGTGTTTGTTAGTTTCCAGCGGGCTCACACTTTATAGTGTTTTCCAGAACACCATCTACTTGTAAATCATTAAAATAGGGTAATAGCTGTGATAATAGTGTTGCCTTCTGCAAAATGATTTTATCAGCCACATTCAAAACCCATCATTTTCACAAGTTCCATCATTAAAAGACGTAGAATTCTAGTTGGCATGATTTGAGAGTTTCAGGAGAAAGGTTTATGTGTTCTGAAACTGTATTGGTTGTGACTCACTGTGGCATTTCAGTCGTTAGTCACATGATGAAAATATGCAAGGCTTCATTGCCAAATATATTTTGACCGGAGTACAGTGAGAATAGCTAATGTAAAGTGAACTCTTTCAGGGTGTCTTGTACTCATTTTATTTAGAATATACTGTTTGGATCATTTACACCTAGGTAAAAGTTGATGAAGCTTCAAAAAATCTCCAAGAAAGCATGAAAAAATAGAGATCAGTAAATATAAATTCCTTAATACAAAATTAATAAGGAATTAAATGTTTTCTATAAACTAATTTTTTGGCTGTAAATGTAAGTGTTTGAAGAACGGTCTATCTTCATTTAAGGTCTGAATTCTCAAAACTACATGGTGATGCTTCCATCCCTGTTCTTTTGAAATGCAAATTCGTGCTTTTTAACAAAAAAAGAAAGAAATAACAGGTCTTAGAATATGGGACTGTGCCTCTGTGTAAAGTGATTGGGATTTTGTTAAAACCATGTTTCCACTCCTGAATCCTGGAACCATCTTCCCTCACACACCCCCACACCATACCTCGATAAAAAAGTATGAAGGGAATCTACAGAATCTATTGAATATGCAGTTCTGAATGAACTAATTTGTTCTCATAATTTAGAACATTAAATAGTGCATTTTAATACCACTGATATACTGTTCAGGGCTTTGACCACATTATTTTTAAATAGAATCAAAAGTAATTCGAGTAAGCAAATTTATCCAAAGTAAACTTTGTTTCAGGAGTGTCCCCAACCAAATGGATTTTAGTGCAGAATTTTGAGTGATTTCACACAGAATTATTTTAGAAAAGCTGCACTGGAGTGGATGAATTCTTCAGCATACATCTTAATGGGGAAGGGAGGATTCAATTTAATTTCAGTTTTAAATATTTTGGGGTACAGGGGGGTGATAATCCTACAGCTTTTGACATATAAGTTGCCTTTGGAATTGTGATCGTTATCAAGTGTGAAGATTCACATCAGAACAGCCAACTTCACATGGGTTTCTCTATTCCCTGGTGCTGCTCCTAAACTGAACTTGCAGTCAGTTGCCATGCTGAGGCCAGAGCACTCAGGGTGAATGCAGTCATGTTCCTTAAAAGTGATCAAAGTGTTTTCCATGGTGAGGCCTTCAGTATTTGAATGCAGAGTTTGTTGAAGTGGTAAGTCAGTGATAAATTTTTCATCACTAACCTTGTTTGCACTTTTGTACACCACTGCTTGCACTAGCATCTCAGTGTGAATTTTAACAATGGTTTTATAGTGTATACAGATTGTTAAGTATAATTTATATAAAGATGTTTCTGTTTACCTTTATGTATTTTACAAAGAACAGCTACAGTAGATAGTTAAATGTTCTTGAATTGTGTTTGTATGTTATTTTGATTATGTTCTATTATCATTCACCCCCTATGAATTTGAGTGTCGGGAATAGAAAAATAAAATGCCAGCCTGGTCTTTAAAAACTCGAGTGTCAAGTTCCATTTTTATCATCCAGCTGTAATTTTCATTTTGCTCATTAGAAATTTCTTGGACTTGAAATTATGAAGATAATAGAACATTCCCTTTATACAAAGATTCTCAAGAATCTGCTTAAGTACCAAGGCCTAATTTGCCTGAAAACAACTTCTGGGCAAACTGGAGTAGGACTGTTACAATGTTGACCCCACTGAAGTGTGAAAAATAGGGCAACCAGTTGGTTTTATCAACATCAAGGTGCCCTAGTTTATTTATTTTTTTAAGTAAACTCTGCCCCCAATGTGAGGCTCAAACCCATGACCCCAAGATCAAGAGTTCCATGCTCGGGGTGCCTGGGTGGCTCAGTCGGTTAAGCCTCTGACTCTTTGGTTCAGGTCATGATCTCATAGTGTGAACTAGCCCTGCGTTGGGCTCTGTGCTGACAGTGGGAAGCCTGCTTGGGATTCTCTCCACCTTCCTCTCTGTCTCTCCCCAGCTCGCATGCATGCATGCATTCTCAAGCTCTCTCAAATAAACAAAAAAAAAAAAAAGTAAGACATGGCTTAAAAACCTGGTAACTAAAAATAAGTCCTAAAGCTGTAAAACAAAGGTCCCAAGAAAAGGCCCTGTTTCTGTGGCATCCCTTATACCAGGTTCAACTGCAATTCAGTTCATTAACCATGGTCAGGGCCTATATTTACAAAGCCTCTTACCTCAATTTAACATTAGACATCAGAGATGCCTAGGTGGCTCAGTGGGTTCAGTGCCTGACTTTTGATTTCTGCTCAGGTCATGATCTCATGGTTTGTGAGATGGATCCCCGTGTGGAGCCTGCTGGAGATTCTCTCTGCCCCTTCCCTATGTATGCACACACATGCACACTCTCGCTCTCTAAATAAACTTAAAAAAAAAAATTAGGGGTGCCTGGGTGGCTCAGTCGGTTAAGCATCCGACTTCGGCTCAGGTCATGATCTCACGGTCCGTGAATTGCAGCCCCGTGTCGGGCCTGGAGCCTGCTTCAGATTCTGTGTCTCCCTCTCTCTCTGACCCTCCCCAATTCATGCTCTGTCTCTCTCTGTCTCAAAAATAAATAAACATTAAAAAAAAAAATTAAAAAAAAAATTAGACATGAAGGGGGCACCTGGCTGGTTCAAAGAGCATGTGATTCTTGATCTCGAGGTTGTAAGTTCGAGCCCCATGTTGTGTACAGAGATTACTTAAACTTTAAAAAAATAAATAAAGGGGGGCACCTAGGTGGCTCAGTCAGTTAAGCAACAGGCTCTTGGTTTCGGCTCAGGTCATGATCTCAAGGTTCATGGATTTGAGCCCCATGCCGGGCTGAGCATGGAGCATGCGTGGGATTCTCTCTTCCTCTCTCTCAAAATAAGTAAATTAAAAAGAAAGAAAGAAAAAATTAGACCTCAGGGATCAATAATATTCTGGCTGTTACTTGGTAAACAAAGTAACCCTTGCTTTAGAATGTGGATTTCGATGTGGGGCATCATAACAAACAACTTAAAATGTTTATTAAAGTCACTGATTTCAATGATGGCAATATGCCACTAAAAACAAGCTCTTTATGTTGCAAAAAGGAAGTGAAGGGCTTTCCTTCTTGACTGTATTCCAAGGGCTTGGGTTAATGGGTAAAACATTCCTCTAGTCAAAAACATTTCATGGCTGTAAAAGTAAAAAAGAGGAAGAAATCATTAGAGGTGAAGTACAGGAGGACGGAGAGAGAGCAAAAAAGGAACTAAAGGTGAACTCAATAGTGGAATTATAGTCCCATTTCATCTGGGATTAGCAAAATTTCAGAAACTCCAGAGATTACAAACATTACTAAGTGACAGAACCATTTTTAGGGTTCTCCTAGCCTTTGGGTTGGGGTTGAAGTCTGTCTAGACCTATATCTTGATTGGGAAGCCATCCCAGATTGACTGCAGTTTGGAGAAAAGCAAGGTGACTTTTGTCTATTCTAGGCACTTCACTTAAAAAAAAAAAACAAACTGGGGGCACCTGGGTGGCTTAGTCGGTTTAGCCTCCTACTTCGGCTCAGGTCATGATCTCAATTTATGGGTTCAAGCCCCACATCGGGCTCGCTGCTGGCAGCAAACAGCCTGCTTCTGATCCTCTGTCTCCTCTTCCTGCCCCTCCCCCACTTGCCCTCTCAAAAATAAACATTTAATGAACAAAATGGAAGTACAGTTGACACAGGATGTGATATTAGTTTCAGGTGTACAAGATACTGATTTGACAATTCTATACATTATTTCATGCTCCCCACAGTTTAGTCACCATCTGTCACCATACATTATTATATTGTTTACTATATTCTCCATGCTGTACTTTTCATCTCTGTGATTTAATTATTATATAAATGGAAGTTTGTACCTCTTAATCCACTTTATGCCCCACACCTGGCCCCCCTCCGGCCTACATTCCTTTCACTTGGAGTGACACACTTGCCTTATCCCAATTCTTCACCTTCAAGACCCAAATAAAATTCTGTCACCTCTGAGACACGTCTGTGACATCTCTGTAAAAATAAATTCCTGGACTCGGAAAACATTGCCTCTAGCCACCCTGTTTTGTTATAAAGATTCTCTAGACTAAGTAAATTAGTGTAATTTACAAGAAGACAGAAAACATTTAACTTTAGCTGAGGAAGCACATTTTGTTATGACAGTTTGGCACAGGAAGGGGTTTAGACATCACAGTAGGGTAACAGGACTAGTGGCTTACTTGTGAATAACTGCATGATGAACCATGGTTAGCTTTGGGAGTGGGTCCTATGCTTCGGATTGATTGATCGAGAATAGTTGATGCACAATGTTAGGTTAGTTTCAGGTGTACAACACAGTGATTCAATAACACTATACCCACAATAGTAGCTACCATCTGATATGCTTCAGTTGTGTTGCAACAGAAAGAGGAAAGTCAAACACTTGTCCTCTCTCAATATGGGAGGAATAGAGAAAGGCCTTAATTTTATTCCTGAGATCTGAGTTTTAACACCATTAATTCTCTTTTTAGCATTAACAAATGACTTAACCTTTTTAATTCCAGATGGAGATTACAATTCCCACCTCCAGAAGTTGTTAGAAGGATAAATTAAGAAAATGTACTGCAAAAATGGATCATCTGAGGGGTTAAGCATTTGCCTTTGGCTCAGGTATCTCATGGCTCATGAGTTCTCATGGTTTGTGAGTTTGAAGGCCACCTTAGGCTCTGTGCTGACAGCTCAGAGCCTGGAGCCTACTTCAGATTCTGTGTCTCCCTCTCTCTGCCCCTCCCCCACTCGGGCACTGTCTCTCAAAAGTAAATATACATTTTAAACAAATTAAGAAAATGTACTGCAAAAATGTACTAAACACTCAACAAATGGTAGCCATATATTTAATAATGTACATTTACATACAAAATATAGCCCCTGGCTTATGCCCAAAAAGGCAAAAGTGTTCGGGGCAGGCTAGGTCTTTTTATTTTTTGATTAAGAGAGAGAGAGAGAGAGAGAGAGAGAGGGAGAGAAAGGGAGGCACAGAATCTAAAGCAGGCTCTAAGCTCTGAGAGAACCGACCCCGGCTTTGAACTTAACTGGGAAATCATGACCTGAGGTGCGGGGCTTGAACTCACTAACTGTGAAATTATGACCTGAGCCGAAGTCGGAGCTTAACCGACTGAGCCACCCAGGCGCCTCAAGTCCTAACATGGAGTTGCTGACTTACCAGAATGAGCTGAACCTCTTGAAATTTGATGCAGAACCTCGTGCTCAATTGTGTGGGCATATTCTTCTGCGAAAACGATAGTTTGCATCAGGGTCTCAAATAAGTTCGTGAACCAAAATAGGCGAGGAACCACTAGGGCAGTTAAGGCTTTGATTTAGGGACAAGGAATTGGGGGATGTCCTAAGAAAAGGCGTCAGGCTACCTGAGGGGACGTACAAATCAGTTCTGTGTGGGTCTCGGCCTGCTGCCCTTCCCTCTGGAGGTCTCACTAGGGAGCACACGCACGTTGGCTCTTTTCTCTGTCGCCTGGGCCCGGCGAGGCGGCCAAAAGTCCCTCTACCTAAAGAAGTCCGCGCCGTGGGCGGAAACGAGCAGCTACGGAGCGTCGCACAAAACAAGCCACTCGGCAAGGAGGGGATGGGTGGTACGTGTGAAGACTCTTTAAATGGACGCAGGGGCGGGACCAGTGCGCGGAGCGGGACTGTGGGGAGAGCTCCGGCCTATGAGGGAGCCGCGTTCAGGAGGCGGGGGCCGGGCACCACGGATAGCTCTGGCCTATGAGGGAGAGGCGTTCGAGCGGCAGGGGCGGGGCGGCGGGCAGCCCTCAGAGCCTAAGAGAGAGGGACGTTGGGGTGGCGGGGAGCGCGTAGGATGCGGGGACTTCACTTTCGAGAACATCTGCTAGCACGACTGGGTAAGGGGCAGAGCTGGAGAGCTCTAGCGCCAGAGAAGCAAAGTAGGTAGGATCTTGTTTGTAGGATTTTTGCACAAGGACACAGCTCTGACAGCTCCTGCAGGAAACTGCAATGATGCTTTCTTTCCTGACTGCCTGGCAGCAGATGGCAGGAGCACGAAGCTATTTAGAGAACAGCCCGAGTTTTCCTCCACCTCAGTTTCTATATGGGGCCAGGCTCAGAATCATCAGTCTTGGGGCACCTTGATGACTCAGTCTGTAAAGCATCGGACTCTTGATCTCAGCCTAGGTCCTGATCTCCGGGTTCGTGAGTTCGTGTCCCTGTGTCTGGCTCTGCGCTGACGGTGCAGACCTACTTGGGTTTCTTTCTCCCCCTTCTCTGTGTCCCTATCTCACCTGTGCTCTGTCACTCAATCAATACATACATACATACATACACTAACTAACTAAAAAAAAAAAAAAAAAGTATCATCAGTCCTCTGGAAGTTGGGTGGCAGTGGGGCCCCTCTTGGATTCTCTAGGGCCTCATTTTGCCACCCTCCTTGGAGAGGCAATGCTCTGACCCTTCCGATTACCTGATGATTAGACAGCCTTTGCCTACCATTCCATGTGCCAGTGCTGGGCTGGGCAAAATAGTGAGGGTCCCTACTAGGGTTCTCTCACTCTTTTTTTTTTTTCCCTCTCACACACAAAGCTTTACATATGGGAAACCATTACTTATCACCAGGCACTTGCCAAGTATTGTGCTGGTGTTAGATTGGGTGCTTAGCCCCACTTCCTGTCTGCCTTTCCTTTAGTCAGCAGGCATTTCCTGAACACCTGCCTGCTGGCACCTGGCTTCACATACATACCCAAGACATGGTGGGAGGCCAAAGGGAAAGGCCCTCAAACATTACGAAGAAGGTTTCTAGAAAGCAGGCACCACCAGAAGGAGTACAAACTGGTTAGCTGAAGGAGTGAGAGAGGATGTGCCAAGTAGGTACCCAACAAATACAAGGGCATGGCAGTAAAGGCCACATTGTAATTTTGGGGACTGGTGACCCCTGAAGGGGACTGTGTGTAGAATGTATTAGGAGAAGGCAAGAGTGGAGGGAAAGACTGGAGAGCATGAAGCCTGACCTGAGGAGGAAGCAGGAAAATAGGGCTGCCTGTTTCCCATCTTCCGACCTGTTTCTCACCTGTAATGATAAGCATGTTATTTCTAACACCAGTTCCAAAACCCAATATTGTATGATGTATGACCATGTTTTCTAACCCACAGTAGGAGCTAGTGATCCACCAGGATAGCCTGCTCTTGGGGCCATCAAATCAGGATCAGGACATGCTATTTGAATTTGGGACCAGCTGGATAGATGTGTCCTTCTTCAAATGCCACACTGATTGTTGAACACGTGTACAGGAGTGTGTGGCACTGACAACAGGGAAGATGCTGATTTGAGGTAAAACTGAAAAACAAGCTTGAAGCTGTTAAGACAGCAGAGATTGCCAGCCTATAAAACACCTGACTGAGCCCTGGTATCAATTGCTGAGGATACTGCTGGCAGTGGAGGAGGGGGGGGGGGGCGCGGGTGGAGCTGAGACAGGATTTGTCCCATCTGACCCTTCTCTCTGCAAACCTCTGACCCGGGACTGGTTTTGCTTGAAAAGTGTGGGGGTCTGGTGGCTCCATCTATCAAGCAATACAACTGTCATTGTAGGGGTAAGGAGGAACATACCCCCCATTCTAATCCCCTGGGAAAGTACTGAACTCAAAGAAGTGTCAGATGGGCATGATAACTTAATCAAATAGCCTAAAGGGCTGTCCAGTGAACACTGGACTATACCTGATCTCTGTGGCTCCAGTGCTCAGGGTGACCCGTGAATAGGAACATCAAGTTTCAAGGAGAGAATTATAGTTGAATTTAAGGAAGACTTTCTTAGCACTGATGATTTAGCACTTGGTTGCTTTTATTTTATTATTTTATTTCATTTCATTTCATTTCATTTCATTTCATTTCATTTCATTTCATTTCATTTCATTTTATTTATGAGAGAATGTGAGTGAGGGAGGGGCAGAGTGAGGGAGAATCCCAGAATGGGGCTCGATCTCGCCCAATATGGGGCTCAAACTCACAAACAGTAAGATCATGACCTGACCCGAAGTCAGATGTTTAACTGAGTGAGCCACCCAGGTACCCCAGCACTGGGTTGCTTTTTAAAATGACAGTCTCTCTGTCATTAAAATTCAGAGGTTTTCTACAGAAGTGGTTTGTAACATGAGGTTTCACATCGCACCACTCCCAAACTCTGAGGTCCTGTCACCCAGATGCAGACCTTCAGAAGAGGGCCAAGCAGGAGCCAGGATTAATGATGCAAGTTGGTGCCAGTCCCACACCCTTTCTTGACTAGAAGAAAGTGCTCCTATGGGGGTGGGGGCAGTCCCTGAAATCTGAACATCCTTCTGATTCCTGATGCTTCTACAGGACACATAGCTCTTCCATTGATGTTAACTCATTGTTGAGACTTAACATTGGATGAGACAGCGATTAGGCCTGCCTGAGCTCTTTCCCAAGCCTCCTAGGCTTCCTTCTGTATGCTAAGGGCATGAATGTTATGGCTGGCATGGGAAGCAACGCTATGGAATGAAGCATCTGCCACTGGAACCAGGCAGTCACCACCCATATCCCCAAAATGGGAGTTTGGAACACCCACGGGTAAAGGTTTATTTTGCTGAGTCACTTTTCTCCCTTGGCTTCTCCTGTAAACCCCAGCTGCTCTTACAAGTTTAATAAGTTGCTCACAACATTCAGTCCCTAGCAATAGAACATTCCTTATTTGCACAAAGGGGTGGAGGTGGGGGACAGGAGGGATGTCCTATTCACTAGTTATTGGGTTACAAGGTTTCAGGTGTACAGGATGGCTGCCAAAGAACTCAGGCCCAGGCAGCTGACTGTCATAGGTGTCACATGAGCTGCTTTTCTGATGACCACCAGATGTTTTATAACCACCCCCTATTTCAGCCCCCACCCAAAGAGTGGCACTTGGTCAGTCCCTTCCCTGACCCCAGACCACAGTTGTCCTGGCTGGGGGTAGGGAGGCCCAGGAGAACTTGTAAACAACCAGGCTTTGCCGGCTCAGATTCCCGGAAGTGAGAGTTAGTAAACAGATCCCTCTGGCATCCTTACTTCTGGTCAGTGTGCCAACGCTACATCGGTCAGACCTCCTCTTCTCTTCTCCTTACACCTTCAGTGACTTCTCATTTTGTCCACCTGATGCCTATGCCCACTTTCACTTTTCAGACACCTTGCATGGAGGGCCCAGCCGGAACTCTCATCCTCATTAAAAAAATGAAGAAATTGAGGCTCAGAAAGGACCAAAATACAGGTTCTTAATTCTCCACTATGCCAACCCCCCAGATTCCATTTCTTCATTTGAATGCAGCTGGGATTCCCACCCCCCCCCCCATAGTATTCTCTATTTTTTTTTAACTGGGGCAAAAAAACACATAGCATAAAATTTGCTCTTTTAGCAATTTCTAAGTGTAAAGTACACTACTGTCAACCATATGCACACTGCCATGCACCAGACCCCCAGAACCCCCTATCCTGCCTCCACACATGTAACTCAACTCGGGGTTTGCTGCTGGGGGAGCGAGCATTAATTTGAACACAACCCAAGGAAATGTCAAAGAATTTTTGTAACTTGTCACAAGTAAGGAGACAGGGAGATAGCTGTCAAAGCACTGTCTCCTCTTAGGGTTAGTACAGGAGACTTTTATTCAGTATGCTGCAGAACGAGGGCAGGGAGCTTGATACATTAAGGAACTTACGCATATTTTGTGACTTAGACACTTGGGTTCAACTGCACATGCTTAGTATTTCCCAACATTAGTGCAGACACAGTGTGTTCAAAACTGGCTGAAAAGCCCTCCACCCATAGGAAATCTTCATATTAGAATGAGTAAATGGTAACTTTAGGGCAACTTACTGGGCTTCTCTGCAAGTCCTCAGCTCCAGTTCAGCTCAAACTTGCTCCTACAATGGAGTATCCTGTGGAACACCTGGTCCTCCATCTCCTTGGTGGGAACTGCTTGTTCTCTAAAACAGACACAATCTTTCCCTGCTTTTGTTCCTCCCCCCTCTTCCTTCCTACTGACAGCTTGCAGCCCTTTGATCCAAGTAACTCCCCTTTGGGTCCTCGCTAACATACCCACGAACAACCCCCACCTCTTCTGCCCCCAGCCCTGGCGCCCACCCCTCGGCTTCTTTAAGTACCTCACAGAAGTTCTATCATGTAGTATGTGTCTTTTTGCAATCACTTATTTCACTTGGCAAAATGTGTTTAAAGTTCGTATGTCAGAATTTGCTTCCTTTTCAAGACCGGGTATGTTTCAGTGCATGAATCTAACACAGTTTCTTTATCCATTATCTTTTGACAGGCATGCTGTAGCTCTTGGCTATAGCAAATAGTATAGCAAACAATATAAACGTTTTAGATGCTGACCTGAGTCAGCAAATAAATGGTCTGTGGGCCTCAAATCCTAGCGAGCAGGATCCCTTCCAGGACACCTTGAGGTTCTGTTCAGCCTTGGGTTGGCATGTGAGATGTAAAGGGGGCTCTAGCACAGTTAGACAGGTGCAGCATGGGTTCTGGATGTCCTTGCCCGTGGCTGCATCCCCCTTTCCATTGCTTTCGAACTTCAAGGGTGAGAATTTCAGGGCTGTGGGGACAGTCTTGGATCTGCTTCAGTGTATATACACAATGGCAAATCATTCACCACACTGCTCCTCTACCTGGGACCCAGTATATTTGGAGGACAAGAGGCTCACACTAGGATTGCCAGGTAAAATACAGGATGCAATATTTAGAACATACTTGTACTTGGGGTGCCTGAGTGGCTCATGTGGTTAAGCATCCGACTTCGACTCAGGTCATGATCTCACAGCTCATGAGTTCGAGCCCCACGTCAGGCTCTGCACTGACAGCTCAGAGCCTGGAGCCTGCTTCGGATTCTGTATTTCCCTCTCTCTCTGCCCCTCCCATGCTCATGTTCTCTCTCTCTCTCTCTCTCTCTCTCTCTCTCTCTCAAAAATAAATAAATATTAAACATTTTTTTTATAAAGAACATATTTGTACTAAAGAATTATTCAGTATTTGTCTGAAATTCTAATTTCACTGTGTGTCCAAAACTGTTATTTGTTAAATCTGGCAACTCTACATTCTAACCCACTGAAGGTCTCCCTCACAAACCGGGACCAGGGCTTTAGCATCCCAACCCAGTTGCCTTTAGAATGGATGGCAGGGATGCTTCTGAAATCCAGACCTGGCTTGGAGCACTGGGTGTTGAGCCCCACCCCGATACACTCAGCTTGGCCCAAGTTGCCTGCTTGACTGAGCCCACCTTTTCTCCCTTTTTGACTCTTGGCAGTAAGTCTGCCTAAACCCCAGAAGGCTGACCTAAAATCCCTATTTCATGATCTCCTCTTTTATCAGCAACCCCCAAATAGTGATCACTATGCCTTGTGTCCTGCCTGTGCTTCTCCTCAGGGTAATGAAGAGTGGGTGGCTGAAGCAGACACTAACAGGGACAGCTGCAGCTCAGAGTGTGGAGGACTGGCCCTTATGGATGCCCTCAAGAGCCTGGTCAGGGGAGGCTGGAGTGTGGAGGTCTCATGTGAAGGGGAGCCTAGCATGAGACCACTTTGAGCAACCTGCATTTCTGGCATGGGTCCACAGTGACTCCGAGTCCTGAAACCCTCTCCTAGAAAAGGGCCTTGGCTGCCTCTGGCACCTCTGGGCACAGCCAGAGGTGCAAGGAGAGGCACTTAGGCCGTCTCTGGGAACACGGAGCACTCCCTCTGCAAACCACTAGTGATTCCCTTCCTTGCTTTAGCAGTTAGGGGACAGCAGGGCCTGGAAATCCTTGGTTCACTTACCCTACCCAGGGTGGATGCCCCACAGGCCTAAATCACTGCCTTATCTTCTCAGGAGGTCTCTTGTCCCTTTAACAGCCTCCCTGTTCCTGAAGGCAAAGATCTTTCTCTGTGCTGGCTCACGAAGGGCCAAAGGGCCATGGAGAGGGGGTCACTGGTGTCCTGGGGACAAAGAGGTCTAGGGTTCTAAGACTAGGGACTGCAGGATTGGTCCTGGCCCTGTGTGCTTTGGGACTTGGAGGTGGAGGCATCTGGGCTGGGGCCAGGCAAGCAGCAGATGGCACCCCATACCCCATCTTGCAGACAGAAATTTGGTGAGAACAAGGGAAATTCAGAGACCACCTCCCCCCCCGGCTTTACACTCACAATATGGTCTCAGTAATTGCACACTGCTCTGGGGTTACATGATTAAAGTCTGTCTCCCACACTGGCCTGGTCTCTCCATAGGGACATATGGTCATCCTAATGTCCTCAGGGCCCAGTAGCAGGTGCTCAGTGAATACAGAATCAATTCAGGCAAGATGGAAGGGTAGATAAATGCCATACCCTTCCTGGGAGATACTGGCCCTTCATGAGGGTGTGGACAGGTTGGTCCACACTCGTCCTGTCCTGTCCTTGTAGGCAGGGACAGCAGAGGCAACAGGAGCAAAGGCCTAGGGTCACCAACCAGCTGTGGGACCCCTGCCATGAAGCAGTTGTATGGACTTGAATGGGTGAAGATAGGGAGCCCAGAGGGACCTGGCTGGGAATTAAGTCCAGGTCTACTCCTCTGCTTCCCCCCATAGAAGCAACCCAGGAGAAAGCCGATGGTCTGTAGGGCTACAGTGCCAGTGGAGTAGCTACTAGCCACATAGCTATTGAACTTGAAATGTAGCTAGTCCAAGTTGAGATTTGCTAGGGGGACCTCAGTGGCTCAGTTGGTTAACTGTCTGGCTTCGGCTCAGGTCATGATTTCATGGTTTGTGAGTTCAAGTCCTGCGTCAGGCTTTGTGCTGGCAGCTCAGAGCCTGGAGCCTGCTTCAGATTCTGCCTCCCTCTCTCTCTTGCCCCTTCCCTGCTCACACTCTGTCTCTCTTCATCTCAAAAATAAATAAACATTGAAAACATTTTTAAAAAATCTTAAACGCCCCCAAAACCCCAAATTGAGATGCACTAGAAGTATGAAATACGTAATAAATTGCAAAGACTTAGCACAAGAAAGAATGTAAAATATCTCATTATAATGGTTTTACATTAATTACATGTTTAAGTGTACATGGATCTAATAGGTTAAATATAATTATTAATTAAAATGCATTTTACCTGTTTATTTTTACTTTTAAAAAGTGTGGCTACTAGAATTACATGTGTGCTTGCACTTGATTTCTATTGAACACTGCTGCTTTAGATGCACAGGTGTCTTAGCCTCTCCTGCTCCACATTTATCAGCTAGGTCAGCTTTCAGGTGTGGGTCTTGCGGCAGGCCCCCTGCAGCCCTCATCTGGACCATGGTGGCCCAGTGAGCCTGGCGTCATGCTGGCGGAGGGAGGGAGGAGGGGGAGGCTGGGGTGCCGAGCCCAGGGCAGCTGGCCCAGAGAGCAGACAGCTCCGAAGGCCAGCCAGTTGGGTTGGCTCCCATGTGTTCTGCTGTGTGGAGTCACAGAACCTTGGATCTGGAGGCACCCTTGGGGACCTATTGCCCATTGCACCAGTGACAAAACAGCAAACAACCAAGTCAGTGGTCCCAGAAGCTTGAGTCCCAATTCAACCCCCTTCCCAAACTGCCTCCCCTGGGGCTCTCAGGGGAGGTTCAAGACCCCTTCCTAGTTTGCAGTTTGATGCATCTTTGCACATGCCGAGCCCTTTCAGGAACTCTGTTGTCCCTTTTTAATCCAGCTGCCCTTGACCAAGCAACTGTTTATTCTTCAGGTCTCCACTGCCTGGAAGCTCTAGATGGCGGGACCCTAGTGGTATACAACCCACCACACTGGCAGAACGAGGTATATGGCCGATAGATTCATTGTTGAATGGCCAAATGAATGCGTGGTGTCTCTTCCTTAGGGAAACTCTTCCTGAAGCCTCCCATCCCCCAATCAGCCCAGGCCTCCATATCTCCCAGTTCCCTCATCATCTGCATCCCTGTTGGGTCTGTGAGCTGCCCTGGGAGGCAGGGATGGTAGCTACATTCCTAACACTTTCCAGAGCCTGGCATGGAGCAGGTGCTCAGGAAATAATGAATGGAAAACACACACCTGGGCCAACATCTCTCCTGATGTAGGGACAGATGCCCAAGGTTCCTGGCAAACCTACCAACTGTCCCAGGAAGGTGGCTCACGGGAGGTGGGAAGAGTACAGCAGTCTAGCCTGTGACACTGAATTTCCCCTCTTATCAGAGGTGTGGCTTTGGGTACCTCCCTCACCGGCTCTGAATTCCGGGGGATGCCAACATCAAGAAACAAATGAAATACTGCCCTGAAATACAGTATGGGATGAGCGCTATGCCCATCCCTGTTAGCACTCTTTACGAGGTAGCAGTAGGTTCCGAGGGACGCGCTGAGAGCACTCGCTGACTCACTTAGCCGGCTGGTGGCTGTGGACCCCCTCCTCCACTGAATGTAACAGAGCCGCACACCAGCCAGCACAGAAAACATTGCTTTATTAACTGCGTTTGCCAACACACGAGGAGTGCAAAGGGCTCCTTGAGACACAGGCCCTGGTTGGGGCCAGGGTCTGGAAACCCTCATGAGTGAGTGGGACAGGATGGGACTAGGAGCTACGCAGCAGCGGCAACACAGAATCATGCAGGGCATGGCGGGCACTGGCCACGGCAAAGCGGCCATACATTCTATTGCTCGTTAAGGGTAGCGAACATGGACAATGTACAAAAAGGAGAAATAGGTCTTTGCGTTAATGAAAAATACATTTTTTCTCTACAAAGGAATCTTTTCTAATACAAGAAAATAAATATTGCAACATAAGCCAAAAATAATTTAAAATTGCTCTTTTCAATATATTTTCAATATTTCTCTTGTATATTAACAAATGGCACATCACTTTCTTTGAAACAAGGACAGAAGGTGTCTCCTCCTGTGACATTCATATCATCCCCCCACCCCGAGCCGTTTGTGGAGCACAGAGTGTTGTGCATCTGAGGGACAAGGTGGCAGGAAGTGCCTTAAAGAACAACCAAAAGTCCCAGACTCCAGCCCTGGCTCTTTGGCCAATGTGGCCAGCTGGGCCAGGGGCATGGGAAGTGGCCTCCCCAAGGGCCTTGGTACAGGCACCCAGACCATTCTGCAGAGCTTCAGGCATGGCCAGAGGTTGGCCACATCTGGCAGTGAGCAAGGAAATGCCAAGTTCAGCTGCTGCCAATGTCTGTTAGTATCATCGGGCAGTCGATGCTCTAGAAATTGCCCCAGCAGGTCCCACAATATGCCCAAACGCAACACACAGACATGCACGTACGTGGACACACGAGACGTGCCCTGGCACATGCATACCTACAGACTGGCACCCACGTCCGGAAACCCAGGTGGCTTCTCTAAGGAAACCGAGACCCTGACATAGCAAATGCTCATACACTGTCACAAAGTCAGAGCTCATTTAATAAAATAAACCCTTCTACCTTTCTTCTCCTTATTGACTTTAAAATACATTTGTGATCCATAAAAATACTTTCCTTGCACCTCATCCTTCCTGGCTGTGATGAGGAGGAGGACTGTGCAGCCAAGACCAGGAGAAGGGTGGATGGCAGCCAGGAGAAGTAATAGGAGCTTCTCCCTCCTGGGAGAGGGCCAGTGAGTATGGTGGGCAGAGGTGCTCAAGCAAAAGATCTGTCTCAGCCTCTGGCCTGCAAAAGGACTTCTGTCTCGTTCTCTGCTTCCCGCCTCAACCCCAGGGTTGGCAAAGCTGTCTACACTGTGGACAGGAGATGGGAAAAAGAGTGAAAAGGGCTGTGGCTAATGGTGGGAACCAGTATCCTTGTCCTCTGTGTGGTCTTGCTGGACATCCCAGAGGTGGACAGCTGTGGGGCAAGAACAGCTCTAGGGCCAGGTCTGGGAGTTAAGGTTCTCCCACCTCCCCCACCAGCTAGCTTAACAGATCCCTGAGCCCTGTGCAGAACACAGTCCCAGGGATAGTCCAGTCCAAAGCAAGAGCCAACACAGAAGGGAATCCAGAGGCCAACTTGGGTGGAGTACCCCTGAAGGGTGCTGGCTGCCCTTCCTGACCCCAGCCAGACACGCTCCAGTATATTCCCTTCCGTGTTCTCTCCTGCCCTCCTGCCCTAGCCTCTGCCCCCAGGGAGCCCAGACTTCGCTTCCATATGCATGAAGCCGTGGGAGGGGGACAAGCGTGGAGTCTACTGGGCAGGAGCCATTCCTGGCACCCCACCTCTCCCCCTGGCAGAGTTTGGTTGTTCTTTAAGCTCCTCACTTGGTTCCCTGTGAGGTCAGACTGGGCAATCTGGCACAGACAAGATTGTGACCCAAAGCACGGGGAAGGAAGGAGGACTGTTCAAAGGCAGTAAACAGAGAACGGGGATGGGCCGCTGGTGCGGACACTGCACTGGCCGTTACTACCAAGACGGCAGGCAGACTAAATTCCACATGGTAGCTTGGGCCATTCCAACACCCAGAATCCTTGAAGCCCGCCCCGAGTCCACTCCAACTGGACACATTTGCCTGATCTTCTGAACTGAGTCCTAGCTTTGTTTCCCGTTTTGCTAAAATTCACATGAAACCGTGAGTCGATGACAATGCCACTGTCGTACCTTGGAAGTTCTGGAGTCAGGGGTGGGTGGTCAAGCTGCTGCCCATCCCGCCGATTTGCACGTTGAGTGTTTGTGTGGGGAGAACCACATGGTGAAGACCTTTGCCATGCTGGTTTTGCTGTCACTGTTCTTCCCCTCTGTGAGTTTCAGAGTTTAGGAAAGCTCACAGTGGGCCCAGCCCAGGACCGGAGTCCCAACACCTGGTTCCCGCGTCCCAATTCCAACGGTTCAGCAGCAGAACAACATCTTCTTTCAAGAGCCTGGGCTCCTCTCCTTGGGTGTGTACAATGAACATGTCTCTCTACACTTTGTTGCTAAAGAACTCTGTTAAAAAAAAAAAAAAAAAGTCCAAGCGACAAGTTGTCAGGTCCAGGCTGTGCTGTATTATGGTCAAAATATTCTTTGGCATCCACAGAATGATTCGACTGATTCACTGGACTTATGCAAGATTTCTTGTCGGAGAAGTTCTGGCTTCACCAGTGGTGGAAGTGACCCAGGAGTAATTCATAAAACAAAAAAAAAACCATGTTTTCACTGAATTCCTTTTATTGTTTGTTCCCTGAGCTATCACCCTGGGGCCACTCCACTGACACTCTTCAGAGCAACTACCTGGGACCTAGGGGATGGGACAGAAAAGGTGGGTGGGTGGTGGTGGGTAGGGAGGGCAGAACCAGGGAAGGGGGTAACGGCTCACAGGGACAGAGGAACCAGGAACATCCAGCAAGACTTGAAACAGCCACAGCAGGCCAACACGGCCTGCCCCGGGCCCCGGGATCCCACTTGCTTGTTGGAAGGAGGAGTTTCCAAAAGGAAACCGAGGAAGAAGCTCATCTCATAGCAGGACTGGAAAATTTGAAAAGGCAAACGGTCTGGTCTTGTCAGGTCAGCTGTCTGGGAGTGACCAGACGTCAGCCGAGACTGGCCCCAAAGGAAGGAAGGAAGTTGGAGCCCCAGAGCAATTCTCTAAGTGGGGGGAGTCTGAGCCCCACGCCCCTGTCTGGGCACTGGCCCTCCCTTGCAGCCCTCCACCGGCACTGGCGGCTGGCTGGCTGTTTGGGAGTCCCCTGAGTAAATGGCACAGCTCAGGAAGGATTCTAGGAACCCCTTCTCAGAGCCGCCGGGCTGGGCACTGGCAGGGGTGGAGCAGCAAGGGAGTGGAGGGTCGCGGGGTGGGCGGGCAGGCCTCAGATGATGTGGGTTGATCAGGAACAGCGGTGGTTCCTCTGGAACCAGCGGGCCCTCTGCGCCCCCTCAGTGCTTTCTTGTATAAGCTCGTTGTGCTTGTGACAGTGAGTAGACTCTGGCTGGGGATCACTTATTATACTTCCTTGGGGATCAGTGGAGTGCAGCAGGACCCGCCAAATGGACCCCAGTGGAATTTGGGGGCAAGGCGGGGCAGGCCCTGGGCTGGCCCATCTGCCATGAAATAATGCCCAAACGACGGTCTGTGTCACCCAGTGGCAGCGGGCTGGAGTCCTGAGCTCTTCTTCGCCTCGCCTACATCTAGCCAGGAGCCCAGCAATGCCGCGTCGGCCGGGGCGGGGTGCTGCCGCGGCGGGGATGGGGCACAGGACCTGCTAGAGCCCCTGCGGCCAGAGCCGTGGAAGGAATTCTAACGTCCTAGGCCAGCACAGAGGAAAGACAACAGTGTGGAATTCAAAACTCTCTCTATATTAAAAATAAAACCACAACAGAGTGGCAGTCTCAAGGATCTGAGACACTCAGCAGAGATTGGAAATGGCAGTTGTGACTGGGCTGAGGCCTCGTGGGAGGACCAGGGCAGGGCCTGGGACAGGGTGGGGGTGCCTTAGGAGGCCAGTACCCCCATGCGGACCACCTCCTCAGCCCCTGCTTCCCGGGGAGCCCGCTGCACCCCACTGTCCTCAGCTTCCACATCTGAGTCGCTCATCTCTCCATCAGAGAAGTAGCCGTCAGTCTCAGTGTCAAAGTGTAGGCTGACCTTGGGCCTCTCGGCCACAGCAGAGGGCGGTCCTGTCCCAGCATCAGGCCTGGTACCTGGCGATCTCCGGGTTCCCTTGTTTTCTCGGGGCAGCCGGAGCCGGCCCAAGGGCTTGGGGCTCACTGTAGGGCCAGGCACTTGGACATTCGAGTCGGCAGCCATTGGGGCTGCCTCGTCCAGGGTCTCGGGGGCCAGAGGAGGGGGGCTGTCGGGGGCCACTGGGATGGGACAGTCCCCAGCTGTGGGACTAGACGGCAGGTGGGAAGGCGTTCGCCGCGTTGGTTTCCGGGCCACTAGGCCCTGACCACCCTTGCCGCTGGCTGCATCCTGGCCCCAGGGCTTCTTGGGGGATTTGTCCGGAGTCGTCCGTGAGCCAGGCCCGTCCTGCGGCGGCTTCTTCTTGGCAGGCAGGCGGGTGCGGCCACGGGCCTTCCTGGCAGGGTCCCCAGGTCGCAGTGAGGGGTCCCGCATGAAGCTCAGCAGTGTCTCCTCATCTTGCAGCAGCTCCTCTGACAGTAGCCCCGGGGCGGGGTCTTCGCGGTGCCCATTGTTTAGTGACCACTCGCTCATGGCCATGTTCTCTGCTGTGATCTGCACTGACTGCGCCAGCCAGCTGTTGAAGAAGGTGCCATCGATGGGGAATGAGGTGGACAGGCCTGGCCAAGGGGAGAGAGGAAGCAAGTGAGACGCTCGTAGGTGTGTATCCCACCCTTTCAGGAAGCCCTCCCGGACCCTCCCCAGCAGGCCACTGTGCACCTCCCTCCCTCTCTTCCTCTTGCCAGACCCAATTAAGCCATCTTGTTTGCTGATCCCTCCTGTCAACACCACCAAAGAGGGACTATGTGGGTCCACACCATATACCCCTCTCCCCAGGACAACCTACTCCCAGAACTGGCTTCATGATTTGGAACCCAGAATGTAAAGTGAAAATGTGGGCTCCCTGTTCAAAAATTATTAAGGTATTTCAAGGTGACAACAGTAGAGCATTAAACCAAGCAAGAGCCCTTTGAGACTGCACAGGTACACACACCCATGAAGCCGGCTCTGCACCTCTCCCATCCCGGGGACGCAGAGGATGAAGGAATGAAGGAAAACGCCTCAGGCCACCAGGGGGCGCTGTTTTTTTGTGAGAATTATTTCTGAAGCAGACAAGTTGGATAGGGTAGCCAAGTGCATCTGTGTAGAAGGTCCCTCTTGGATGTCAGGGCCAGCAGGTGAAACTGGGCCTTCCTTCTGATACCCAAGTGGTCAAGTGGTCCCATTCCTGAGAATGAGGGACATACAAGATGACATGAGGCTTCCCTGCTGGAGACAGGTCTGGATAATTCCACTGTCATCCCTGAGGAAGTGTTCTAGGGGAAGCATGTGATACCCTGGGAGAGAAAGCCCAAAGCTGGGGGGGGGGGGGGGTAGAGGGCTCAAGGGCTGTTCTGCTTAATGTAGGAGCACTAAGGAGTCTGTGACTGACCATGTACTGGGCCAATACCTGTGGCCACTCCTTTGGGTCTCTCTGGGTGGCTCCAGGAAGGTTCCCTAGTGCTGAAGGGAGGGCTCATTTGAGAAATTCCAGCAGAGTGGGACCAGGATGGAGAATTCTGGCTGACCCTCATTTCCCAGCATAGGGATACATTCTGTAAGGGCACAGAGGGCCCACATGTCCCCTGGGGACTCTAGGAGTCTGGCTAAGAGAATGTGAGGGCAGCTCCTGAGACCCTGGCCCAGCCTCCAGATGTACAAAAGGGGAATTTCTTGGGATGCCAGATGGGACAGAGACCCTATCTACTTTCCTTTATGGTTAAAAGGTATGAGCACCTGGGCATGGAAGGGCCTGGCTAGCCCTCTTGGGCTTCCTACTCTGTGCAACAGAAGTGCTGGTGGACCTTGCTGGCCTTAGGTTCGGGGCTGCAAGTGGAGTGATGGTGTAAGCCTGGCCATGTCCGCCAGGCCAGTGTGGCCACTCACTCACCCAGCTGCCCCAGGACTGAGTCGGGCCCCGCCTTCACTTTCTCTTTCTTCTCGGGGCTGCCCTTCGGGCCCTCACGGCCTTTCCTTTTCGAGTCGCTCTTCTTGCCCTTTGCTCTCTTCCCAGACCCCTCTGCCAGGGAAAGAGAGAGCAGGAGGGAGGCGGTTACCCCGAGCAGCTCAGTCAAAACCAAGATCACTGTGGGCCATCCATATGATAGTCCTCTATCACCTGTGCCTCAACTTCCAGGTCACTTTGCCCTGCTAATGTGTCCTAGGCTCAGAGCCCCAGGACCTGGGATAAATGGGGCTCCTGTGAGTCAGGGACAGCTGGTGGGGAACAGAAGGTAAGTGCCTACTGCTGCCCTTGAATGGCTTGGGGAGGGCGCAGGGCCACAAAGTGGGTGGAGGACCCTCCTCCAGGACCTGGAATGCAGTCTGACATCTACATGGCCTATAGATGTCGGGGTGGGGTGGGAGTCCTGGTGGGTGCAAAGGGTAACTACAGGTGAGTGGCCAGGTCAGGGCCTTCAATGCTAGGCCTAGCGGCCAGACATGGATGTGGAGAGAAGTCTGAGGACTATCTGAGGAGTCAAGAGATGTGGGTTCTAGTCCAGCCATAGTGGTCAGTCCCATGAGCAAGTCTCCTGCCTTGGCTTCTTGATCTGCTCTCAAGGTCACACAGCAGATAGCAGACTCGGGGTGCACACCTGGCCCTTATATCCTTTTGGTCCGTGACCACACAGGTTTAGGGAGCCACAGAGAACACTGGAGCAGAAGAGGGACATCTGCAGGGGGAGGCCCAGCTGCCAGAAATCTTCTCCTAAGTTTTTCAGCAGGAGTCTGGAGCGCTTCTCAGATAAAGGTTTACAAGAAATTTGAGGGATATGGACTCTCCCTAGCTGTGCTACTAATCCCCTGTGCAACCTCAGAATCCTCATCTCTGACATGACACTCCTGCCTACATGCTCTGGAGGGAGATTTCTAAGGTTTCCCAGTGCCCTCAGGAAAGTCTGAGCTCCTTCTGAGGCTACAAGACCTTGCACGTCTGATCCTAGCAAGACCCCAACCTCACTTGAGACGTGGTTCTTTTGCCCAAGTTGCTGCTATGCCAGCCTCCTTCCAGTTTCTCTAAAAAGACAAGCTCCAGCCTCTAGGATTCCAAATTTTACTGCTCTTCAACTGGTTCATGGCCTAAATATAACTGCCACAGGAAGGCTTCTCCAGTGCTCCGGCCAGACAGGCCTCGACGATATGCTTGTAGCCATATGCCCATCCCAGGGGTCATCAGTTTTGGGCAGAGGCAAACCAGTCTTCTCCCCACATGTCTCGCTCTGAACAAAAGGATGCCTGATGCTGCCACTCAGCTCCAGGAGCTGCAAACGTCCCCAGATTCAGTGTGCGGATGCAGACCTGGCTTTTGACCTCGTTTCTGTAATCCTGTGCCTGAGGGTACTACAGGCCTTGCCACGTTCTGTTACCCTGATTGTGGGCCTCTCCTTCTGCAGCTGGACCTCTCACCACAGTGAGGTCCTAAGAAGCCAGACACATAGCTCCAGGATCACCACTGCTGTGAAGCCATCTCTGGTACTTCTGTCCCTGCACTGGTGTCAACTGCAGCCCCTTGGGTACCACTTTCCTTTATCTTTCCAGATGGTGAGCTCCACAAAGACAGGAAGCCTATCCATTCCGCCCATGGCAGCGTGCCCCGCAGTACCCGGCACAGGGCCTGGCATCCTGTCTACACTCAGTTTTAATACTCGCTGAAAAAATCAACAGAGGAGAAGGAGCCTGGAGAGCTCTGGCAGCCAGGAAGCTGCCAGTCTTGGGGATGCATGGTAAGCTCTGACCTTCTCATGGACACGACCCGGCCTCACCCAGGACCTGTTTTTGGCAGGGCTGGTTCCTTGGGCCAGAGTAGGTGGTGATCCCAAAGTGCAAATGAGGCAGCTTGGCTCAGACAAGGGTGGGGCAGTACCAGGTCCTCAGTCATTCGTTCTGGGGGTGGCCCAACAGCTCTGGTTCCTCTCCACTGCAGGCCTAGCCTGACCCAGAGGCTGAACTAGCAGCGGCAGCTCCTGGCTCAAAATATCTTGCCACCGAGCTGCATGTATTCTACATTAGAGGACCTTTTTTGAGTTAAGCATTGCCCTTCTGAACATGTAAACACTCTGGGAAGGGCCCTGTGTCTGGCAACATCCACACAACTAGCAGAAAACAGCGACACTGGAGATTCTTTGGCCTTAGATTTCCAGATCTCTTAAATACATGTCATGGGAAGAGTTTAAGAAGAAAGCAGACAATCAACATCACTTATCATCAGGGAAATACAAATCAAAGCCACAATGAGATACTACCTAACACCTGTCAGAATGGCTAACGTTAACAACTCAGGCAACAACACACGTGGCGAGGATGTGGAGAAAGAGGATCTCTTTTGCATTGTTGGTGGCAATGCAAGTTGGTGCAGCCACTCTGGAAAACAGTATGGAGGTTCGTCAAAAAATTAAAAATAGAACTACCCTACGACCCAGTAATTGCACTACTAGGCATTTATCCACGGGATACAGGTGTGCTGTTTCAAAGGGACACATGCTCCCCCTTGTTTATAGCAGCACTATCAATAGTCAAAGTATGGAAAGAGCCCAAATGTCCATCGATGGATGAATGGATAAAGAAGATGTGGTATATCTATACAATGGAGTATTACTTGGCAATCAAAAGAATGACATCTTGCCATTTGCAACTATGTGGAACTGGAGGGTATTATGCTAAGTGAAATCAGTCAGTCAGAGAAAGACAAAGATCATATGACTTCACTCATATGAGGACTTTAAGAGACAAAACAGATGAACATAAGGGAAGGGAAGCAAAAATAGTATAAAAACAGGGAGGGGGACAAAACAGAAGAGACTCATAAATATGGAGAACAAACTGAGGGTTACTGGAGGGGGTGTGGGAGGGGGGATGGGCTAAATGGGTAAGGGGCACTAAGGAATCTACTCCTGAAATCACTGTTGTAAATGTTAAAAAATAAAAAATAAAATTAAAAGAAAAAGAAGAAAACAGACAAAAAGAACTGCTAGTAGGCATCCAAATTTTATCAGATGAGGTCAGAGAGAAAGAACACAGAGGTCCTCTTCCATCTCTGGAGCAGCTGCCTGATTCAGGATCAACATGAAGCCACGCAGGGGTTCAGGGAAGCTCTCTAGCTTCTGGCCCCTTCCTGTCCCAACACCAGCTTAGAGCTACTGTGCACACGCAATCTACTCCTGCACCACTATGGCCCTGGAACTACCTACGTACCCCCAGTGGACCAGAAAGCCTCCTCAGGAGAGGCCTGATGCCCACATTCCCATCTCTGGCTCCTTGCCAACCAACATACAACTGAGGCCCTAGTAGATCCCAATTTGGCCTACTTAATTGGTTCTGGAAGGTCTGTGTATGGGCCAGTGGCCCCCACTAGGACCTGAATACACAAACCCTCCTTGGGACCTGGCCCATTGAGAGTGTGCACGCTGAGCGGTGGCCGGCGGGGGGCAGGGAAGATGCTTACCTCGACACAGGTCCTGTTCAATCAGTTTCATCTGCAGGTGGAATATCTGTTCCTGGAGTTTGCAGATGGCGTGTTTTGTTCTCTCACGCCTTGTTACCATGTAGCACAGATTTCTAACCTGAGGAGACAAGAGAGAGGTTTTCCACTTTACTCATGGGCAGCCACACCTGACCTCCCAGCCCTGGGGTGAGGGTTGGGGGGGCACTGCTGCCTAACCTGCCTGGGACATCTAGGAATCAATTCCCAAGCCCTGAGTGTGTCCTCAGCCCTGAGCCACAGTTCTCTGGTCCAAAACACAGGCCAAGCACAGCCTTGACCCTGCGGCTCCCACTGGGCCTGGGCCAGAGCAGGCAGGGAGAGCATCCAGTTAGCTCAGGCTGGTGACTCTACCTGCCTTCTCTAGGCATGAACTTCCTGGCTCACTCTGCCATGCTGCCCCTGTGGCTGCCCTCCCCCTACCTACACAGTGCCCCCAGGCTCAGTGGGGCCTTGTAAGGTTACCAATTCCATCCCTCTGCCTCCTGTCCAAGGACTCTTGTCCATCAAAGATATTCCTCAGCCAAAAACACCATGACAAGGCCAACTTCTATCCTGAGACACAAATGGCCATGGTGCAGAGAAGAAAGAGCTCCAGCAGAGCAGCTTTGAGTAGTCAGGCAGTCTCTGACCCCTGGGGCTGAGTGTGCCATGTCCACTTGCTGCACTAAGACCTGAGCCAAGCCCATGCCTGCTCTGGCCAAGGCCCTTCCACATGGCTATGTTCACTCAGCCTGAGACAGAAGTTCTCAGGAGGAAAGGCAGGGGCCTCTCTGACTGCTTAAGGGCCGCTAGGAAGAGAGTCTAGTCCTTTGGAGACCGGTTTGCTTAAGCTCACTCTGCAGCTGTTCTGGAAGCACCTGAAGGATGGGCCATGTTGCTCCCCATCCACCTGGTGCCTTTCCCCAGTGTGCCATCCCCTCACAGCTGCTCTCAGAGTATATCACACTTCTGGGCCCCTCCCTCAAGACATTTCCTTGTTCCACCACGGTCTTTAGCTCAGGTTGAAGCCTCCAAAGCAGAGACAGATGGCCAGAAGCTGTGCGCTGGAATTCTGGGTCCCACCAGGGTCTGTGCAGCTGAGGCCAGTACTTCCGTCTGCAGATGGGTTCCATCTTCAAAGCTGAGTTCAGGCTGCATGACCTTGAGTTGCCTGGGGGAAACCTATGGGTTCCAGAGCCTCTGCCTGTTATCATGACTTCCATTTCTCCTGGCCTGGGGGTAGCTGTGATCACACCTCTCTGTGGACATGGATGTCCTCCCTTCTTTCCTGAGCTCAGTGGTGAAGGATATCCCAGAATGTCGGCTCCAGGCTCTGTATGGACTCTAAGGAGCATTCCACCCTTAGAATGTGTGTACCCAGCCTAGACAACAGACACGGCCATTCAAGGCAAACATCTCCCCAAAGGGGCAGCCGCCTGGCCCCAGCCTAAGAGCCCTTGCTTCCTCTCAAATCCTGGACTTCCTCAGGAGCTCCTCATAATCACACATCTCTAAGCACCAGCTTCAGCTCTGGGAACTCACATGGTGTTCGCCCTGGCTCAGCAGTGGGCAATGCCATCAGGTCCCTTTTTTCTGAGGGCTTGCTGCCCAGCAGGGCAGAGAGATGCAGAGCAAGTACTGACAGGACCAGGCAGCCCTGACCCAGACCTGGGGGTGGCAAGAAGGCTTCCTGGACAAAGGGACGAGTGGATGTTGATCACACAGAAGTGCATCAGCTGGGGATGAAGATCCAGAGTAAGGCCAGGCAGGGGAGAGGCAGAGCAAGGCCCTGTGTCTACAATGCTAGGCCAAGGGCAGCTGGGGGTAAGGTGGGGAGAGGCAGAAATGCTGAGACCCTGGCATCACCCTTCAGGATCCAGCTCTTCCTCGCTCACCCCCAGAGCCACCCCATCAGTCCCTGATGAACATAACTCTTTCCCATCAGCTTCCTCCATTTCCTGGTCACCTGCACTGGCTCCATCTGGACAAGTAGGCATTCTGGCCCCTCTGCTATCCCAGATCATCTTCTTGAAATGTAAATCCTCCCCCTGTTAACACTTCCACTGTTTCCCTCCTGGGTTGAACAGTGCCTCCTGCAAATTTTGTCTACCTGGAACCTCAGATATAATCAATTATGATGAGGTCATACCACATATTAATGAGCCCTAAATCCAATGACTGGTGTCCTCATAAAAGGCCATGTGAAGACACATATAGAGAGAATGGTATGTAACAACAGAGACAGAGATGGAATCATGGGTCTACAAGTCAAGAAATGCTAAGGGGTTGCTGGCAATCAGAAGCCAGGAGAGAGGCTCAGAACAGATCCTCCCTCAGAGTCTCTAGACAGAATCAACATTGCCAACATCTTGATCTTGGATTTCTGGTCTCTAGAACTGTAAGAAAACATATTTTATGGCACCCGGGTGGCTCAGTAGGTTAAGCATACGACTTCGGCTCAGGTCTGATCTCACCGTTCGTGAGTTCAAGCCCTGTGTCAGGCTCTGTGCTGACAGCTCTGAGCCTGGAGCCTGCTTCAAATTCTGTGTCTGCCTCTCTCTCTGCCCCTCCCCTGCTAGCACTCTGTCTCTCTGTCTCTCTCTCTCTCTCAAAAAAAAAATAATAAAAAAAAGGAACCTCCAGAAGGCCTTCCTTCCCTGCCCACTGCATCCAAGCAGCTCAGCATTATTCTCCCTGAAACCTGGTCTGCTTCCCTCCTGGGAGTCACATGGCTTCGTGTGCATGGGGACCATGGGGGTGAAGAGAGGTAGACAGACTCATGACTTTGAAGGCCTCAAAACAAACCAGTCAATACATCAAACCTAAAAACAGTTCAAAGTCCAGCTTTTAAAAAATTTCCCAAACATTCCACCATCGAACTTACTCTAACGTTAATCCTTAACAATGACATGAGCTTTAGAGGTGCAGAGTTCCCTTCAAAGAAACCACTACTTACTTCATCACTTTCTATTAAAATACAGATTTTTATTTTATTTATTTTTTGTTCTTTCATCTGAAAGTTTACAAAAAGGTTTCTCACAGCAAACCCAAATGAATTACTGGCATCAAGATCCCTTGGGTGGCTGGTTAGAAACACAAATTCCCAGGCTTGGGGGAGTGTGAAAGTCTCTGGTGGTTGTGTCCTCAAACAGATTTTATACAGCACTACACAATCTGAGAATTACTGCCCTAGGCCAGGGGCCTCCAAAGCGAGCTGCATAGGCTACTGACTTAGATAGTTCATTACGGCACAGGAAGGAAATATTAAAGCAAGTACTGGTATATATTTTGATCCAATTAGAAATTCTGACTATGTTTGTTTCATGATATACAATTGTAGATATGAATGAGGCATGAAAAATACAATATATTGCAGGTAAATGCTCCATGTTTTTCCTGATAAGATGCATGACACAATCAGTACCATCTGGAGATTCCTGCTAGGCAAGATAGGAATGCTTCTTTCTGTGAGAATCCCAACAATACCCACTTTCTGTGGTTGGTACACTGGTCATGATGTGACCACTTGTTCCCACCTCACCCTGGAACCATCGATGACTTCTCTAATTTCTCGCAAGACTGTTGGTTACATAGCTACATGTTACTGAATGTTGTGGAGTTCCACTTCTGTGATGGCTTTTGGGGACGAAGTATTAATATCACCTTAGAAGTTCATCCAGGTTATTAGGTTCCTGACACTTGTCATTATTGTTTTTTCTGATTATAAACATAGGAAGTTCTCTTTAAAAAAATCAGAGTGGGGTGCCAGGGGGCTCAGTTGGTTGAGCGTCCGACTTCAGCTCAGGTCATGACCTCATGGTTTGTAGTTTGGGCCCCACATCCGGCTCTGTGCTAACAGCTCAGAGACCACTTGAGATCCTCTGTCCCTTTCTCTCTCTGCCCCCTCTTGCACATGTGCTCTCTGTCTCTCAAAAATAACTAAACATTAAAAAAAATCAGAGTAAAAAAAGATGAATCAAGTAGCAAAGTCCCCCCAAACTACAGATTGGTAATAAAAGCAGGCTTTTACATTTTGAGGAAATTGTTTTGTTATCAGTAAGTTTTACAGAGTGAGCCTGAATGTGGGTGAGGAGGTTGGAGGGCCAGGGAGGGCTCCCAGCCAGTTATCCTGAGCTAGACTGGACTAGTGTTGGGCATTTGTGGAGACTAGGGAGATTGTGGGGGGCAGGCTTGGACCTATGGGCACGAGAGGCTGGAGTTCAGAAAGGAGTGTGGGATGGATCAGCCTCCTGATGGGGAGCAGAGCTGTGGAGCAGACCGTTGAGAGGTCAGATGGAGTGTGGTGAACTGATGATCACTGGGGACAGGGAGCACTCAGAGAGAGCAGAGAACGGGAGGGTATTAAGGGGGGTTCTGGTCAAAGCATCCACACAAAACATATTTCAATACCAAAGGCATGTCTGACTGTGGTAACCACTGCTGAGAAGGATGAGGATGGAGAAGTGGCCACTGGATGTAGGTGATGGGAAGCTGTTGGTGGCCCTAGTAGATGGTAGTGGCAGGAGCCTGGCAGGAGCCTGGCCGGAGTGGGAAGCAGTGAGGGAAGACAGGAAGGGACAGATGGGGGTTAGGGCAGAGGGACCCATGCCTGGAAGGAGGATGTGCTTTTGGAGATGGCAGAAGGTGAAATAGATTCAAATCTGGGAGACTGAGCAGGCATGAAGGGAAGGCCGACTCCCTTGCTGCAGGGTGTGTGCTGGGGGAAGGGAGAATGGGGGAAAAAGGGCAGAAAATCGATAGGGAGGGCTTTCCAGGTGAGAAGCTGGAGGGGTCTGGTCTGATGAACAGGAGGTAAGACTGATGGCCCAGAAGGGGGAGACTTGAGGGAGGTGGAGCCAGGGTGCAGACAGGTGATAGGCTGGGGAGTCTAGAATGTCCCAGAACAAGGCTGGCTGACAGGAACCTTGGTGGGGTTTATCCGCTCACCACTATAGGATTCCTACCAGGTAAGGCTCTGCCAGGTATGTGGCCTTCACACAGGGATAAGGGCACAGGCAGTGAGCTAATAATGCCACATGGGGTGGGGGTGAAGAAAACAGGGACAGTGAAGAGTGGGAAGCCTGGAGGGGGTGCTGAGCAGGGAAACAGAAGGCTGAGTAGGAAGGGGGATTTGAGGATACAGGGTTACTGACGAGGGAGCACTTTGAGGTGGCGACTAGGTTTCAGTGAGATGCAGACACTAATGGGTTGGAAACATTCTAGATATGGGAGCTATGGGGGCTGAGGAGCCAGAGTTCTGGAAGCCAAGGCTGCCTTGGACAAGGTAGGCTTTGGTGGGAGGCCAAGAAGAACATGATCTGGGCACTGAGGACAGAGTAAATGGGGTATGACCAACCTGACAAGGAAGCAGGTGGGTGGCAAGTATGGGGAGGGCAAGGTCTTCTCCTTGGTAGAAGAAATAGGGCCTTGAGAAGATCCCACATGTCCCTCCTCAGGGAGGGGGGCAGATGTCTGAGAGCTGCCCCCACCCTCCCAGGCCGGGTCATGCTCTTGAGTAAACTCCTGGTAACTGGATCCAGAGCCACAGGCACGGAGGCCCTGCACAGCCCGAACTGCCAGCACGGTTGCTAGGGGACACCAGTCGGCGTTTGACAGGCTGCTCATCGGCACCGCAATTTTTTTGTCAGCTGTGAATAACTCTGGGAGACAGCAGTGGCCATGCCTTCCTGAGCTGCCTGCTGGGGCCAAGGCCGGCGACTGAAGTTTAAGGAAAACACATAAAGGCTGACCATAAAGTGGGACTTCAGGCTAGTGGCAGCAGCGTGGCCCTGCCTTCTGCCTCTCTCAACAAACCTCTTGCCTGGCCTCGGGGGGACACGTCGATCAGGGAAGATACCCTGTTTCATTCCCAGGTCCTAGCACGCTTTCAGTCCTCCACGGAGCCCCTCTCTGCAAGCAGCCCACTCTTCTAAGAGCCAGAACAGCAACAATAACCACGATGAACAGCAGAGGTCACTGTGCTCCCATCACCACTGTGACTCCAAGGTCAGCTGGCTCCTTATTCCCATTTTACAGAAAGGAAACTGAAACTCAGAAGGCACAGAGCCGGGAAATGCTGGAACTGAATGCAAACCCACAACTGCCCAAGGCATCAGTCTCAACCCCGACTTTGCCTCCCTGATGAATCCAGCCCAAGCTGGCCTGGTGCCCAGTCAGAGGCTGGATACTCTTGGCCGTTGGCACTGGGCCACGACCAGGCCACCAACAGTCATGGGTCTCTGCAGAAAGCCTCCCCTGTGGCGGAGCTCTCAGCCCTGTTCACTCAAGCAAGCCACCAACGCGGTTCTGAAAGGCCCTGAGGCTAGACCTGGAGGGGATCAAGCTGGCACAGGGCTCTCTGACTCTCCACAGCTTACCAGGGCTGCACACGCCCTTGCCTCACTCTCAGCCGGCACCCCTTCAAAGTCGGCCCTGTCTCCTCTTCCTGGAGGAAGAGTGGGTTGGTTCACACCTGACTGTGGAGAGTCCTACCAGAGGCCGCTCTGCATGGCAGCTCTGGTTGCCTGGGAAGTTGTTGGCATCCTAGCCCTTGACCTTGGCCCCTTAGCCACATTTGTACCAGCTGACAATGAAGGCAAGAGGGTGGGGGATGCTTTTGCTCAGGAAATGTACAGAATAAGAGGTTAAGCCAACATTTCTCCTGGTGACAAACCCCATCCCCCATCCAAGCCCAAATGCAACTCAAACCCTAGAAAACACACATTCCTCTAAGACTCTCTGTCATTCATTTTCGAGAGCCCTAGTTTCTTCACCTGCTCATTAGGGCCAGGAGAATCTACTTTGCCTCTACTTTCAAGATAATGATTAAATAAGCAACCCTGCCCCCTGGCCTCTGTGCATTGTCCAGGCGGAGCCAGTGGGCTGACCAGCAGGACCAGGGAGGTCAGACTTGAGGGGTCTTTTGGAGAACAGCAGGAGTAAAAGCAGGGTGTTTGCACTGGAGGCCTGGAGCCTGCAGACTCAGAGGTGGCCTGAGGACAACTCTGGATGCAGCTTTGGTCTCTGAAAGTACTCGATGTCCGAATGTACCTGATGCCACTGCCACATGACACAGGAGGCTGGGCTGCCCAGGAAGTAGGGGCTGCAATGTAGATGGCCTTGTTCTCTGCCCTGGCTGGAGCCAGGGACATCTGGTGTCCCCACTCTCCACCTCCCCCTTCTGATCTGGTGGCAGGCTGGCTGCCAGGTGGTAAGGTTCCCTCTCAGGCCATCGGGGTCACTTCCCCCTGACCAGGCCTCAGGGCAGAGGAGTACGGCTGAAGGAGACTGGGGAAGCCAGGTCCAGTTTCAGAGGCTCCACCTCAGGTTCCCTTCAACACGGCACAACATCCGTGAAGTTGTTCTACCCATTTTACAGACTTGCCAACGAGATGGACATAAGAAAAACAGCTGCCTCGGGTCATACAAAGCCCCATCAATGCTTTCACTCAGGATTGTTTCCTTACAAAGACTGGGGAAAGGACAGACGTGTGTCTGTGCTCATGCATGAAAGACATTATGACATGATCCCATGTGCTCTCGAACCCCAGAACTGAATGTCCCTAAAACAGCACCTGGGGTTCAGAGAATATCTGGTTTCATCTTTAGATTGCCTCCAACTTGGTGGTAGTACTTTATGCGTTGGAGGAAACACAGTGGGAAAGTAAAGTCAAGTTCAAGCGTATTCTCCGTGGAAGGTGTAATCTCCTCATCTTTTCTTCTGGGGTAGTAGGAGGGAATGGAACCTTTTGGGGGCTCCCATGCTCCAGGCAGAAAGCAACTCTCACTATCCCTTAACCACCACAGCTCACCCCAAAGCCATGGTGTCTCCTCATCTTACTCTGCTCCCAGAACTACCACCTTGGACCAAGCCAAGACCACTGATCTCCTTAGTACACAGCTGGGGGTAGTTTCAGCCAACCCATCCACCGTAGACCCAGGGACTGGAAGTTGCAGCCAGAGGGACAGTCCCTGCTTAAAACATCCTGCAGCTTCCACACACACTTTGGTCTACCCACTCAGCTTCATCCTTCTATTCCACACAGGCTGACTGTGTCTCCAGCCCACCCATATGCCCCCACGCCCCACGTTAATACCTGTTTTCCTTGCCCTGGTCCAGAACATGCCTAGTGGGCTGATACAACTTGCTGCAATTCCCAGTTTCTACCCTGCCTGATTCCAAGCTGAAGTTCATGTGTTGGGAACAGGCTACAAATGGGGACAGAAACCAACAGAAGCTCGAAGCCTGGGTTGTGCCCCAGGTCTGATGCCCTAGAGCCTCAGGAACACAGCAGGGCCCCTACCATTCAGGCCCATAAAAGGGTTGGGACAAGAAGGGCTCAGAGATCCAAGGGCTAGAGGCTTCCCTGTTCTGCATAGTATAAGTTACCCCCACCTTGTCAGGGAACTGGAAGCCCTCAGCCCCTTGGCCAGACATCACCATTTGGAGTTGGAGAGCCATGGCTGCTGTAGGGCAGTGTACATGGGGTGGGAAGACCTCCTAGGATGCCCACCAGACAGGCCGGCAGGTGGAAAAGTGACAGGGGGACTCACCCTCTCCAAGTCCTGCCGCAGGTGTGTGAAGAGCTTCAGGCGGCGGTATAGGACGTCCTGCTCCTGCTGGGCCAGGTTGTCCACCTCGTCAGTCTTGGGGGTCAGCAGTGGCTGATTGGCATTGGCTTTCCTCTTCAGTTTCCAGTACTGGTAGATAAAGTCAACCAGCGCCTCAGCTAGCTCCAGCCGCTCAGCCACCTCAGCGGGCTCCACCAGCTCGTAGAAGTCTTCCTCTAGCTGCTGCAGCCGCTGTTTGCGTAGGGTCACCTTCTCCAGGTCCTCACCAGCTGAGCTGGGCTCCACGGGATCAGAAGTGGGCTCACCCCGAGGGCCCCCGTCACTGTGCTCCTGGCAGAATGACTTGAACTTGACCTCGTCATTGTCCGCTAATATAGTCCGCATTTCCAGGCCATGGTCAAAGGCGCATGTGACGTGAAATGCTGTGACACAGGAAGGCATGGAGCACTAGAGGGAGAGGAGGGGAAATGTCAGGCATGAGGGGAGCCCTGGTAGGAAGGAAGAAGGATGTAGGCCACTCTCCAGGGTTCCACTGAGAACCCAGGATGCTGGTGAGACCCTATATAAAATGGCATGGACCCCCAACATCCTGTGGGTATGGAAGGAGCTGTGGTATGTGGGAAGGGGGAACTCTGGAGGAGCCTGAGAGGAAATGGGTTTCAGCCCCATATATCCTGGGGAAATGGTCAGGTGATTTGACAATCCTTTGGGGATTAAGCTGCGTAACTATGTGGGCAAAATGACTTTGGAACAAGAGGCATCAAAAGAAAGGGACCCCTTCCTTCTCTTGTCCAGGCAGCTAGGGCCGACTCAGGGACTGCTCCTCCCTCACAGCCTCGGATGATGGCTGTGATCAACTGATAAATGTTTCAGGAATACCCCACCCAACTATTAACGACCACTTATGTCGCACTCACAAGTCATTTTAAAAGTCTTACAAATGGGTGGAGGCACATCTAGTGTTTGCAATGACAACTGTTGCTAGAGAAAGAAGGACAAAGGATGACCCCCACTTTCCAGTCTGTAGACCAGCAGCATCGGGTCACCTGGGAACTTGCTGGAAAAGCAAATTCTCAGCCCATTCTTGATCTACTGAAACAGGACCTCTGGGGATAGGCCCAGAAATGCGTGTTTTAACAAGCTCTCCAGGTATTACTGACGCACACCAGAATGTGGGAACCAATGCTGTGGAAAGACTGGTGCAGCCCTGTCCTGTTTGGGGAGAGCCTATTAGCTCAGCTGGACGAAAAGTGTTTCCTACCCCTCCCACATGTTTGATGTCAGATGTGAGGTCATTGTATTTATTAACCCCAAAGACAGTTGCTCTTTGGGAAGCCAGAATCCTTCGGAATGCAGTGATGTGGTGAGCCTTTGCTTCTGCACTCTACCCCATGCCCAGAGGGACTGGGGATGGAGGAATGCCTCTCAGGTGAGGTTCTGAGTCTGGCTCCAGTCCCAGGCCTCCATGGCCCATCAATGGTTCTGTCTATAGCACTATGGGAGTAGGGTGGGGGTGGTGGCAGCTGTGTGTTTTCCAGAGGGTCCCAGAAGCACCCCTCTATGCAGATGGTATACGCAGGAGACCTCCTGGGCGACAGCAGGTGAACGGGCCACGTACCTGGATGCAGGTGCCTGTGCACTCCTTGCAAAGGCTGCACGACAGAGCCCAGCGACTGGCTGGGATATGTGAGATCTTGGTGATGGGCTCCATCTTCTCAGGGCACCCGATGCTGACCTAGGCAGGACACAGGGAGCTGCATCAGGCCTCTCATCCCCAGCCTGCCTCTAGGGATCCCCCAAATGGGAGGTGTCTGCTGAAACCAGGCAGTGTGTGCACAGGGCAATGGGAGAGCGCCTGAATCACAAGACCTTCATGACTATCCCAGGCTGACCACTGAGTGTGTTAGCGTTTCCTCACCTGTGACTAGTCTTAAACTGTGACTGTGTATGAGAGTGCACAGCAGTCTGTGTAACTGTGTACGTGTGTGTGCATGCACAAAGATTACTTATTATAACATGTATATATTTAATTTATGTTTCTGGGCAACAAGTAAATACCCCAAAGCAGCATTTTTTCTTGGGGGCTTCCAGAGCTTTCCTGGCCAATAGGGATGTGCCTTTATTTAGCTCTTCCTATCCCTCCTATGGGGAGAAACCAACAATCATGCCTAAGTCTTCTGGGCACAGCCCACCTCTTAGACCCAGAGGGTGCATTGGCCTCCCTACTGCCCATATCTGAAGATAGAGGAAGGGCTCTTGTCCAGAGGTCCTAAACCAAAGGGCCCCCACGGTGGGGAGAAATCCTTGTTGGTTCTGCCTGTCTCCACTGTGCCCAGCCCAGGGTACACTCAGAGGTAGTCCCAGCTTTCAAGATGTTGATCTGGGAGAAAGATACCACTGTCAACACAATCACTATCACCACAGAAGCCCACAATGTGGGTCCCTGCAAGAACATTCAGACTAGAAGCCCGCGAAGGGGAGGGGCATCTGCTGACAGGGCCACCTAGCTTGCTTCCAGGCAAAGGCAGCATCAGAGTGGGGCTTTATTCTGAGTCCGGGAACACAGCAGGGCTGGGTCAGAAACTCTGGTGAATGTCAGCATTTCATATTTCAAATAAAAGACCATGACCTTCCAGGAGCCCAGGGCTTCTTCTAACTCAGAGTGGGCAAAGCCTGTTGCCCACAGTCCCCCTCCACCCAGACTCAGACCCAGGCTGACCCCTCCATCCCAGCCAGTTAGCTATCCACTTCTAATGAGCTCTCTGCCTGATTGCCTGATTTCCTTTTAGGTCAGCTGGCTTATTTTTGTTTTAAACAGGGGGTATGACACTGGTTGGAACCACTGCCTGGATTTGGAAGGACCCACAACATGCTTTCACCTCTACTCCATGGCCTGGCATCTGCCCAGCTCTCAGACCTACCACCTGGATCCCCTAGTGTCCATAATCCCATTTACCCATAGAAACTACCACCTGAGTTCTGTCCAAGTCCACAGGCAAAGCTCTCTGTGGGTCGCTGCCCCAGTTCTTCTCAGGTGCCACGTGAGATATCCCTTTTTATGCAAACCTGTGGCCTTCTTTCCCAGTGCTCTGCTACCAGAGTTCTGGTAGCAGACCCTCTTATCCAGGGCTGCCCCATCCCCATGTCTGCCCACCTCAGGAATCCACAGAGCGCAGCTGACGTGCACCCACTTGGTCCCGCTCCTGGTGGGCTTCAAGGCTCCTCCTCGCTTGGGGCAGAGCAGGCACTTTGGCTGGACACCCAGGGCACATGTCCGGCACAGCCAGCTGCCCGTGGGCACCTTGAGGATCCCGTAGCATGCCTGGGAAGAGAGCAGAGTGGTCACAAGTCAGATGCAATGGCCATCTGAGTCTGGTCAGGGTTCAGCTGCAAATGGTCTCAGCCCCAGCCCGAGCTAGAAGCTACAGGGCCACACTGCTAGTAGGCTCTGGTAAGGAGGCCTCCAGAAGGATTCTAAGGCAAAGATGCCAGTCCTCTGTGGAAGGGCTCAGCTCTGCCCTCTGTTGGGAGGAAAGTCACTTTGGCCAGAGATTCCTAGTGAGTGATGGATTTCAGAAGTGTCTATGAACTCCTGCAAGTTGAACATACATTTGGGTATGTTATGAGGCCTGAGGACAAGGCCCAGAGCTTTCTACTTTTTTTCATAGAGATTTGTGAAGGGGGCTCCTCCTGGTCATGCCTAGGGCTTATGGACCTAAGAGCTACTGGGTATAAGGATAAGAATGAATGGGGGGTACACAGACAAGTGATGAAGCCCCTCTGAGCTCCCTAGGAAATATTTCAGAACCGGTGGATAAGGAGATGTGTGTGTGCGTGTGTGTGTGTACGTGTGTGTGCTAGAGTGGATCCACTGGGTTCCAGTCAAGTCTTCTATAAACAAAGCCCAGAAACACCCCACACCTGGGAGCTTTGGGGCCCAAGATCAAGAGGGGGCATGTCAGGCAACTCCTGATTTATAACATCAATAATGATAAATACTTATAGCTCGTACTATACTGTTCTCAGCAAATAGCTCGTTAGAAGTATCTTAGTCGTCACAAGAAATTACTTTTATCTGTAGCTGAGAAAATAGAGGTCCACAGAGATTAAGAAATTACCCAAAGTCACATAGTTTGTAAAGGGCAGGGCCACAATTTGAAATCAGGAACCCTGGCTGCAGGCTTTGCTCTCCATCACTGCACGGTGCTGCCTGTTTAGAAGTTCAGGACGGTGAGGAGCAGAGGAAGAGGGGCACGGAGGCAGGGGGTAGGGTGTTCAGTGAGGGGATTTGATGGAGGCCCACAGGAAAAGGATGGAAAGAGAACCCAGTGGACATTCACTCCAGTCTGGCTGACAGAACTGAGCCATGGGGCACTCATTCCGTTCCCTCCTCCTCCCTTGCCCTTCTCAGGGGCCTACGCCCACAGCGCTACTGCATTCCTACAGCGAGAATGACCAGTTCTAGGCAGCAGCCTGGCCAAGCAGCATGGAGGAGAACGATTGAGAGGATGCCCACCTGGTGCACACAGACATTGCATTTGTCACAGAAGACCATCTCGTTGCCATCTTCGCCCTCGGGAGAACGGCACACATCACAGACGACGTCCTCATCATACTCAATGCCCAACCCCTCCTGTGTCTCAATGGCCCGTGCCATATTCTGGTGGCACTGGGTTTCCAACTCCTCCAGCACACGCTCTAGCGTCAGCTCATCCAGCTCTGGCCTCTCTGTGAGGACAGCAGGGGAGGGTGTTAGGAGCCTGGTCTATCAGGGCAGACGTGTGGATGGGTCTCCACCCACTTACTGTGTGACTTGGGAAAATGCACCCACTGTCGTGGGCCTCAGCTCCATCATCTGGAAACAGAATGGGCTGGACCATTCAATCTCAAAGACCCCTGGGGCTGGTTATGGTGTTCTGACTTTAGACACCCTGCTTGTGACCACATACACGTGTACATGCAGATAACACAGAAGTATCTCTGGGGTACAGCTGTGTGCATGCAGAATCCACTGCTTGAATTGTGTGTATGGCAGGGGGCTCGGGGAAACCTTCCTAGGAGATACTAGTGGCCCACATCAACTGTCCTCAGCCTCATTTATCATCCTAGACTCGTTAATGTGTTCACTTACTCTTTGTCTAACAGTCAGGCTTACTAACAATATTCTCAAGAACTCTGGAAATTGCATGCTATTAGTGCACTCACCTGACAGCTACAGAAAATGAGGCACAGACACACCAAAAAACTTCTCCAATCAATCAGTAATACGGCGGGGACTTTCTCCTATCTATGCAGTGCCACAGCCCAGTTGTGTCCACTACCTTTCTGAGGGTGGCATTCAGAAGAAAACTCTGCCTGACCTGCCCCGATCCCACTCTTAGCCTGGCAGGTCACCTACCCATCTCCTTGAGCTCCGAGTTGATAAGCTCCAGCCAATAGGCATCAATCTCGTCCAGGTCATAGCGGCTGCCCCCAGGCCAATCAGGCTGGGAGCCCTCACCAAGTTCAGAGCTGCTAGGGGACACCTGGGTAGGGGGGCCTTCCAGCGGCGGGAGAATCCTAGGAAATCAAGAGAGGGTATTATGAGGGGAGGGATCCTCAGCCTGCCAGCCTTACTGGGTCTGGCAGCCTCCAGTGAGTCGACCAGCCCAGATGAGGAGCTGCTGGACAAGTGTGATTTTTTGATGCTACTTCCTTATACTACCTCTTCTTGCCTGCCCACCCTGCAGAGACTCAAAGCACTATGGGTAAGCAGGAGAGCAGACCAAAGGGCAGAGTGTGGGTGGGGAGTGGGTGCTGACCTATTGTCCTGCACATCCCATAAACATCCATTCTGCCCAGAGCACTCTACTGGTCCTCTCATGAAGGCATGTGGGCCTTAGCTAAAGCTCCATAATCTAGATCTGCCCCGCCTGGGCCTATAGGAGTCAGCCTATGTGCTCTCACTGGGCAGTGCCCAGTGCTGGCCACTGTGGGACAAGGGGGAAAGAGCCAGTGGGGCTTCAGGTCCTTCAGCATACCCCTTAAGACTAGGGAGAGGCCAAGAATATCCCCATGTCCCCACAGGGGAAGGTGAGGCCAGGTCTCCTCTAGGGTGAGAAGGAGCCTTACCTGGGTACACTGCTGTAGCTCACGGTGGCCCTTTTCACATAAAGGGTCTACACTCCCAGAAGACAGTGTCTCCCACATACCTTATCATTCCCTCGAATATGACATAACCTGAGCAGTCAGTCTCTCACCATGGTGTCCCCTCCCCCACTGCGAGATGGAGGCCTCCTCCCCTGGATATAAGTAAGGATGGGTCCCAGAATCATACTCCAGGGCAGCCCTCCCTTGGGTCATGGCTCTCCCTGAGGCAGCCACATTTGAAGGGTCCTGGCTGCAAAATGTGGACCCAAAGTCCTGATACACTATATGTTTTTTAAGTAAACTCTACCCCCAACGTGGGGCTAGAACTCACAACCCTAAGATCAAGAGTCGCATGCTCTACCGACTGAGCCAGCCAGGAGCCCCCTGATCTACCACTTACTGTGTAATCTGGGCAAGCTGCCCAACCTGTCTGTGACCAGTGACCTCATCCAAAAAAATAAGCTAATAATAACAGTACTTACTTTCTATGGTTGATAAGAACTAAATGGATGAATATGTGGAAAGCTCTTACAACAGTGCCTGGCACACAGTAAGCACTACAGGTGTGTGAGTGTGTATTTTAAGACCTCTAGATATCACTTTGCTCCTTCTGAGATGGAACTGGAGGGCTTTTTATCTGGGGAGGGCATAGTTCCCCCTCTTGGCTCAGCTGTGTGCTGCCCCTCAGTTCCTGATGCCAGTTCAAAATGCCAGCTCTTCCCACCCTCCACCGGTTGCCATGGTTATTGCTGTGGAGCCTGGCTTCCATCTGGCCAGCCCTCCCAGGGGCTGAGAGGCCCTCACTTGCCCGAGGAGCCTCCTGGGGTCGAAGGCAGGGCTGCCAGGGGTTGTGACTCAGCGCAGACACGGGAGGGGAGGGCAGGATGGCACAGGGACATGGCTGAGCTATGGGGAGGACTCCTGGGCTCCAGGACATGCCCCAGGTGTCAGCCAGAGGGGGCAGGAAGGATGAAGGAGACAGGCGAAAATGGCCTCCAGACCTGGAGGGAGGCTCAGAGAAGGTTGGGGGGAGTAAGGGGAAAGGGAAAAGTGCTTGGTGCCACCTTTTCCCACACGAGAGGCCCAGATTAAGGAAGGCCTCAGGTAATGACTAATGGTGACTCCACCCAGCCCCTCCTGTAAAATAGGTCATTCCAAATAGATGTAATACTGATACTCTTAGTCCTATAAAATCCTGCTTTTCCTCACAAAGATCTTACTGGAATTAATACATTCTTTTAGAAACATAGACTAATTTTGTCTTGATGCCACTTTGTGTCCCCAGCGTATGCTCAATGAGGTTTTGGATATAACCTTAGAGTGCCCTACTACCTACTGGTGTAACTACCGACACCTGTGTTCTCAGTCAGAAAGTTCCTTTCTTTCTCTGAGAATCTAGGGTTAAGGGGCTCACACCAGAAAAGGCATTTCCTGTGTTTCCTGGGGATCTCATCCTCAAGTGTTACACCTCTTCTGGCTCTGGCTATGGAAGAAGCTATCTCTACCAGCTGGGGATCACCTGACCCCAAGCCAAGGTCTCAGTCTCAACTGTTAGCTAGCAGGACACAGATCAGCTGAAGAAGGCAGATGGCCTGGGCTGGGATCTGGGGGAGGGTCTCTACTTCAAAAGCCTATACCTACACCAGAGGCTGGTTTTGCCCTAGGTTGAATCTTCTGGATACAATGAGGGAGCAGCACAGGCCATCACTCAATTCATGATCAGGGGTTGAGACAGGTTCTCATTACCCACATAAATTTCAGACCATGAGGTAGGCAGACCTGCCAAAGGGCCAGGGAAGAATGGACAAAAAGGGAGACAGAGGGGGCTGGGGTAGCAGTGGGGAAATAGCAATGAAAGCCAGCATGACAGCGTGATGGGGGCACAGCCTCTCTCTGGGCCTCACAGGGGCAACCCAGTGCTTGTTCCCTTGGCTTGTGACTTCCTGGCCCAGCCCACTAGGCCCTGGCGGTCATACAGGGAATTCCCCAGAATTTCCCAACTTCCTCATCTATCAAATGGGGACAGTAAGATGTACTTTATAGGGCTGATATGGTAATTAAATGAGAAGATGAACATAGCAGGCTCAGCACAGTGAATCCTCAGGAAGCACTGCTGTTAATAGTTCTGACCATGGTGGTTGCTGTGCTGGCTTCCAGATAAGGGCCTTGCAATGGGAGGTGCCCTGGAAGATGGCGGGACTGGGCTGGAGGGAGATAGGGAAGACTTTGCAAAGGAAACAGCCCCTCCCTACCTCTAGTCTATCCTCTCCAAAGAGCACAGACAGGAGGGGAGTGCCTGGCTCCTGTCAGCTTAGAGCAGCTGAGCATATGCAAGGAATGCACCTAGAAAAGCCAGAGCAGTCTGAACACGTGCTCTCCTCTTGATGTCAACAGATAAAGCACCACGCAGGCAGACAGAAGCCAAGCTACTGGTGTGGAAGCATCTGCAATTAATTACCCAGGCCATTGGATGTTTCCGGAACCACCTGATATTGACATCGAGGAGGGAGGACAGACAGCTGGGCCAAGCCTAATCAGGAATCCCCTCTCGGCCCAGCTGGTGGCCTGCCCCTCCCCTTTACTGCCCTGGGCCCTTGCCGTGTGTATTCTCATTTCATCCCTGCCACACCATTAGGCAGCTACTGTTATCGGGTCCATTTTACAGAGGAGAAAACTAGTTCAAACAGGTTAGTGGTAGTTCTTCAGTCTGCACAGTCTGCAGATGTAAAGGTGTCAAACTGGCTAGGAGCTTAATCCACATTTCTGGCCCTGGGGAGGGGATGTGGAGAATACATTTCCTCTCCAAATCCCACATATTCTCCCTTCCAGAGAATACTAGAGCTCCCCTGACTGTCAGAGGACCCAGCACTCAGCCCTCAGCAGCCACAGGATGAGCCCTGCCCAGCCCCCGGTCCTCACAGAGCACATAAGCAGCATTCAGAGTCTTATCTGCCTCTGTAATTCCATGTCCACCACAGGTCTGGCACCAGGCGGGCACTCATAGGTGTGGCTACTGGAAAGCAACAGTGCCAATGTCAAGGGAGGTCAGGGCTGGAATCTTTACCCCAGGCCTGGTCAAAATGGGCCTAAGTGAGAGCCATGGGGCTGCCAAGGCCAAGAGTGCCGGTGGGCTGGGGAGGTCAGGACATTAGGTCCCTCTATCCAGAGACATGACTTAGAGGATTTTGTAGCATGCAGAAAGCATCACTTGGCTGACCTCTGTTGCTGGAGGCAAGGCCACAGTCATGAGGCACCACGGGTCTCTGTGATCCACAAGACCTGAAGGCTACAAAGCCTGGAGAGGATATACCCTGACCTAGCTCCTACCTTGCCCTGGCAGGGAATCCTCCTGGGATTCCGGAAGCAACTGCTTCCGGAGCATCTGCTGTGTGTCAGCATTCAACTCCCTCCCACTTAGAACTCTCAAAAAGGAGTTAACAAGTCAAGAGCATGGCTTATTCCTGACTTAAAGACTATTTAAAAGCCTGGAGATTTCCCAGATAAGACCTGCTTGTGGGACCCAGTTGGGACTGATGTGAAGACAACTCATGGCCTGTTTTTACTGACTGCTTGCGTGAGCCAGGTCCCATGCCAAATGTCTTCCAGGCGTCGTTTCCCTATGTCATCTCAACCACCATAGGGGGTAGATGTACCATCGTCATTCCCATTTCACAGACAAGAAGACCAAGGCCCAGGGAGGTTATGTTTCTGGCCCAATGTCAGACTGAATGTGAGTGGCAATTTGAACCTAAGCCATCTGGCTCCAGAGCTGAGCCCAAGTCCGGGCCCTCAGCCTCAAAGGCAAACTGCCAGTATTTCTGGAAATTTTCAATGGTTTGTGGGACCAAAGAATCTAAGAACAGAGACAGGCTACAAAGGTCCCTTGTCCCAGCCTCCCCTGTCTAGGGTCTCCCAGCCTGGGATGCCCAACTTACCTCACCACAGGCTCTGGAATGGCCTCTGCTCCAGCCGGCACCTGCACGCCCTTCTCCCATTCTTGTCGCCATGGGTCGGCCAGGATGTAGTAGTCATCCGGGCTGAGCTGGCAGGAATCTGGAATCTTCATGGCTGTGATCAAGTCTGTCCGGAACACCTGTCAGAAGCAGGAGTGGAAAGAGTGCCTCAGGGTGGTCTGCTCCACAGCCAGGGCAGGAAAAGGCAAATGCAACTCCAGTGGGCTTTCTGTCCGCACCGCACTGCCCCCACTTTACTTCAAAGTAAGAAGCCAACACAAAAGCAATAATTACATTAACACACCTTCCCTGAACTCAGCACAGGGCTCTGCACAGAGATGTTCAATAAATGTGCTGAACGGAATTCACTTGTGTTCTGATCTGTTAAAGAACAGAGTTTGAATGATAGATGGGAGTGGAACTCAGGGAAGAGGAAAAACTTGCTGAGAAAGGCCAAAAACCTAAGGGAAAAATCAGATGGCAGGAAGGCTTCTGTGAATGCAATACTGCCATTAAGTGACTGCTTGGGGAATTTCTACTGAAGGTTTAAAATTATGCTCCATTGCTCATGTCCTCAATCTCTAAATAAATAAATAAATAAATAAATAAATAAATAAATAAAGGGGTGCCTGGGTGCCTCAGTTAAGCGGCCGACTTCAGCTCTGGTCATGATCTCATGATTTGTGAATTCGAACCCCGTGTCAGGCTCTGTGCTGACAGCTAGAGCCTGGAACCTGTTTGAGATTCTGTGTCTCCCTTTCTCTCTGGCCCTCCCCTGCTCTGTCCGTCTCTCTCAAAAGTAATAAACATTAAAAAAAAATTTTTTTAATAAATAAATAAAAACTTAAAAAAGCTGGGGGTGGGGGCACACCTGTGTGGCTCAGTCAGTTAGGCGTCTGACCATGATCTCATGGTACTGAGTACAAGACCCTGAACTGATGGCATGGAACCTGCTTGGGATTCTCTCTCTTTGCCCTTCCCCTGCTCATGTCCTCAATCTCTCTCTCTCTCTCTCTCTCAAAATCAATAAATAAAAACTTAAAATTATGTTAGTACGGCAACCACAGGCTCAAATGGAGGTGTGAAGAAGTACAGGGCACCAACCCCAGGCAAATATCAGAATCTTACATAAGTAGCTGAGGGAGAGGCCAGTCCCCAGGGGCAGCTCAGAGAATAGCTTCCCATGAGCCAGGGACTCCAACGTCCCTCAAGAACAAGGACACTGTGTCTCCTGCTCAGCCGGGGCAACAAAGTGCCATCCTCTGTGTGTGACAGAGTAAGAAGAAGAGAAGGTTGCATTCCTTCTTAGTCAAGCCCATCCAAAACTTCTCAGGACCAGGCCATGAATGTCTGCACCCTCATGCTCTGGTTTTCTTCTGGGCTACAGGGAACTCAGGGGGAATCTGCTTTTCCCAATGTTCTGTCTGTTGCCCACCCCCCCAACTCCGACTCCCTGCCTTCCACCCTGGAACAGTCTCCAAGCCCAGCCCCAGCTGACACCAGCAAATGCCTCTCTTGCCCAGTTGCCTGACCTCACTGTGGCCTCCCACAAAGGGATATTGCAGGACCTGGTGGCAGCTCCAGACACTATGTGACTTGCTTACGCACCAACTTTCCCAGTGATTATCAAATCAGAATCACAAGTTGAGAAACCACTTCAATGAGTTTTCTAGGCCTATGACCAAATTCCAAACCAAACACTCCCCAGAAAAACCAGCATCACTGGCCTTCCAGGGGTTCATGACCAACCCGTTCAGTGGCAACCTCTGCCTGCCAGGGGCCCAAATCACTTGGCTGTGTGTGTCTCATTTGAATCTAGGGCCACAACAGCAAGAAAACAACTGAAATGGGTGCACCAAGGGGGCTTGAGGCAACATCGTCCAGAAATCTAATTAACATTTGCATCTAGCTAGAGAGCGCCCTGGCTTGAAAAAGGTCAAGTTTCTTGAAGACTCTATTTGCCAATATAATTTAATTGTTAAGACTAACACCCTAACATTTAATTAGGGTGCCAGTGTGAAAAAATTAAAATGAGATTACGATTAAATGCTAATTAAGCAGAAGATGAAATGTGGGGAAGATTTCACAGCCCTGATAATTTGCATATCTTATTAGCAAGCAGTAAGGCAGCTGATACAAGAACACAAACTCAGGCAGTGGGTGCTTCTGTGCTGTCTGTCTTTCACAAGTCCCCCTTTGCTGGCATGGGTCTTTCCCAGCTAAGGCCTCTTACGAGTCCAGCAGGGCTGGAGCTGGGCTATTCCCCTCTGGGCCCCAGGACAGGACCTGGTGGGGTGAATGGAACCCATAGTCAGCTCATCACTGCCTCCAAATTCTCCTGATCCAGGTAAGCCAAGTGGTACAGGTTGAAGCCCTGTCACTCCAATGCCATGGGGAGCCTCCCACCCAGGAGGGCGTATCACCTTGCTCCAGAAATCAACCCTTCACTACGGTCACTAAGTGCCCCTCCAAAAAGGCACGGGTAAGCCTGAAACCTTTTGCAGTTCTCTCATCCTGCGCTATAGTATAAGCATCATCTCTTTCAGGATTCCTTTCCCTGATCACCTTGATTCAGGGAGCACCAACTGCCCCACAGAGCCATGTTCCACCCTGTCATCCTGCCTCTCGTCCCAGCACTTAACACCCCCACAATTAACTGGTGTGCTCCTGTGGTTTGTTTCTTGCCATCTCCCCTGCCAAAGCAGTCCTGTGTTCTGCTATGTTCTCAGTGCCTGGCATAAAGACTGCCACATAGCAGGTGTTCAGTAAATAGTGATGAAATGAATGAATGAAAGAATGAATGAATGGCCCACTCTGGGGAATTATCTGAGGAGTCTGAGACCCCCAGCTGGCTCCTTGGGAGAGCTTTTTTTTTAACGTTTTTTATTTTTGAGACAGAGAGAGACAGAGCACGAACGGGGGAGGGGCAGAGAGAGAGAGGGAGACACAGAATCGGAAGCAGGCTCCAGGCTCTGAGCTGTCAACACAGAGCCCGACGCGGGGCTCGAACTCACGGACCACGAGATCGTGACCTGAGCTGAAGTCGGACGCATAACTGACTGAGCCACCCAGGCGCCCCTTGGCAGAGCTTTTTGAACACGCACTAACAGGGTGAGATACCTCACGGATATATGCAGAGTTGAAATCCCCAAGCAGGGCTCCAAGCCCAAGGACCAGCACACTACCCAAGCTGGAGTCTGGGAAGCCAGAATGCCAAGCCACACCACCAGGGGAGAGGTGGCCCTGAGGTAGGAACAGGAGTGGCACTAGAACTCTGCAGGAAGGGATCCCAGGCTCAACTGGATCAGAGATCCAGGAGGGAGAGAGAAAGGGGGAGAGAGAGAGAGAGAGAGAGAGAGAGAGAGAGAAAGTCTAGCCCCAAGACAGTTCCAAGTTTCATCCTAGGTCACTTAGGTAGCAGGTGGCAGACTGGACACAGTGGTCCTTTTGGGCAGGGGACTGATGGAAATTCAGGCAGGGGAGCACTATCCTAATAGTAGCAGCCAGCACTTAAGGAGCACTGGGTATTCAGCACCAGTCTAAAGGCAGTTCTTCAATTAATTTGAGTCCTTACACTAACTCTGTGAGGTAGATGCTACCATCATCCCTATTCTGAAACTAAAGTTAGTTAAATAACCTACACAAGGTCCTATATGCTGCAAGTGGCACAGGATCCTAGGCCATGAGCCACCCAACACTCCCCCCACAGCCCCTCTGCCTCTTTTGGCCACTTGCTCATTGCCTGCACAGAAGCCAAATCAGATAGCTTCCCCAAAGGCTGGACTATGTAAATTAGATGGTGGCCTTTGCAAACTCCAAGCCCTTGAATGGCCTTCCACTGTTCCCTCAGGCTGAGCTGTAGGGCCTACCAGGCCCTGTGGCCACACAAATACACTTCAGTCTCCTGAGCACTTTTCACTCTTGGCACATGGGAGGACCCTGCTGGGACGCTCTTCTCTCTTGCCAAAGTGGGGCTGGCCTGTTTCATCTTGGAGGTCTCAGACGGGTCCACATGTGCTCTGGGAAACCTTCCCGGATCCCAGGCTGGGTTCTGGGCTTCCGGTGAACTCCCACAGGTCCTGTATTAGAATCCCCTGGTTTCCTACTCCATAGCCCCCACATGAAGGAGGTGAGTTCAGTGAGGTCCAGCTGGGTCACAGGCTGGGGCCCAACAGTGTACATAGGGCCTAGCACATGCAAGGTGCCAACAAAGGCTGAATGACTCAAAAGCCTTTTACGAATCTACCACCACTTTCTTGGGTTACTGCCCAAGGCTACATATAAGCTGGGCACCTTGGTACTCTGTACCTTCCAAAGGAGGCTCTGCGCATTTATATAAAACCTGTCCACAAATATGGCAACCCCACTATCACCCAAACATCCTTTTTGTTCTAAACAGCCAGAGGTTATGCTTGAAAGAAGCTCAATTACTCTTCTAAAATGCCTTTGAATTATTTATGAAAACTAAATAAAGAATAAAACGGACGCTGATGAACTGGAGGCTTTGTCATGGCGAGAAAGTTGGAAGTTGGAAAACAAGCAATTTTCCAAGAATGTGAATGTTTACTATTTTTTCTCTTATGGCAGAAAATGACAAATTGTCTTTAAAGGTCTGCTGCCTAGCAACCAAGTTCTGAGCTGCCTGGGAGATGTTAATTGTAGCTTCTTCAAACAGTATGAAGAATGGTTAAAGGTCTAAAACTTCAAACAGTATGAAGAATGTTTAATAACCAGTCTGAATGCCAAAGTGCCAACATGGCTCTGGAGGGAGCCGAAGACCGTGTTCTCCCCAGATCTAGCAACAATGCACATGGCCTTGAACTCCATTTCCTTTTCCTGAGACTGAAGACTACAGCCACTGAGCCATCTGTCTGGTTTTCCACACCTACTTCCCCAGGAAGAACCCCAAACAGACTCTGCCAGAAACCATCAGTGGAGTCTGGTACGACCTCCTGAAGCAAAGACAGTGACAACAGGCAACTTTCACTATGCTATGCACAGAGCTCTTGTATTTCATATGTGATCACAAGACTTGTGGATGTTATTTGACTATTTCATCCTGGGACCTTGGCCTGTTTCCTTTTCTCAAGGGGGAATTATTGTATCAGAGAGTATTTCAGACCAAGAGACACCAAGAGGAAGTTCAGTTACTTAAGGAAAGGCTCCAGCACTTGTCATAATTATAAAATATGATTGTTTGTGTAATAATTTGTTTAATGTCCATCTCCTCTAGTAATTAAGCTGAGAAAAGCAGAGACTGCATGTGTCTGGTTTATCATGGTGCCTCTCTACGGCACAGTGCCTGGCATGCACCAGGTACTCAAGAAATGGGGTACAACAGGGCACCTGGATGGCTCAGCCAGTTAAGCATCTGACTTTGGCTCAGGACATGAAATCACAGTTTGCAAGCTCGAGCCCTGCAGTGGGTGAGCCCCACTTCTCTCTTTCTCTCTCTCACTCCACCCTCACTCATTTGCCCCCTCTCTCTCTCAAAAAAAAAAAAAAAAAAAAAACAAGAAAAAGAAAATGAAAAAGAAATGGTTTACAACAAATGAATGAATGAATGAATGAATGAACCCCAGGATTTGTCTAAGTATGATTAAACTCTGAAGCTTCCTGTCCTGCCTAGTAGGGAGAGTGGAGGCAGGGAGCTGAACTGAAAGGTCCCTCTAGGTGGACTTTAGGAACTGGTGTTGGTCACTGTCCCAAAGCCAATGAAAACAGCTTTGGCCAAGAGTGCCTGGCCAAGAGTGCCTCTCCTTGACCTCTGTCCACATTAGGAGTAAAGGTAGGAGTGGCACCCTCCTCCTAATCTCCCCCAAAATGGAGGGTCTGTCTTGAAAAAGCCAAGTGAAATTACTACCAAACACCTCATTTTGTTTGTTTATTTATTTAATGTTTGTTTATTTTTGAGGGAGAGAGAGAGAGAGAGAGAGAGAGAACGCAAGCAGGGGAAGGACAGAGAGAGAGGGAGACAGAATCCAAAGCAGGCTCCAGGCTCTGAACTGTCAGCACAGAGCCTGACACAGGGTTCAAACTCATGGACTGCGAGATCATGACCTGAGGTGAAGTTGGATGCTTAACTGACTGAGCCACCCAGGCACCCTCCAAATACCTCATTTTAAATCACAATTGCTTTTTCTGAGCACTTCATCTCTTTAGAAACAATAGCTAATGTTGAAAAGTCATTGTCCTGTTAAAACAAGGTGCATGCTAAATGCTTTTTGTACATGATATATACATACACACACACACACACACACGCGCGCGCGCGCGCACGCGCGCGCTTAACCTCACCTAATTCATATTATCCCCATTTTACAGACAGAGAAACTGAGACTCAAAGAAGTAAAGCACTCATTTGAGGCCTGCATTGTACTTTAATCACTGCAATACTGCCAAGGAACCAGTCAGATATTTCTTCTTTTAAGAACTTTTTCTTTGGGAATGCAAGCTGGTGCAGCCACTCTGGAAAACAGTGTGGAGGTTCCTCAAAAAACTAAAAATAGAAGTGCCCTACGACCCAGCAATTGCACTACTAGGCATTTTCCCACGGGATACAGGTGTGCTGTGTCGAAGGGACACATGCACCCCCATGTTTATAGCAGCACTATCAACAATAGCCAAAGTATGGAAAGAGCCCAAATGTCCATCGATGCATGAATGGATAAAGAAGATGTGATATATATATACAATGGAGTATTACTCGGAAATCAAAAAGAACGACATCTTGCCATTTGCAACTACGTGGATGGAACTAGAGGGTATTATGCTAAGTGAAATTAGTCAGAGAAAGACAAAAATCATGACTTCACTCATATGAGGACTTTAAGAGACAAAACAGATGAACATAAGGGAAGGGAAGCAAAAATAGTATAAAAACAGGGAGGGGGACAAAACAGAAGAGACTCATAAATATAGAGAACAAACTGAAGGTTACTGGTTGGGTTGTGGGAGGGGGGATGGGCTAAATGGGCACTAAGGAATTTAGGGCTTAGGGCACTAAGGAATCCACCCCTGAAATAATTGTTGCACTATATGCTAACTAATTTGGATGTAAATTTTAAAAAATAAAATTAAAAATAATTAATTAGTTAATTAATTAATTTAAAAAAAAAAGAAAATGCTCTAAGAAAAGAGAGGCCAGGGCCTAGAGTCAGAAAGAAGACCAGTTCATAGGCTGAGGGGATTGTTAAGACTCTTTGGGTCAGTTTATTTGATCAGAACCCTTTGCTTATAAACCTAAAGTTCCTAATAATACAGATAATACTTTGATATTGAAGAAGCATATGCATGTGTTTTGATCTTCAATAACTTTTCTTCTTGTGCTAGACTAGATGATATAAAATGTAGTCAAGTGGTAATTAGCGATAATACTGATAATAGTAGATAACATTATATGAGCGTTTTTGCAATGAAAATTTTTTAGACTACTTCTACAGTGAAGTTTTGAGATTAATTGATGAGGGTATTTCCTTGGCTTTACTACTTTTTTGGGAATTTTTGTTTGAATTTTTAACAATTAAATATTTTTATTAGTATGTAGTTTAATTCCTTTATATTTGCCATTGAAATAAATAGGATACTTTGATATGAGAAAAAAAAAAGAACTCTTTCTTGGGCTGGAACACGATAAAAATATCTCAAGCCAAGAACAAACTTAAATTAGGCATAAAACATCAGAGAAGCACTCTGAGTGTAGCCACACTCTGCCCAGCCCCATCCAAGCTACCACTAGGTTAATTTGGTCAGACACTTCTCCCCCCTCCTCTCTCTCTGTCTCTGTCTCTGTCACACACACCCTCTTTCTCTTTCACAAGGATAACAGCACTTCCTGCTCTTTAAAGAATTTATTACACACATTTCTTTTGCAAGAGAAGCCCCAGAGGCCAGGAGGAATTTCCAGCTGGCAGGAGCAGTGGTGTTTCCAACTATACTAGAAGTGGATTCTGCCCCCTACCCCAGAGGAAGGCGGCGAGAGTCTCAGAAAGTAGGCACTTAACCCAGTGGAAGGGCTCCCCTTCATCGCCCGCCTGGCTGCCTTACTGCCTCATGGGGCGGCAGAGGAGCCGCTGGCTATAAACATAGCTTAAGACCACAGGGCAAACATGAAACCTTTTTCGATTTCTCCTGTTTGACCTCTCAAGATTATGGGCATTTTGTTACAATATATGCCATCACTGTTTTAATATAAAATCTGTCATTTCAAACATCTGCATAGCACCTGTACTCCTCCAGGAAAACATCTTATTTATCCTGTGGTTTTGCATCTCAGCAATACATTCTGGCTACCCGTGCCTTCACCCAAGGTTGAAGGGTCCCATTTTTAGAAACAACAGGTCAAGCCAATAAACTTCATCCTTGCTCTTCACTTGCTGCTTTTTCAGAAGGGGTGGGGGAGACTTCTATAGGAACTTTCACGGACACTGGTGCTGGCAGACACCTCAGTGGTGACAGAAACTGTTCACAAGAATCACTTTTTTCTAGCATGCCCCTTCTTCCCCTAGGGCAAGAAGCTGAGCATTGGTGAAGGGCCCCTGTGGAACCCGCAGAGAGGCCCTATTCTCTCCTCTAGGGATATACTGATTTGTCACCAGGGCATGCAAAGGAAGCTGACGGTCAGGTCCCAACTCCTACCTACCCTGTTCTGGGACCATCAAGGCTTTGACCCCAGGGAGGCCAGTTTTACCTCCACTTATTTCTGGGATCTCCTCCACCTTCAGGCTTCAGAGGCCTCAGCAAAGGACAGTCCTATCTACTGAACAGAAACTCCATGGCAGGGCTCTACAGATAACGACCTGCAGGCTCAGGGAGATAGAGTCACTTGCCCAAAGTCACAGAGCTCCTCAGTGGCAAAGCTGGCTGCACCTCCCATAACGGACACTTTCCTGTGTAGCACCTGCATCCTGCTGCCAGTCAAAGGACCAGTTCCCCAGGGACAGGGCCTGCATTTTCTGTACCCCTAGCACCCAGCTGGGCCTATCAGGCGTTCTCAAGTGCTTGCTGAGTTTAATCATTATCAGTAGCTCTTGGGTCCTGGAGACCCATGTCCCTGCCCACTGGCTGATTTCCGGGGACTCAGACTTCCTGAAAACCCTGTCTGGAGGGGAAACCCCACCACTCGGCCTGCCCTTCCTTCTACCTTTCTGCCCAGGCCTGAGGAAGACACAGCCTCAAACAGCAGCCTCCAACCTAGGGGGCTGGCCTCATTTCTCCTCCAGAACTCCTTCATAGCTCGGCCAGGGCGATGGAAACCTGTCTGTCCCCCTGGCCACTATGTGAGTAGGGGTCAGCTGGGGGCCTGCCCTCAACCACACTCCCTGCTTTTGCTTAGTTCACTGAAACAGGCTGGAAAGCCTCCTCTTCCTCCTTCAACCTCAGGGTCCTTCCAGGAAGGATCAAGCCAGGACCTCCTGTCTTAGTAAATTAAGGAGAAAGGTCTGTGGCAGTAGACCAACAAAAGGGCTTTAAAAAATAACAGATACTTGGGACTACACTCCAGGCCATTTAAGTCAGAATTCCTGGGGGTGAGGTGGGATGGGATGGGGGCCTGGTATTAATATTTAAAAGAATAATCTTTGGGATTCCATCAGATTCTCAGAAATAGGCCCCACAAAGTGTTAAGTACCAATAATGGTTATACCATCTGGTCAGACAAGCCAGGCCAGAAATCCAAGGCCTCAGCATGGTTTATACACTAGTACCACCTTCCCAGGGCAGGCTAATCCCTTCTACTCCTTCAGGACTTAAGCCTTAAGCGACAAATCTCAGCTTTGTTGGGATCCTATAGGCAGGCAGAACAGAGGAAGGGGGCAGCCTGTGTCCTTGGGGTCAACACTACCTTTTCCTTCTACTACCAAAGGGGCCAACTTCAGACTTGGTTCACTTTTACCAAAAATCCAGCCTCTCAAGAATCCCAGGGCCTGTCCAGTACTGAGACCTGTACTCCCCCCCACCCCCCCACTCTGGCTGAGGGAGGCCACCCACTGGTTACAGGCCAGAGGGGAAGCTGGGTCTCAAGGCCTCAGCCCTGTCCAGGGTCCTGACTCCTGATCCGAACACTTTTTTCTGCCCTACAGCACCTTACTCCAGTGTAGATGGGGCTCTGAGATTTATACCTTCGGGTGCACTGGGAAGGGCAGCCCCTGGCAGGTCATCACAGGGGCAGTCGCCCATCTGGCATAAACCCAAGCCCAGCCCTTTCTGTGGCTTTTGGCTTAACTAGGTGTTGGTACTGCTGCTATGCTATATACTCCTGGCCCTCAAATCCCCCATGCCATCACTGTCCACATTCAGAGATGAAGAGACAAAGGGAACCAAGGGTTCCCCACCAGGGAGGGGAATGCACCATGCACATCCATTTGCAAACATTGTGGCTGGGACCTTGGGCCAGACTGACAACTACCCCACAGGTGTCTTACTTTAGAGTACTGTAAAGTTGGGACTCCCAGATCCCCTTTCACCAGGGCGACCAAAGCCCTTGGTCCCCAGGCCCAGCAGACTCTAAAGGCCCGCCTCTCCAACCCATTCACAGAAAGAGAGGGGAACAGCCCAGAGAGGAGATTTAGTGTTAACGTTATCTGTCGCCAAATTGTTGCTTTTCATCTCTGCCTTCTCATGAGCCAAATAATTTGGAAGCTTTCACTGATGGTTTCCTCTCGGCCCCACGATCACTTGGAATTTATGCCGGCTATGGCTCAGCCTCCTCACTTAGGGGACAAGGGAAACCTCACAGGCTGCACTCCAGCCTGCTGTGGGAGGAAAAGCTTGTCCTTGGCGACAGTTCAAGGCAGTGAGGACTTCCTCAGCCCTCCTGGAGCCCAGGACTTGAGGGCGGGTGATGCCAGTCAGGCCTCAGAGCTGCCTGCAGAGGCCCCTGGGCTCGAACCCAGAGCCATGCACAACCAGTAGCCAGCAAGGCCTGGCATCAACGGCCTTTTGATGATTTAACTCTATTTTTAGGTGGAGAAAGGTTCAAAGGCTCTGCGCTGGAAAACCCAAGAGGGAGGGGAATTTTCAACCCCATGCAAATCACTCTTCCCCTCGGCCTTTGCAGACACCTGTTTCCTCCCAGCCCCTGGCCTATCCAGGATAGAGATGGCAGTCCTGCCCCTGGGATTTCTACCCTGAGAAATGGCCCCACCTCCTCCTGGAGCTTGGAGGAAGCAGGGTAGGCAGAGTCTGGGGAACCAGCCAGCCCCAGGAGCTCCCCAGAACTGCCCAACTCTTCTCCAACATTGAGAGCAGGGGCAGGCAGAATCCTCATCTCCAAAACGGGAAGAGAATTCCTGCTTCCTAGGTACTTGGAAGGCACATAAAGGTGGCTATTGTTTTACTAATTCAACCATAGCCACTGGGGAGCCCCTGTGGCTCTAAGAAGAAGGTGGGAGGACAGGTGGGGAATAAGGGTGGAGGAGCAGAAAGGCAGCCCCAGAGGCTCCCAGGGCTCTAGAGCACACTCTGCCTCTTATGTCCCAGTGCCCTTGAGCACATCCCATATAGCCACTGAGCAGGGCTAGTCCACGAGGGCACTAAGAATCTCAAAACAGCATCCCCCTGCCCACCTCTTGTTCCAGTCCTCACGGCATTCCTAGAGGTATCTCCTTCCATCTCCACCCCTCTCCCACAGGGCCAAAGGAAGACACTAAGTTAAAGGATGGGGATGGGAGACATCGGGTCTCAACTACCTGCCCTCCCCTGCCAAACATAAAAAAGTCCTAGGCTAGGCCAGCTCCAGGACCTGGGGAGTTATTTTTCAAATGCAAGGTTCTACAAAAGATGCCTCCACTGCATCTTAGGGGCTGGCTAACTACTGCTGCTCAGGATTGGCCCCCATAGTCATGAATGCCCCTGTGGTTAGTGGGGAGAGAGGACTCCAGGCTCAGAACAAAGATACCCTCCCCCACTCCATGTCAGGAGCTCTGCCTCAAGACTCTAGGCCCTTCTACCCTTGGCACTACTGGCCTCAAGAGCGTCAAGTCCTGGCTATACAGATCCTCAATTTCTTTACTGTAAGAGGAGGATTGAGAACCCTAAATTACTTTTAAGGATTAAAAAAGTCAAGTGTTCAGCCCAGCTCCTGGCTACTCTGTAGGCTACAGAACAATGTCTCTCTTAAGGCCCAGATTCAAACCCCCTGCTTCTTGGGTGTTCAATGCTCTTTCAATTGCGTCTGGGCCAAGGGCATCTGCTGTCCCCAGTGCAATGCACTGAAGACCTGAAAGAGAGTGATGTGGCCCTAGGATGTGATTTGTCAGTGGCCACAAGAAGCAGGATCACAATGGCCCCGCATGTCCAGCACTACCCACCCCTGACACTCTTCTCCACAGTTCAAGAAGTCAAACACCTCTACCTGCCACAAGAAACATCCCAGGTCAGAGTAAGGAAGACTTAGAATGCAGGTGAAACAGGAAGAATAAGGAGCAGATGACCTAACTGGATAGATGATCCCGAGGACCACAGCCGTCACCCCTGTATCAGCACATCCCATCACCCTTGGCTTAGCCACCAGAACACCCCAAATCCTACTGCTTCTTTCTCCACTGCTACTACTCAGCTCTCAGCCACCACTGCTTTTCTTCTGAACAACTGCAAAAGAGTCCTCCTTTCTCCTCACAGCAGTCAGTGGGGCCTTTTATTAAAACATCAGGCTATATCATTACCCTGCTTATGATCCTTGAAAGGCTCCTCTTCTTGCTCAGCTCACTTGGAACATTTTTACAACATCCTACAAAGCTTGGCATCCACACCCCCTCCTCCCATTCATTCCACTCAACCACTCTGGCCTCGCTCTGGTGACTGGACCCTCTGCCAGGAACGCTCTCTCCCATACATCTGCAGAGTTGTATTCCCTTAACCGTCCACAGGTCTCTTCTCCTGTGGCTTCTCCACCACTGCTTCATCTTTCTCTGGACACCTGTCACTACCCACCTCGGAGGGCTTCTTTTCGTTCTGCCGGGGCCAGCCCGACTTGGTGCTGCTGGGCAGTTTGGAGCATCTTGATGCAGATGTAGCGTGACCTGCAGAGAGAGCACAGCCCATTAGGGGCCCCTGGAAGGCAGGGAACACCACCCACCCACCCACATCCAAGGATAGGAAGCTTGTAAGGAAGGGTCTGGCTTGAATGTTCAGCAGGTGGAAACCTCTGTGAGCACCTGTCCCTGCTCTGGACTTCATCAATGATGAATGCAGACATGAATACCTCCTCTACTCACTAAGCATAAGGGACTTAGGAAATAAAAGGCAGTGGCCAGGACTCAGTATTAGTTTACTGTACGACCCGTGACAAGTCCCTTGCCCTCTTTGGTCCTCTGCTTCCTCCTTGGTGAAGGAGGACCAGAATAAGCCTTCTGTGGCCACTCTTCATTCCTGCCCCAGGTTTAGATACTCTGGGATGATGCCCAGTGGATATAAAGAGGGACAAAAGGGAGGTGGGAAGAACGCTACGCTACAAGTAGACCCATTTCCTAACTTGTCACCCTGGGCAAATGACTTACCCTCTTGGAGTCTCAGTTTGCTCTTCTCTAAAATGGGGGCAAAAGGTTGTTGGGAGGATGAAATAGTATTATGCCTGTAAAGTGTCAGTACAGTCCCTGGCACAAACCACCGCCTCCATAAATATTAGCGATTATCATTAGGGTTTAAGACCCTTACTGGACTCAAAGACTGTGACCTCCACCCCAAGGGTCAAAGGAGCAACAGCCATGGGGGTGTACAGTGGTGGGGGCTGGTGGAAAGGGAGTACCCTTGCCCAACTGTGATGCAGCTGCCCAGACAGCCACTCTTGCAGGTGCCTGGCCTTCAAGAGTTCCTTCGTCTGCAATGGAGTTAGAAGAGGAGGATGCGGTTCTTCTTGGCTCTACTGAGACAAGCCACAGGCAGTGTGGTTGTGGCCACAGAGGGCCGGATGCTGTGATCTCCTGCTGCAGGGAGGAAGGGCTGGCCAGGTTAGACACCAGAGCCAAGGCGAGCAAACAGACCCCAAAGGACAGTGAACAAGACCTGGAGGTAGGGAAGGGGCTGGGATGGACTGGCCATCTTGGGTGCATCTATCTTCAGGCTGTTGGGGGGCTGTGAAACTCCAGGAGCTCCAAGGGGCCTTGGAGATCTCCCAAATCCCAGTTGCTCACCACATATGAACAGACTGAGGTTTAGAGCTACAGGGCTCCAGGCCCAGCCTCCCTGGCAGTTAGTTCAGCCTCTTCCTCAGCCTGGGCTCCCACCAGCATGCACTGTTGGTGGGATCTGCCTGGCAGCGCACCTCTCCTACATAGGGCAGAACAGAACTCCTTACTTGGCTATTTCATGCAGGCCCAGGTTCCTGCAGCATCTGGGAAGAGCTGCCTTTTGGTACCAGAGAAAAGCTCTCTCCTTATACAAACCTCCCTTACCTCCCCCAAATTTGAGAAGAGGCTCCCTAAGCTCCCTTTTCTCTTTGACCCCTTTTTCTTTGCGGCTCCCTTGACCCCAGGACATCCAGCTTCCACACCCAGCCCATACACAAGTCTACCTCTGAGATTCTACTGCCAAGATGCCTCATTAACTCCCTCGACAAGCATTTATTTAACACCTATTATGTGCTGGATCTAGCTGGGGATACAGCAGTGAGCCAAACATAACCCCTCTCATCAAGGAGCTTATGGCTCGTTAGGACATGATATTCATATCGGGTAATTATAATAAAAAGCAACAGGTTTTCTGTCCGTTGTGTAGAGACTTCCTACAGGGCCCTGATTTAACAGAAGGGCCAGAGGGAATGGGAAGTGTTCTGAGGAGCCAGGTGCAGCATATGCAAACACCCAGAAGGGATTTGATCTTTTCCAACCAGATCAAAACACATGGGACTGAGACCTAGGAGATAAAAGGGTACAGGGTGAATAGAACACCAGGCTCTGGAGGCCACAGGGTGTGGAGACTTTCGTAGGAGCACAAGGACCTGGCCTGATTTATGCTTTCGTCAACATGGAGACCATGGGGCAGCCTCCCCCAATCTGGGCCTGTGGGCCTGTTAATTATTTAAATGCTTTCCTTGTAGGAGCCCCAAGCAGGAAGGCCTTACTGTCAGTGGTGTCAGAGTTGTCGCTGCTGATGGAGTATTTTCGCCTCTTCTCTTCCATCTGCAATAAAAGGCAGGCCCCATTACATTTACAGGAGGCACAGGAAATCCTCAATCTCTCAGAAAATTGCCTGATCACCTACCTCCCCATACTCCCCCCTGCTGCAGTGAAGAATGAGAATAGGTCCTGCTGTAGCCTTCTCCCCAGCCATCCTCGCCCTCTCCCCACCCACCCACCCACAGGACTCCTGGGGGTGGGGCAGGGGGCTGCATCTCCCACTTCCTGAGCTCAGAGCCTCAGATGAGCAGGAGTCTGGCCAAAGACGACAGAGGGAGGAGGGCAAGGGGGTCAGCAGCCCCAGAACAATGATTAGCGTCTGCCCAGCCCCAGCTTCCACTCAAGGCAACTCAGGCCTTCCAGAGAATCCACTCCCATCGAGTTATAACTGGTGTTCTGCAGGGTGCCGAGGAGGGGCAGGAAGAGGAAACAAGATTCTTCCAGAGGGACCATTGCTATGTGAGTTTAGAGACAAGCCAGCTCACACAGCACTAAGGGCACATCCTGAGAGTAGTGGCCAGAGGGGTGTGGAAAAGGGGTAGGGGCAGAATGGCTCCAAGTTGGGTCCCTGAGACACACCAGGCCCAGGGTGACTGGTCCTAGGCTGGGCTGCCCTCCCTCCCCCAATGTCCTTCTCCACATTAGAGTTCAAATCAACTTTATCTCAACTATAGTATTTGACTTCAAGGTAAGAAGGGAAGCTCTCCATACTGAGCTCATTCCTCTACCAACATTATCTCAGCTCGTGTTCCTAACAACCCGGAAGTTGTGAGCTATTGGCTCCCCTTTCTGGAGTGGTGCAGGACCTTGTTGTGCTAGTAACTGGCTGAACTGGGATTTGAATCCACGTGGTCTGATCCCTGAGCCCACACTGAGCTGCCTTTGTGCCCTGTGAGCTCCTGCCTATTGGGAGTGCTTTCCCACCCACCATTTCCTCGAATCCCGCAGAACCCAGAGTGGCAGAACTTGCTTTTGACTCCTTTTGGAGGGGAGCACACCAAGTGGCTGGTTCACCTGCCTTGGGTCTCACAGCTAGTCAGTGGCTGGAGTCCTAATGTGAGAAGAGATCTGGGATTCAGGACCCAAAGCATTTTCCACCACATCCCTCTTAGTCTGGAACCTGGGCTGCCTCACTGCCCACAGTAAAGGGCAAGGAGCCAGTGTCAGTAGAGAGAAAACCCCTGCTGCCCAGCCCGGCTGCAGGCCAACCAGGTTCCCCACCTTCCCATGGGCTGCCTGCCACTGCCAACCCCTCCAAGTCTGTTCCTGCCGAGCCCTGGGTTTCCCTTTATCTTATTGTGGCCCTGCAGAGACAAGGGAACATTAGCTCTCCAGGGCAGGGGCAGGACTGTCCAGACCTCTGAGCCAGCCAGGACCCTCCTGCCTCAGACCTAACCTTAGCCAGGAGCTTCTCCCCACTCCAGTGTCCAACAGTAGGATCAGGATGACAAAAACATTCACTGGGGCTGCTTGCTGCCAGCTCCAAAGGTGCAGGCAACATGCTCTCCAGAGGGTGCAGAGGTGCAGGGGGGAGGTCTGAGGACACGGGCGGCATGGGTGCCAGGGAGGTTAAATAGCTCAACACTCATTGTGGCAGAAAAAGGGGGATGCCCTGCTACACAGGGACCTCACGAAACCCTCAGAACAGCCCTTCTGTGCCAGTGGGCATGATGACTGCTTCCCTTTTGCAGATTAGGAAAAGGAAGCACAGAGGTTAAGTGACTTTCCTAAGACTGTAAAGCTTGTGAGCACATGCCCTTGACCTTTAGACTTCAGCCCCATGGCCTGGGTCATGGACTGAATGGGGCAATAATGCTCTGCCACCCACAGCTGTCATCTTTACAGTCCTCCAGGTTCTGAGTGTGACAAGATGACTTCGATAGGGCTCTGACTCTAGCCTGCATCTTGCCAGCCCAGTGCTCTCACAGGTGGGGCAGGGCGAGGATAAGTGCTATAAACGCAAGCCACTGGTTTTCTCCTGAAGTCTTGCCCATGTCTCTCCACTTCCAGTAAAGAGGGCACTTCCAAGCCAGCGTTTCCCAAAGCAGAAAAGCAGAAGCTCTGGATTCAGGGGTGCCGAGTTCAAATCCTAGCTTTACCCCTCAAGAGACCAGAGACCTTGGAAAAGACATACCTCCCAGAGGATAAGGTTCTATCTGGATTTTTACAGAAGTCTCTTGAACTTCAAATGTTGGCAACTGATTCAGAATTTTTAAAAACACTTTGAGACGGCCAAACTAAACACATCCGTGGGCCAGAATCAGCTGGTGAGGATAAATGAGAGCAGCGTAAAACCTTAAGCACAGTGGCTGGCTCTCCATATAAGTGCTAGTCATATCGTGAGAACCCTGGGCCAGGTAAGGGGTCCTCCTACCAACGCCCTGAGGGGCTCATGTACAGCAAGGAAGGACTCCTATAACAGGGCTCTTCGATTGCCAACACCCTTCTCGTGATGCTGTTTCCTGTTGCCCAAGGACCAACAGGTAACCTGTCAGCTTTCAGACCTACACCCCACCCTCAGCCTGCTCCCAGTCCAACCTTCCCTCGGTGAAAACACCCCAGGATTCTTCTGGGTAGGGTGTTATTAAGGGAGCAGATTTTGTGTGGCTTAATTGGAATAATAACTAGGCTTCAGAGGGAAGCTACTTTTTTTGTTAGCGAAGTTTCTTTCCTTTGAACCAAGTCTGTTCCAAAGGTCTCCCTGCCTCAGGTGAACCTCCACTGTTAGTGGCTAATGAAGCTCCAAATGAGGCTTGGGCTTCCCTGTGGGACAGCCTTTTGTCCCTTGACTCCCCACCCCCAACTCAGCTAGGAGACAGGGAGGACTCCTTCCCCAAAGCTGAAATCCAGGTGGGGTGTGTGGGGGGCTGCTGACACTTTGGTCTTGGCCTCTGGTTTTCTCTCTCCACTGGCCCCTCCCATCTCTCCCAAAGCAAGGTCTGCTCTGGAAAAACACCCCAGTGTCACAAGGCGTTTTGCTTTTGGGGATAAAGGTGACCCCCTGAAAAGGGTCTCCTTTTCCTTCCCTTTGCACCTCCCACACCATCCCCAGCCTGGAGACAGAGAGCAGAAGCTCTCCTTCGGGAGCGTGGGTGTCCTAGAGTTCCCACAGCCTCTCTGTGCAATCTCTGCCCCCACAGTAGTCCCCTGGCAAGGCCAGGGGGCTCTCTGCCCAGAACATACTGTGAATCCATCCACTTTCCCCCATCTCTGCTGCTACCACACTGGTCCAAACCAGTCTCATCTCTTGCCTGGACTCCTCATTCATCTCCCACCTTCCACTGTTGCTCCCCTCCACCCCTCAATCTAGAATCCACACAGCAGCCAAAATGACCTTTAAAGAAACATAAATCAGATCATGTCATACCCCTATTTAAAATCTTTCAAAGGCTTCCTGCTGATCAAAGGGCAAAATTCAAGCTCTTTACCACAATATCCTACATGATCTGGCCCCTCCCTACCTCAACAAGTTCACATGGACCACTATCCCCTTCCTCACCACTTTCTAGCCACACTGGTCTCCTTTCATTTCCTGAAACAAGCCAAATATTCCATGCTTCAGGACCAGTGCACAAGCTGCACTCTCTGCTGTAAGGTTCTAGTAGTCTATGCATGTCTGACTTTTTATCCTTCACATTTCAACTTAAAGGTCAAGGAGGTTCATGCCAGTTACCTTATCTAAAGAAAACCCACAACCTGGTTATTCAACATCTTCAGAGCATCCACCATGATTAGTGTCTGCTGAGCTACTTGTTCAATGTCCTCTTTGGAGAAGAGGGGAAGGAGCATGTCTGTCTGGATCTCTGCTGGAGCTCCAGTGCCCGCTGGTGTTATGTCCAGCACACAAAAGGGGTTTGATACACAGGGATGCTGAGTGAATTCTTGTCCCCTCCCTGTAGAAGTGTGGGGTGCACAGAGCCCAGCTGGCTGGCCTTGCAGCTTGCAGGAACATACACCCCAGGCCAAGATTTCATCCTGTTTTCACAGCCTGCCTTCCCCATCTTAACCTCACACATTTTCCAGGAGGCTTTATTTGGTTGGGCTCCTGGCTAATGATCAATGTCAACTCAGTAATAGGGCAGCAATTTGGTGGCAGATGTTTTCTTGGCAGCACTAGCCATTGGTCTTAGTGGGGGCCTCGGTTCTGGACTTGAAACACCAATGCCCAATGCCAGCCCCCTTTAAAGACCTCGCCACAAATAAACTCAAATAAACACCCTGGGCCTCCATTAACGCCCTTCCAGCTGACCCTGGGAACAGTGGGCCTTTCAGGCCTGCTAGTGCAGCCGCTCCCTGGGCAGTTAAAATACCCCAACCTGGCCTCCGGCCTCTCCTCTCTGGGGGCCACCAGGCCTGCCCTGCCCGCCACCACACACAGCAGGACTTCGTCTTCCTCCTTAAAAAGGGGGGGAAAACGGCTTTCAAGCAGGCAATTTACCATTCCAGACACAATCTTTCAAAGAGAAACAAAAAGTCTCCCTGTCTGAGGCAGACCGCTTAGGCGTGTGTGTAATAAGATGCTAATACAATTTAATGATATTTCGGCTGGAAAACCTGTCCTCAGAGCCTCCTTGTGTCGGGAAGGCCAGACATTCAGAAAACAAGAGCTGCACACTCTTAAACCAGCTTTAAACGGGGGTCAGAGCCCCAGTCTTTCCTATCTCTCATTAACTTTAATGCCTTCTGAGGGACAGTAATTGCCATTACAAAAAATGATTTTGTACACACAGATCCTCAAACTTGCTTCTCCAAGCAGAGGGGAGCCTAAACCCTCCTCCAATGCTCATCACTGCCCACTTGCAATTCCAAGTGTCCCTGAGGGCACCCAACTCCCTGGAACACGCTGCCCACACTGACCTTCCAAACCCAGTTCTGGGGACATACCTAGGGGATCCTGGAAGAATGAAAAGGGGCTTTGTCTACTTTGTCCTTCGGCACCTTCTCACCCTACCCTCCACCTCAGAGGGCAATGCTCAGTCCACTTGGTCCCACAGATGGCTGCCCATTGGCAGCTGCAGGGTCCTTCTTGTCCCTTCTTCAGAGAAGGGAGCTGGCTCTCTGGCCTAGCCTAAAGGGGAGAGATCAAAGGTCAAAGCTGCATTTGGGCCCTCTCCAGATCATTGATAATAATAGTAAAAATGGCTAATGCTAATCAAGTGCTTACCACATGCCTGGCTGTGGGTTTAATCTTCTTTATGCAATATATTGCTTAATCCATACACCAATCATGGGATACAGACTGTTACTAACCCTACTTACAGATGAAGAAAGTGAGGCACAGAGCACTGTTACAGTTGGTGACTGCATAGCTAGCATTCGAACCCAGGCTCTCTGACTCCAGGTGGTATACCATGCACCACCACCCCCCACCCCCCACCCCCCCCCCCGGGCTAACCTGCACAGGCCTACAACCCCAGAGCGTGGCTGAAGTACTCCAGATTCCTATGGGTTATTTGAGAACCTTCCTGGGTTCCTAAACTTTAAGCCACACGGTCAGGATCCTATGTGGATCTGCACAAAGCACGCCAGGAATACCTCCTCACAACCTGGTCTTTCCTTGGAGCACCTAAACACAGAACTAACTGTAAGGCCTGCAAAGAGCCTGGTGGATGAGCTGTCAAGAACTTGCACTGGAAGTCACTGAACTGGGTCTTGGGTGTAAGACAACTACCTTCCTGTTACCTGGAACCCCGGTTAACTAGAGCACCCTGCTCCCCGCTGTCCCCCCACCCCCGCCCCCGTCAAGGATGTGGTAGTCAGTGTCGGAGATCTACCCTCAAGACTCCAGGGTACATCTGGGGGCTGGGACCAGCAGTCCCACCTCACCTGTCAATGAAAGGCAAGTGGAAGCTCTCTTGGAATAATGTTACTGGCCATTTAGCCATGAAATTTAGGGAAAGAAAAAGCACGTTGGATGGGAAATGTTCTGGAAACATTTGCTGCATCCTGAGTCCAAACAACTTTGTCCTTAAACACTTCATCTCCAAAAGTGCTGGAGAGACCTTTGGCCAAACAGTTTCAAAACCAATATTCACTGCAAGTCCTGCTGCCTGGGGCGAGGACTTCCCTCTGCGAGGCATTTGCTGTAGAACCAAATGCTTTTCCACTCCAAACAACAGCCAACAGCACTTGGGACAACTGAGAGGGCTCCAGATCAAACAAACATCCCTTTTTTTCCCCCTACCATGCAAACTTTCTCAATAAATTATTCGCCCACTTCGGATCAAAGCCTGTTTTGCAGCCTGTGACCTAAAAAGCAAATAGCATCTCTTAAACATGAAAGCCCTCCTCCCTGCCTGGGTCGGCTTTATTACTCATTCCTTCCCCTTACAGTTATTCTGTTGTTATTTTCCTCCTCTGCTTGTTAGATCGCTTTGCAAGTCCCAACCCGCCTGAGGAAGAAGAGATGGGAGGGATGGTGCGTTCACTTGGGGCCCTAAGGTGAGAGAGGAAGTCAGGGTAGGGGAGAAGCCAGCACCCTGGGAACCCAGGAAACAGGGCCAGGCCCGGTTGGCAGCTCCTTGCATGGCCCTTTTGCCAAATGTCCTACTGGGAATTTTACCAGTGAAGGGAGGGAGTCAATGCCACCGTGAGAGGAGGGACCAGGCGGCGGACCCGGGACCCTGATTCAGTTTGCAAACATAAACGTTAAGGGGACAACCTGACAGCTAGTTTGGGCTCAAAACTCAGGGCTCCTCCCCCTTCCAACAAAGGCAAGGCGGCAAGCCAGCCGTGCCCTCTTAGTCTCTCCCCAATCCCTTTAGCGCCACTCTGAGCACAAACAAGATGCCTCCTGATGACCCCTACAAACTCAGCCTCTGGGTAAAACTTTATGTCCCGCAATAGATGAGCGAGGGTTGCTAAAAGCGGGAGCAAGGTTTGGAAATCTGCAGAGACAACAGTCGCCGGGTGCACCGTGCCCTTGACTCAGGGCAAGGGGAAACACTGCCCTTCCCGCCCCCACCAACCCTGGCATAAGACCTGCAGCCAAGGTGGTTTTAAAAAAAAAAAAAAAAAAAAAAAAGCGTCCCGGCCCGCGGCGATGGCTACGGGGATTGGGAGGGGGTGGCGCGCGCCTCCAGCCTGCCCCTGGAGGCAGTCCGCGGGACAGCAGGCTGGAGGCGCGCCGGCGTGATTCCGACCGCGGGAGCCGGGAGGAGGAGCCGGAGGTGGCTGCGGGGGGCTCTGGCCCAGGCAAAGGAAGGGCAAGGGGCGGTTCGGGCCGGGGGCTGCGGACTTGACGTCCAGGGCCGGGGAGAGGTCTTTAGGTGAAGCGGGTAAGAGGAGCCGAGCCTCTTAGGAAGTGGGCAGCTCTGTGGGGGGGGGGGGGGGGGGGTGTCCTGGGCCTCTGGAAGCCACCGCGAAGCCTTCCTCCCTGTTTCGCAGACATCCCCACCTTCTGATGTAACAGCTGCGAATCGCGAGGCTGACCTCTCATCCTTTGGCCTGGAGATGAGAGTGTCTTAGGCCCAGTGATAGGCGGGAAGGGACCGGAGGGAGCCACAAGTCTGCACCCAGGCGGGGAGGAAGCGGGCGGGAGCCGCTCCGCAGGCGCAGGCGAGTGGGTGGGAAGGAGGGAGGGAGAGAGGGAGAGAGGGAGGAAGGAGGTGAGGCCGGGAAGATGCCACTGCCGGGGGCGGGGCGGGGCCCGGGATCCGGGAGAGGGACTGCAGCGGTGTTTGGTGGGGGCTGGGGCTGCAATGTCACTTATTTGAGGGTCAGGTGTGTATGTCCCAGGCTGGGACTGCCACTTGCTTACATCTTCCCAGTACCACCCAGGGCGCAGGGACCGAGGCGGAGGGCAGGGGACTGCAGTACCGTCCCCGAAGCGGGACGCGAACCGGCAGACTTGGGAGAAGGTAAACAAGGGCCACGCCCCCTGCCGTCGCCCCGCGGGCGCGCACCCGCCGCTCCGGCCGCAGCCGGTACATTTCCACTCTCCCAGCGCTTCTCCCCCGCCGGACTCCCGCGCAGCCCCAGAGGGGAGACTGCCCCCGACCCCAGCCCGCGCCCCGTACGCCGGAACTGCACACCCGGCATACTCACCTGGAAAGGGTGTCCCCCGCCCCTCCAAAACACTGTTTAATTTGTGCAGAGCCTCCGCGCCGGGGAGCTGAGCATGCTGCCCCCGCGTGCAGCGCCCGCGTGCACCCAGCCCGGAGAGGGGGCGACAGGGCGGAGGCGGTGGCCCCCGGAAGGTGTCTGGGACCGGACCGGCTGCACGTGAGCCCAGCGCGGAGTCATGTGCACCGGCTCAGCCCGGTTCGGCGGCCGGACGTGCTGCGTATCAACAAAATGAAACTCAAGGCGACAGGAGGGCAGATAGCTCTGGGTCCTCCGAACCCCCGTCTCCGGCAGAACGACCTCCCCTCCGCTGCGGTCTCCCGCCGCAGCCCCTCCGCGCGGCCGGAGCCCGCGGGGCAAGTTGCAGCCCTGGCGCGCCCCCGCCCGCCCGCGCCCCCTCACCGGCCCGAGGGCGCTTTGCCGCAGTCATTAATAAAGAAGGTCGCCAAGCTCACCCTTCCAAAAGTTGTTGTTGCATGCGCCCCTCTCAGCCTCCCCGCAATGTACTCTTTAAAACATGACTGACCAACATGCGCAATCTCTCTCCCCGGTGCTGTGCATCCCCCCCCCCCCCCCCGCGCCCTGGCTTCCTAGAACAGGCAGCCAGCAGGAGAGAGAGGGAGCGAGCGAGCAAGAGAGAGAGCGCGAGCGAGGGAGCGAGGAGCGCTGGCAGATCTGTTGCAAAAACATAAAATAACGCCGTGGAGATGCGCAGGGCCCATCGCTGGGGGCAGGATCTTACCTTCCTCCGCGGTGCCCTTCTGAGGGGCGCTGCCCTGGACTACGCGCCGCGGCGGGGGCCGGCGCTGGAAGGATGCTCCCGAAACCCGGAGCTCCTGGGGCCGGCGCGGGCGGGCGGGGGGCGCGCATCCATCCGGGGTCGCGGCGAGGGAGGCTGCCGGGCCCTCGGCGTCCCCGGCCCCGCACCCCTGCTGGGGCGGTCAGCCCGCTGGACGTAAGCCCTTGCCGCTAGGAATGGGCACAAAGTAACTCCATGGACGCTACTCACCCCCCTCCCAAAAAAATAGCCTCCAACTGCGATGGCCGCGGTCGGCACCATTCACCAATCCCCCTGTGTATGTTTCTGTTTCTTTTTAAACCAAGACTTCCTTGTGATCTCTTTAGAAAAAAAATGTGTTGGGGTGGGGGTGGGGTGGGGGCGGGCGGGAGGAGCGAGGGAGGGGGAGTAGCCACTTTTTTCTTATTCACTCGGATCTCCACTCCTGACACCCCCCCCCGTCTCCCGCCCCACCCCCCGCCCGGTTGTTTGGCTCCGGCAGCGGGTCCAGGTAGGGTTGCAGGCCTCGGGGGAGGGGGGGGGCGGGGAGGGTGCTCTGCCCGGCTGCCCGTCTGCCTGCACCTCGGGCCCAGACTCCCCATGGGCTCTGGGGCGCCCCCAGCCCGCCCTGTCCCCAGGGCCGGGCCCGAGCGGCGGCTGCGCCCGTGCAAGTCCCATCAGGTCTGCTCACACTTCACACACTCACACACATACCCCGCCCCTCCACTCTCTCACACTTTCTGCTCACACCCCGCCCCCTTCGAGCCCCAGACCCGGGCGGCGCCCCCCGCAACCTTAAAAAAAAAAAAAAAGCAAGCTTATACTTAAAAAAATCTTTTGGCGCCATATTAATGACGTACTTAAAATTTGCCATTTCTCCCTGCGTCAAAAAGACGTTTCTTTGCAAATAACAGCCTGAAGGCGACACTCGCGGAGGGAACGAGGTTTGCACCGAGCACCCCGCCTCCCGGGGCTCCAGCGCTGGAAGACCCTCGCCCTAGGCCCTGCTCCCGAATCTCTGGTTTAAAAATGCGAACCGAATAAATCGCGTGGCGCTCTGCAGCGCCAGAAGTGAGCAGAAAGTGCTGGCAGGAGCGGAGGGGAGGGGCACGCGCGCGAGTCTGGGGGAGGGGGCGCGTCCCTTCTCCCCCACCCACAGCAGATGGAAACTAACATCCCGGGCGGGGGAAACTTGAAATTGCCGGCGACCTCAGGAAGGAGGGGCCGTCCGTGGAGAGGGTCCCTCTCGGGTTCGTTGCCCCCCTCCCCCGTTCGGGTGCCTACAGGCTCCCAGCTCTGCCCCGCATTTCCGGGGGGTGGGGAACGCAGTGATGGGTGGGTGGGTAGCTGCAAGTCTCGGCCCCAGTAGGAGTTTGCCCCGAGGTGTTCCCTTCCCCCCTAGCTCGTCCTTCCCATTCCCCCTAAAGGGTTAAAAACCGAGGGGGCTACTTCCAAGGGCTGGCACTTGGCGAGGAAGCGGGGCGCCCCTCTCCCCACCCTTCGCCTCCTCGCCCCTCCTCCTCCGGCTCCACTTCCCGACTTGACCTTGTGGTGCACAAACAGTGCGCTCGGATCCTCGCAGTTTCTGGAAGAAGCGCTTGCGCTCGCCAGGCAGGCGGGCTGTCGGGCGGCTCGCGGGCGGTGGCGGGGCCTTGGGTCGGTTCCCAGAGCCGCGGGCCACACCCACCCAACCCGCTGCGCCCGCGGTGCTCACCTTCTCTCGAGGAAGGAGCTGCGCTAGCCTCCTGGATGGGGAGGTGTCGGGGGCAAGCTGCAGCCTTCTCCCAATGCTCCCAATTGGGGAGAGGGTGGTCTGGTCTCAGGCGGGGTTTGTTGGGGAGACCTGGGAACCTGGTTCAACATCCCCAAAGATCGTTGCCAACTTTTCCTTCCCCCTCCCTTTTGGCTGCCCCTCAAAGATGATCCAATAATTTTTGCAACTCACCTTTGGCTTTGAAGGCACATGGGTGAGTTGTGAACTGGGACAGGAACCGCCTTCCCTCTCCGAGACTGAAGGTTGTTTATCCTTCCTTTCTTTCCCTTCCACCCCCTTCTATGGAAAGACAAATACTCAATTTACATAAGATGACATTTATGTGACACTTAAAAAGATTCCCCCATGGAATGTTGTGAACACATTTGCTTATAGGAGAAATAAATCTAATAATAAACTTCTAACAGCACAAATCCTCTGACGGGTTAAATGGTCTACACAACAAAGAGGAAGATGGTGAATGTGGAAATAAGCCCTTTCTGCAACAAGAAAGAAATATGAGCTCAAAGGGAGTCCCAGAAGCGTTTCTCTTCCTTGGCCTTCTTTCACAAAGTCTGGGAAGGCTTGTTTGGCAAGACTGAGGAACTGGGGTACCACCTCCAGACCTGACTCTAGCTCTGAGTTGGTAGGATTTTCCCAAGCCTAAACTCAGTGCCAGAAAACAGATGTCACAAGCTGTTAGCATGTAACAAAAATGGTCAAATACCTGGATTCAAATCCTGGCTTTGCAGTTGAGAAGCTACTTGATGTGGGCAAGCGCATTCATCTCTCTGGGTCTCTTTCTTCTATAGAATAGGATGGTTGGAGAGTTCCTGAAGCCGTGTGTATATATACATATATGTATATATGTTTGCATACATTCTATATGTGTAAAGCAGGGGCCTGGCTCAGAGTGCACAGTGCACATTAGCACTTTCCCTGGTGTTTGTGTTTTGGAAGGGTGAATATGCTCCCTGAAAGCTCTTAACACTGGAAATACTGGAGAACAATGATTTCTATCTTGTCCTCTATGATGACATATACAAGATCTCCCAGTTAGGGCAAAAAGAAGTAGAAGAGAAAAAACTGTGCTAGATGGTAGGCTTCATGGTCAAGGTCCAGATGGCAGTCTTAACCACACATCTGAAGTGGGAATGGAGGCACCAATTTACAGTGGCACAGTCCAAAGGAAGCACTCTGGGTCTAGATATAGCGGGTTTACATACAGGAAAGGACTGGACAGGCTCCTCCTCTTAGCCATCAAGATCCTGTGAGCCTTGGCAGGCAGTTATAAAATGACCTAGAGAGATGGAAGAGGGCGAAGATGACCATCTCCTGTGCTGTGCACTATGCCAGTCATCCCATTTCATCCTCAGAAAAATCCCATTTTATCTATTCAGAAAGGTTTCATGACTCACCAACAATCACACGAGCTAGGAAGTGGTGGCAGAGTTGGCACCTGGTTTGGATGCCCCCAAGATTATGTGTTGTCCATTTTACCATGCTGCCAGAATTAAAAGGTATGAGAATTATTAGTTTGATTGGGGATGGGGGCCTGACTGCTGTAACACCAAGAAAGAATTTTATGGGTAGCACTTTGCCTCTAAGGTGGTTCCCTGAATTTGGGTGAGACACAGGTCCCCTAAGGAGTCCTTGGAAGGTACTTCTTGTTTAGGACTGGAAGCTCCATCAGAATCCTTGCATTCCTGCTGCTCTCTGCTACTGTTTAAGGTTAACCTTGATAATGTTTACAGAATAATAGGAAAGGAGATAATTATAACTCTTTAATCTTTAGTAAAAGTCTCACAAATCATGAACTTACTGCAGAAAAAAAAAAGAGAAGAAACATAAAAGTTCTAGGAGATGTAATTATTCATTTTTTTTTCAACAAATGTTTACTGAGTGCCACCTGTATACCAGGTACCATTCTAGGGGCTGAGGACACAGCACAACAGTGGCAGACAAAAATGCCTACTCCCATGGAATTCACTTTCTAGTGGAAGGAGATGCACAATTTTTTTAAGTGAAATATGATATTTGAAGGTGAGTAAGTGCTGTTCAGAAAAATTAAGTAGGAAAGGGGGATAGGGAACGTGGGCATGCAATTTAAATAGAGTCCTCAGGGAAGAGCTGACTGAGAAGGTGGCTTTTGAATTAAAGGAGGTGAAGGAATGAGCTGTGAGGGCTTATGGGAGAAGAGCATTCTAAGGCACGGGTTCTTAACATGGAGTCCGCAGACACTCTCCTCCAGAGATCTGTGTATAGAATTCACAGAGTCTTGACTTCAGATAGGGAAAAAATGTTATCTTTATTTTCACGAATTAACATTTGGCATGCTCTTCAATTATGAATGCAGACAGCAAATCACAGTGCTATTAGCAGCACCTGTGATGTTGTTGCTAGTAGAAATCAGATATTTTCATAGCACATTATAGTTGCTGCAAATATCTTAAAATATCATTACAGTTATCACTACTTCATAATTATGCTGCTAGCTCTTGTAATTTAATGAATTAATAAGAAACACATATATTACTCTATTACACATTTTAAAAATATTTTGAGAGTTGTATTTCAGCATAATTGGTTTTCTTTATAATTTATGAAACTTATTTTATGGATTTAAAGATACTGTAATCAGAAGGAATCCATGGGCATTACTAACTGCCATAGGGGTCCCTGGCACAAAGTAAAAGAAACCACTGTCTCCACCATTTGCGGTCTCCAGCAAATGCAGAGGTCCTGAGGTAGGAAGATGCTTATTGTGTACATGTAGAAGAAAGAAATGATATAGGCCATTGTTAGGAATTTGGCTTTTGCTAGGAGTACTAAAGATGGTTTTGAGCTGAGGAGTGACATAATCTGACACTGGATTTACAGGTTACTTTGCTGTCCTATGGAGGACAGACTGAAAGCGGAAAGGCTGAAGCTGGAAGACAGGTGAGGAGGTCACTGAAATAAACCAGGTAAGAGATGATGTTAAAGTACACTAGAGTGGTAGCAGGGGAAGTGGTCAAAGTCAATATATTTTATGAAGATAGCTTTGACAGGATTTGTTGATGAGGCATGAGAAAACAAGAATTCAAGGATGACTAGAGTTTTGTCTTGAACCAGTGGAAAAACAGAATTGCCATTAAAAGATATGTGAAGACTATGGAAGGAGTAGATTCGGGGGAGGATAAGGAGCTCAGCATTAAGACATAGTAAGCTTAAGATACCTATTAGATGTCCAAGTGTAGCCATCCTATAGGCAGTTAGAAATGGTAGCCTCAGCTCAGAGGTAGGTTCGGGGCTGAAGGTATCTTTTGAGAAGGGTCAGCAGGTGGCTGGTATTTAAAGCTATAAGACTGTTTGAAATCACTAAGGAATTGAGTGTAGAAAGAGAAGTCCAAGGACAATGCCCTTGGCCACTACAAGGTTAAGAGGTCTGGAAGATGAAAAGGAATCAGTAAGATGTTGTTAAAAAAGAAATATTCAGACATTTCTCCAAAGAAGAAATATAAATGGCCAAAAAGCACATGAAAAGATGCTCAATGTTGCTCACCATTAGGGAAATACAGATCAAAGGTGCAATACGGTACCACCTCACATCCAATAGGATGGCTACTATTTAAAAAAAAAAAACAGAAAATAACACGGGTTGGCAAGGATGTGGAGAAATTAGAACACTTGTGCACTATCATTGAGAATATAAAATAGTACAGCCACTGTGGAAAACAGTATGGCCATTCCTCAGAAAATTAAAAATAGAATTACCATATGATCCAGCAATTCCATTTCTGGATATATATTCAAAAGAATTGAAAACAGGGTCTTGAAGAGATTTGTGTACTTGTGTTCATAGTAGCATCATCCACGATAACTAAAATGTGGAAGCAACCCAAGTGTCTGTTAATGGATGAATGGGTAAAGCAAAATGTGGTATATACATAGAATGGAATATTATTCAGCCTTAAAAAGGAAGGAAATTCTGCAACATGCTACAACATGGATGCACCTTTAGGTCCTTATGCTAAGGGAAATAAGCCAGTCACAAAAAGATAAATACTGTATGATCCACTTATGCGAGATACCTAGAGTGATGAAATTCATAGAGACAGAAAGAACAGTGTTTGCCAGGGGCTGGAGCAGGGAGGGCAGATGGGGACTCATAGTTCAACAGGTACAGTTTCAGTTTTGCAAGATGAAAGAGTTCTGGAGATGGAGGGTGGTGACAGTTGCACAACAGTGTGAATGTACTTAATATCATTGAACTGTACACTTAAAAATGATTAAGATAGTGGGGCGCCTGGGTGGCTCAGTCGGTTGAGCATCCGACTTCGGCTCAGGTCATGATCTCGCAGTTCGTGAGTTCGAGCCCCGCGTTGGGCTCTGTGCTGACAGCTCAGAGCCTGGAGCCTGCTTCCGATTCTGTGTCTCCCTCTCTCTCGGCCCCTTCCCCGCTCATGCTCTGTCTCTCTCTGTCTCTCAAAAATGAATAAACGTTAAAAAAAATTAAAAAACAATGATTAAGATAGTAAAATTTATGTTATGTGTATTTTATCACAATAAAAAAATTGGGGGAGGGGTGCCTGGCTGGCTCAGTCAGTGGAGCATGGGACTCTTGTGTGTTTGAGCTCTACTGTTGGGTGTAGAGATTCCTTAAAAATAAAATATTTAAAAATAATAAAAATAATTTTTTTTTAATTGGGGGAAAAAAGTAAAAAGAAAGCAGTGGCATCCAGAGAGATAGGAGGAGTGTCTTAGAAGACAAGATAAGAGTGTTTCAGGAGGGAGGAAAGCTCTATGTGCAAAGCTACCAAGAGGAATGAGGTTAGATACAGACTGACGATCATTAGTTTCAGCCATGTTGAAGTCACTGGTGATACTGATAAGAGCCACATCAACACACTGGCATAAGTGAAAGTTTGACTGAGTGGGCTCAAGAGAGAGTGGGAAAGTTTATAGTTGTTATACCTTGTTCCAAGATTCTACTTGAAAATGAGAAGTCCTCTGTATATGTATGTTTATAGAAATAGATAATCATGTATCTGTAGGAATTCAATGCAAATGATTTTTATTGAGAGTCTTCCAGGTACTAGGCATGTTTAATGGATTCTACAGATAACTGAGAGAAAGAAAACACATTAACTGCCTTCCAATATTTCACAAGAGTTCATAATCTAACAAACTTTGTGGACACAAAGTGATGTATATGGCTAAATACACACAGTCAGACCCAGCATCAATTTTTTCAGTGTATGCCTAAAACTGTGGATTCCACATTCATATGGTCTTAGGATAGAGTCCTGTCCCCACCATTCACCAGCTCTGTGACTTTGTACAACCTCTGTGTGCCTAAGTTTCCTCCTCTGTAATTAGGGATGCAATAATTTCCAAACTTCAGTGTGCCTGGTATGCTTGTTAAAAATGGAGATTTCTGGGAGTGCCTGGCTGGCTCAGTCAGAAGAGTTTGCGACTCTGGATCTCAGGGTCATGAGTTCAAGTCCCATGTTGGGTGTAGAGATTACTTAAAGAAATAAAACTTAAATTTCTTTAAAGTTTTATTTATTTTATTTTTGAGACGGGCAGGGGGTGGGGCAGAGAGAGAGGGAGAGAGAGAATTCCAAGCAGGCTCTGTGGAACCTGACGCAGGGCTTCATCTCACAAACCATGAGATCATGACCTGAGCAGAAATCAAGAGTCTAATGCTCAACTGACTGAGCCACCCAGGAGCCACTCCCCACCAACCCTCAAATTTTTTAAAATGTGGATTTCCAGGTGCCTGGGTGTCTCAGTTGGTTAAGTGTCAGACTTTGGCTCAGGTCATGATCTCTCAGTTCATGAGTTTGAGCCCCGCATCTGGCTCTCCGCTGTCAGTGTGGAGCCTGCTTTGGATCTTCTGTCCCCCTCTCTCTCTGCCCCTTTCCTGCTTGTGCTGTCTCTCTCTCTCTCGGTCTCAAAAATAAATAAACATAAATAAAATAAAATAAAATAAAATAAAACAAAACAAAATAATAAAATAAAAATAAAACGTGGATTTCTAGGCTTTATCCCTAAAGGTTCTCAACGGGCAGGTCTGGGGCAAGTCCCAAGGATATGCATTTTTTAATAAGTACCTGGTCATGCTTGATGCCCTTGGCCTTGAACCACACTTTGTAAGCATTGGCCTGGCACTCAGTAATTGCTCATCAGACAATAGCTGTTCTTCCGGGGGTCCCTACTGGGAACAAAAGTTCTAATCCCTTGTGATTTATATCCAGAACCACAGGTCCAGCATACCCTAAGCACCCTAAATGTAGAAAAGAGCATGAGAATCATTCAACATTTATTTGTTGAATGCTTACTCTGTTCTAACAGTGTTCAAGGGCTGGAGAGACAAACAATATATGACTCAATAATTTGTTTGAGTCATCAGGGTAGGCAGAAGCCCCACATGAAGTTAGCCACACTCTCCAGCAGCCAAACTGTATCAGGTGAGAAGTCCTATGTTCACTCACTAGCTGCTTAAGGCAGTACTTGTACAACAATAACATGAACGTGAATCACCTGGGTTCCTGTTTACATGAAGGTTCTGATTCATTAGGTTTGGGGCAGGGCCTGAGAATCTGCATTTCTAACGGGCTGTTAGATGATTTGGATGGTGCCAGTCCATAGATGATACTTGATGTAGTAGAGTTAGGAAAACTGGATCACAATACTTGTCCTAACATTAGAGTTCCTGGAGACTTTCTGCAAATCCTAAAGGGACAAAATGAAATCTGGGAAGATCACACATGTGAGCTTTGCTCACCCTTTCTTCCATCTCCTCTGTTTCTGGAATCTGATCCTCACCCTCCCAAATATAGTCAGTGCTACTAGGTGACCTCCTCTAAGGGAGGGTGAACATTCATTCTCTTGGTCATTCAGTAAATATTTCCTGGCTGCCTACTCTGTGCCAAGCCCTATGCAAAGCGCATAACTTGGCATTCAAGAGAGGACAGATCCAGCAGCTCTGCCTCCTAGGCTCCAGGCAGGGGCTGCAGGTGGGGTTTGGGCAGATAGGAAAACTGCCCAGGGCTGCATCTGTGGCTTAAGACACTGCCCTGGCAAGAGCCAGCCTTGCTACTTTCTGTGGTGCTACAAACACATGCCTGGGAGAAGCACCCCTCTGGAGCCTTTGCCAGCTGGTTTAGAGATGGTACTGACCAGCCGTAGGAGATGTCTGGATGATGTGCCAGCCTGGCCACCTGTCTCTTCTCAGACTCTCAGACACAGCCCAGTGGCCACAGATGGCAGAAGGCAAAGAAGATCCCTGGGGCTTCTAAACACTTCCCCAGAAACTGGCAGCAGGCAGTAACTCCGGCCAAGTCAGGGGCCAGCTTGACCAGACACTCATCAAAGTGTGAGACTCCCCGCGTGGAGCTGAGGGACCCGGCTCTGTCCAAGAACCATCAAGAACCAAAGGCGCTGGCTCCAAGTCAAGTTGAACAGGGAAAGCAAAACCCTTTCCTTTTCCCCTAGGGTTTCTCTCTTTCTTTCTTTCTTTCTTTCTTTCTTTCTTTCTTTCTTTCTTTCTTTCTTTCTTTCTTCCTTCCTTCCTTCCTTCCTTCCTTCCTTCCTTCCTTCCTTCCTTCCTTCCTTCCTTTCTATTTTTTTATGTTTATTTATTTTTGAGAGAGAGAGAGAGAGAGAGAGAGAGAGAGAGAGAGAGAGACAGGCAGAGCACAAGCTGGGGAGGAGCAGACAGAGAGGAAGACACAGAATCTGAAGCAGTTTCCAGGCTCTGAGGTGTCAGCACAGAGCCCGACATGGGGCTCAAACACACGAACTGCTAGATCATGACCTGAGCTGAAGTCTGACACTTAACCGGCTAAACCACCCAGGTTCCCCTTCCATAGGGTTTCTGATAAATGAAGCAAATCTCCCTTCATCTGGCAGTCTTACAAAGACCCTTCCCATGGATTTACTGATGAATTCGTAGCCATGCTGGAAGTAACCTGGTTTTATTAGAAATAGCATGCATTTAACAAGCACCTATACAAACAAGGCTTTATCTTAGGACAGTGAGTTCCAGGTTCAGATCCTATTTTAGAGGGGTTTTGGCCCATTTAGGAAGACAAATCCTTAAGTATATGCAGGATGGGCAAGCTATCTGGGGAGCCTGTGGGGTGGAATAATACAGAAAGGTTGAGAAGGGTCTGGAGATGGACCTGCGTATAGATAAAAATTTTGATGAGTTGGGGGGGGGGTGGGGAGAATGATACAGAGAGATGAAATGTGTCTGTCTGGTTCACAGCAGTGCAGTGGGGGCATAGAACATGATGCTAATAACTGGTTCTAGGGTTCCTTCTGAGAGAGAACTGCCCTTTGTACAGGAAAATATACTAGTAAGCTGGTTGAAGATGAAAGGTGAGAATCACCAGTTGCCCCAAGTTAGAAGTAGGAGATGAGAACATGCAGTCTACTTCTAGGAATCTACCCCAGAGAGACCCTCTGATGTGGGCACAAGAAGATCTGTTTAAGATATCATTAGAGGGGCGCCTGGCTGGCTCCGTCGGTAGAGCACGAGACTCTTGATCTCAGGGTCATGAGTTCATGCCCCACATTGGGTGTAGAGGTTACTTAAAAAAATAAAATAAAATAAATCTTTGGGATGCCTGGGTGGCTCAGTCAGTTGGTCATCCGACTTCAGCTCAGGTCATGATCTTATGGTTCATGGGTTCGAGCCCTGCCTCACGCTCTGTGCTGACAGTTCGGAGCCTGGAGCCTGCTTCGGATTCTTAGACTACCTCTTTCTCTGCCCCTCCCCTGCTCACGCTCTCTCTCTCAAAAGTGAATAAACACTAAAAAAAATTTTTTAATAAAATATAATATTTATTTTATTATTATTTTTCTAATGTTTATTTATTTTTGAGAGACAGAGTATGAGCAGGGGAGGGGGAGAGAGGGAGAGGGAGACACAGAATCCAAAGTAGGCTCCAGGCTCTGAGCTGTGAGCACAGAGCCCGACATGGGGCTCAAACCGACAAGCCATGAGATCGTGACCCGAGCTGAAGTTGGACGCCCAACCAACCAAGCCACCCAGGTGCCCCTAAAATACAATCTTTATAAAGAAAAAAGAAAAACTGGAAATGGCTTGAATGTCCATCACTAGAGCACTGGCTAAATAAACCACAGTCAAAAAGAAGGCAGTGGGGTACCTGGGTGGCTTAGCTGGTTAAGCATCTGACTCTTGATTTCTGCTCAGGTCATGATCTTGCAGTTCATGGGTTGGAGCTCTGAGTCAGCCTCTGCACTGATAGTGTGGATCCTGCTTGGGATTTCTCTCTGTGCCCTTCCCCTGCTAGTGCACTCTCTCTCTCTCTCAAAAATAAATAAAAACATTAAAAAAAAAAAAAAGAAGGCAGCAAAGAAAGAAGCATTGTGTGGTTTTGTGTGTTTGATGTGGAAAAAGTTCTAATAAAAGTGTTAAGTGAAAAGCAAGTTTCAGGATATACAAATATCAGATCATTATGCTGTACACGTGAAAACAAAAAGCAAGTTTCGGGGTAATATGTATAAGATCTTATCTGCATTAAAAAACACCTTAAAAAGTCTACATTTTTATCTGAACATAGACACACAGACATACATAATTTCATAGAGAAAACAAAGCATCTGAAAGATACTCATCAAATTGTTGATGAGTTGCCTGTGTTGTAGTGTAGGAAGTGAAGTTGGGAAGAGGTGAAGGGTTAACGTAGGAATTGTGAAGATGAAGAGGAAGAGTCAACCCCATGGTTGTTGAGGAAGCCCTAAGAAGTCCTTTGCATTTACTATAGGTGCTTAGAATTCTCCAGAGACAAAAGAATCATGGGGGTGGCAGGACATGTTTTCCCAGCCCAACCATGGACTGCATTGTCCAGGAAGCCTGCCCTCTGGTCTAGCCCTCTGGTCTAGCCCCATTGCTGACTCCTGGTGGCCTGGGGCCTGTTTGGCCCTCTTTGGGCCCCAGCATTAGGGTCTCTCTGGGATTCTAAGTTCATTCCAGAGCCTTCTCATGGAGACTGAGCTCCAGCAGGGGCATGGAAAAGCTCCACTTGGCCTTTGGCCTGCTGGGACTTAAACATGGGCCAGGCTGCGACTGGGAATCAGTGTGAGAAAGGAGGTTTCTGAGCATCATGGCCTCCCTCCTCTGACAGATGGACTACCATTTCTTCCCAGAACATTTGGCTTGAGGATACCTGGCCCAGCTTGGTTCCTCAGGAAACAAATGTGGGGATTATTCATTACCTGTTGGGCTCTAAACAGTTAATGAAACCCACTGAGTGAGGGCTCTGGACTAGGAGGCAGAAGTGGAGACTGCTTCAGGCTAGGACTTGGGCTCTGGGCCCACAGGATGTTGGTGTGAGCTGTGCACAGGTGCAGATACAATTCCTACGGTTGGTCTAGGCTAGCTTCAGTTTACAGAGATGTGTTAGATGAAGTCCCTGTCCTGAGGATACCACAGGATGGAGGAGGGGCATTAATTGGATTTGGATGGGGTCAAGTATGTGGATAGAATCTAGCCTCAGCGTGGAACCAGAAGCAGCAAGGGCAGCTGGCCCTGAGATGCTTCACTCCAGTCAAGGCTTCGTTAATGGTGTCCTGGCTTTGACCAGCTTCCCACTGCTGGGAAGTGCTCCAGAGTCCAAGGTGGTTGCCTTGGGAGCCTCCTGCAGGCACTAGTGAGCAAGCTGTTCTTCCCTTATGGCTGTGGACAAAGTGACTTGTGAGCCTGGGGTGGCCTTAGCCACTGTAACTGGTGGACATCCAGGACCTGCAGCTCTGGCAGGTGGCAACCTCCTTCAAAATGTACTAGATCTCCAGCCAGGGCCCTGGGGAGAGACTTGGACAGGAATTGGCCCTGGATGCCTGTGCAATGGACATGCTTGGAAACAAGGGAATTCTTGTCAAGCTGATCCCCAGCTAGGCCAGCTCCAGGCAGATTATCCACCTAATACAGTTCCTCTAGGCTCTAGGAAAGTTCTACAGAAGAAGGAAAGCCTGTAGACACTGGCATCTAGCTGGGGCAAGAGAGGCAGATTCCTAAGGGGCAGAAGGGACTTCCCTGAAGACCCTCTGTCATTGGGCATCTAGCTGCTTACTTTTCTGATCCCCAGCTGCCCTTAGAATTCAAGGAATGGCACACAGCTCTTAAGTGTCTAGTCTGCTGGCTGTCCAGGCTGGGAGGGCATGCCCAAGGAACAGCAGGTACCATTCTTGCTCTGGAAAACCTCACAGCTCAGGTGGGGAGGTGAGATTCCTAGATTGGAAACAAGATGGGTTAGGGCATGAATCAGTGTTCAAGTGTCCACTTTGGCCATGTGTGTGCACATACTCACAAGGTGTGAATGAGCCAGGAAGGATTCACTATGTGGGAGCAGAAGAAAGACTGTGTGCATATGTGCATTTGTGTGTACCCATGCTCATGTGTACGTGTGTGTTGCGTGTCTGCATGTGTCCAGATACACCTAATGTAGCCTCTCTAGAGTCCCCATCCTCTGTGCTATTTGCGTAGACAACCTAAAAATAATTTCCATTTAACTTTAGGATTTGTTATTCAAGGCATAAGATGCTTGCCCAGCAGATACAGTTTTCTATCTACACTTTATCTGAGATCAAGTTAAAATGGGTCTGCATTATTTATACACAGGATGGCTAGTGAGCAAAAAGCAGACTAGAACAGCCTGGATTTGGCTGGTAAGTCCATATAAAAACGATCCCTACGTTGATAACAAAACTGGACAGTGTGCATAGGTTGGCAGTGATGGCATCAACAGCGATGATGACAATGATGAAAAAGGGCCCAATGTGGTTACCAGGGGTATGAACAACCCTGTATCTCACCCACACATGACATAGAATTGGGCACATGGCAAGCAGTCATGAATATTTATTCAATTTATTTGTAGGTGTTTAGAAGGAATGTCCACATATGTGACACATATAAAAATATGGAGCTAGATGACTGATAATTCATCACGTACAGAGGACTATCAAATGATAGATTGAGTTTAAAAATTAGTTTATTGGACCCATGGCTGGGGGATCATACAATTATCAGATTGAATGATGAAAGCCATGGAGGAATGATAGGTTGATAAATAACTTGTTGATACTTGATAAAGGGGTAAGAAGGGAGATACTTTGTGGCCAGGTGACAAAGTTAGTAGATCCATGGTCAAATCCAAATAGGTAGATAGATAGGTGAACAGAAATGTAGCAATGGAGTGAGAGGAAGATAAGAGGATGAGCGAGATACTGCAGTGGGCAGAATAATGCCCTCCCAAAATGTTTATGGTGTGCTTTCCATAACCTGGAATATGTTACCTTACATGGCAAAAAGGACTTTGCAAACATGATTAAATCAAGGGCCTTGAGATGGAGACATTACCCTGTATTACCCAGATGACCTCAGTCTAATCATATGTCCTACCCATGACCTCTCTTTCAGCATGCCCCAGCCTCCTCTGCCTTCTTTTCAGTTCTTGATCATACCAAGCTCACTCCTACCTCAGGGCCTTTGAACTCACTGTTGCCTCTGTCTGCTGCTTTTTGCCTCTCAGATCTCAGCTCAAATGAGTGTTGCCTCCCTGCTTCCAGATTTTTGTCCTGAAGCCTTGAGCACACTCCGTTCCTGGGGACTGGGCTGGTGCAATGGGATGTCCCAGCTCTTAGCCTGCCCTGGCTGGCACTATCCCCAGCCCTGGGTCCTGCCCAAAGCTGCGGGATGGAGCAGTGTGCATGAGTCATCGAGTCACAGACACAGTCCCCTTGTTGGAGGGACCTGAGAAGTTATGTTGTGGCAAACTCTTAGAGCCAATGGCCAGATTGAAAGGGAAGGTTAGGAATTTCCCCAAGTTATTCAGGCTCACAAGAGGCTGGGAGGGGGCTGGACAGTAGAAGAGCTGGGAGTGGCCTGTGGGGATGATGCTATAACCTCTCTGTGGACTGCCCTGTTCCCACCCAAGCTAGAACAGGCTGTAGAGGAGTAGATGACATGCCCCAGTCTGAAAGGCACTCATTTCCCCTCAACTATTCCTTCAGTCACCTCTCTGTGACTGAGCACCCACGGTGTACCAGGAACTGTGCTGCCCTACTCCAGGCCAGGCCCTGCCCTGAAGGAACTTGCAGTCTAGTCGGGAAGGCAGGCTGGCATGCAGACCTTACCGATTGACTGGACAAGAGCTCGCTGTCAGGGCTCACAGAGAAGCCACCCTTGGCTGCCTGTATGACGGCATTGACCGGACTAGCTAGAAGGGCATTCCAGGCAGTAGAATCAGCCTGGTGTGTTAGTTTTCTAGAGCTGCCATAACAAAGCAGCACATGCTGACTGGCTTAAAACAATAGAAAATTGTTCTTTCACAACTCTGGAGGCTGGAAGTCCAAAATGAAGGTGTTGACAGGGCCAGGCTCCCTCCCAAGCCTCAAGGGGGAGGATACTTCATTGCCTCTTCTAGCTTCTGGTAGCTCCAGGCATTCCTTGGCTTGTGGCTGCATCCTTCTGATCTCTGCCTTCATCTTTACATGGTCTCTTCCTTCAGTGTCTGTGTGTCTCCACATGTGCCTGTGACTGTGTCCCAATTCCCCTCTTCTTATAAGGACATCAGTCATATTGGCTTTGGGCCCACCCTAATGACTCATCTGAACTGGATTATATCTGCAAATAGCCTATTTCTAAATAAGGACATACTCACAGGTACTAGGGATTAGGACATTTTTGGTGGGACACAATTCAACCCGTAACAGTCAGTGAAGACTTGCAAGGGCCTGGAGCTCAGGACCAGAGCACTCTGCTGCTTGCTGTTTCATCACAAGCTTTGTACACGTTTCCCCTGGGGGCGGCTCACTGGTTCATACACCTGTTAGCATGTCTCCACCTACAGACTTGCTCCCAGCTCCCCCCATCTCGACAGCTTTTCCATCTCATGCGTCAGACTTGTCTCTGTAGGAAATCTTTCTCTGATTTCTGAGATTCTCAGTCTGTCCTCTTCAGCTTCCTCCCCACCCCATGCCAAGCCTAGCATCAGGAAGCCAGAGGCTTTGAGTCTAGCCCTTCAGCTATTTCCATATTCCCCTCAACACCATCTCTGCCCAGGCTTCTGACCGAGCCTGGGTGTCCCTGTGATGGGGGAGGCAGAGCTCTGACTTCCGCACCAATGGCCCTAGCTGTTGAATTGTCCCCTTTGCTTTGGCCACACTGCATCTGCTAGGAGCTCCCTGAGAGTTCTGAGGTGTCCCCACTTCCAACACTTGGGGCCCTATGAAGGCCACTTGGCCCCTACAGTGAACAGGGCTGTAGCGGAGCACTGCCTAGCTGACTCAATTTGAGGGGCTCACAAAGGGCTCCCTGACCCAAAGATCTCTCTCACTTAACTGCCCAGGCTCAGAAATTCCACCATGGGCAAGTCTGACAGCATCCACCCCTAATGAGGACAAGTATCCCTTCCCGGGGAAGGGGGTGGGCAGAGCAGGGAGACTCTCTGACGGGAGTGGCTTAGGCAGGGACTTGCCTCCGAAACCTGGAAATCTGGTGATATTTCACTCAAGTCCTACAGGAGACTTGCCACCCAGGAGCAGGAGGGGCCAAAGAAGACAGGCTATGATGCAGAGCTTTGTCCAGAGCCTGCAGGCTGTACAGTGGGGGGCAGCTGAGGGCAGCTCCAAGCCCAGCCTGACCCAGGCAGAGATGCATTCAGGCCCTAGGATATGAACTAAGCCCAGCCTCTTCCTTCTCTCCTGCCCATTCTCCTTTGTCCTGAACCTCCCCGCCTGAAGACCCAGCCTCTTCGACATACTCCCAGCCACTGGGCTGTTAGTGGCCTTTGGACTGGGGAAGGATTGGGGCCTCCCTCTTGGGCTCCACACCCCTGCTGGCAATCATCAGGAGCAGGGAGAGGCCCAGAGCTGTCACTCCCTGGGCACAGTCCCACAGTGTCCTCAACCGGCCAGTCCTATTCTGCCCTTTCTCCCATGGGGAGGAGCTGGGGGCAGGGCCCCGACCTGGACAGAGGCACTGTGTTGCCAGGGGCCCTTAGTCCCACGTGTGCCCATGGAGCCCACACTGTGTGCGAAGGCCCTGGATGAGGCCGGGCTGCCTGGACTGTTCCTCCTTTCCTGCCAGAGGGACTGAAGGATAGGATGGTGTGGGCTGGGGGGTGGGGGGGGGGGGGATGGGGGTGTTTTGCTCACTACAAGACCCCAAGTCTTCCAGAAAAGTTTCTTTGGAAGGGTGAGCCAGCCATGTCTAATAATGAGCTATTTCAGTTTTGACACAATCAAGTCTAGCTTTAGGCTGCCTAAAATAGCCAAGTATAGAAGCCAAAAATCTGCAAGGATGGTTTGGCTCCTAAGGCCTGGGGTCCAGTGCAGGCCCAGGTTGGGGTCAGGAGGGTAGCCTCAACCCCTGCATCCAGATTCCAGGCCTCAATCTCCACCCCAAGGTACCAGTCCAGGCCTAGCCCATACCAGATCCTGAGGCTAATGAATCCTCTCAAATTCCCACTCTTACCTGTCCAGTTAGTACCCACATGGCAAACATTAATAGAGCACTTTTTAGATTAAGAGCTGTGTGGAGAATTTCATGGTGCCCCAGAGAGGGTAAGGAATGGTCAAGGGTATAGCTAAGTCTGGCTTTGAACCTGCTGCTCATGGGAGAGAAGGCATCTCCAGGCCAGACCTGAGCCTATGTTGGGGGGTCCAGTCAGTAGCCTGGGCAGCTGGGCTGGCCTCTTTGCCCAGGATTATCTACCTGCTGGGTTACCAAGGACAGCCAAGTTGGGGAAACAGCCCCTGTCAAAGGCCTTACTGGCCCCTCTTGGGCTTGCTGAATTCTTTGTTCCCTCTCTCACAGAGAAGGAGGGAAACCAAGCAGTGTGTGTTATGGGCCGCAAGGCTCTGAACCTTGAGCATAGCACCATGCTAGGACGGGGAGCAGCATACAGAGACACTCAGGGGGCACCTTAGGAGCAGAGCCGGCTGCCTTGGCTCAGGAAATAAATGCTCAGCTCCCTCTTAGCAGCAAAATCCTGCTGTGTGTCCTATTTCCTCACCAGGCCCTCAGAGACCATCTGGGGAATCCGTGAGAGCATGATCTGCCTCCGCCAGGGGTACAATCCCCAAGGTCATCAGCCACCAGACTTCTGTGTGTTCTCTGGAGGTCTTTGCACAGCACCGGGAAGAATAGTTTCTCCCTCACCTGACCCTTGACTTCTCTGGGAAGCTCATCCCTCCCTAATGCCCCCTGTGGGCTTCCTGAGTCCCAGAACCTCAAAAGTACAGTCTAACAAAGCTGTTAATGGCCGTTCCACCACTTGGTAGCTATTTGTGAGCAAGATAATCCCTCTGAGCTTCATTTGCCTCACTTATAAAGTAGAAATAATGACAGTCTTTATCTGAAAGGGTCATTGTGAGGATCAAGTAAGATCATCTAGGGGCTGGCACATAGTGACTGTCTAATAAACAAGTGGTATGATTATCATCATTATCTGTGGGTAACCTTCTTTAATCTGCTTCTCTTCCTTTGCTCCTCCTCTTTAGCCCCCTAAATCCATAATTGTCACCTTCCTAGAAGCTTCTCCAGTTTGAAAGGGGTTAGCTGGTCAGGTCCTACTCCCAGGTGAGTGGGAAACAGGGATGTGTGCCTGAGCATTCTGATTGTAGAACCTAGAATGAGTTGTCCACTGACCCAGAACGCTCTCGCTTAGGTCACCATCCACATTCTTAATTCAAGGGGATTTCAAGAATCAGCATTTCTGTGGTAGAAGACACAGCCAAGAAACGGAGAGGGTGAAGGAGTCACTGAAGGCTACACAGCAAGCTTAGGCCAGAGCTGGGCTAGAGCCCCAGGGGACCTGCCATCCAGCTCTCCTCACTGTCTGACTCAACAGCTCTCATTTCTTCAGAAGTCTCACTGGAAACCTTACTCCGGAGCTTTCCTGTTCAGAGAAAGCAGCAAAGTGTAGAGCCAGCCCCCTGGGCCTAGAGCCCTGAACTCCCTGGGCAGACCCACAGGCTGACGGAGACGTTACCGGAGCTGATGATTCAACTTCCTGCCTTTTGAGAGCACCCAGACCACAGAGGTTTTCTTTCTTGGAGGAGGGGGGCATCTCCTTGCCTTGGGCCAGGCAGAGTGGGTCAAGTCTCCACCACAAACCACAGGGACTAGGTGGTGCGTGGGGCAGCCCCTAGGGGGCCATGCTAGAACCCTGGCTGGTGCTTCCTTAAGCCTGTCTCCTCTTTGGGTTAATGATTACCACCTAGGGTGACAAACTATCCTTTTTTTTTTTTTTAAATCTGCCCTGGTGTTAGCACCAAAAACTCCACATCCTGGGAAACCCCTCAGCCCTGGGCAAACCAGAACGGTTGGTTACTTTATTACTACCTGCATTTCAGGAGGACACGACTTCCCACCTCAGTGACGCTGGGAGCATGGGCCCCAGGACAGCACATTCTAGAACAGAGAATTAGCAAACTATAGTCTGAGGACCTGATCTGGCCCTATGCCTATTTTTGAACAGCCCATGAGCTAAGAATAGTTTTTATGTTTTTTAATGGTTGAAAACAAAATTAAAGAAGAATAATATTTCATGACACGTGGAAGTTACATGAAAGTCAAATTTCCGTGTTCATAAATCAAGGAACACAGCCATGTCCATTCACTTATATATCGTCTCTGGTTGCTTTCTTATTACAAAGCAGAGTTGAAGAGCTGTGACATAGACTGTATGGACCCACCGACCACCTCAAAGTCTCAAGTATTTCCTGTTTGACCCTTGACACAGTTTGTTGACCCTGTTCCAGAGGCAGACAGAAGGTAGGAATGCTTGAGGTGCACCAGGTGTAGGTGTGTGTTGAGGGGGCAGTGATGCTTCTGTGAAGAAACTCAGAGCTAGAGGAGAGAGAGAATAGAGGAGGCTTCATAGCACAGCACTAATCCAGGATTTATTGGATTAGCTGTGAGGTGGGGACAAGGTACCGAGTTTCTCTAAGACTCAGTTTGCCCCTTTGCACTGTGGGGTGAAGGTAGGTAGGCTCTGCATCTCTCTGACTTCAGTGCCTCGTCCTCTAAGCTGACACAGTCCTCTCCAATGACTCAGGCACTCCAGGACTTCTGTGTGGCCTAGAGCAGAGCAGGTCCTGCTCCCTCTGGGCCCAGCCCACAGCCTATTTGGCTTTAAGCCACAAATAGCCCACAGCCTGTTTGGCTTTAAGGCAGACCCAGATCCTGTTCCCAGGACTGGAAACTCCATCCTAACTAACTAATATTTCAACAAAGCTTAGGAAGCACCTACTTGTGTGAAAGGTACTTTTAGGGCCTCCTAATACTGGAATGGTCCAAGGAGCCTCTCTTTCCCTTTCTTCCAGTCATTTGAGGTGGGGAGCTCTCCTCCCCAAGAGAGGGTGCAATAGAGCAATTGACTCCACGACCCCTCTTCTTAGATGAACACACTAGAAACCTCTCAAGTGCCAGGTCATGTACTATGTGCTATTAAGCTGAGCCAGCAGGCAGTTGACAATCTGGGAGAGTTTGAACAATGTGGACTCGAGTGAAATTGGACCCAATGCCAAGTCTAAAGTGGGCACCAACTTGACTCCTCTACCACTTCCCTGCCTTAGCCCTACAACAAGATGTACTCCCTTTTTCTCTTTCAGAGGGCTGGGAAAGGAATTTATCTGGTTCATAGAAGGCTTGCAGGGGGCTGACCTCAATGTGGACCTTCGTGACTCCCAGCTAAGCACCTACCGTGGTCTGTCTCGTCTTTTCTGGAGACCTTTGTGCCCTCGGAGCACAAAGCCACCTTCTTCTTCTTTGCCCCTGTCCCTACAGCTCTGGTGGCTGACCTTAATGCATAGGACATCTGAGAACCCAAAAAACTAAGGATCGGGGGAAGGTACTACAGAAACAGATGCTCAATTTCCAGGCTCTCTGAAATTTCTGCTGGGGTTGATTGGGTCAGAGGGGTTATTTATCTTTTTTAAATAAACATTTTAATTGAAATCTAATATTCTTGGAGAAAAGCGCTCAGCTCATAAGTTCACAGCTCCTGTGAACACACCTCTGTAACTATTACCAATGTGACCAAAAACAGCATTACCAGCCCCCCAAACCTTTAGTGCCCTCTGTAAGTTACTGACCCCAGGGATAACCACTATGGTATCCTCTGTCACCGTAGATTAGTGTTGCCTATTTTTGAAAACTTATATAAATGGAATCATATAGTATGTGCTATTTTTATGTCTGGTTTCTCTTGCTCAGTGAGATTCACCCATGTTATTGACTATGAAATAGTTTGCTCAGTTTCATTGCTATTCTCTGTTTTATGAATGTACCACCACTGATTTGTTGATATCATTGTTGATGGAAATTTGGGTTGTTTCCAGCAATAGTACATGTCTTTTGGGACATGTATGTACCCTTGCTGAGTATATGTACTCAGAAGTGGAATTGTTGGGATATCAGACATGCCTATGTTTAGCTTTAAAACATACTTACTTGCTGATAGTTTTCAAAGGATTTTTTAAAAGCTCAGGCTAAAACTTCTATAACTACTTACATTTCTGGGGACCGGTAATGTCCCAACCCATTTCTCAGGCTGCAAACACTTGCCAGCCCAATTCCAAAAATGGTTCACAAATGATGCCCATACACCCATGGGATGTACCCTCCGCCTGCTAACAATTGTGCTTCATGGGCTTATGGGGGACACTGGGGCCTGCAGGACACATGCAATACCAGATCCTTGGCCTATAGGTCACAGAGTCCTGTTTAGGCATCCATGGGACCTGTAGTTTCAGGACCCCAAATCAAAACTTGGGGTCTGACAACTAGGAGGCATATTTGAAGCTGGGACCATCTTATGAAACCCACTTTTTTGACCATGGACAAAAGCAGTAAGGCTCCAGGTAGGTTCAGGCATCCCAATGTTGTCACACAGTGCCATAAGTACAGCAGAGGCCCCATGTGCCTGAGCAGGTCTCTCCACTTGTACCAGGGCCAATCTACCTGTGTAACTGACTTAGCAGCTCAGGGCTGCAGCAGCACTGGCAGGCTGTTCCCAGAGCCTGGTACGGAAGGTCCTCATCTGATTCCTTTCTGAGCAGCTTCTAGTTCATGGGACCCTGATTCCTTCCCACTGGCAACACCTGCAAGGAGAGTTTCTCAGAGGTGGATTATGCCCTCATGTTGCTCTCCCTGGCCCAGATTTTCAATCCTTAGAAGGAACAGAGCTCATTGCATCTCTGCAAGAAACCTCCCTCCATGTCTTACTTGGGAAAGACAGTGGCTTCCTTAAGTCTTGAGCAATGCTTTCCATCACTTTGAAGGACTCATCATTAAGAGCAAACACCATGGTTAGCTTACTAAACATTGTAGGAAATAATGAAGGCAGTACTCACAGCCCCCTTGGGGGAGGCAGGTTGTGAGGAAGTGTGAGAGAGAGCCCTAGAGATATCCTGGAGAAGACCTGGGCCAGTTTGGTTATTACCCTGATGCCAGGAAGAATTTTGTCATGGACCTAGGCTGGGTTTGTTAGCTCTACATGGACAACAGGTGTGCTTGACTAAATATCCTACCAACTACTCCATCAGCCATGTGATCAGGTTGTTTCCAGGCCATACATCCCGTACTGGCTTCTGTGGACTTATTGCTGAGATAAGGAGAGGTTGGGGATGGTACTAGAGTCCCCTCATTCAGAGACCTGGGCTCTTGGTCAATCCTGAGTCCCGCAGGCTGTTGCTCAGTTGTGCCCCTGTGTTCCCATCTACAAAATGGGATAATTTTGTCCATTACGAGGGGGCTCTAAAGAACAATACCAGAGAGAAGGCCCCCTGGTGATTTCATTGTGGACATTCCACAGGAGTTGGCTCCAGGCTGATGCTGAGGCAGGGTGTATGTGGGAGAACCAATTAGAATTCTTTTAGTTTCAAGTTATATGAAACTCATCCAAACTGGCTGAAGCAAAAGAGAACTACTTGTTTGTTTGGTTGGTTGTTTTACATAATGGAAAAATTCAGGGGCTTCAGGCACACCTTGATCCAGGGGCTCAACTATGTCATCCAGACCAGGGCATTGTTAATTTCTGCTTCCTTAAGGATTGGCCTTTTTCTTAAAATGTGGTGACAAGACAGCTGCCAGCAGCTCCAAGCTGACACCCTCACATCTCTAAGTCCAGATGAAAGGACAACATCTTTTCCTAGAATACTCAAATACTTAGTATTGGCTCTGATTGGACCTCATGGCTCGGCTTACATCCCATGCTCCGCCTTAAACCAGCCATTGTGCAACCCTGCAAAGGGCCTAATGCACTATGCAACTCTGATTGTCCAGGCCTGATTCACTTGTGACTCTCAAGCCAGGGAATTACTCCACCTGAAGCACATGAGCTGAAAATGATAAGAGGAGTACTTTCTTGGATGAAAATTGGGTTGCTATTCCCAGAAGAGGAGGGACAGTTACTAAGCAGGGAAACGACAACAGTTCTCAACAGGGACGTCCCCTGCCTAGAACAGGAGTCCTCTGGCCCGTGCCTTTTACTCCCTGATTGTGTTGTGCTTTGAGGGCAGGAATCATAACTATCTCCCCTCTGTATCTGCAGAAATATTAATAGAATGAATAATAATCTTGGGTAGGTATGTTGAGCTTGATACCTTTTCAAACCTCTTTTAACATCTACCCTATTATTTGATTCTTTGTTCTTCTTTTTGGCTACCCAGGATCTGAACCCTCTTCCTGTGATGGGGAATTCCCCTCATTCTGAGGCAGAGCCCACTTCCCACTACAGAGGCTAAAAGTATCATGTGCATACTTTTCCCAGCCTCCCCATGGCTGGGTGAAGGCCCATGACTGAGGCTCTGCCATTCAGGCACAAAGGCTCCAGACAGTGACCCAGGAACTAGTGACCCAAAAAAGCAGGGATCACAGAGGGTTCTCCTTGGTGGTTACTGTGGGTGTAGTCGGCCATCCACAGTGGTGGTGGAGATGGTGACAGCACAGAGCCTGGGCAGGATACAGCAGCCCAGCCTATAGGGTCTAGTGCACGATGGTGGTGGCAACAGTGAGAACAATGAGGTCCTGACTGAGCCAGTTTTCAGTATGATTGTCTTTTTACGTCATCTGCAGCACTGCTTTTCTGCTTTGCCAAGAGATTCTCTGAGCTGTTCAATATTATTTTTCTGCTTAAATCAATTTAGCTTAAATCAATTAAGTCAATCTGCCTAAGTTAAAGGTCAATTTCTGTTGCTTGTATTTAGAAACTCTGACTGTTACAATCCTGGAGACAAACCCACTGGATAATTCCCCTTTCTCAGATGGATAAAATAAGGCTAAGCAACCGGCCCAAGTTCATTCAATGTGACAGTCTGTGAGTTGAGACCAGAATCCTGGACTAGGTGGGACAGCCCTACAGCTGGCAGGTGGGAGCCCAGACAAGGAAGAACTTTCTCACAAGTAGAGATGCCTAACCAGATAAAAGCCCCTTGTTACTGGAGGTATGCAAGCAGATCTCGGGAGACTTAAGGGAGAGACCAAAAAAGGGAACTCCAGTTCGCTTCTTCCTCATGGATTGCACATGTTATCATCTGTCCAACCTAGAGTGAGTGCTCTTCGTGAACACAAGGGTGTTAAAGGGGAAAACACAGTTCCTGGTGCTACAACTCCAAATGCCCACCCTCTCTTGTGAGTCAGCCTGGCCCTGACCCAAAACATAACTGCCACTAGTCCTGTGTCCCAGAGCAAAGTCATGGTGTTTACTGGCCTCCGTCACTTTAATGAAAAAGCCCCTACACCAAACAAATACAAGCACAGACATTTGCAACTAATTACGGTAGTGCTGATCAGTCAAATTTCATTGCAAATTGCATGTTGAAATTGATAGCGGGCGAGTCAAGAATAAACTGGTTGTCTGGAAAAGTGACACGGACACACAGGACTAGATTAATAATTCAATTTAGACTCAGTCAGACACTCTGAAGAAGAGGAAAAAGCAGATTAGCATTGCCCCAAGATTGCTTGTTTACCCGGTACTTCTTGCCAATGTGCCTGGCTTCTAAGGGAAGTTGATCCTCCTTTAGAGTCCTCCCACTTCGGGAGACCACAGGGCGTTGAGTATTCCAGCCTTTAATTCCTGGTTTGCAAAATTGCAGCCCTGAGTGGTTTGGGGAGGGGTAAACTGCCCTTCATCCTAGCTGCTGCTGAGAAGCCTACTCAGGCAGCTTCTTGGGGGACAGACACCTCCTGCTGCAGTGAACCACACTCTTGGTCTCTCATTTGTGGGTACTGGGCTCGGGGAGGTAATCCACCTTGAGAGTCCAGGTGGATTTCCCAGGTCAGGTATGGCTCCAGAGAAGTGAGCCCTGAGAAGGTGGGAAAGAAACCAGAAGGGCCTCACAGAGCTCCCCACTTGGCTTGGTCCCCATGGGATCCCAGAGAGCTATGAAGTCCAGAGTCCCAGCTTGGATGGAGGCCATAAGATGGATGGGCAATGTCCTTAGGATCGGGCCTTCTGGGAAGGTCACTGTGTCCTTGCACCTGGAGAGGAAGGTAGGAAGGAGACACAGAGCAGGCAAAATGTACAGGTGTGTGTGTGGGGGGGCGGGTAGGTACCTGTATGCCCATGAGATGCCACCTTGAGTGGCCAACCCTGAACTAGCCAGGAGTGCTTCACACTGAGCTGCTCACCAGCCCAAAATGGATTGAGAATAAAGCAGCCTGCAATGTGCACAGAGCCACTGGCCCCCACTCCAACTGCCCTCACTCCACAGGCCTGTGCAAAGGAAAGTCTTAATCTTCATCCTCTAGATCTGGGTTCAAAACTCAAACATCTAGAGGGAAGTGGGCCAGCTATGGGATGGGGGAGAGCTGGTGAGCTTGAAACTGATTGGCGGGGGGCGGCCGTGATTCAGCTTCAGGAGTCTGCCTAGAGACAATATAAGTTGGAATTCAGAAAAAAGCTTAGGCCGGGGATATAAATTTGCAAGTTGTCAGAAACGGAATGTTATTTAAAGCCAGGACACTGGAGGAGATTATCAAGGGACTTCGCGAAGATAAGAGATTAAAAGAGGTCCAAGGACTGAGCCTTGGAGATGAGGAAGTGCCAGCAAAGGAGACAGAAGATGAGCGACCAGAGAGGTAGGAGGGAAACCATGAGAGGGTGGTGATGATCCAGGTGCCAAGGAGGGAGAGATGAACTCTTACATGCTACTGAGAAGCAAGCAAGGTGAAGCCTGATATTTGAGAACATGGAGAGCCCTTGACAGAGGTAGCTTTGCTATAGTGGTGGGGGCTAAAGCCTGATGGGAGAAAGGAAGCAGGGAGAGGACTTGAGACAGCAAGAAGAGTCCATTCCTTCTAGGAGTTGGGCCATAAAGAGGAGCAGAGAAATTGGGTGAGAGTTTGAGGGGGATATAAGGCCAAGACATGATTTTTCTTTAAGATGGAAAAATCACAGTATTTTTATGTACTGATGGGAATAATCCTGGAGAGAGGGGAATTTTGATGATGTAGGTGAGAAAAGGGATAAATGTTGGAGTGAAGTCCTTGAGTAGACAGGTGGAGATAGCATCTGGTGTACAAAAAAGGGGACTGTCCTTAAATAGGAGCATGGACAGTTCACCCATATTAGCAAAATAAAAACCAGAGTTGATGAGCACAGATGCAAGTGGGTGGGGGAAGTAGTGGTGGAGCCCGTGGAACTTCTCTGGTGAGGGCTTCTATTTTCTTAGCAAGCTAGGAACAGGTTGTCAGCTGAGAGTGAGGTGGAAGAGGAGGTGTGAGGCAGTCAGCTGAGAGAGAGGGTGTAAGTGCCCTTGGGGGTGTAGTACGATTTCTGGGCAGCCTATAGGTCTCACTGAGGGAGGCTTGGGTTCATTAATTCAAAGTGAGACTGGTCAGCCCATCGTGGGTTTTTATTTGTCCCAGGCAGTCTGTGGATGCAGGTGTAGGGTAGATAGAGGGCTGAGTTTAACCAAGGCTGTGGTTTTGCCAGATGACCATTCTACAGGGAGGGGAGAGGGAGAGAGTATGGCATCGGACCATGGAATGTGAACTGGGTAAGAAGGGAAGGGGGCCTGAGGAGGCAAGGGAACACGAATATTTGCTTGGATCAGTAGGCTCCAAGACGAGCTGTTGGATTGGGGGCACTAGAAGGAGTGAGGTGGAGAGAGAGGTACTGTTTACCGAGAGGGGACACAGATCACCCAGTCAATGAAGGTACTGTACTGACAGATAACCACCAGTTGGAGGTCTGGCTGCTGGAGCAAGAGGCTGAGGTACTACGGAAGCCAAGATTGTGAAGAGGAGGCCAAGGGGCTGAAAGAGCTGGTTCATTTACATGAATGGAGAAACTAAAAACTAAGGCAGGAGTGCCCCTGGAGAGGAAAGGTGGGGAACTAGGATGGGCCAGGAGCTAAAATCTTCAAAGAACAAGGGGGAGAGACCAAGGGGGCCTGTCAATGGCTGTCAAAAGTGGAGAATGGGTGGTCTTGTCTGATGACATGGCTTCCAGACATGGGTATTTCCAAGGAGGAGGGCAAACTGTGACACTGAGGAGCAAAATAGTCATTCCCGATCCCACCAGGGACACAAGGACCACAGTAGGGGAAAGAGCCACCACTTGAGAGGCTGAGGGGGAAGCGGAGTCCTTATAGGAGAGGCAGTTTGCCATTAGAGCAAGAAAGCAAAGATGACATTCTGAAATGAGGTTGAGGATATGGGGAAATTCACTGATGCCAGACCATGAGTTTCAGAGACCAGTGAAAGGATTTCTAGACATGGGGTAGGGTAGTCGATGAGGTCAGAAAAGGGTAATGCAGAGGCACATGGGCTTAGAGTCCTGGAGTGAAGGATACCCTTAGAATTCTGGACTTGATGTGGGACTGGTATGAACAGGGATAAAGGGGCTGTTGAGAGCAGCCCCGAGGAGCCCAAGGCAGAGGGTGGTGGCCAGGCTGGGTTTGTTGGGAGGGGAAAGGAGAGAGCACCTGTCGGGAGCCCTCTTCACTCCTCTGATGGTGGTCTGGAGGTTTGAGGAAGAGCAGTATTCCCAGAGCAGGTAGAGACCTGCACTCCCTCTTTACTCCCACATAGAAATATTACTCAAAACTCTCTTCATAGAACTGAAAAATAAAACTACAGACACATCAATGAAAGAGAGTTATCCAGAAATAGAGTCTTACATATGGCATAATAAATCTCTATATAATAAAGTTTGCCCTCAAAACAGTAGAGATAAAAAGCATGATTCCCCCTGCCCCAGGGACAAGTCACTATTTGAGAAAAAATAAATCCAGATCTTTACCTTAAATCTTACACTAAATGAATTCAAGTGATCTAAAAAGCTAGTGTAAAAAATGTAATATTAGTATAAAGATAGAAATAGACCCACACATACATGATCAATTGATTTTTAACAAATAGTACCAAGGTTGGGGCGCCTGGGTGCTCAGTCATTTGAGCAACCGACTCTTGATCTCGACTCAGTTGATGATCTCACAGTTCATGAGTTCAAGGCTTGCATCAGGCTCTGTGCTAATGGCACGGAGCCTGCTTGAGATCCTCTCTTTCTCTCTGCCCCTCCCCCCACTTGTGTTCTTTCTCTCTCTCTCCCTCTCAAAGTAAATACATAAACTTAGGGGGAAAAAACACAAAAAAACCAAAACAGTACCAAGGCAACTCAATGGCGAGCAAACAATCTTTCCAGCAAATGGTCCTGGGACTATTGGATAGCCATATGTAAAATTCATACCACAAACATATATCATTTATACTATATATAAAAATTATATGATATGGATTAGAGGCCATATGTATATGTATGACCCATATCCAAATTATATATACAAATTTTATACAAAAATTATATACAACACAATTTAAAAACAGGCAAAAGACTTGAATTGAAGAAGACTTTACCAAAGAAGTTATTTAGGTAACAAATAAACAACATGAGATGCTCAACATCTTTTGTCATTAGGAAAATATAAATGAAAACTATGAACCCACTAGAAGGACCAGAATTTAACAAGACCGACCAAATCAAGTACTGGCAAGGATGGGAACTGTGGTTGCCCTGGGACGGATGGAACACAAAAGTGCCATGAGGAAACACGGGGAAATTATGGGTATGTTGTATGAGCAAAGCAGAGTTTAACCTTCATTTGCTCAGCTGATAGACATTTCAGTTGTTGCCGGTTTGGGCTTGTGGCTGACGCAAAGATGTGTCACCCAGATCCTTCCTCAAGGAAGGATTTGCTGTCCAGTTGCAGAGAGTGTGATAAGCAGAAACCTGCAGCTAGTAGTTTATTCAGGGTCTGCCTGAGCTGCAGAGGGCTGCCTTGCCCCTTTTCAGAGCAGCTGGCATCCAGTGACTGAACAAAGCAGGGATATAGAGGCTGGGCCATTTTAATCCAATCTGGGACAATCCAGATGCACAATATTTGCTCCAGAGTTCCCTGCCAACTTGGCTTAGACGTCAATGAATGTGCATCACAGTTGGACTTCTTCTGCTCAATCCTGCTTCCTCTCCCTTCCTTTCATTGATGTTGATTCCTAATGTCCATCATAAATATCTTGTGCTCCAAACTCCATCTCAGCATCTGTTTCCTGGGAACCAGATTTATGACAGGGCTATGACAAACCGAGCTCCTATGACCATTCTTGTCCATGTTTCCTGTCCTATTAACACTCTTTTCTGTAGGATATTTGCCTAGGAATGGAATTGCTGGCTCATAGTGTATGTTATTTTCAGCTTACTTGGATAATGCTGAACTGTTTTCCAAAATGTTTGTACATCTTTATGTAAATTTATATAGATGAATGTTTTTGCTTATTCAATTTGGTAAGTATGTAGTGATATCTTACTGTGATTTTAATTGACATTTGCCTGATGACCAAAAAATTTGAACAGTTTTATGTTACTGGCCTTTGTGTTTCTTTTTTTCAAAGTGCCTATCTTTTGCCCATTTTTCTTTTTCCCAAGTTATTCTGTTTTTTGTATTATTTACTCATTTATTTTAAAACCACTTTATTAAAGTATGATTGACATACAGAAAGCGATACATATTTAATGTATACAGCTTGATGAGTTTGGAATGCACATTCTTCTACTGGGTTGTCTTCTGTTATTATTTCTCATGAGTCCTGTATATATTCTGGATAAAAGCCTTTGATAGTTTAAAAAAATTTTTTTTAATGTTTTATTTATTTTTGAAAGAGAGAAAAAGAGCATGAGCAGGAGAAAGGCAGAGAGAGGGAGACACAGAATCGGAGGCAGGCTCCAGGCCTCGAGCTGTCAGCACAGAGCCTGATGTGGGGTTTGAACTCACAAACCATGAGATCATGACCCGAGCCGAAGTTGGACGCTTAACCAACTGAGCCACCCAGGCACCCCATAGCCTTTGATAGTTTTATCTGTTATTATTATCTTCTGCTACTCTGTAGACTGCCTTTTCACTCTCTTAATGTTGTCTTTTGATGAATATAAATTCTTCATTTTATCCGTCTTTCCTTTGTAATATTGCTTTTTGTGTTTTGTTTAAGACCATTTCCCTCCCCAAGATTATGAAGATATTCTTCTACATTGTTATTTTTCTACATCATCATTATTATTATTATTAATGTTTATTTATTTTGAGAGAGAGAGAGAGAGAGAGTGCGTGCACACATGTGTGCGGGAGGGACAAAGGGAGAGAGAGGATCCCAAGTGGGGTCCATGATGTCAGTGCAGAGCCCAATGTGGGCCTTGATCTCAAAACGTGAAATCATGACCTGAGCCAAAATCAAGAGTTGGATGCTTAACCCACTGAGCCATGCGGGTGCCCCTCTACATTATTATTTTAAAACTTTACAATTTTGGCTTTTCTATTTAGGTCCATATACACCTGAAGTTGATTTTGGTGTATGGTGTAAATTTAGTAGGGGTTCAATTTCATTCATTTCTTATATAGATCTTCAGTTGTTCCAGCCAAGTTTATTAAGAATCTTTCTGCCAATGCTGTACCATGCCACTTCTGTCAAAAACCAAGCATCTAGATATGGACAGCTCTGTTTCTGTAATCTCATCTCTATTCCATTGAACTGCCTATCCCCCAAATCCAGGCCCTCTCCTAATTAGTACAGCTTTATAGTAATCTAATATAGTAATAGCAATTCCTCTAACCTCGTTCTTCCTCTAGAGTGACTTAGCTATTCTTGGCCTTGTGCATGTCCACATAAATTTTGGAATCATCTTGTCCAGTCCCACAAAAAGTCCTCATGAAACTTTATAGAAATAAAATTGAATCTATAGATCACTTTGGGAAGAACTGATGATCTTTGTAATATTTTAGTCTTCCAATCCATGAACACTATAGCTTCATTTATTAAGATCTTTAATTTCTGTCTATAATGCTGTAAATTTTTCTGCATTGGAGACTTATTCAAATTTTATTGCTTTATTCCTAGTGATTTGATATTTTAAAATGATATTCTAAGTGCTATCCTTTTAAAATATAATTTCCTTTTTGTTGCTGTTAAATACATTGATTTGTATATATTTACTTTTTTTAAATCCAAGAAACTTGCTGGACTTTGTTAATAATTCTAATTACCTGTAGAGCATTTTAAAAATTTCCTCTGTATACTATCAAAACATCTATAAATAAAGGAAATTTTGTTTCTTCCTTTTCCAGTCCTTATTCCTCTTCTTTCTTCACTGTGTTGGCCAAGATCTCCAGTATGATGCTGAATAAAAGTGGTGGTAATGGATATCTTTGTTTTGTTCCAATTTTCAAAGGGAAAATTTCCAATGTTTTACCACTAAGTATGATGCTTGCATTAGTTATTTTTTAAAAGACAGCCTTTTTAAAATTAAGGAAGTTTCTTTCCAGTTCCAGTTTGGCTCAAGGTTGTTTTTTTTCCCCACTATTTATCCATTTGATTCAATGGATGTTGCATTTTATAAAATGCTTTTTCTGCATCCACTGAGATAACTATAGGATTTTTCTTCTTTAATCTATTAATGTGATAAATGACATTGACTGGTTTTTGAAAGTTAAACAAAGCTTGAATTTCTAGGATAATTATAACTTGGTCATATGAACTATCTTTGTTATTATATGATGATAAATTTTGTTTATTTTATTATTTAAAAAATGGGTTTTTTTTAGCATTTATTTATTGTTAAGAGACAGAGTGCGAGCAGGGAGGACTACAGAGAGAGGGAGACACAGAATGTGAAGCAGGCTCCAGGCTCTGAGCTGTCAGCACAGAGCCCAACATGGGACTCAAACCCACAAACTGAGATCATGACCTGAGCTGAAGTCAGATGCTCAACCGACCAAGCCACCCAGGTGCCCCTAAATTTTGTTTAATTTAAAGTTTATTTATTGAGGGAGAGAGAGAGAGGGAGGGAGGGAGAGAGAGAGAATGAGTAGGGGAGGGGCAGAGACAGAGAATCCCAAGCAGGCTCCACACTGTCAGCACAGAGCCCAACAGGGGGCTCCAACTCATGAACCCCAAGATCATGACCTGAACTACAATCAAGAGTCTGATGCTTAACCAACCGAGCCACCCAGGCGCCCCAATAAATTTTAATAATACTTTGTTTAGGGTTTTTATATGCATGTTCATAAACAAGACTGGCCTTCAATTTTCCTATATTGACCCTGTTAGATTTGGGGGTCAGGGACATATTAGATCCATGAAATGAGTTAGAAGGATAACTTTAGTCTTTGGGAGTAGAAACTTCTATACTTGTGGAAGTTTGTATATGAATGGTATTTTCTATCTGGAAAAAAGAAATCTTTGTGGAAAGATTTTAAATTACTGATACAATCTCTTTAATAAAATATACAATATAAAATATTTAGGAATAAATAGAATCAAGTACAAATATAAAATATAAAACATAAAGTATAAAACATAAAATATTTAAGAATAAATATAATCAAGCAAATATAGGACTTATATACTGAAAATTATAATGCATTTTTGAGAGAAATTAAGGGGAAAAAAGAAATTAAAGAAGACCTAAATAAATGGAATAGATATCCTATGTTAATGAATCAAAAGACAATATTGTTCAGATGGTAACCTACAGAATCAATGCAATCCCCATTCCAATGAGTTTCTTTGCAGAAACTAACAAGCTAATCCTGTATCATGTAGAAAATGCAAGGGACTCAGGACAATGAAAACAATCTGGGTAAAAACCAAAAAGTTGGAGGACTCACACGTCCTGCTTTCAAAACTTACTGCAAAGCTACAGAAATCAAGACTATGTGATATTGGCATAACGAATAAACACACAGATAATAGAATAAAAGTGAAAATTCAGAAATAAACTCTTACATTCAAGGTCAACTGATTTTCAACAAGGGCACAAGACAATTTAATGGGCTAAAAGAAAAAACAGTGCTGGAACAACTGAATATTCACGTACAGAAGAATGCAGTTGGATCCCTACCTCACATCATACCTAAAAATTAACTCAAACCAAATCAAAGATCCAAATGTAAGAAATAAAACTCAAACCATTAAAAGAAAACATAGATGTAAATATTTGTTACTTGGATCAAGCAATCATTTCTTAGCCATGAAACCAAAAGCACAGGCAACCAAAGAAACATATAAACTTGGACCTCACCAAAATTAAAAATTTTATGCTACAGAGAGCAACATTAAGAAAGTATAAAGACAATCTAGATGATGGTAGAAAATTTTTACAAATCATATATCTGACAAAGGGCTTTTATCTAGAATATATAAAGAACTCTTACAACTCAAAAGTAGAAAGACAAATGCTCAATTTAAAAATGGGCAAGGATCTGAATATACATTCCTTCAAAGAATATATACAAATTGCCAATAAGCACATGAAAAAATACTCATTATTAGTCATCAGGGAAAAGCAAATGAAATCATACTCTGATACTACATCATACATACCACTAGAATGACTACAATTAAAAGAACAGAAAATAACAAATGTTGGCAAGGATGTGGAGAAATTAGAACCCTCATACACTACTGGTAGAAATGTAAAATAGTGCAACTGCTTTGGAAAACAATCTGACAGTTCCCCTAAAGATTAAATATAGAGTTGCCATATGATCCAGAAATTCTACTCCTAGGGATATACTCAAGGGAAAGGAAAACATATATCTATAGAAAAACTTATACATAAATGCCCATAGCAGCATTATTCATAGTATTCCAAAAGTAGAAACAACCCAAGAGTCATAAACTGATAAATGGATAAACCAAATAAATGGAATATTATCCAGCCATAAAAAGGAAAGAAATTCTAATACATGCTACCACATGGATAAACCATGAAAACATTACGTAAGTAAAGAAGCTAGTGACAAAAGACCACACATTGTGTGATTCCACTTAAATGAAATATCCAGAATAGGCAAATCCATAAAGAGAAAATAGGGGTACCTGGCTGGCTCAGTAGATGGAGCATGTGACTCTTGATCTTGGGGTTGTGAGTTCGAGCCCCATGTTGGGCGTAGAGTTTACTTAATAATAATAAAAAAGGGCAGCAAGTAGATTAGTGGTTATCTAATGCCCTGGAGGTAGGGTATAGGGGGAAAAGTGAAATGACTCCTAATGGGTATGATTTTTGGAGGAGAAGGTGATGAAGTGCCCTAAAAGTGATTGCAGTGATCATTGCACATCTCTGTGAATATACTAAAAACTACTGAATTCTATACCTTAAATAGATGAATTGCATGGTATGTGAATTATATGTCAATCAAGTTATTTATTAAAAAAATATATATATCAGAGGCACCTGGCTGGCTCAGTCGATGGGGCATGCAACTCTTGATCTCAGGGTTATGAGTTTGAGCCCCATGTTGGTTATAGAGATTACTTAAATAAAAAAAATAAATACATTTTAATGGATCTGAGAATCAGGAGGACTCTGATGAACCTCAGCCAGCCAAAAGCATTTCAGTGCCATGGTCAGTTATTGGAAATTGGCAGGATGGGGAGTGATGTGAACAAGGAAGAAAGGAAAATACAGGGGAAAGACTTGGCCATGAAGGCAGAAGTGAGACTTGATGGAAAAGAAGGCTCAGGAGTATGTATTCTTTAGAGTCACATAAGACACATTACATACCTCAGCCTGAGATCTAGCTCATCAAAGAAGCTGGTGAAGCTGATTCTGTGGGCCTTTCCAGCCTTCTCTCCTGATGCTGGTCAGACCGGCCAGGCCAGTCCTCTCTTCCTATACCACTAAAACTTAGCCACCTGGAAAGGCTTACCACACCCCGCCTCATCTTGGAGCCTTTCCCAAAAGGTGCCATCTCCCACTGACCTCTCCCTTCTCAGCCTGCTTTCACACTGCATACAAGATGTCATCACTATATTGTTATCTTACATGACCAGGTATTCCAGATTCACCAATGCTGTCCTGGTGACCTGATTTGGGGAGTAGGATATTGCCTAGAGCCTGGGACCCAGAACCTTCAGGCTGCCAAACTCATTAATAAAACATTCTCTTATGACCATCACCCCATGCCTGGCTTCTATAGGCTGGCCCCTCTTTGAGGATATGGTCACTGAATGTGGGTTTCTAGGAAGCCATGGTTTCTAGGAAAGCCTACATGTGCCCACCCATTCCATGTGGGCCAGAGTCAGCAAGAAAGACATACTTATCAAGCCTTGGGCCCCAGTATTTTCAGAAGAGCACAAGCCCCATGAGGCTGGCCTTAAGGTGTGAGGAGGACTTCTCTATACCCTCCCCACTCTTGGAAAACAAAAATGCTGTTAATTGTCATATGAAATAAAGGCTTTGATAAAGCCCAGTAAATGGTGCTTAGCTTTTTTGAACAGAGTGTTTCCCAAAAATATTTGTCCTTGGGACCTTTTGTCCACCCCATCCACTATCATCCAGGAACACATCACCCCAACAAAAAAGTCTAGAACCTGTAACTGGCACTTGTGGCCCAGCCTACAAATTTCAATGGCCAACCTCTCCTCCTCCACCAGGACCCTTCTCTGTATCTTACATATTCTCCTCTAAGGCATAGCCCACAGCTATCTCCACCTGCTGGGGTGCCAGTATCTCTGAGTCACCTGTTCCCTTAAACACACAGAGACCCCTCTCCCCACCTCATACCCACAGCTGGCTATTGCTTCCAACATTGAATATCCTTGAGTATGCCTGTCGTTTCCCTATCCCCCTTTCCAGGTCATTCCTTACAGCTCTCTGGGTTGCCCCTGTGAGGCCATGGGCATGAGACACCACATTTGGCAACAAGCCAACGCGGCAGCACTGGGCTTTGAAGTATTCTCAGAACCTGAGTCCCCTCTCTCAGCTTCTCTATCCCATAGGGATTCTGCCCCAGATAGCAGAAGAGCAGGGTATAGGGCAGGATCAGAGGTGGAAATAGGCATGGGGCCACAATCCAGTAGCAGCTTTTCCCATGGGCAGGGATCAGAGGACCGCCCCTATGCCTAAATTTGGCACTTGGTGAATGATCATTGACAGTTCTTAGAAGCCCCCACTCCTCCAGACCCTAGTGGGGGCACATTCTCCACGAGGGAACTGGACACTTCCCAAAACTCAACACATCCTGGCTGGAGCTGGCTGTGGGCTGGGCACCCCCGGGCCAGCCGGGCAGGGCGGGGTGTCCTGGAGAGCCGCGGATGGGCCTCACACCCAGGCTGGGCCAGGACACCCCGTCCTTGGCCGAGGCCCAAACCGGCTCTGTTTACAGAATCTGTCAGCTCTGTTCCCCCTCCCCCACCCGGCACTTCCCCTAGAGTCCTGGGGGCTGGGAGAAGGGCAGGCGGAGCCTGAGGGAGACTAGGAGGCAGCCAAATCCCAGTCTGGTCCCTCAGTCCTCCTCCCCTTCTTGGCGCCTAGGGTCTATCTCCGCGGGTTCTCCAATCTTCTGGTTTCCCTTTCAAAAGCATTGGGTGGGAATGCGCCTTTTAAAAGAGAAATCTGCAAAAGACAACGCTTACTCCCAAGGAAAGTTTAGCTAATGGTGGAAAGATAAGACACTGGGCCGGCAGGCGCAGGGAGAGTTTTCTAGGCAAGGGGTTCCTGGATACCTCCAGACAGCCCGGAAGGAGGCTCTCTCTTTCCTTGGGACCCCAAACTCATGGGCCCCTGGGAATTTTTCCAAGAACTACCAGAGGAACTTGGCACAAATTAGATGTAACCCGTCGGGCAGGCTGGGGGCTTTTGGGGGGTAGCGACGTCTCGAGATAAGGCCAACAGCCGGACAGGCCACCGTGACTCAGCTGCCTTGGGCTGCAGGGAAGCTCCACGGGCGCCCCCAGGAGCCGGAGGGGGAAGGCGGGACCCGGACTGCGTTGCTCCGCCCCTACCCCGCCCCCTGGCTCCGGGAAAGCCTGCCCACCACCCCCAGCTTCCCAGAGGCGCCCGGATTTCCCACGGGTTTCCCCACCTGCTGCAAATAGTAACAAAAGCTGGCGTTTGCAGAGCGCTCACGCTGTGCTAGGTACTTAGCAGGAATCGTGTCTTTTGTGACCTCCAGCAAGGCTCTGAAGAGGGCACCACTTTTGCTGCTAGAGAAAGAAACCGAGGCTCAGAGAGGCCAAGCTACTTACTGAAGGTCACACAGCTACTGAGTGGTAGGGGCCAGAGTTTACAAAACCTCAGATACTTCTTACCCCTTAGGGTACCATGTCCTGACCTTCCTGTTGCTAGCGGGTCCTCTGGGCCTTTCTAAGGAACCAGGACATCCCCTGGGTTGGGGGCTAACACATTACAAATATTTATCTTGGGGCAAATTCAGTGATATTGATTACGTGTGTCCTGAACTCCCAGCCTGGTTTCACATGGTGGCAAAATTCCCCAGCCTTAAGTTTCCCTTTGACCCCCACTCTGACGGAAACTCCTGGGCACAGGGCTGGGCCCCCAGGGAACACTGCCACGCCAATGCTTAGCCCTGCCCTCTGGAGAGATGCAGTCTCCAGAAAGCCCCTATCTTGCTTACAGATTCGTCCCCCAACCCTGGGACCTTGCCAAGAGAGAATCAGCAGGTGCACACCACCCCCCTGCTGCTGGCTGGGCCCTGACCATATGCGGTCAAGGACAGGACAGTGCCACAGAAAGCCAAGTCTGAGCCACAGAAGAGGTCAAGGAGCAAAGGGCAATCTGTACCCTAGGGCTGTCCTGGGAGCTAATGAGCTCCATGTTATGTGGTGTGGAAGAAATGATTCAAAAATAGGGTGGGATGAGATGACCTCTGAAACCCCAAATTCCTCTCTCCTGTGAGTCAGGCAGTGTCCAAGTGAATGGCCTGTTGTGACAGCCACTCACATAGAAACTTTCCCAGACTCTCTCATTTTCTTCTCCTTTGGCCTTTTTCTTTGGGGACCTGGGACCTTTCTCCTGGAGACTCGGGAAGTATTGGGAAGGACATCACTGCCACATGTCCCTGCCTCAGTTTGCTACTCTGTCTCAGCGGCCATTATGTAGGCTATGGGAGGGCTCTGACTTGTGGGGAGTAAGGAAGGAAGCAAAGAAGGAAGGAAAGAAGGACCACGAGAGGGAGAAATCTTGAGACCGGGGACTGCTTCTGTGGCTGAGTTGGTTTGACCTTTGGCCCCAGTCATAGCTCCATCCTCTTCCCCTAGATATGAGATCTTGAGCACTGTCACTTTATCTCCCAGGGCCTCTGTGAAATGAAAGAACTCTTAATATCAACCTCCCTTGTTGGGAGGGTTGTCAGTAGCAACAATGAGTGACCGCTGGGGGTAAGGTCATCTGAAACACAATTCTGTGCTTGTGCCCAGTGGGCAGTCCAGCTCTACAAGCAGACATCATTCGTCATGGTTCTGTCTGAGGAAATAAGTCCCCAAAGACAGGCCAGTTTGGATGGGATAGGAGGGAGAAAGGGACGTGACTAGGGGCTGCAGGGGATGGGTCTCCTGCAGCAGGAAGAGCTATGGTCTGGCGTCAGTGGACCTGTGTCCTAAAGATACTAAGTACTGCCTCTGTGGTCCAGCATGGTGCTAGACATGATTGTCATATTTAGTTCTATCTACAAGGCAGGTAGTGTTGCCATCTCCATTTTATAGTTAGCAAAAGCAAGGCTTAGAGAAGTTAGGTGAGCTGTCATCGGAGGGGCATGGAGTCATAGCCAGGCAAGCTGGCTCTGGAGCCCTGTCCTACCCAACTCCGGACTCAGGTCCCTCCTCAACTACCCCCACAGTTGTCTTAGGGGCTGGTACCCGGTGGCCCGGCAGATTGTGCCCAGTTCTCCAAGGTCCGTGCCCTTGCCTGGCACCCTCTCTCTGCCAGTTGCCTTGACCACCCAGAACAGTGCTGGTCAACCTGAGTCTGGCATCATGACAGTGTTATACCTTGTACCTTGTACCTTGTACAGAGAGACAGGGACTAGGATCAAAGCCCCAAATGACAGGAGACAGGGTATGGGGGAGAGGTCTTGCCTGGTGCTCAGCTTTGCACAGCAAAGGAAGAAAAGAAGACTGGGAGGCAAGGAGCCACCCCTACCCACCCTGAATTCAGAACTAAGAAGTGATCTTAGGCACCTTGTTACCAGACCAGCTATGGTTCCATAAGCGTTGGTTTTAGTGAAGGTTTTAGATGGTCATCAAGCAAAGGTTTTAGATGGTCATCAAGGAAGCTGTAAGACTGAGGCTGCCCTAACTAAGAGGTAATACTGGAGGACCTCAAGTCCCCCACACCTAATTTTCCTGTCAGAATCATGACCTAGCCTAGGGCATTCCCTGATCAAAGCCCTGTATCACCAGGAGGTCTGGAAAACCTCTGTCCAGTGGCTTTGAGCCCCACATGGGTTCCCTGCCTTTAGTTAGAAGAGCCCCCTCTTTGCCCTCACACCTTCACTCCCAAGGAACTCTTCCTCTGTCCTTGGAAACAAACTGCTCCCAACTTCAAAGCATTATAATCCCCCCCAAAGAGCAATCTTCAGAATGTCAAGGGGAAATTATTGAATTATCCTGGTTGGCAGAAAAATCTAATTTATAGCAAAGCACTTCTCCTGATGTTTTAATAGATTTTTTTCCCTCCGATGGATTTTAATGTGCAATTGTTTCCCGGGCTCAGAAATTTAGTTGGAAGCACTGACATCGCTTTTCAATGCTTGATTTATTGCCAGCTCTCTGCTTTTGAGCCTGATAGCAAACCCAACATTCTATTTTCCTAAACTGAGAGACGGCACTTTCTGTTTATTCTGCTAGACCAGACATCTGATGGCACTGCCATCTCTTAAGGGTGTAAGGAGGACTGGTGATCTGGCTGAAGCTTTCATGCCCTCCCTACCTGGCTCCCAAGGACAAGTCCCCTCCTTGAGGATTTTGCTGGATGGAATCTTAGTACTATGTTATGAGGATACTGTTGATCTGTGGACACCACCGGGAGCAATGGCATGGCTAACCTTCCCCTCTGCCCACTCCCTGCCTCTCAGTCCGTCAAGGTGTGTGGCACAAAATAAGGGCTCAGCCAATAGGTGTTGAATCAAAGAGAGTGGGGCAAGAGGGTGGTGTGACTGAGTGTCAGAGTCCTGCTTGGGCCAATGACAGCTTAGGCCAAGGAACACTGTGTTGACATCTTTGCCCAAGCTCCAGTCCATTGGATTGCAATCATCTGGGCATAGCACAGGGGCAGCAGGTAAGAGTGCTGTCTAGAGATTTTAATTAATGGCAGCATGACCAACTTGGGAGAAAGGGCACAAAGGCATCAAAAAAAATACACTCTACCCTCAAAGATAAGAAGCTTAGTGAGCCCCCAGCCACCTTTCATGAGTATCTGACTAGGGCAATGCTTAACCCAAACTTGGTAAGGAGAGTGGGGCTTTTGGAATGTACAACAGGCAGAGAAGGGAGTTATTTAGGAATAAAATAGACTTCCTTTGATCCCTTGGAATGATGATACCCATTTTACAGACACAGAAAATGAGGCTCAAAGAGGGGCAGAAACTCACAAAGCTTTGGCAAACAGCCAAAGTGACACTGAGATCCAGCTGTTTGACTCCCTGAGGTCTCTTTTCACAGCAGTGTGGGAGGCTGTACCAGGCTCTTGCTAGACTGACCCTGCAGGACTCAGCAAAGTTCAGGATCCTTTGAAAGAGTGGGCATCCCTCAGGCCCCCCAAAAGAGGTTGCCGACCATCTAGTTTTAGAATAGGTTGACAGGCCCATGGGGATTCCTTCCTAGGTCACCCTTGTTCTCTGGGGGTTTCTCCTAGCAATCCTGCCATCTCTGACCCCATGTACCCAAATATCCAGACCCTGCCCCCCTCAGAGATACCAGTCTCTTTCTTCCCAGAGATCCCTGCTGTCGTGCCAAGTGAAAGGATCATTTGGCCAGAGAGGGGTGTGAACAAGGAATGAGGAGGAAAGGGTCTGTACCCTTTTGATCACTCCTTCTCTCTATACTGTGTCCTCCCCCATTTCTCCCTGACTGCCTTATCTTCTATCCTTGGGAAATTTGGGGTTCCTATCACAGGGCAGTACCAGGAACAGAGTCAAACGGCCTGACCTCTGGGAAGCCCTAGAGGAAGTCCCTGGGGCTAGAGGGGTCACCCTGGCCAGAGTCCCTATCTGGACATGGAAGTTGGGACTTCCATGGAAGTGGCAGGAAGTTGGGAAACACTCCCAGTGTGTAGGGCTGAAGCAGACCCTGCACACTTTGTGAGACTACTTCCATTACATCCAGCCCTCTGGAGCAAATCCAGGAGCCCAGCCAGGAGAGAGTGGTTTGGGGGGGCACATAGAATTGTGAGGAGGGGGATCATGGCAGGTGTTTCTCTCTAACTTCAGGGAAGAGACAGGCCTGGGGCTGAGGATCCTAGAGACTCCACTCCTATAAGGAAGGTATCCTCACCACTCAAGCTGCAAAAGCTCTGTCATGGGGACAGAGTACATTGTCACAGGGCTATTCCCCTGGCAACCTGCCTCTCAAGGTTCCACCAGATGAGCTTCTGCTCAGGAGTGAGGGAGAGCTACTACCCTCATTAATTCACCCTGCCCCTCCAGATTTAATGACTTCCCAAATGCTACCTCTGCTGGGACAAGTCCCCAGCTGTGTCCCAGCCAGCTGGATCCCAGGTGACCTGATTCCCTTCCTGGTACTCATCTCTGTACCCCCTGACAGACTTGTGACTGCACCAGACATGGATGTGAGCCAGGCCCAAGAGAGCTGAGTGGCAGGTGGGGGGAAGAAGAAGGAAGCTTGAGCAAGCTGGTTATGCAATTCTAGCTCCTGGGGATGGGGAGCTCATGACAGGCCAAGACTGGGACACTTTTCCTGAGGGTGTTGGGAAGCAGACTTCCAGGATGCTTCCAGAAGGACAAAATGGAGATCAGGGATGAGGAAGCTGCTGATAGGACCCCAAATACATGTTAAGTCAGTCTTCAGTAGGTCTGGGAGCTTTGAGGGTCCCAACTGGTCAGCTAGAAAGGCAGGACCAAGGAGTGCTCAACATGGCGCCCCAGTCCCCCACCTGCAGTTTGGTAAGATGAGGTGTAGGGCAGCCCAGTTCTGGAAGGAGGTATGCATGAGCAGGGCTCTGGCCCCACCCATGAAAGCTCCCCAATGCCACAGCCCCTGCTGACCAGCCATTCTGATCCGACCATGGGGCAGGGTCCCTTGCCTAGGTTTCTGAAACCTTACCCTCTGGTGAGTAATTTCTAGGAGTTTGTGCCTGGCATCAAGATCAGAGATTTTGCTCTCCACCTCCTACCTCTGAAGGATTCATGAAGAAGGGCTTTCTTGAGGGCCCTGGGGGATGCTTCTGATCTGAGAAGGCTCCAGAGGCAGGATGAGGGGCATGTGTGGACCTGAAGTACTTGGGGCAGGAGGTTTCTGGACCAGGTCCTCCATCCCACGCACCCTGGCACAGGCTCCCTGGGTCTGAGTCTGACAGGCACCAGAGGCTGGCATGCTTGATAGTGGTCATGCAACAGGCATGTCCACCACCCAAGCCCTTGGCCCCCAGCCCATGCCTCAGTCCCACTGCCTCTCAGTGCCAAGCAGACTCAACAAGGGCAGTAGAAAATGGCCTGAGCTCAAGTTGCAGCTGAAAGTCCGGGCTAGACTTAAAGAACTTTCTGAATATAGGAGCTGTGATGTGTAACCAGCAGAGGTGTGAGAAGGTAGACTAATCACTCAACTCTCAACAACCACATGTCAGCCTTGTCCCTTCAACTTGTTTTTTCCACTGGTCAGATCTCAGGAAATGGCAATGCCAGCCACCTATCCACCCGAGCCCCCTGGGCAGTGAGCCCTTCAGCCCCATGGCCAACCCAGCATCTTTTCCTTCCAAACATCTCCAGAAACAGTCCCTAGCCCTCCACCTCCACTGCTACTACTCAAGCCAAGCCAACACCACCCCTCTTGTAGATGCCTGTAGCAACCTCTCCCTGTCTGCCTGCTCCTATCCATGCCCTTGCTGTCCATTCTCCACCCAACAGCCAGAGTGAACTCAGAATTTAAGTCAAAGGGGTCTCTCTCCTGCTGCAAACCCTCCAGGGGACTATGATCCCCTTGGGTAAAGGTCCTGCCCAGTCTGGCTCCAGGACATCTCCTGCTACCTTGACTCAACATTCAGCCACACAGTGACCTCATTCTGCATGCCCCTAGCTTCACCATGACTCTCCCATCTTCCTGGACTTTAAACTGTCACTTACTCATCTTTTAAGACCAGGAAGACTTTCTGGTCTGCCAACCCGCTCCAAGGCTGTGAGAATTCTTGCTGAACCTGAATCCATCTCCCCAATACCTATCACCTCTTGCTGTCATCTTTCTTTACTCTGGAATCTACCTACTTAAGAGTGACAGCCACAATCAAGACAATAGAACAGACATGTGAAATGACCACAACCCATCATCAATGATATCATCATCATCACTGCTCACTGTTACTGAGCACATTATATGTGCCCAGTACTATTGTAAGCATTTTATGTGGATTAAGTTATTTAATATTTGTGAAAATCCTATGAAGTCAGATTTGCCTTAAATTCCAAGATGCCCCATAGGGAGTCAGTGTGGCCTGAGGTGGATAGGAAGGTTTTGTGGTAGAAGTAGGAATGGAACTGGGGTTCAAGGGATGAGGAATAACTGGTAGATAGGCACAGGAGAAGTAGTCCAGGCCAGTATGAAGAATACTCCTAATAGTAATAATATATTGAGCACTTACTATGGACCCTTCACTGTGCTCAAGAGCTTTATATTTATTATCTTGTTGGACACTCACAACAACCATGAGAGGTAGATATCAAGAGTCCCATTGTGCAGACAAAGACACTGAGTAACTACTGTTGGTCTCCAGCCTTGGAGGGAAAGAAACAGCCTTGGCCCAAGAGGCTTCAGTCCCCTGAGGAAAGAGCCCAGGACAAGGAGAGCAGGACTGTTGGTATAGGAGGGAGTGGACACTCACTACTTGCTCTGAGGGGGAGCAGTGAGGGCTGGAGGTCCCATCTCAGAGGAAGTGGGAGAGGACCAGAGCTGGGCTTTGAAGGATGGGCAGGAGTTAGGGAGGCAGAAATAAGGGGAGGTTGGTGATGGAGGATGGGGGCCACATAGCCCCCTTCTTCTGCCCCTCATCACCTTCCCCACTATCTCCCAGGATCCCAAGAGTAAGCTTCCAGAGGAGAATACTTACAAATTTAAGTGCCTCATACCCATGCAACTTTTTCTTTTTTTATTATCATAAAATACACCTAACCTAAAATGTACCACTTTAACTATTTTTAAATGTATGTTCAGGGGTATTAAGTACAACCTCATCACTGTGCAACCATTACCACCATCCATCCCCAGAACTTTTTCATCATTCCAAACTGATTAATAATTCTCCATTCCCCCCTCCCCCCAGTCCACAACCACCACTCTACTTTCTGTCTCTATGAATTTGACTACTCTAGGTACCTCATACAAGTGGAATCATGCAGTATTTGTCTTTTTGTGTCCAGCTTATTTCATTCAGCATAATGTCTTCAAGGTTCATCCTGTTGTAGCATGTGCCAGAATTTCCTCCCTTTTTAAAACTGAGTAATATTCCATTGTAAATCTAGACCTCATTTTGCTTATCCATGCATCCACTGATGAGCATTTGAATTGTTACTACTTTTTGCCTATTGTGAATAATGGTGCTATGCCCTTGAGGGTACAAACATCTGTTCAAGTCCCTGCTTTCAGTTCATTTAGGCACATATCCAGAAGTGGATTTGCTGGATCATATGGTAATTCTGTATTTAATTTGTTGAGGTGTTGTTTTCCACAGCAGTGACGCCATTTTACATGCTCAACAAGGGCTTCCAGTTTCTCCACATCCTTGCCAAAACGTGTTATTTTCTGTGTAGTTTTTTTTTTTTTTAATGATAGTCATCCAAATGGATATGATGTGGCATCTCATAGGGATTTTGATTTTGATATTCTTAATAATTAGTGATGTCGAGCACCTTTTTATGTGTTTATTGGCCATCTGTATATTTTCTTTGAAGAAATGTCTATTCAAGTCCTTTGCCCACTTTCAAATCTGGCTATTTGGGTTTCTTTTGTTGTTGAGTTGTAGGGGTTCTTTAGATATTCTGCACATTAGCTCTTTATCAGGTATACGATTTGCAAATATTTCTCCCATTCCATAGGGTTCCTTTTCACTGTTGGTAGTGTCCTTTAATGTACAAAAGTTTTTCATTTTGATAAAGCCAATTCATCTATTTTGCTTTTGTTGCCTGGGCTTTTGGTGTCATATTCAATTAATCACTGCCAAATCCAATGTCATGAAGATTTTCTTTTATTTTTTCTTCTACAAGTTTCATAGTTTAGCTCTCATGTTTAAGTCTTTGATCCATTTTGTCTTAATATTTGTTGATGGTGTGAGGTGAGGACCCATCTTCATCCTTTGTGCGCAGATACCCAGTTTTCCCAGTACCACTTGTTGAAAAGACTGTCCTTTCCTCAGTGGATGGTCTTGGCACCCTTGTCTAAGAGTGTTGGACCATATATGTGAGGATTTATTTCTGCGCACTTCATTCTGCTTTATTTGTCTGTCTGTCTGTCTGTCTGTCTGTCTTTATGCCAGTACCACACTGTTTTGATTACTGTAGATTTGATTACTGAAGTTTTGTATTCAGGAGATATGAGACCTCTAACTTTTTTCTTTTTAAACATTGTTTTGGTTATTCGAGATTCTGTAAGATCCCATTTGATTTGTGGTTTTTTGTTTGTTTGTTTTAAGTAATCTCTACACCCAATGTGGGGCTCAAACTCATAGCTCCAAGATAAAGAGCCCCATACTCCACCAACTGAACCAGCCAGGTGCCCCTGAGAAATTCCATTTGAATTTCAGGATGGGTTTTTCTTCTCTATCTAAAAACAAAAAAAAACCCCAGGAAACAAAAAAACAACAACAAAAGACACTGTTGTAATTTTGATAGTGATTTATGGACCCTTGGAACTTTAAGGAGGGCCTGGGCCAGCTAGGGTGTCCTAAAGTAACCAGGAACCAGCAAGCACAGTGAGAATCAATAGAAATCTGAGCAGAAGGGGAAGGCACAGATTGGCACATCAAAGAGTAAGGTCAAGAGGCTACCCTTCTTTAGAATAGTGAATACTTTGGCTCTTCCCAGGGTTCCATCAAAGACTGGTCTCTATGGGAAGGAGCTCACCTATCTGTGTAATGGGCATTGCATTCCTAAGCCAATGAAAAGTCTCTTCCAGAATCAAAAACATCCTCCTTTCCCTCATTGAGTTTTCTCAGGCTTTTGATGTCCTTGTTGGTTTGCTAGGAACTGGTATTCCCTATCGTGGCTTCTAAGAGCAGTAGTGCTATTTTTTATGTGGCTGGGACTCTGTCTCACTTCAGCCCTTGGACAGGTCATGCTTTTAGTCCAGCAAACTATCCCTTCTGGGAGGGGTATGCTTCTCAAGACTGGGGTAGGGGTGATAGGAATGAGCAGTTCCTGGCCCTTTGGGAGAGGATGGCTGGACAGAAGTCCTTGGTGAAGATTATAGAGATGGTCTCTCCTTATCCTGGTACAAGTTACAGGCAGACCCAGACCCTAGTAAGTGAGGTCCACCTGTAGCAGCAAAAGCAAAGGAGGGCACAGGCAGCCTTCTTGTGTAGCCTAGACTCTTGAGGGATGACTCATTGGGCCCTATGCCAGACCTCTGGCTCTGCCTCAGAAAAACTCCTGCACTCAGTCCATACTGAAGACAGACAGATGGACAAACAAGCAGAGCACTCTGGTCTCTTCATGGGGCACAATTCCCAGTTCTGAGCTGTGACATTCACCTATCTTACCTGCCTGGCTGTGGGGACACAGAAGAGTCTTTATTGTCCTAACTCTAGGAGGTGTGGCTGGGGCTTCTAGAAACTCATCCTGCCCTGGAAGATGCCATCTAAGTCCAGCTCTGACAGTGAGGACTGGGATTTCAGAGACAGCCTGAATTTCTTTTTCTTTTTTTAATTTTTTTTAACGTTTATTCATTTTTGAGAGTGAGAGAGACACAGCATTAGCGGGATAGGGGCAGAGAGAGAGGGAGACACAGAATCAGAAGCAGGCTCCAGGCTCCGAGCTGTCAGCACAGGGCCCAACACAGGGCTTGAACTCACGGACTGTGAGATCATGACCTGAGCCGAAGTCGGATGCTCAACCAACTGAGACACCCAGGTGCCCCACAGCCTGAATTTCTATTTCAAGTGTCACATAAATGTGATTGGGTGTCACAATAAGGTTCTTGAGCCAAACGGGAGCCTCTACCCAAGTTGTTTTTAAAGCATTTCAAGTTTTATGAGACTGATTGGGGTCACTTTAGATATATAAGTGAAGCAGCAAGGAGGGAACATTCTTCCTATTTCAGAGATGAAACAATAAAGGCCTAGAAAATTATATCAGTACTGGAGACAATCCTATCCAATTGAGGCTTTCTGTTTTACCAGGTGAAATCTATCCATCTGTCCGTCTTTTGGTTCATTCATTCATTCATTCATTCATTCAGTGCTTACTCCTGGACAGGTCCCTAGCTATAGGCTAGGGATACAGCAGTGAGTCAGACAAGACAGAACCTCTCTCCCATGGAAGGCAAAGTCTTGTGGGGAGACAGATGGTAGCAAAAAACAAACAACAACAACAACAAAACCCTAATGAAGGGAAAGACGTAATGGAACATGGGCCTATGGGAATATTTAAGTACAGAATCTGATCTGAACCAAGAAGTCATTGAGGTTTCCCTGAGACAGCAGAGACCAGCAGGATGAGCCAAACAAAGAAGAGTATTCCAGGCAGAAAGAGAAGCATTGTGCAAAGGCCTGGGGGCTGGAGAAGGGACAGGCCCAGAGAAGAAAGGATACCTGAGGAGTTACAGACCAGAACTGAGGCTTTGGAATTCCTACCTATATTCTTTCCCCCAAACCCCAGCCCAATGCCCCTAACCCTGCAAGCTTCCTGGCCTCACACAACACCCCTGGCTCCTGTTGGGCCATTCATTGCACTCCCAGGTACCCAGGAGAGCTCAAAGACGAAAGAGCTCAAAGAGTGAAGAATGTCAGAATTGTGCAAAGAACATATAGGGTATATTCAACTTTGTGGGAGCTGGTGGGAGCCTCTGGCTTGAGATAGGATAAGAGGCTAAAGATTGAGGGCTGAGTGGAAAAGTTTTACCACCAAACAGAGAAATTATTCCAGCAGAGAATCTAAGGCTCAGGGTTGGGGAGGGAGAAGAAATGGAATAATGAATTATCTGTTTTCTGTTTTCAAAAAGCAAAGTTTCTGAGTGTTGCTGATTGACTGGGGATATTGGGTTTGTAGGTCAGGTGAGCAGTGGGTTGGCTGGAAGTGGTCAGCTGTGTACCTGGAACATCTGCTTTAAGATTATGGTGTCTAGCAGCCTCTGTGTGTACCTGACATGCTTGAATCAAGATCTGGGTGACCAGTCAGATCTGCACTGATTGACTAGTCCTCTCTAAGCATCTAGAAGGCCAGACTGGGAGTATTTATTGCCTTTGATTCTTTATCTATGAAAGATTGTAGGGACACCTAGGTCCTCACACTCTCAGTCCAATCCAGTTAACAACTGTTTGCTAAATGCAACTGTCAATCTGGAACCCATATCCACAACACCTGAGCTAGAGTTTGCTTCCTGCCCCTTACCCCCATCTGCTGTGTTGAATTCTCCCTCTTCTCATATTCCACTGTGTCTGCCCAAGTCCAAACCACCATTATTGTTCACTCAAAGGGATTCACTTCTTCCAAACTTATCACCTCCTGCTCATGGTCTGTGTCTAAAATGTTACTCTTCTTCTGCAAACTTTTTCATTGATTCCCCTTGGCCACTGGACAAAGCTCTAGGGTTTGCACACCTAGGCAATTATACAACCACAGCCAGATTTCCAGTTCAGCTCCGCCCGGGCTTGTAGTAGAAGTAGTGCTAGGCCACGAGGATTTTACAGAGGCCTGGTTGCCTTTTGAACTTGAGCTTCTGGTTCTTAGAATAGAATGGAGATTCCCATATGAACAGGAAATGCTTCTCTGGGGCACTGTTCTTTGAAAGAAATCAAGGGGTCTCACAGACTGACCTTGAAAATTTTCTTTCAAAGTCAACCTGGGGCGCTGGTGGCTCAGTCGGTTAAGCGTCTGACTTCGGCTTAGGTTATGATATCACATTCCGTGAGTTTGAGCCCCGCCTTGGGGTCTGTGCTGACAGTTCAGAGCTTGGAGCCTGCTTCGGATTCTGTGTCTCCCTCTCTCTCTGCCCCCCTCCCCCTACTCATGCTCTGTCTCTCTTGCTCTTAAAAATAAACATTAAAAAAATCAAAGTCAACCAAAATCACCACCTCTGAAACCTTCCCTCATTTACATTCATTTCTGCCCCCACCTGCCACCATCATGTCAAGCGGTTGTGGAAGGCCTCCAAAGGCCCCTCTCCCTCATCGGGTAAAATGGGTACCCGAGGGCCTGCCTGACTGTTAACTGGGGCCAGTTCTAGGGAAAGGAGAGTTGGGATGACACACTCATTTTAACACGTATGCGTCTGTAATGTGGGAATGTTTTTACAAGCATGTATCACTCCTGTAATTAAAGATGCAAATCTAGTAAAAAGCTCCATCCCTTAGGCCATGGGTTCAGAGGGCAGAGGGTAAAAAGGAACACTTGATAGGTGGCACGGCACTGGAGCTGGGCCTGGTCAGGAGGTCAGCAGCAACAAGGGGGCATCTGGACCAGATAAAGGCAAGATCCAGGGTGAGGAGCAAGTTAGTACTGTAGTGGGTAGGGCCTTGAACGCAAGACCAAGGAGTTTATGTAACTAAGGTGTTTTTGAGCCAGAAGGATATGATCTGAGCTAGGTCTTGACATTGGAGCTGGCAGAGGTGAGAGAAAGGCCAGGGTTGCCAGGAGCCTATTTGTGCATCCCAGTGAGAAAAGCAATAATCAGGGGAATGAATGAGCTGGTCTGGTCTGGACCTTTATACTGAGGGCAGGGCCCACCCTCTACCTGTATGGAGAATTACAAAGCCTCACTAGGCAGTGGTAGTTCTGTGCCTCAGGTTCCTGGTCCACCTGGAGCTGGAGACAGGGTAGCTAACATCTTAGCACGGGTGTGTTTCAGTTATACTTTCCCACCTTGACCCAGAGAGGGGGTGGTGCCCACTGAACCTCTTGGGGCATCCAGTTCTTTCTGTCTTCATAGAACAACTTCAGACTAGCTATTTGGTTTTGGGTCACCTGGTGATTTATCTGCATATCACATTTTCCTGGGTCCTGGAGGAAAAGCTAGCTTGTACACCACAAAATAAGTGGTGAGGATGTGCCAGCATGAGCCAGATGATGCTTCCCATAGTCCAGAGCCAATTGCAAGAGGCAGGATGGGTGATTTAGCAATGCTGGGGGTTCCAAAGGATCCCAGAGAGACCCAGACACTTTGAGAGACTGGGTCTGACACCAACGAGGAAAGCCCAGTGCACCTCCCAGTCCTGCCTCCTGCCCCATCAGAAGCTACTGGGGACAGCCATGCCTAAGGGGCCATCCAAAGTTACTTGGAGACCTAACATGCAGAAGGACTGGGTTTTGGACAGGTTCTCCAAGATCAGAAAAGCTTCCTCCTTAATTATGGTACCTCCACTATCATGACCAGGTACTGAGGACTCAAAGATGAAAGAAAACCCAACAAACTCTGAAGGGAAGAAGCATCTTCTCCTGTCTCTGACTCCTTTGAGTGGCTTAGTGGAAGAGATCAAGTCCCCACTGCATCCTGAAAGGGCCCAGAAACTTCAGAGTACTGTAAACACATCAGGCAAGGAAATTCTCTTCCTCTGCTCCAGGCAGTTTCACAGCTCAGAGCTCTGGGGTCTGCTATTCCCTCTACCTGGATGCTTTTCCTTACCTGGCCCCACTATCAGCTGAGAAACTCCTGTTTTTTCTTGCAAGTATCACCTCTTCTGTGAAGCTTTTCTTTACTGCTCTACTAGCACACTCCCCTCCACCATTATTTCTGTATCTTGTACTTGTACCCATCACTGCACATTGCACCCTCTGCTATTTTGCTTTATTTATGTGTCTGGAGTGATGTCATATGAACCTTCCTCTGCTCTGTGTCCCCAGAGGGTAGCCTAATGTCTGCTCCATTGAGCAGGTGCTCAGTGATCACTGGTGCGACAGAACCATGAAGAACAGTCCCAGATTTCCCAAGCCATTTCAAGTTCACTTCAAGATGGTTTAGCCCTCTTGCCAGCCCACCCTTAGTCCCCAGGGACCTCCCACTCTGCCTAAGGTTGGAGCCTGATGTTGGCCATTCCTGGAGGTTATGTCTCTTGAAATGGTCCTCAAATTAGGAGGCTGTAGTGGTCCCCCAAGTTCTTGGTGAACTTGGGACTCAGGCGAAAACAGAGTGGGGAAGGCTGGGAACTTTGGTGATCCCCTCACTGCTCTGGAAATGGACTCTTTTATAACAGCAATACAGTTATGATTGACAGCCCAGATGCAATCCACAGCCCAAGTATGCTGCCTGGGCGGGTGTCCTGCCAACGTCACCTGGAGATGGCCAGGTGGGCACTCAGGACCCAGTATGTCATTCAGCTTGGGCCATGGGCAGAGTATGTGAGACTAGCCAGGCAGGTAGGAAACCCTTAGCCACCCTCCATGAAACAAGTACTTCTGAGTCCTCAGTCTACCTCTTTCACCCTCACGATAAGGATCTGCTGCCCAGGCAAGCTGTGTAGCAAGGAGAAATCCAGCCCCCGTCAGAAGGGCCTTAGCAGTACTAGTTGTCCTCTTGGGTGCTTCAGCCCCAGGCTTCTTGCTTCAGACTTTGCATTCCTCTAGAACGACAGTGCCCCCTGTCCCTGGCCATTTGGCCAAGTCAGTGCCTTGCCCTACTTCTACCAGGGCAGCTTTTCTGTGGACCTCTTAGGCCTTAGAATTTGCTGGCTGGCTGATGGCTCATCTTCTGCTAAGCTAGGCTCTGATGCCCAACACCACCCTCCCTACCCCCTCACCCCAGCTTGAGTCAGCACCCAGCTGATTGCTCAAGTCCTGGCTCTGGTCTCTAAGAGGTCTCTGGGCAAATCTGCAGCTCAGCTTTAAACACGTCTGCATTTGGTCTCTTCGGTTCATTGATCAGGAATCATATGATCTTTTAAAAACACAGCTGGTAGAGTGGCCCATCTGTGCTTCTGCATTTGGATCAGTAAATTGAGCTGCCTAGAATTTATTAAACCTACAGGTCTGAGTACAGAATGTGGCTGCCCTCACGATGCCTCCCGTGATGATCTTCTCATTTTCTCATATTCTGGATCATCTTCATTCTTGGGACGATCCTTGGCTGGGCTTCTAGCACTAGGTCTGTTTTTAACACTCATTTGTCTCCTGAGCTCTTCTAAGGACTATTTTCTCTTTACACTGAGATTCACTAATTACAGGGTAAAGCACTAATCTGCACTCTTCCCCCATGGCTGAAACACACACACACACACACACACACACACACACACACACACACACACACTTATTTCCCAGCCAAGCAGACAAGATGGGTCATAAGTCCTTAGTCAGGCAGTAACCCAAAATAGTGATGGTCTCTATGGTCCCCTCCCCTCCCCCTATCCTTTGAAATAAATGTGGGAACATTGCTAATGTGGCAGAGACTACCAACTTGCCCCCAATATCTGAGCACATGACCATCAAAAATAAATACTCGGGGCACCTGACCGGCTCAGTTGGTAGAGCATGCGACTCTTGATCTTGGGGTAATGAGTTCTAGTCCCATGCTGAGTACAGAGCCTACTTAACAAATAAATACATACATAGGTACTAAAATTCCTGGCCTCCTTTCCAGCTATGTGATTAATTTTTGATCAATGAGATATAAGTATGATGGTGTATACAACCTCTGGAAAGTATCCTTAAAGGGAAAAGGCATGCTTTCTTCCTTTCTCCCTTCTTTGTGCTAGTTAAAAAGCACCTTTGGTGATGTGATAGCTGGAGTTAGAGCAGCCATCTGGGAACATGAGGGTGAAGCCACAACTTGAGGATGGCAGATGTGGTAAACTAACTTCCAAGATGGACTCCAATGATTCTCAACTTCTGGTATTCATGTCCTTATTTACTTCCCTCCCATATTAAAATAGTGCTACCTGTGTAATCAATAGGATGTTGCAGAAATGATGGTGTGGCTTCTGAAACTACATCGTAAAAGACATTGCAGCTTCTGTCTTGTTTCTTTTTGAATCACTTGCTCTAGGTGTGTAGAAGCTGGCTGCCATGTTGTAAGTACACTCAAGCAACCCTATGGAGGATGACAGGTGGTAAGAAACTAAGGCTTATTGTCAACAGCCAGAACCAACTTGCCAGGAGTGCTGCAGTCTCAGTCAAGCCTTCAAATGACCACAGCTCTGTCTGACATCCTGACTGCAATCTCATGAAACAGCTCCAGCCAGAACCATGCAGCTAGGTCACTTGTGAATTCCTGATATGTCACAGAAAGTGGGAGACAGTAAATGTTTATTGTTGTTTTAAGCCACTGAGTTTTGAAGTGATTTGTTACAGAGCAATAGAAGAGCCACAAAAGGGAAGGAGGCTTGGCCTCTGAAATTGTGGAGGGCTGTAGCAACCTTGACCCTTGATCTACTGAAGACTTTTTTTTTAAGAGACATAAACTACTCTTACTTTCTACTATTTTGAGTTTTCTGTCATTCCTATACTACTCCTGTTTTGGCACCACTCATTTAGAAACTCTTCTGGGAATTGCTACCTGGATGTGCCGTTGGAGACCATTTCAGCCATGCCTGTGCCAATGGTATGTTGCGCCCTAAATCTTCCTAAGATGAAGGGCAGTTAATGTGTAAAAATGTCTCTAAAAGGAATTTTATAATGAGAACCACAGGACAGGGATTAGGAGATCCTGGCTCTATACCCTCCTGAGAGATCTCACTTAATATTTTGGTGACCATACTTGGCACAGAGTGACATTGTCTTCATATGGGTATCCCTGGATGTCCATGAGGTTCAAAAAGATTTATAAATAAGCGCTTTGGAGAGTGCCAAGATTCTCTACCAACTGAAGATAACACTCTTGCTATAAGTTGGGCTGATTCTAGATGGCGTGAGCCTACCCCAGCATTTATAGACGTTCTGTTCATGGTCCAGCTTTCAGGTGTGCATCTCATGTAGCCTACTGAGCAATTCCCAAGCAGTGATGAGATGCCCTGCTCAGGTCCAGTCAGCTGTGGCAGCTGACTGGACAGGATGATGGCAGTCCTGGTAGTCTTTTCTTTTTAAGAAAGCACTCCTTCCTGGTACCCTGGTTGTAAGACAATGGCCAGCCCTCTGGGGTAGAGGCTTCCTCTCTACCCCACATCCTGCTTTATAACAGACTATGACATTCAAGTGGACCAACTAGCCATCACAATTCCTGACCCCCAGCATCACAATTCCTGGATCTGCTTAACGTTCTTCACCTTCTCCCACTTGGCTCTTGCCACACAGTGGGATGGATTCCCTCTGAAATCTTAGCCTCCTGAATTCTACCAGAGGACTTGACCTCCTACTTGTTAGATTTTTCCAGGACTCTCTCTACTCCTGCTCTTGGACTTTAACAAAAACCTTCTGTACCCTTAGAGGCCTCAATTATTTCCCCATCCTGGTCCCATCATAGCCATCTGAACAACCAAAAATTTTCTTAAGCCCTATATTAATTAGGGTAATGCTAAATGCTATAACAAACAAATCCCAAAACGTGTATTGCCTCAGACAATGTAGTGAATTTCTTGCTCACATAAAACCCAAATGGGTATTTCTGATCAGTAGCGTCTCTCCTGTAAGTGATAAGTCAGGGACAAGGAACCTCCGACCTGTGGTTCTGCTCTCTCCAACATGTGGTTTCCAAGAGGATCTCAACATGGAGGAAGGAGAAAGGCAGGGTGGAGAAGGCCTATCTGCTGCTTAACTATCTTGGGCTGGAAATGACACATGTCATCCCTGATCAACATTCTATTGCCAAGAACAAGTCACTTGACTCCTCTCAGATGCAACGGATGTGAGCCGAAGGGTGTGTGTTGGGAAATGTAGTCTGTGCTGACTCTTTCCTATCCTCAACTTTATTCTATAGAAGGGCAGAGGATGACTGTGTTTGGTGAACAGTTAGCTGCCTCTGCTCCACACTTCTTTTTTTTAATGTTTATTTATTTTTGAGGGAGAGAGAAAGAGAAAGAGAGAGAGAGAGAGAGAGAGAGAAAATGAGCAGGGAAGAGGCAGAGAGAGAGGGAGACACAGAATCTGAGCTGTCAGCACAGAGCCCAATGTGGGACTCAAACTCACAAACTGTGAGATCATGACCTGAGTCTGTGAGCCACTCAGGCACCCCTCTGCTCCACACCTCTTATTTCCTTCTGCCACAACCTCAGCAAGACTGCAGCCCAGGTACTATAGGCCAGCCTGACTTCTTTGCTTTTAGATCCTGGAGAAAACCTTGAGGGCGACAGATCAGTGTCAAAGCAGATTCATCACCTCCAAAGGCAGTACAGTGATGTATTGCCAGGTCTGGGTCAGATTCTCTCCTATTTCCTATAACAAGGGTTCCAAACACCTCCTCTTTGCCCTTATCCCCTCCTCCCACCCTCATTCTCAGCAGGAGAGCATTTTAGGGCCAAAGGGCATGGTGCCCCCTCCACTTGTCTTGCTCTCTCCTCCCCGCCACAGTCTCAGAAGCCTCTCTGTGCTTGCAGTCACCCTAGCTTCCCAGCCCAAACTGCTTCCTAGGCTTCAGACCTGTGTATCCATCTTCCTCCTGGATGCTCCCACCTGGATGTGCACAGGTCTTTCATACTCACCATGTCTCAAATTGAATCCTCATCACTCAGCCCCCTACCCCCACCCAGACCTACTTCTCCTCCTGTGGTTTCTTTCTCCTATCATGGCACCACCCTAACCACACCTGAAGGTCATTGCTGTCTCTTTTCTCTAGATAAATGCTGGCCCAAACATTTCTTGAGTCACTTCCCTGCACTCCTTTTCTCAGGTCATTGCTTCTTGTTTGGATGCCTGTAATCATCTCTTAATAGGTCTTATGCCTCTAGAATGTTCCCCTCCAACGTGTGCTCCGTGGGCAGCCAGAGGGACTGTTCTACAATACAAATCTGAACATAACACTCACTTTCTCAAGCACAGAATATCCTCTGAGGCCCCCAAGTCCCCACGTGACTGGCCCCACTGCTCACTTCAGCCAGCCTCTCACCTCCCTTGGCACCCCAGCAACGCCTGACTTTACTCTGTACATGCTCTGAGGGTCCCTGAAGCCACTGGGGTTTTGGGTGGGTGCCCCTCCTTGGTACTGTTAGAATATCCTCTGTCTGTGCTTATTACTCTCCTTGGTAAATCTTTTTGTATGTTGGCCTCCCAGGACCATAAAGGGAGGAACTAACTCTTTATCTTAGTATGTCAGTGCCTGGGACAGTGCTTATCAGTAGTGCTTATCAGAGCACAGTAGGTGCTCAATACACAATAGGTGCTCAGTGAATGAATGAAGATTGTGAGAAGGTACCTGTTGAAGGTATGGAAAATCTTCATTTAGATATGCTTGCCTTACCATGAATGAACATTCTTTTTCAGGATGGCCAAGGTGTGTGTGTGTGTGTGTGTGTGTGTGTGTGTATATATTTATGAAATCTGATCCTTTGCCTAAGAGCCTCCCCATCAATTAATCATGACTGCCCATTTGCACAAAACCTCTTCTCCCAAAGCACTTTACACAGAGGGAGCAAACTCTCCCATCCTGCCAGAGCTGTGGGCTCAGTTCCCACCACATGACTGGCCTTGGCAGTAGGCTCATACCCATGCCTCTCACAGGAACCTTATAGCAGCCCTGGGAGGCAAGCCAGAAAGGAGCATTGTCTCCCATTTTTAAGATAAGAAAACTTGTTAATGGGGTGTCTGGCTGCCTCAGTCAGAAAAGCATGAGACTCTTGATCTCAGGGTCATTGAGTTCGAACCCCACATTGGATATACAGATCACTAAATAAATAAATAAATAAACTTAAAAAGAAAACTTGTTCTTAGGAGGTGAGGTGAGGGTGCAAGGTGAGTTAGATATTTGTTCTTTTCCATCGTATGATGGACCACTCTGCCCCCCGCCATTTGAGGCTGATACAATGCTCCATGGTGCCAACACAAATGGTGGGCTCTGTGGGAAACCCTCAGACACCACCCCATGCCCCTCGGTCATAATACAGCTTGCATGTCAGCTATTCTCTTAGATAGGAAATTATTGGAATAGACACCCACCCAAGTATAAAGGAGGATTCTCACAGAATCCAAATGCAGAAAATCATCCCAGGAACTCAATGGTCATTACACAAACACTTTGTCTTTTGTGCTGAACCATAGGTCTTTTCTCTCTGCATTTCTAATCTGATCTTTTTCCACAAAACCTTAACCATTTTTTAATGTGACTACCCACACTAGGCCCAATGTGACTACCAGCCCTGAGATGGCCTGGCTCACACCTCCAAGGCCCACCACCACAGAAGCAGAGTTGGAGCCTGGGGAACACTCAGCTAGCTCAGCCCAGGTGATAGCTGGTTTTCCCAGGTTCATCACCTGGAACATGGGCAAAGCCATTGGGTGAGCTGATACAAACAGAGCAGCAGAGGTGATGAGCAGAGGAAATCCTAGGATGGATGTAGGTAGGGAGCCAATTGCAAGCGGAGGGAACAACTGTGAAAGATCTTGAAATTTAGTGGGCGTCCCGAGTAACTAACCCACCTAGGTTCTCTCTGCCTTCTGTTGTCTTTGAGTAGACAGTTCTTGTCTCTAAAGATGGAAGTGAAGTTGTAGAAGTTTGAGAGTAATGTAATTCCTGTTCTCAGAAACACAGACTGTGGCTGGCCGAGGACCACCAACTGTTGCCTTGTGGGCACTGACTAGTTTTGCACCCATTTCTAAAATCATTTCAGCATCCCTTATCTGACAACCATGAGTGATACTTTGAGTTCTCCTTTGAATTCGTTGTGATGGGAGCACCGGGGTGGTTTAGTCAAGATCTTGCGGTTTGTGAGTTCAAGTCCCGCATCAGGCTTTCTGCTGTCAGTGCAGAGGCTGCTTCCGATCCTCTCTCCCTGCCCCTCCCCTGCTCGCGCTCTCTCTCAAAAATAATAAATGTTTGGATTAGTTGTGATATTTGAGTGCTTCTCTTATTAACTGATGAATTAAATTAAATCTTCAACACACATTCATTTTATATTTGAGGAGAGGCATTACTGCATACTTTTTAAAAATTTATTGTGAAGGAGTGCCTGGCTGGCTCAGGTGGTTAGAGCATGTGACTCTTGGTCTTAAGGTCCTGAGTTCCAGTCCCACATTAAAAGAATTTCACTGGAAGGGTGCCTAGGTGGCTCAGTCGGTTAAGCATCTGACTCTGGATCTTGCCTCAGGTCATGAGCTCACAGTTCATGAGATTGAGCCCCACGTCAGACTGACATCACGGAGCCTGCTTGGGATTCTTTCTTTCCCTTTCTCTCTGTCCCTCCTCTGCTCCCTCTCTCTCTCAAAATAGATTTAAAAAGAAGAAAAAGCAAACGAAATAGGGTAAAACTACATCTGGGCATATTGCTACAAGCCAGCCAAGGGTAGCCAGAGGTGGTTATGATGCGCTGCCTGCCATCAGGGAAGAGGATAAGGTTCAGGCTCCGACCATAGGCAAATGGGTTCCAGGCACCCACTACCATAGCCACCTGTGTCAGGAGCTGCTCAAGTAAGGAGACTTCCTCACTGTTCCACACCTGCCACTTCTCCTCCCTCCTGCCCCCCTGGTAGCACAGTTCAGGGAACAAGGATGGAAGATCATGCCAGAATGGAATTTCTTCCTCCTGCCTTTCCTCCCCTGACAACCTGAGAGGCATCTTGCCCTCGCCAGCTTACAGCTGAAAGGCGACAATCACTGCCAAACCCCTGCTTGCAAAACAATCCCCTTCTGAGAAGGGGACACAAAATTTCTGTCCCCTGAATCCTGTTTTCCTCTTGACTTACACGATGGTCCAGATATGCTCTGGCTTCCATCATCGTGGGTGGCTCACCCATTGGTCATGGTCCCAATGCTTCATATTTTTCTGTCTTCATGAAACCATCCTTTAAACTGGTATTTATTTAAGCACAAGAGAATAAAACCTTTCTTCTAGGAAGGGCTCCATCAACCAAACTTGGATATATATCTGCTGTTTTCTAAGTGTGTATGTACGATAGGGGAGACAATACCCACAGGCAGTGGAACCATCTCTCAGCCCCAGGAGGCTCCCCTGACCTTTGGCATAAGTGTCTGCAGTCTCTTGAATTTAGCACATCAGCACACAAGCGCTTCCTTAATGAACTCTGGCCTGGAAGGACTGAGGAAAAAGGACATGGCATGAGCCCTGTATGTCCCCTTACTGACTGCACACTTAAATGGCCTGACTAGGGCTGGCCTTTCCGACACTTACCCACTAAGCATGAAATCACAGCCACCCCTGAATCCAGGAGCCAGTGCTCCAGGTGCTCCAGAAACTTTCCCAAGCATACCTACATTATACAGAGGGAGAGTCTTACCCTTATTGCTACTACTTAGGGGTGTTTGAGCCCAGACTCCCACTGTCGTCTGACTACATCACTCTCTGCCTTAAGTCCTTCAGTGGCTCCCTTTTGCCTGCTTGATAAAGTCCAACCTCCATGGCCTGGCCTTCAGGTCCCTTGCTTTCCAATCTGGCCCCAGCTATATCTCTGGCATCATCTCCCTAAACCATGGACCTCAGTGTTTTTTGTTTTTGTTTTTTAATGTTTATTTATTTTTGAGAGAGAGAGAGACAGAGTGCGAGCCAGGGAGGGGCAGAGAGAGAGGGAGACACAGAATCTGAAGCAAGCTCCAGGCTCTAAGCTGTCAGCACAGAGCCTGACGCGGGGCTGGAACCCACGAACCGTGAGATCATGACCTGAGCCGAAGTCGGACGCTTAATTGACTAAGCCACCCAGGCACCCCTGGACCTCAGTGTTTTAACCATTCATTCATCCCATGAACACTGGAGTCCAATTTGCATATACATCTAACAGTGTTTTCCAAGCTCTTACAGATGCTCAAAATGCCTCATTTCAATGGCAGTGTCTCTCTTATTAATTGATGTCATCAGAATTGCATTACTATAGCTGCAGATGAAAGCACACCAGTGCCTGTTTAAATGCAGGGCCTTACTCTGGTGCTCACACTACCTTCATGGCTGCACCTGGGTGAACATCACACAGACCACTTTTCAGAACAGCTCTCTCCACAGGAGCAGCTGCAGATTCCTCCCACCTCCTAAAAGCTCACTGCTGTGAAGCAGAGGCAGTTGTATTAGGACACATCGCAGCATCTCACTGCCAAAGTGACAGCTACAATTATGTTTTGGCCGACAGCTGGAGATGAGAGAATGTACAAACAACCAAGGCCACATGAGCCTTCATGAATCAGCAGTTTGTAATACATGTCCAGCTGGTAGGTGAGGTGGGCAACCTGCTGGCTACAGATCTCAAGTTAGCACCTGGGACCCTCCGGTGAAGTCCTCCACGGGACGGCCCCAACGGCCACCCAGGACACAGAAGGGCAGAAGAGTGGGGTGGTCAAGGCTGGGTAAGGTCCAAGCCCGAGGGATAGGCACCTGATTCCTAGGCAAGGGCAGGGGCAGGCAACACAAAGGGCTGAACTACTCAGTGGTGGAGTCCATCTTGCTGAACAGCCTGATGAGTGGCATATTCATATTGGATAGAATGTTCCTGTTGAGACCCCAGGGCACCACCTCCATGAGGAGCCTGACTGCCATAGGCATGATGTCAGGATAGGGGCCAAGACACCATAGCAAAAACAATCACAGCAGCGGCCATGATAGCGGCAGCTTCCACTAATGGAGACTTCCATATGCCAGGCACCAGGCTTGACCCCTTTACATATGTTTCTTTCTTTTGTCTATAAGACAATCCAGTGAGGCAGTTTCTGTTATTATCCCTTTTTACCAGCAAGAAAACTGAGTCTTAGGGAGGAATGTGATGGAGGCCCAGTAGCTGGCAATTATGGAGATGGAATTTGAGCTCAGACAATGTGGCTCCAGAGCCTGGTTGGTTTATGGCCTTATTATCCTGGTTTGGTCCTTTCAATCTGGTCTTGGTTGCAGGGAGCTAAGAGACCCTCAGCACGTTCCTCGCATAGGGTTAGTTGTGTTGGGGCCTCCAAGTAGACTTTGGTCTGAAAGCCAAGATGTTACCAAAAGAAAATAAACAACAGCTATTTCAGATGACAGGTGCTGGGCTAGGAAATTGGGGGAAAAATGAAAAAGCTACCAGGATTTCCTCACTGTACATTTGTTCTGTTGAACAAGCATCATCAGGAAACTGCTCTATTACAAGTGTTGTCCCTGAAGACAGAGGGCAGTAGCAGGAACTGTCCTTTCTCTCTGACCCTGGGTCCCTCTGGGGCCCAGCACCAAGGGTGGCCTCCTGAGCCCAGGGCTTGGGTCTTACTCAGCCTGACCTGGGTTCTGGCCAAGGCCTCTGGGAGGGGCGGGCTCAGGCTCTTGGTGTTTTTCCGAGGAGTGCTGCTTCCTTTCTCATGCCCCTTTATTGGAGCAGAATCTGTCCATCCTCACTGTCTGCCCAAATGCAAGCAGACAAGAAGGTCATAGGCTAGCAAATCTGTTCCATATGCTTCCAAAGGGGGCATCTGAAAGGCCAGTGGGGCTGGGGCACAGGAATGTTTGGATTTCAAGTGGCTGCTGCCCATGAATCACCAATTGCATTTTGTGCTCTCAGCTCTGTGAAGGCATCATTTCCAGCAGCCTCACACGGAGCTGGCGGCCAGAGCCTCTTAGTGGGGCTATAAATAGCAGATCATCAACTCACCTCTTCAGAGCTCAGCACAGGCTTCTCAGTTCACTGTGAGTCTTCCTGCGGCCTGCGTGTCAACGTCACTCAGATTTCCCAGGTGAGGCCTGGCTGAGAGATCCAGGGCTTGCTCTGGGGGACTGCATGGTTTGGGTTCCCAGAGCTGTTCAGGGTGAGAGTGAGGGCAATGGCAGACTTTTGAAGAGCTTGACATTTCAGGCGTCATAATTATAATCTCCCGTATCTGAGCTCCTCTCCAATTAAATGCAGTGCCAAGGGACTGTCATTTCTTTAGGAGTCCTAGAAATAAAAGGCAAAAGAGTCACCAAAAACACACCCAGAGAAAGCCACCTGGAGTGGGTAGCAACAAATGAAAGGTTTCATGCCTTCCTGTGGACTTGTCCCCTAACACTGAATGAAATATTTTATGGCTCGCCAGCTGCAGAAGTGAGAGACACTGAATGAAATACTTTACGACTCCCTGGCTTGAGAAGTGAGCTCACATGTTTTAGTATTACTCACTGCTACCATTTATGAAGGGTTCCCTGTGTGCCAGGCTCTGTGCCCAGCCTTCACAGGCAGCATATCATTAAGTCATCCCAATAGCCACACTGGAGTCAACTGCTACCATCACTGGCTTTCTGCAGGTGAGGAGGCAGTGGCTCCCACAGTCACAGGGACAGGGCTGCTGGATTCCAGAGCCCAATTTCTGAACCACCACACTTTCTGACTCCTACAGAAGAGGAATGTTGGGGTGTCCACGTACTTGGGTGACCAGTGGGAAGTGAACTGTAGTCTCCTTTCTTCAACTCTATGCACTTCATGACTCCCAGACTCCTTTAGTACACAGAACGTCCCCTGTCACCATCTTCTTCCAAATCTGACTTTCTCCTAGCTTTCCTGGGGAAGGCACCAGCTTCCATTTGGCTCTCCAAGCTCAGAGTAATGGTCTTCCTCATATCTTCCTCCCCTGAGGCCCTGAAATAGGCAGGGATCCGGTGGGACTCCTTCCCTCTCCCTCTTCTCCTTCCCTTCTCCAGGTGGCAGCCTCCCTCTAATCTCTTTCCTCCTCTGCCTCAAAAGTTTGAGGCCTGGTCCCCTTTATTGGTTTGTCACAGTAGCTTTCCAGCTCAGTGCTGCACCTGGGTAATGTTTTAAGAACACAGATTCTTGGGGCCCCTGGGTGGCTCAGTTGGTTAAGTGTCTGACTTCAGCTCAGGTCAATGATCTCACAGCTCATGAATTCGAGCCCTGTGCCGGGTTCTGTGCTGACAGCCCAGAGCCTGGGTTTGCTTCAGATTCTGTGTCTCTGTCTCTCTCTCCGCCCCTCCACTACTTGCTCTCTCTCTCAAAAATTATAAACATTAAAAAAAAAAAAAAAAAAAAAGAACACAGATTCTTGGTTGCCTCCCTCCTTTGGTTCAGACCACTTGAAGTCAAATCTCTCAAGGTAGAGGGCAGGATCAGGATGTTTTAAACAGCTCTTCCAGTGATCTATGAAGCCAGGATTAAGAACTACTTTGTCTGCCTGCCTGCCTAGACTCCAGCATCTCTCTGTTCTCAACCCTCTCAACCACAGCTATCAGTTTGATTTTCTTAAAGCACAGTTTATCTTATGTCATTCTCCTGCTAAAAATCCTTGAGTAGCTCATGCTGCTTGCAGGAAAGCACAAAATTCTTAGTGTGGCGTTCAAGGCCCTCTCCATCCTGGTCCACTCATTTTCCTGCCTACCCCATGCCCCACCCTATACAGCCACCTCTCCCTGAGTCAGTCTCCTGGCCCTGCTTTCTCTCCTTTGCTTATCTGGACTTTAGGTGTCAGCTGGGCACAGCAGAACACACTGAAACAACAGTGAACCCTCCTTAAGACGCTGAGTCCTCCAATAAAAGGAATGAGGAATTATTGCTAAAATGCCCCTCTTGATTCAAGTACCTTGTGTGCAATTTTAAGTGAAGAGAGTTTTGTGTGGCCTGCAGATGAAAGGAGATCAGCCAGCAGATACAACCCAATAAGTAGTAATGTGTAAACACAGGATAGCAGGAGAGGTGGGGCTTGTGATTGATTCCAAGGACATGCATTTCAGCATTCTCCTTGCTTTTACTCAAGTCGGAGACAGAGCAGGTCTGGTAAGCACTGGGGCCAGGGCCATGTTTCAAAATACCTCTCATGCTTTTTTGTCCCCCAGTCCTAGACAAAAGCAGAGGACCGCATTTGGATCTTGTTCAAAAGGTCAAGAGTGTTTTACTAAAACAATTAAACAATGTGTGTGTTTGGACTTTGAAATCCTTTCCCATAAAGAAATGCCTACCCCCAAATAAAATAAAAAGTGATTGTGTTGACTGACAGCAGGCATTCTTTCAGAACGGGGTCTGGAAATTGTTCCCCTCAAGAGCTTTCAGAGTGAAAATGAACCCTAAAAGAACTTCTGGGTAAATGTGACAGAAGAGACTCTTATGAATCTCCATCTGCTCCCTCCCAAAACTCTACTAAAAACAACTATAAAGGAGTAAAAAGAGTTACAAATCCACAAGGTTTATGAGAACAGGCGGGGAGACAGCAGCAGACAAAGGATGGAAGCACATTTTTGGAAGGTGGGAAGCACAGGAAGGAGTGGTGAGTCACACAGCAGCCCGGGGGAGGTTGAAGGCCTGATTCCTGCAAAGGGGCTCTGAGGGGAAAGGCAGGCCTAGCTGTTTAGCTGTCGGGGACAAGGAGGACAGAGCTACAAATGGGAGGGCTAGTGGAGGCTGTGTGAGAGCACAGTCCCCAGGGGCAAAGGGGTTGTACATCTTGCCCATTCCTGTAGGCCACCTGTGGTGCTCACTGGGGAATTTGGATCAGCACATCAGGCAGTGTGGAGGGTGTGAATAAAGTGCAGAGAATACAGACAACAGCAGAAGTCTAGATACCGAAAGGTAAAATCCCAGCCCCTTTTCCTCATGCAGCCAGACACAGCACTTACTCCCAGGATGGAGACTAAAGAACCCTCTTCTATAGAAGCTGAGCAAACTCAAGGGAAAGACCTACAGATACAGACATGATATGGATACAAACCTTCAATGGAAGAGCCAGCTCATGACCAACTACCTCCACAGGGAAGTTTGCTGTTTGACAAGTTCCATCTAAGCATGCTGATCAAAGCATAATTCTTAGATATTATCAGATAGCTGAGATCCTCAGACATTTAAGGAAAGCTTCAGACATGAGAAACAGGTATGTGGGGAAGGGAAGGAGAGGAAGAATGCCTAAATTCAGGGAGAAGAAAGCTTTAAAAATGCTATAAAATCCTCAGGGAGAGAAAATAAGGTTTCTACTTCAAGGTTCATTACCCATGAAATGTCAGAACACCAGGGATAATAAAGAAAAGACCCTGAAAGGACTCAGAGAGGAAAAACAGGTCAACTGAGAGGACTGAGGATCAGAATGGCACCAGACTCCTCAACAGCAACACTGGAAGCTGGGAGATAATGGAGTCAGGCCTTTAGAACTCTGAAAGAGAATTAGTTATAGCTTAGACATCTAAACCCAAACCATTAATTACGGGAAATGGTACAATAAGAGATGTTTGCAGACCCAAAAGACCACAAATAATGTGCCTCTCACACTCCCTTTCTCAGGAAGATCTCTACCCAAATAAAAGAATAGTCTAAGAATGAGGAAGACATGCCCAGGAAAGGGCAAAGGGATGCCCATAGTGATGCTGAAGGAGAGCCTGGATGACAGTGAGGCAGAAGGCCCAGGGGCAAGAGCTCCCCTCTGAGCCAGAGGATAGAGGACTTCAGGTGAGAGATGGCCAGATTACCTGACCAGTATGCCCAAGTGGAAAATTATATTGAGGGGCTATTAGACAGTTATGAGAGTTAGCAATATGTTTATAAAAAAACTGAGTAAATAGAAAACACAGAGCTATTGCGACCTATAACAAACAAACAAACAAACCCCATGACACATAAACTGTGAAAGCAAATAAATGCTGCACCAAGAAAATTTACGTAGCCACAGTAATGTAAACACAGATTATTGATTTAACCAGAGATTGTAATAAACAGCGCTGAGAAACTGGGGGAAAGGGAAGGAGGATGCAGGTGGCAGTGGATAAAAGAAGCAAAGCCTCATCTCCCATAATTGCAAGAAAATGGATAATGTCTAAAACTGACAAATCAACAAAATAACACTATAAGCATATTATTTAGAGAAATGGAGGAGGTGGTTAAAACTGGCAGAAACAGCTGAAAGAGATTATTTATTTATTTAACTGGGTACCTCTGGGTATCAGGCTGGGGTTGGGTTTATGTGGGACAGGGAACTGCTATTTTCTTCTCCCCCTACAAAAAATTTTAATGCTTTATTTATTTGAGAGAGAGAGAGAGAGAGAGAGAGAGAGAGAGAGAGAGAGAGAGTATAAGCTGGGCAGGGGCAGAGAGAGAGGGAGACAGAATCCACAAAGCAGGCTCCAGGCTCTGAGCTGTCAGTACAGAGCCTGATGCAGGACTTGAACCCATGAACCACGGGATCATGACCTGAGCTGAGGTCGGCCGCCCAACCGACTGAGCCACCCAGGCGCCCTGGGGAACTGCTATTTTCCACGATACGCCTTTTAGTCCTATTTGACTTTTTGTGTGTATACATTATTTTCACAAAAAATAAAAAGTTTTTAAGAGAGAAATCAAAAGTGGGGCACTCCATGAGTTTGAGCCCCGCTTTGGGCTCTGTGCTGACAGCTTGGAGCTTGGAGCCTGCTTCGGATTCTGTGTCTCCCTCTGTCTCTGCCCCTCCCCTGCTCATGCTCTGTCTCTCTCTGACTCAAAAATAAATAAAAACATTAAAAAAATTTTTTTAAGAAAAATCAAAAGAAAATATTTTCAATGGACAAAAACATGTCAGGTATTCATTAATTACATCTCTGTGATTTTTTCTGTCCTGTTGGTCTTCCTCTTCATTCATCCATGCATTCATTTATTTTCTTTCAAAGTCTTAAATATGGATGGGAAAATGTGGTGGGGTGGCCAGCAGAAAATGCATTTGGGATATGCTTACACTAAAAAAATGATTTGTTGTTTATCTGAAATTCAAATTTAGTCAGGTGTTCAGTACTTTTATTTCACTAAATCTGTCATTCTAAAATGTGGCCTCTCCTTTTGCTTAACCCACAAGCTAGGCCTAGGGCTAGACAGCGGAATGAGAAAGTTCGTCTGCAATTAATATTCACAGTGCGTGAGACAGGTATAGAAACTAACAAAACTACCTGGTCAGATGCTGAGCAGTGATTTGTTACACAGTCAAGATATGTATGGCATGGTGCCAACACAGTCTCTGTGAGTATATTAAGGAAGTATATTAAAGAAGTGCAGTTCTTGCCCTGTGACTGGCAGCTGGGTCCCCCATGGGCCCAATGCCTGGAACTTCTCCCTCTATTTGTCCCTCATGGCTTGGGAGCTGGGCCTAGGGCTCCTGGCGGTCATCATCATCCCTCCCGCAGCATTTTCTCACCAGAGAGGGGGTGGGCAGGATGAGAAGTGACTTCAATTTATCTAAATTCAGGAGTGGGACCACACACTTCATCCTTCTTCCTTTTTATGAAAAAACTAGCTCTTAGGGCGCCTGGCTGGCTCAGTCTCTAAAGCATCGATCTTGATCTTGGGATTGTAAGTTCAAGTCCTATGTTGGGTGTAGAGACTTAAAAATAAAACCCCAAAACAAAAACTGTCTCTTAAGCAAATTCTTACACTGATGCCCAATCTTGTCTGTAGTGTGCTTACTTAAGAGTTTCTCTCAAAGGAGGATTTTTTTTCTTGAACCATGGGGAGAGTCTCCACCACCACTGACTAATGGTAGGAAGGTAATCATTTTCTTCCTTTTGTGCTGGGGAAAGTGTTCTTTGGGGTTAACAGAAGTAACACTAAAGATATGCGAGTCCTCCTGCAGCTAAAATCATCTCTGGAATATGTAAACATAAAATTTGGAAATACATAAATGTATATAAAGAAAATCAGCTATAATCTGAGGAAGAACACAAAACATAAAGCGTTTTTGTTTTGCTATTAATTATTCCTATGTGAGTAGAGGTCAAGGGCAGTCAGGCAGGCAGCAGTTTTCAGAAATTTGTCTGGGATTAAGATTATTAGCTATAGGGTCCTATTCTACAAAACTAGCAGTGAGAATGACAAAAGAGTTCGCTTTGCTTAAGCATTTTCAAAGCTTTCTAAAAACAAATAGCTGTGGCCATATATTTTTTGTTAACGGTAAAATACTTAATCATGTATCTTGGTCAATCATGAATTTATTGTAGATGTGAGATATCTGGAAGCTCAGTTCAACCCAAGCAAGTATTTTCTATTTTTCAGACAACTATAATTGTTTAAAGTTTTTCTATTTAAAGATGAAATCTGACTTCATATAGCTCTCTCAATCTTTGGCCCTATGCCTGCCTTGAAAAGCAAAGAATGAGCTATTTTGTACAAAATAGCCCTTCAAGGATCTGAAGGCAGTCCTCACAATTGTGTCCTCTGCTGCCATATGCCACCTGGTCTCCAGCTCCCCTCCTCCATCTCCTTCCTGGTGAGCACTAGTTCATCAATGTGTGCTTGAAATGAGGCATTCAGACTGAACTCCTGGTATGGCCTGAGGCGTACAAAATAGCAAGAACTGTAACTTTCTGTGATCTGAATGCTGAACATTCATTTGGTTAGGTAAAAGCAGCCGCTAGATCGCTGTTTTAAGAACATCAACTTTATGGTCTCTGGCAGAGAGACGAGTCTAATTCAATAGAAAAAAACCTTAGGCTTACACTTACAACAGATTAAAATATTCATGCATCTAGATACAGAAACACCATCTTATATGAATATAAATAATGGATTAACAAACTTTTGCACAACAGAAGCTAACCTGATTTTAATGTTACTACCTCTCAGTTACCTTTGCACAGTAACTTCCTGCAGTAGGAAGCCTTTGGGGAATGTAATTTCCACTGCCTTGTGATGTTAATTTGAGGCAATTATCATAAGTAGACTAAAAAAAGTTTTGCATATTATTTGTTCTTGTGGAAGCCCTGGGCTGTTGGCGAGTCAGGATACTGGAGAGGCCATAGGAGAGGAATATTCAGAATTTAGAAACTTCTTTAATAGCCTCGGATCATAAGGTTTCAAAGCTTTTAATGTTTCCCAGCTTTTGGGCTGGTAAAACCTTCTTTTCTGCAGATGCTGGGAAGCCAGCTTGAAGAGCTCTGAGAGCTCTCTCCACTTGATATTTTAAATGCACCTGCATTTTCAGGTTTTCCAAGGTAGGATAAGCAAGAGTAAAACTGCTTCTCCAGTCCATTTGGCTACTTTAAAACAGTTTTGTCAGGTATAGAGGGGAAAATAAGTAAGCTTTTCCCCTCGACACTTCCAGAACCACTGTAAACTTGGGTTACTTGCTGAGCTTACGTGTGGTGGGAAGAAATAGAAAACCCTGGTGTCTGTAGTTCAGTGCTCTCATCTGACCACCCTCAGGAGGCCTTTTTGAGCCATTTCCAGGAGTGTTTTAACCTGTTGCATCGGTCCCCCTCTTCAAGACCAAAATCATAATAGAAGAGTTTAAAGTGTTCTTAATAGTAAGTAACTTGCTGTTTCTCCAGATATTTGTTCCTGTGCCAGGGCCCTAGGCTGGGGGTTTTCAGCGCATCAGTCATAAAGTGGGAGGCTACACAAAAAGAAGAAAGATTTTGCTCAGGAGAGTATGGAAATTCAAGAATATGAGAACTGTGATTGCAATGACTATGCAATGGCTTTAAAGACGAAGGAAGCCCGTGGCTGGTACAAGTTAAGGCACAAACTTTCTACCGTGTACTTTGGCAAAATACAGTAAATGCTTTAAAAGTGTGCATGTTCAAGGGGGCACCTGGGTGGCTCAGTAGGTTGGGCATCTGACTTCGGCTCAGGTCATGATCTCATAGTTCAAGCCCCACATTGAGCTCCATGCTGACAGCTTGGAGACTGGAGCCTGCTTCAAATTCTGTGTCTCCCTCTGTCTCTGCTCCTCCCTTCCTTGCACTCTGTCTCTCTGTCTGTCTCTCTCTCTCAAAAATAAACATTAAAAAAAATTAAGAAAAAAAATTGTGCAGGCTCTTTTGAACCAGGAACCTCACTTCTAGAAGTTTATCAGAAGGAAACACAAACAAACCTGGATGTCCACAGAAGTTCAGTTGAAAGGATAAGTCATGTTGGCATTGATTAAAATTTTTTATCATAACTTAAAAGTAGGGGAACGTCCCATTTCAGAAGGAACACAGAAGTGTTTTGGCTTTGAACTATCACCCTCAACAAGGATAATAACAAATCTGCCAACTATGTATATTTGGTGAAACCTGGAGAAAAATACAACCTCCAAAGTGTTGATAAGAGTTGCCAAAGACAGGGACACATGGGTGGTTCAGTCGGGGTTAAGCACCCGACTCTTGATCTCAGCTCAGGTCTTGGTATCAGGGTTGGCAGTTCAAGATCCTCATTGGAACCTACTTACAAAAAAAAGAAAAATGTTGCTAAAGATGAAAAAAAGCAGAATATCTGGTGAAACTTCTTGAGTGAGGAGGGAAAATAGAGCTTCTCCAGCAAGTATTCCCTTCCAGAAGGGGAGGATCCTACTCTGAAAGGGAACTACAAGGACAAGGCCTAAATTAAACAAAAGAAGATTGCTGGGGATGATGGAAACTCTTGGAAAGCACTATGGGGGAGAGAGGTACTTTTAAAAGTACTCTTAGAAACAAAGGCTGTAAAAAATTCTGGGAGACAAATGGACAGAGAAGCTCTCCTCATCCAAACTGAAATCTAGAGAAGGTGACTTCTCACAGAAGCCATGTTTGAGATCCATCACTGTGATAACAGAGAAGCTTCCTTGGTCCCACTTCTCCACCCCTCCACCACATTTCTAGGGTAAAAATTGCTACCAGCAACAGTGGAACAACACCTGCAAGACACTCAAAGGAAGAAAAGTATGGGCCAAGAATTCTATCCACCAAACTGATCTTCAAGTATAAAGCTTACAGATATTTTTAAAAATAATTATATATTTTTTATTTTGAAAGAGAGAGAAAGCCAGGGGGAAGGGCAGAAAGAGAGGGAGAGAGAGAGAATCTTTAGCAGGCTCCACACCCAGGTTGGAGCCTGACTAGGGGCTCAACCGTGAGATCATGACCTGAACTGAAATCAAGAATCAGATGCTTAACCAACTGAGCCACCCAGGTGCCCCAAGGTTAGAGAAAAACATTTTAAAACATGTAAGAAATCAGGGAATATTATTTTCATGAGCCCTTTCTGAAGAACCCACTAGAACTATAGAACAGCAGTCTTAACATCACGTGGCAAGCCTTATGAAATCAGGGTAAAAGGACCTTCCTTGAGTATGGAATGCATTTAACTATAGACATAAGAGTAAAACAAATATAGAAATCAGGGTGACAGGTCAGAATTCAAATGTTACATGCCTTAATAATGTAGAAACTTCTGGAGAGAAGATAGGAATAAGAATGAGCTTACTAATTGCCTCGAGTCAATGGATTCACAGGATAGTATTTAAAGTTTCTAAATCAAGTAGAAGCTTAAGCATATTTAATACAAACACTAAAATTGATAATCCTATGATTATATGATGGGGGGGAAGGATTGGATTACAAGATAATTTTATTTTGATCATGGTAGGGAATCAAAAGATACAGTGCCAAAAGAAAATGGATGAAGGGTATTTTACATAGATAACTTCTAGAATAAAAATACAAAACTTCCTAATAGCAAAACTACATTAAGGAAAAGGGGAAATACAAAAATGCATTATGAAAACCAACATAAAATAATGACACAATTGAGAACAAATATATCTGTCATTTCAATAACTATAAATGAGTTTAATTCATCTTTTAATTTTTTATTTTATTTTTTTTAAACGTTTATGTATTTATTTTTGAGAGAGAGCGCACCAGCAGGTTAGGAGCAGAGACAGGGATACAGAGGATCCCAAGCAGCCTCTGCACTGTCAGCACAGAGCTCAATGTGGGGCTCGAGCTCACCAACTGTGAGATCATGACCCGAGCCGAAATCAAGAGTCAATCACTTAACCAACTAAGCCACCCAGCCACCCCATAACTCATTTTTTAAAAATAGTTTTCAAAATATAATTCAAAATTTGATCCAACTCTAAACTGTACACATCTAAGATAAAATGATTCTGGAAGGTTAATAATAAATGGATGGGCAAAGAAAGGCATACCAAAAAATTATAAACATTAAAAATCTTAATATCTGACAACATAAAATTCAGGACAAAAAGCTTTAACCAAGATAAAGAGAAGTAATCTTTGTAGCTAAAGACTACAATCCACTATAAAAATTTAAGTTATGAATATTTATGCATTAAGTAATATAGCAAGAACTTTCATATAATAGAAACTATAGAGATATGAGATTTAGACAGAGACACACTAATAACAGAAGAACTTTTTTTTTCTTTAAAGTTTATTTTATTTATTTTGAGAGAGGGAGAGAGAGAGAGAGCAAGGGAGGGGAGAGAGAGGGAGGGAGAGAGAGAATCCCAAGCAGGCTCTGTGCTGTTAGCCTGGAAGCTCAACTTGGGGCTTGATCGTTAGGAACCATGAGATCATGGCCTGACCTGAAATCAAGAGTCAGTCCCTTAACAAACTGAGCCACACAGGTGCCCCTAAAAGACTTTGATTTACCTTTCCCAATGCAGAACAGATCAAGTGGTCACAATTAAATGATGATCTAGAACTCCAAGCAACACAATCAACAAGGTAGATGTTATTGATAGGGATCAAACATTGTCCTCTGAGAATAGAAAACATACTATGTTTTCGAGTGCTCTGGAATATTCATACACATACACTTAGACACACACAAAAAATTATATATTAGGCCACAAACCAGACCTCATTACCACAGTAAAAATAATGCAGATAGCATTTTATAATAATGACACAAGAATCACTGACATTTATAACATGTTCAGAAAACAAAAATTGTGCTCTTTGGATATATATGGGGGTCTATATTAAATAACTCTATAATCAAAGGGAAAATATAAATTCAAAATTGCATAATTTCTAGAAAACAACAATAATGAACATACCATATAGAAGGATCTCTGAGTACAGTTAAAGTAGTACTCAAAGAAAAATTCATTTCATTAAATAATTATATCAACATAAATGAAAGAAAAAGAAATGGATTAAACTGGCTTAAAAAACTAGAAAAATATTTTTAAAATAAGCCAAAGGAAAGCAAAAGGAAAATTTAATAAAGGTAAATACAGAAATTAATCAGTTAAAATAACAAAACTATAGTGGAACTTATTAATAAATAAGCTTATTCTTAGAAAAAATTCAATCATGTTAACTAACTGGAATTTAAATAAAAGCTTGAAAAAAAGAAACAAATTCGGCGCACCTGGATGGCTCAGTCAGTTAAGCATTAAACTTTGGCTCAGGTCATGATCTCATGGTTCATGAGTTCAAGCCCCATGTTGGGTTCTCTGCTATCAGTGCAGAGCCCACTTTGGATCCTCTGTCTCCTCTCTTTGCCCCCCTCCAACTCTCTCTCTCTCTCAAAAATAAATTAACATAAAAAAAGAAAAAATTCAATAAATCAGTTAAGCCACAAACTAATCTCAAAAAAAAAAAGAGAGAGAGAGAGAATGTACAAACACCCAAAATAAAAAATTACAAGGGGGAGGGAAAGATTCACACAAACATTGGAAAGTAAAAAACAAATTTAAAAAAAGCATACAAAATACCATAAGAGAATATCTTATACAGTTTTATGCAAATAAATTTAAAAACATGTATGAAATGTACAATTTTATCAGAATGCTAAAAGTAGAAAACCAAAAGGGACTAATGTGCATAAAATAATTTGAATAAAAATAATATTATGGATAAATATATACAGATGTAGTATTATACAAAATATAATAAATATTAATTTCAATATAGAATTTTGTCAAAGTAATTTGGCAGTGTGGAGCCTGCTTTGGATTCTCTCTCCTTCTCTCTCTCTGCCCCTCCCCCTCTCATTCTCTCTCCCTTAAGAGAAAAAAACTTAAAAAAAAGAGAAAAAGGATAAAAACTTACAATTTCTTTTCATAAAGCAAATATAAGTACACTAAAACCAAAATATAACAACAATGAAAAAAATAGGACAGTATCATTTTCAAATATCAGTGCAAAAATTCTAAATAAAATTTTAGTAAATAGAATCTAAAAGCACTTGGGAAGAGGGCACCTGGTTAGCTCAGTCAGTTGAGCACCAGACTCTTGGTTTTAGCGGGAGTCATGATCTCTCAGTTAGTGGGTTCTAGCCCTGCATTGGCAGCACTATCAGTGCAGAGCCTGCTTGGGATTCTCAACCTCTCCCTCACTCTCTGCCCCTCCCCAACTCTCACGCTCTCTTTTTCTCTCAAAATAAACTTAAAAAAAAGCATATTGGAAGAATAATATATTGTGACCAAATGGAGTTTATTCTAGAAATGGAAATGAAGTTTAATGTTAGAAAATCCACTAATAAGAGTCATTATAAATCATATCAATAGTTCTAAATATAAAATTATATGACTGTGTTTATAAGTACTGACAATGCATTTGATAAGACTAAATATTTACTCTCAATTAAAGACAAGACATTCAGTAAAATGGGAATTAATGGATACATCCTCAAAATGGAAAGCAACAGTTTACTTAACAGGGGAACACTAGAGACTCAGATATTTAGAATATGTTAGACTTAGTAACCAATGCAGTATGGACACAAGAAATAAATTACTGGTAAAAGAAATCGAAAAGAAACATTCTAGATCATTTTCTAGAGTATCTTCTAGAATTCTCTTAAGGTCTTCAGGGCCACAATAAAAAGAACTGGTGAGGAAGGTTCTAGAAGATAATCTGAGGAGAAGAAGGAAAGAAGAGGAGCAGAAAAAGGAGGAAGAGGAAGAAGGTGAAGAAAGAAGAGAAAAAAAAAGAAAAAAGAAAAGAAAGTGTAGTGGCTTAAAATACATTCACAAATTCTTTGATCCTCCATTCAAAAGATGGAGCCTAATTCTTTTGTCCTCAATTGTGTACTATACTTAGTGAGTTACATCTAGTGAACAGAGTTAAGTTCTAAGTGATGGTATGTGACCTATGAGTCTATGTCATAAAGAATATTGTGGCTTCTGCCTTGCTTTTTCTTGGTTCACAAACTCTGAAGAAAGACCCCTGCCCTGTGAGGAAGGACACACAAGCAGCCCTGTAGAGAGGTAGGCCCATGTAGTGAGAAGCGACATCTATGGCCAACAGCATTCTTGGAGGTGGCTCCTCTAGCCCCTAAACAGGCCTTCACATAAATGAAGCCCCACCAACAAATGTACTGAAACATCATCAGAGACCCTGAGCCAGAACCACACCGCTAAAGCTACTTGTGAATTTATAGAAATTGTGAGATAACAAATGTTTATTTTTTTGCTATCAAGTTTCAGAGAAACTTGTTATGCAGCCATATAAGGATACAGAAGGCAAAATAAAGTCATTTTCAGATTGACAAAAAGTGAGTTTGTCACCAACAGATCTGTACTAAAGGAAATAACAAATTTTTCAGGTAGAAGAAAAATGATACCATATGGGAAGTATAGATAGAGAAGGAATGAAGAACAAATAAAGTAGTGACTATATGTATTAATGTTTGATCAGGTTTTAAAATACATAACAACAAACATACCTAAATAAATGCAGAGATACACCCTGTTTACAGATTGTAAGATTTGATTATTAAGATGTTAATTTTCCCCAAATTGATGTATAGATTCAGTACAACCCCAATTAAAAACCCAGTAGCCTAGGTGTGCCTGGGTGGTCAGTCTGTTGTGTCCAGCTCTTGGTTTCAGCTCAGTTCATGATCTCACAGTTTGTGAGTTCAAGCCCTGCACTGAACCACAGAACCTGCTTAGGATTCTTTCTTTCTGCCCCTCCCCTGCTCACTGTTGCTCTCTCAAAATAAATAAATAAACTTAAAAAAATCTTTTTAAATAACCCCCCAAACCAGCAGCCTGTTTTTGTAGAAATTGACAAGCTAATGCTAAAATCTGTATTAAAAAACAATAGACTAACATAGCCAAAAGGGGTGCCTGGCTGGCTGGGGCGGTAGAGCAGGGGCCTCTGGATCTCAGGATTGTGAATTCAAGCACCATATAAATACATATATATATATATATATATATATATATATATATATATATATACACACACACACACACACACACACATATATATATACACACACATATACACACACACACACACACACACATATAATATAAAGTAGCCAAAACAATTTTGGAGAAGAACACAGTTGGAGAACTGAAACAATTTGATCTTAAGACTTACTATAAGGGGCGTCCAAGTGGCTCAGTCAGTTAAGTGTCTGACTTTGGCTCAGGTCATGCTCTTGCGTTGGGCTCTGTGCTAACAGCTCAGAGCCTGGAGCCTGCTTTGGATTCTGTGTCTCTCTCTCTGCCCCTCCCCCATGCGCACACTATCAAAAATGAATAAACATAAAAAAAATTTTTAATAAAAAAAAGACTTACTATAAAGCTATAGCAGGAGTTGGCACATTATTGCCCATGGGCACAATCTAGCCTGCAGTCTGTTTTTGTAAGGCCTACAAGCTAAAAATGCTTTTTACATTTTTAAATAGTTGGAAAAAGAAACAAAGTAAAGTATGCAACAGGAGTTATATGCAGCCCCCCTTTATAGAAGAACTTTGCTAACTCTGAGTCACACTAATCAAGACCGTATAGTATTGGTAAAAAGACAGACACATAGATCAATGACACAGAATAGAGTCCAGAAATAGACTCACATAAATATGGTCAATTGATTTTTGACAAGGATATCAAGGTAATTGAATGGAAAAAAGATAGTCTTTTCAACAAATTGTACTGGACCAATTAGGTGACCACACAGCCAAAAAAAAAAAAAAACAAAAAACTCAACCTATGTTGGGAAACAATTTCTCAGTGGGTCTCTCATGTATCTGCACATTTTAAGAGTTAGACACTAACTGCCCTTTTGTTCTAGACTGTCTTTTCAAGGATGTTTGTCCATGAAACAGCTTAGAGATAGTGTCCACCTTCAGAGTAAAGGGCAAGTTTGTTTACTGTCCAGATAAAAAAAGATAATGTATTGTTCTGGGTCAAAGGTTGGGCAGGTTTGCTTGCAGTCCTTTATAAAAGATTGCTGTTCCCTAAGCTTAGGGTTCCTCAGCTGTGACACAAACCCACTGTGCGTACTCTGTACTTTCTCCACCCGGCCCCTTGGCATAGCCCACCGTGGGACTTATGGACAAGGAAACCAACATCAACTTGAAGCCCACGCTGCTCCCTATGCTGTGAGTCATCAAGTTCTTTGTCTCCACCATAGGAGTCTTAGATCTTTTTCCAGCAGCCATTGAAAATGGGCCACAGTAATTTGTTACCTTCCAAGTGGGGTAAAATTTTATACCCTTTATCATCTTGACAATCCATACCTTGCATCATATGCAAAAATTAATTTGAAATGAATCATATATCTAAACGTAAAACCATAAAACTTCCAGAAGAGAACAGAAAATCTTCATGTCATTGGGTGAGTCAAAGTTTTCTTAGAAAGAACCAAAAGTGTGACTCAGAAAAAAAAAAATTGTATTTCATCAAAATATAAAACTCTTGCTCTTCAAAAGCCAGGATTTTTAGGGCAGCAAAACTATTCTGTGTTACTATAATGGTGGATTCACATCATTACACATTCATCAAAATCTATAGAACATACTACACCAAGAGTGAACCCTAACGTAAACTATGGACTTTGGATGGTAACGACGTGTCAGTGTAACAAATGTACCACTCTGGTGCTAGATGTTGATAGTGCAGGAAGCTGGAGGGAGAGGAGAAAAGGAGATGGATACTGCACTTTCTGTTCAATTTTTCTGTAAATCTAAACATGTTCTAAAATACAGTCTCTGGGGCGCCTGTGTGGCTCAGTCAGTTACACGGTTAAGCATCTGACTCTTGGTTTCCGCTCAGATCATGATTCTTATGGTTTGTGAGTTTGAGCCCTGGTTCATGAGTTCGAGCCCACACTGGGCTTTGTGCTCACAGTGCGAAGCCTGCTTGGGATTCTCTATCTCCCTCCATTTATGCTTCGCCCCTGCGCATGCTCACATGTGGGAGCTCTCTCTCTCAAAATAAATAAATAAACATTAAAATTAAACAAATAGAACAAAAACCAAAAAAAAGTATCTCTCTTTTCTAAAATGGCAAGGAATGTGAGTAGACATTTCTCTAAAGATGTGCAAGTGGCCAATAAGCACATGAAAGATGCTCAACATAATTAGTTCTTAGGGAAATAAAAAACCACAATGAGATCCATCTTTGTACACACTAAGATGACTGTAATAAAAGAAAGGGAAAATAGTAAGTGAAGTCATACAATGCTGGTGAGTATGAAGAATGGTGCAGACATGGTAGAGAACAATCTGTTGGCTCTTCAAAAAGTTAGACACAGCAATCCACTATATCATCAAGAAAACTGAAAATGTATGTCCACACAAAAACTTGTACATGAATATTCACAGCAGCATTATTCATAATAGCCAAAATGTAAGAATAACCCAGATGTCCATCAAATGATGAATGGATAAAGAGAATGAGGCATATCCAGATGATGTAGTGGTTTTCAGCCATAAGAAGGAATGAAGAACTGTAACACGGTACAACATGGATGAGCCTTGAAAACATTATACAAGTGAAAGCTAGTCACAAAAAATCACATATTGCATGATTCTACTTATGTTACATGTCCAGAACAGGAAATCCATAGAGACAAAAAGTAGATTTGTGGTTGGCAGGTGCTGGAGGGAGTGGGGAACAAGTGCTAATGGATATGTGGTTTCTTTTGGGGTGACAAAAATGTTCTATGTTCAGTTTGTGTTGATTAGTTGCACAAATCTGTGAATATACTAAACCATTGGATTGTATACTATAAATGGGTGAAACTTTCTGGTATGTGAAATATATCTCAATAAAGATTAAAAAAAAAAGATGAGGTAGGAAAATTGATCCTTGTCTATATAAGTAAGTACTCTACTCTGAGGAAATCTGAATCATAAAAACAAGTTGGAAATAATAAACTGGGGGGAAAAAAGAAATAATAAACTTGGCAATAATTTACAAGACCAAAGGGTCCTATAAAATGTTAATACCAACATTTTTAGACTACTTCACATTTTGAAAGAATAATGTAACAATATCATGTTATTTTTATAATACCTATTTGTATACATTTGGGTTCTTCCAATTTGCATGCATGTATGAATATATTTGTATGTAGGTATATATACATATATGTATATGACTCATTATCAAAAACGATGCTAAATAAGCTAGTTGCTGGAGGACCCCTTAGCTTTTCCCCACCCCAGTGGCCAAGTTAGCTGTGGAGCTACAGCCGCTGATAATAAAACTTGGGTTCTAATTTTTGGGCCAGCCTCTCAACTGTATATCAGGTGACCAAGAAGTTGGTTCAGAGAAGTCTGATCAATGTTTTTCAAAGTTTGCTCAGCGCCAGATGGAATCAACTACCTGGAGCCTTGATTCTGAGCATCCAGCGAGAGGCCCGGGAATCTGCTATTTCAACAAGCCCCTCAGGAGATGTGATCTGCACTCAATTTTGAGA